>NC_082405.1:680000-1360000 GCF_004011695.2 Ascochyta rabiei
CGGTATGCGTAGCCAGTAGTGTCGGTTCGACATGGTCACCAGGAGAATAGCTAGAGTAGTTATCGAACTCTGTTTTTATCAGATCAGTATGCTCATCTTTTTGATATGTCACTCACGGCGACTACCAGGATCCATGTTCGTGCAACACCATGCGCTGCTGCAGCGATGAACTGCGACCACGACGTGGCGTCGCCGACGAGCCGGGTTTGAAAGGAATCAAGAACATTTTCTCCACGGTTGTCGATGTCTCGGATGATGACAAGACCTAGGCGAATGTCAGTATTCAAGTCCACGAACTGTACAAAGCACATGCACTTACTCCATATTCCGAATGCGAAGACTATAATCGCGCCTACCAGGGCTAGTGATCTCACCATTGTTAGTGCAGTCTTTGAGCTAGCCATGGTGTATCCTATGTATTCGACGTCGTAAAGCAGATGTTCACACAGTCAATCCAGCCCAGCTGGCGGTCGCTCACGGAGTGTATGGTAACTGCAGGTGTGTAATATGGAGCCGATGATCTGCACATACATACTCGGCCGATCTTGATCAGCACGTCGACGATCTTTGTACAAAGCTTCTTCTGCAAAAGCAATTTGGTGTCTCGGAACGCATGCCACCGAAGGTGTCATGCAGTGATGCTGAAATCATATAACCCTGACCATCAGCGATGGCTTGTCACGTGTGGTAGGACAAGCACGCAATTGAGATATCCCAAGCTTCGAGAAGATCCGAACTGTCGGGTTTTGTGTCAGCCTTGATCAGATGTGGCGCGTTGCGACACCCCCTGAGGCAGCAGTGTCAGATGGCTTTGGGCTGAAACGGGAATGTCGCTAGCTGTCCGTACAAAAAGCAATGAGAAGGCCGAGTCCCCATGAACTCCAAATCTAGTTGAGGCTCAGGCTTTCAGATTTTTACAGCAGGAAAGGTGATTTCTCAGACCGTGCGTCAACATTCAGGGTCCCGCGCCATGTGCGATGTTTTCTTGAAACTTGTCAGATTGGATTCTCAAGTTCGCTATTACCATCTTGGAGTATAGGGCTCTCCCTGGAGAGTACAAGAAACTCCTAGCACACTGTGATGTCAATGAGAGAAGAAGATATCGATGAAAAATACGAGATACCGTGAAGTCGTTAGCAGGTGTTGAAAGCATTTAGAGACAAGGCTGGTGGTGGCTGTTTGAATACGGAGACTGAGACCGCCTTCTCTTACTTTCGCAGGCTTATATGGGTCTGATACGGGACTTCGGAAGTACCGGAGAAGAGCAGGAAAGCGCAAAATACAGCGATCTTTGAATGATACGACCCAAGCTACGAACGGGTTGGTCATAAGGAGATGGTGCTGGAATGGCTGGGTTGTCTTCTCGAACAGTGGATATTAAATTGTACTCTTCGGTCGTGTCTGTATTCATGGACATGTAAGTGTTAGCACAAGGTGTTGTCCGAGTCAACAGGACTTCAATATGAGAAATGCACAAGAAGTGCAGCTCCTCACTCCTCACCCTCGTCCTTCACCGTTATCGGTTATCGATAACGACGATAAGAAACCGTACCAAAATATTTCTAGACCCCGCAAAGTCCAAAACTTTCCTGAACATATCCACATATCACAGTTATGTCACTCTGTGTCGCGTGCAACAAGCCTCTTGTGGTCGAAATTGAGGCCGACGATGAGGAGCAATGCGAGATGGCTGGATCGTCTTCAGGCAAAGCACCAGCAGCAGCGCCAGAAACTGTCCCAGATGACGTGCAGCTGAGTTGCGAATGTCATTTCCACTGGTAAAAGACGTCCACAAGTAGTCAGTGCCTCCCAGAACTGACAAAAGTAGGGATTGTCTTCTGGAAGCCTACCATGTCACCGAGTGTCCGAGCTGTGGGAAAAACATTGCCTCTGTGTCACTGAGTGGCGAACAACAGGTGCTCTGCAACCTCAACAACGAGGGTGGTTTGCAGGAAAACCTTGACCTTCTCCCTCTCCTCACAGAGGAGAGCTACCTGAAAGCGTACCCCGAAGACCGAAAATGCCGCGCGTTCCTTGAATTCTGCCGCGAGGGCGACTACAAGGCAATCATCGACATGTTACAAGATGATGAGGTGGATGAGGTGGATGAGGACGAAGATGAAGAGATGGGCGACGATGACCAGCCGGATAAAGAGGTCGGTATTGACCGATTGTTGAGGTACCAGGACCCTATTGGCGAGATGCAATCAGGACTCCACGCTGCTGTCCAGGCTCAGAGCAGGGAGGTTGCGTGGCTGCTGCTACTGCTGGCTAGTAACCTGGATCTCATGCAATTTCCCCCTGAGGTCTTCCAGGAAGCAGCAGCAATGGGCATCATGAGAGGACTCACAGAAGACAAGGTAGATATTAGGAGTCTGAAGGACGCGAACGGCAAGTTTGCGGAAGACTACGCGAATGAGATCGGTGGTGTTTGGAACGGGTGGACGGGAAACGGAAGGCTGTCGATATGAGCGCATGTACATTTGGATACACTGGATTGAACGCGGTGGGCAGCCACTGCCTGGTTGGAAGGTCGTGGATATCGAGATGATGTAACGAGCATCACATTTAAGGCTCCAGAATCACATTGCTGTGCAGTGATCGATTCGAGTGCCTTGCTGGACATCGAAGCTTTTATTGTTGAATACCGCTTTGCAAATAAACACTCGACACGTGATCGACACGTCAGGAAACACGCTAGTAGACGCGTAGATATTGACACTTTCGATTCAGGTCCTGACAAACAACACCGTCTCGTCGTGCTCCAACACTCAACATGGCGGGCGGCTCCAAACGTGGTGGCTTTCGAGGAGCCGGCACTGGCGGCTATAAGAGAGGCTACACCAAGAAACGCTCACCTAATGATGAAGACGAGGCGCCTCGCGCGAGCAAGAAGTCCAAAGGTGACGAGGACGAGGAAGAAGATACAGCGCCTCTCGTTCCAAAATTGCAGATTGACGACGATAACAATCCGTTTGTTGCAGTAAGCCTTCCTGCACATGGGTTAAAGTCGAGACACTAACCAACATAGATCAACAACAGCAGCAAGCGACGTGTAACAGTCAGCGACTTCAAAGGCACTACACTAATCAGCATTCGAGAGTACTGGACAAATGAAGGAGGTGAGCTGAAACCCGGAAAGAAGGTATCAAATCTGATCACTCGTGGACGACCTCAGTTGTTGACAATTACAGGGCATCTCACTATCAGTAGAACAGTACAATGCGCTCCTTGCTGCCGCGCCAATACTCGAGTCTGTGCTTCGCAAGAAAGATATCGAGGTTGCACGACCAGACTACGAAGCAAAACTCGACGCCACGGCACCAGTCGAAGAAGCAAAGGAAGGACAGCAAACTACTGCAAAGGCCGACGACGACGACAATGACCACGAAGGTGACGACAAGGAAGAATAGCTCCATGCAATTTGAATGATCTCAATGGCACTGCCTGACGTCTGGCCTATGCCGGAAGCGCTAGTTAGAAGGGACGGGATATTGTGGACGATGGGTTACGCGAATTGACACTTCTCAAGGTGTATAGTGCAGTATGCTGGCTATCTAGGGAGACAATCATGCACAAGGTCAGTACTACCGTGACAAACACGTTGCACGTGGGTTTGTCTACCTTGCAAGTGGACAGCGGGGCGTTCACCTCTACCGTCCGCCAATCATCAGGGCCTGCACTAGGCGTTTTAGCAAGTCACATTAATTTGGATCCTGTTCCACCGTAATAGACGTGGAACTAGTGTGGATGGATTGCTGACAGCAGACCACGTGGGATATGTCCAATTTTTCGAGAGGCGCCAAGTTGGATCGGTATTGCCAGTCACCTTACTATATCGAGCAAGTATTGGTCTACGCACCTCGATAGAGTCTCGCGGGAGCAACAAGCAATGACTGAGTCTTTGACACGCCTGCTATTCATCTTCCATCTGCTACTTACAAGGTTTATCACTGCTTGTCGGCCATACCGCAGCGACAGATCTGTCACTCTAAGGAATGTGAAATGCGACCAAGAGAAGCTTTGAGTGAAAGTATTGCGCATACATCATACTGACGGACGAGTTGCATCGTTCCTGGCATGGCCACCAAGGTCGTCAGTATCCGAAAGAGTCCACTTGCATTAGACCTACTGTCATGCTACCTGTATGTTCAAAATCCCTGCCAACAGAACATACGATTTGGTCTTGGCAAATAGATTGATCAGATGGACTACACAGCTTCCAGACCCTATAGTCTATACAAAGGTTACACATCAACTGCTTGAGTCTATGCTCCTGCACCGCAGGACTGTGTGAGCACCGGTAGAGCAGCTCTGACCAGCTATAGCGATCAATTCGGCAGCTTACAGCACAGAAGTGGAGCGAAATGGTCGGGTCATGTCAGCTACCGACCGGAAGGACACCCAGCCATCCGCGTCAGTTCAACTGACCAGTATTGTAAGCCTTCGCCAAAGCACACTCAGGTAAGCAAGCCCACTCATGTGAGGTTCTCGTAAGTCGTAACAGTTCATTCCTTCACCAATGCGACATCCAAGCATAGTCGTTCGCGTATCACCATACCCCTTCGATCATGCTGGCTACGATCACGAAACGAAAAGATGTCCTCGCCAGATGCTACATCTCCTCAGTACCGAACGGCAGTAAGGGATGCCTGCAGGAGGGTCGCGAAGCCGAGAATGCGCCGGAGAGACCTCCGGTCCGATGCAATGGTGCTTGCAAACTAGTCCTAGTAATATCCCATTGAATTCCAGTGAGCGAGGTCTGGAATGGAAAGACCTTGTCTGTAACGCGGATTGACAATCGCGAACAGAGGATACGAACGCTGCAGCTAGCAGTATATAATCGAAAGAGCAGGACAATGACTCGGCATCGCAAGCCTTCGACAGGCACACAATCGCTATAATGGGTTCCACGCTTAAGGTGTTTCACGCCTTGTCCATTCTTTCTCTCGTTACTCCCGGAATCAACGCAGCTCCGGCTGGTGCCAAGCTCGAACTCAAGGCCTTCAAGAACGTCGAGAACAAGATCTACAAGCGACAGGATGCTGGCGGTCTGCTCGACACTTGTAGCTACTGCCCGGTCATTCGGAGGTTATCAAGTTACCTCCCTGAGGAAGTCCAGGAGCAAGCGGACAACCTCAACAACCAACTGAGGGATCTCATTGCCGCTGTTGGTCCTCAGCTTCCTGGTGGTATCCCTGCTCTGGACAGTCTCCTTAACCCCCAACAAGGAGGTCTGCCCACTGACATACTCGGCGGAGGGTTATCCGGTCTTGGTGGACTTCCCATTGTTGGCGGTCTTACTAGTGCTCTTCCTACAAATATCCTCGGTGATCTTCCCGTCCCAACTGATATCCTTGGTGGTATTTTACCAGGCGCCGGCCAAGGCGGTCTCCCGACTGACATCTTGGGTGGTCTCGCAACTGGTCTCCCAACTGATATCCTTGGCGGACTTGCCACAGGTCTTCCAACTGACGTTCTAGGAGGTCTAGTACCTACCGACGTTCTAGGAGGTCTTTTGCCTACCGATATCCTTGGTGGCCTCGCAACGGGCCTTCCAACTGGTCTCCCAACTGATATTCTGGGCGGTCTTGTACCTACCGACATCCTTGATGGCCTCGCAACAGGCCTTCCAACAGGCCTCCCAACTGATATTCTGGGCGGTCTTGTACCTACCGACGTTCTAGGAGGTCTTGTGCCTACCGACATTCTTGGTGGCCTCGCAACGGGCCTTCCAACTGGCCTCCCAACAGATATCCTGGGCGATCTTGTACCTACCGACGTTCTAGGAGGTCTAGTACCTACCAACGTTCTTGGTGATCTCGCAACTGGTCTCCCAACTGACATTCTCGGGGGCCTTGCAACAGGCCTCCCAACGGATATCCTGGGTGGCCTTGTACCTACTGATGTTCTCGGTGGCCTCGCAACGGGCCTTCCAACTGGCCTCCCAACGGATATCCTGGGCGATCTTGTACCTACCGACGTTCTAGGAGGTCTAGTACCTACCAACGTTCTTGGTGATCTCGCAACTGGTCTCCCAACTGACATCCTTGGGGGCCTTGCAACAGGCCTCCCAACGGATATCCTGGGCGATCTTGTACCTACCGACGTTCTAGGAGGTCTTGTACCTACCAACGTTCTTGGTGATCTCGCAACTGGTCTCCCAACTGACATTCTCGGGGGCCTTGCAACAGGCCTCCCAACGGATATCCTGGGCGGTCTTGTACCTACCAACGTACTTGGTGATCTCGCAACTGGTCTCCCAACTGACATCCTTGGGGGCCTTGCAACAGGCCTCCCAACGGATATCCTGGGCGATCTTGTACCTACCGACGTTCTAGGAGGTCTTGTACCTACCAACGTTCTTGGTGATCTCGCAACTGGTCTCCCAACTGACATTCTCGGGGGCCTTGCAACAGGCCTCCCAACGGATATCCTGGGCGGTCTTGTACCTACCAACGTACTTGGTGATCTCGCAACTGGTCTCCCAACTGACATTCTTGGGGGCCTTGCAACAGGTCTCCCAACGGATATCCTGGGCGATCTTGTACCTACCGACGTTCTAGGAGGTCTAGTACCTACCAACGTTCTTGGTGATCTCCCAACTGGTCTCCCAACTGACATCCTTGGGGGCCTTGCAACAGGCCTCCCAACGGATATCCTGGGCGGTCTTGTACCTACTGATGTTCTCGGTGGCCTCGCGACGGGTCTGCCAACCGACGTCCTTGGCGCCCTCGCAACAGGCCTCCCAACTGATATCCTGGGCGGCCTTGTACCTACTGATGTTCTTGGTGACCTTGCAACAGGTCTTCCAACTGACATCCTGGGCGGTCTTGCTACGGGCCTCCCTACTGATATCCTGGGCGGCCTTGTACCTACTGATGTTCTCGGTGGCCTCACAGCGGGCCTTCCAACTGGCCTCCCTACTGATATCCTGGGCGGCCTTGTACCTACTGATGTTCTCGGTGGCCTCGCAACGGGTCTTCCAACTGACGTCCTTGGCGCCCTCGCAACAGGCCTCCCAACTGATATCCTGGGCGGCCTTGTACCTACTGATGTTCTTGGTGACCTTGCAACAGGTCTTCCAACTGACATCCTGGGCGGTCTTGCTACGGGCCTCCCTACTGATATTCTCGGTGGACTTGCCACAGGTCTTCCGACTGACATCTTGGGTGGCCTCGCGACAGGTCTCCCCACGAACATTGTTCCGGGTCTTCCTACCGATGTACTTGGTGCAATCGCAACAGGCCTCCCGACTGACATTCTAGGCGGACTTCTGGGCGGACTTCCTGCCACACCCCCCACCAACACCACAGGTGGCCTCTTGGGCGTATTGCCAGCAGTCAATAGTCTTCTGAGCGGCGCAACAAGCGGTCTTCCTGTCGTCCCCGCGGTTCTCCCCGCAGTCACAAGTCTTCTGGGAGGTCTACCGGTAGTTGGCGGACTCCTCGTAGGCCCAACGAGCGCCCTTCCCGCTGCCCCCGCGCCCACGGGGCTCTTGGGCGGCCTACCAGCGGCCGGCGGTTTGCTTGGTGGCCTTTTAGGCCCAACGAGCGCTGTCCCCACCGCCCCCGCAGCTGGAGGACTTCTGGGCGGACTCCTCGGTGGACTTGGAGGCGCAACGAGCGCGGCTCCCGCCGCCCCCACCGCCCCCGCAGCTGGAGGACTTCTGGGCGGACTCCTAGGTGGACTTGGCGGCGCGACGACCGCTGCGCCCGCCGTTCCCACAGCGACAGGTCTCTTAGGCGCACTCACCCCGCCCAAGACCACCGTGCCCCGGATCATCCAAAGCGGTACGATAGTGGACAAGGCATACAACTGGTCCTTCTATAATAACGGTGCTGTTCAGGTCGAAAAGAACTTCCTTTTCCCTAGACAGGGCATCCTCTCTGGTCTCCTGCCCGACCGGACCTTCTCCGGTCTGTTCGTCGACGGTCTGCACATTGGAGACCACGTCGTTCCTTACCCGCCGAGCTACCTGCCTCTTCTCTCCGGTGTTAAGCTCCCGCTTATTTCGAGCTTGCTCAGCACTGTTCCTGATGACGATGCTGAGGACACTGGCAAGAGATAAGAAAAGAGAAGGGAAAAAAAAAAGCTCCCTGTGTGAACCTGGTTCTTGAGGTGGATTGAAGGATCGTGGTTATTGCTGTTGCCGTTGCTGTTGCCGTTGCTGTTGCCGTTGTCGTTGTCGTTGTCGTTGTCGTTGTCGTTGTCAGTGTTGATGTCATTGCTGTTCCTGCTACTGTTGTCTTACCATGCATGATGTATCGGGGCGGTGCACACGTACTGTACTGCCTTGCTGTAGTTTTCCGCGCAACAGAATGAACGAGTTTGACGAAGCGGTTTTGTTCTTCGCCAACGTGAAATCCTCGTCTTGCGTCACCGAGTGCCATCTTTGCTCCCCCCCCCCCCCCCCCCCCCCCCCCGCGCGCGCTTCATCCATCGTCGGTATGCAGTCCTTTGACAACCGTGGGCGGCAGGACTGACACCAAACGCCGATCAAGACGCCGACAGTTTGTTCCTGCGCTAGCTGCCTCGCCAATGCACGCGCGCGGCTTGATTCGCGGCTGTAGCGGTTTTCAATCACGGTATACCAGCCGATCACACCCTTGCCTCGAGGGGACGCTGATGATGTTCGGTGGCGTGTATCATGGTAAGGGTATCAGTACTGACAGCGAGAAGGAAAAGAGAGAGAGAGAGAGAGAGAGCAGAACGAGAGAAGGAGAAGGAGAAGGGGAAGCGGGTGATGCAAAGAATACTAGCATTACTCCAAACTGCCTCGACGAGGTAACTACCAATACGATATGATATGATAAGTAGCCAGTATCTCCATACCTCACCTCGCATCTTCTTCATCTTCTTCATTCCGTCTATAGTCTCCGTCTTTCAAAAAGGGTAGAAATGGGGGTGGGGGTATACAAAACTGCCAATGCAATGTCAGATTCAGACTCAGATTCCATACCTATCTCGACCCAATCGCTGCCCTTCGTCTGTTCATGTGCGTTTGTGTTTGTGTTTTCCTATTCAGAGTTCCGTTTCCTTCCTTGCTCAGTCCAACGTTGCGCATTATATCCAAACCTCGTAACTCATCGACGGCGTCATAGCACGTCACCCGCGCTGAAGTGAAGTGTGTTTACAATCACTACTACTCCTGCTGCTGCTGCTGGGCGTTTGCGGGGTTCGAGGCGCCGAATAGCCCGCCGAACCAACTCTGTCGGTTCGCGGCTTTGCGCGCCTTGCTTGCTTCTTCCTCGTTCTGTACCAGGCGCAGGGGGCGCATGCCCTTGCCCGTCATGGGACCGGACGTGTCGCTGCGCTCTAGCCTGCCGCGCGGAGGGGAAGGAGTGTCGACGTGCCCGCTTGCGCCGCCCGAGGTCGTGGTCGTGCCGCTCATGACACTCGCCGTGTCGATTTCGCGGTCCTCGGGGATATTCTGTTGGCCCGATGCGGCGCGCGAGGTCGGGTTGCTAGTATTTTGGCCTGCGATGGGAATCCCGAAGAATGAGTTCCTGGGGCTCACTAGACCGGGAGATGTTTGGCCGGGTGTTGCGGCTGGTGGGGGCATGCGGTACATTGTGTTTACTATGTTCGCAGCGTCGGGCAGGATCGAGGCGCTCCTTCTGTGAGGGTTGCCGCCGCTTGGGGCGCGCTGCGAGATGGGGATGCTGGGCGCGGTGCTGGGGTCTTCGTGGACTGCTGCTGCAGAGGTCGGCGGGCCCATGATGGATGTTGGGCGTTGTTTGCGTGGACCTGCGCCGACGACGGATTTGGCACGCTGGAGGAAGCCGGCTGGTGCTTCGCTTTCCTTCTCTGGCGGCGGTGGGGGAAGGTCCTTGTTGGTGTTGGGCTTAGCAGAGTCATCGAGGTCGTTGCCTAGTACAGACTCGAAGCCCTGGTGTGTGAGCAGACGGCCGATGATCTTGTTGATGTAGAGCGTCAGGGCCTTGTTCTGATCCTTCATGCTGTTGACCTCGGCTTCGAGCTTGCGAACGAGCTCAACATCAGGCGCCTCCTCGGCAGACTCGAGTTCGTCCGCCAAACTGGTGGACGGGCCGTTGCGGGAGGGTGCGCGGTCTTCAGTGTGAGAAGACTCGCGCAGGAAGTCACCGCGGCTCAGATCGCCGTTCAGTGTCTTCTCGCCAAGCAGCAGCTGGAAGCTCTCGTTGTCTTCCATCAGCCTGGCGTTGGTCATGCGCGTCTCAAGGAGCTGCTTTTCCAGCTCGCGTGTGCGGCCACCGCCGGCATTCTCAACCTCCAGCATCTTGACCTGGTATTCGGCGAGCTCGAGGCGCAGATCTTCGATGATCTTGTCCTTCTGGTGG
Organism: Ascochyta rabiei; assembly: GCF_004011695.2. Classification (NCBI taxonomy): domain Eukaryota; kingdom Fungi; phylum Ascomycota; class Dothideomycetes; order Pleosporales; family Didymellaceae; genus Ascochyta; species Ascochyta rabiei. The sequence continues at coordinate 690,323 of NC_082405.1, forward strand.
ATGAGCTTCGAGTTGTTGCGCGAGTTGCTGCGCTGGACCGAGTTGGGCGGCGCAAAGTTCTCGAGATTCTGCGACGAGTTTGTGCGTGAGGGGTTGTTGCGGAAGCTCGCTGTGCAAAGGTCAGTGTCACACGAACACGCTGCTGGGCACAACTTACACGCACGCGACAATGGGGCCTCGCCGTCATCAACACCCTGGACGTTCTTGGTAGCCATGGTTTCCTTCAGGCGTTGAATCGTCTGCTGCAGCTCTTCTTCGCGTGTCTGCGTGCTCTCCTTCTCCTTCATAGCCTGAGCACGCTCGGCCTCATAGATGCCCTCGAGCTCTCTGTGCTGCCGTGTGATTTCTCTCTTCTCGTTCTCCAGACTCTCGACCTTCTCCTCTTCCTCGTGAGCGCGCTCCTCGAGCTTCGACTGCTCGGCGTGGGCATCGTCTAGTCGTGCATTGAGCACCTCGATCTGCTTCTGGCGCTCTTCAGCCTCCGTCTCCGCCTTCAATAGGCGCTCCTTGAGATTTTGCAGGAAGGCCGCCTGCTCGTCTGCAGCGGCGCTGTCCTCCTCGGTGGGGCTGTCGACCTGCGACGAGTTCCTCCTCAGCGCCGAGGGCGGAGCTGGCTTCTTCACGGCAGCACGTGCGGAAACGGGCGCGCCGTTGGCTCCTGACCGCACAGATCGTGTCCTGTTGACGCCGGTGGCGGTGCCGTTCGTTGTTGGCGTGGATGAGCGCGCAGGCGTGCGGTTTGCCGCAGCAGGCGAGGACGGTGAGACTCTCGAGGGGGTGCTGCGTGCAGGGGTGCCCGTGGCCGGGGGTTTGTTTGCTGTCGCTGTCGACATGTTGTGTAGATTGTGTATGGTTGTCAAGGGTAGTGTTGTCGCAAGTCACACCAATGCGGCCCAAAAAGAAGATCAACCGACTCGTGAATCTGCCAACGGCGGTCCACGGGCAATCGTCGCGGCTGTGGTGCTTGGCTTGCTGCGTTGGCCCTCGTACAAGACGTGGAACACTTGCTTTTTCCTCAGTCGCTACTCGTCGTGGTATAGCTGAGCAAGAGTGACGTTGAGTGAGGTGAGTGCGTCGACGAGCGGCGACTGTGTGTTTACAGAAGACCAAATAACCCCGTATCAGTCTAACAGGGTAATGGCAATCACATGGGGCAGCTTAATTTCACGCAAGCAGCGCCAGTCCACCGCCATTAGAGTTCCCTGCGTGCATGCGCCAAGCCCCTTGGACATGCCGCTGCCCTCCCTGTCAAAACCATGCATCCCCCTGTCCACTCACAACGGTCCAAGTGACAGCGCAGCACCCACGGAACGCCCTAGCAGGGCTGTTTGAGCTGTGGAAATTGCTCTGGGTCGTGCGCCGGGAAAAGTGGCTGCTCAACAGCCGCGATGAGGATGACGATGACGATGAGGATGAGGATGAGGAGGGTACCCGTGGCATTGGCTAGCTGGCCAAGTCACGTTTTCGGCGTATCGACCACGCTGTTCTGGATCCTCACGTGCTCTACTAGCCAGCTGGCTAACCCCTGAAACACCCACGAGAGAAAGGCTCAACTGCTCGGCTCGGCTTGAGCCCTGATGATGTTCTTCTATACCTATCCAATGCAACACTCTGTACAAACACATCATACAGCAGTACTGTATCCGCCGCCGTACCCTCTTCTTGTCTGATACCTCAAGTATGCCTTCCTCCCCTCGTCAGCCCAGAAAACACAGCTCGCGACAGCGATGAGATGTGCGAGATCCAACAACCCCAGCGCTTCCGTCTGGAAGACGTGTTGCAGCGGCGGGAAGTAGATCACAAGGAGCTGTCCAACCAACGACCCAGACACGGCGTAATTGAACATTTTGTTGTCAAACACACCGATCTCGCCAGTAAGTACCGACTTTGTCGACGAACGGCAAGTGAGGGCATTGAACATGTCGAAGAGCACGAAGCAGGTGAATGTCATGGTGGTGTCGCGAGCTGTCACTTCGTTGTCGACACTCATTTCGCGGTAGTACGTGGTCAGAGTGCCGAGCATAATGATAGAGGCGGACTGCAGGACGCGTTGGATGAGTTTGCGGGTGAGTACGCGCGCATGTCGAGGTCGCGGCGGTAGAGCCATGACGGCTGGGTCGACTGGCTCGACGCCGAGCGACTGCGCAGGAGGGCCGTCCATGAGAATGTCTGGTCGCTGTTAGTTGTCGAGTCCTGGAGAAATAGCGACGGAAGACTCACTGATCCAAAGAATTTGCATGGCGTTGAGTGGGTTTTGAAAGCCGAGGAAGGTACTCAGCAACACCAGACTCAACGCCGCCGCACTGGTACTCAGCTGGAACGTCAGGAAGTTTTGGATGTTGTAGAAGATGCCCTTGCCTTCCTCCATAGCATTCAGAATTGTGGCGAAGTTGTCGTCTGTAAGGATCATATCAGCCGCCTCCTTGGCGACATCTGTACCAAGCTTGCCCATGGAGATGCCGATATCAGCCTTCTTCAGAGCAGGTGCATCGTTGACGCCGTCACCGGTCATCGCAACGACATCGCCCCGTGCTTGAAGCGCACGGATGATCTTCATCTTGTGTTCTGGACTTGTGCGCGCAAAGATGGAGGTCGTGGCAATGGCTCGGGAAAGCTCCTCATCACTCATCTGGTCCAATTCATCACCGCGGATGACAGAGCGTCCGAGGGCCGAGTTGGCGTTAATTGGCATGCCTAGGCTCTTGCCGATGGCCACTGCTGTGGTTTCAGCGTCACCTGTGATCATAATCACCTTGACTTTGCCAGCCATCAGACGTCGAATAGCCTTCTCCACGCCCTTTCGCGGCGGATCGCTCATGCCAACCAGGCCAGCGAAAACCAAGCCGCGGTAGTGTTCGTCGTCACCCATGGCAGAGGCCGAAGAAGCCGCTGGTGTCAATGTGCCGCTGCTCGCCTTCTTACGCGCAGGCCCGCTTGCAAAGCCCAGTACTCGCAACCCTTCCTGTGCCATTGCGTCTGCAGCTCTTAGGACCTCTTGCCTTCGTGACTGATCGAGGTTTGCCTCTTTCCCTTGAGCGTTGACATAGGCGTCGCATCGATCAAGTACTCTTTCAATTGCACCCTTGATGTACGACACGTCCAAACTTGAATTCAGATCTGCACCAGATTTGCCGCTGATGACGACCCCCATCCACTTTCTCTCGGAGCTGAATGGGGTTTCGAACTTGCGCGTGCCGAGTCTTTCCCTAACATCGTCTTCTGAGAAGGCGTCGAGGAGGTCTAAAAGTGCAACGTCTGTAGGCTGGCCCACCCACCGACTTCTTGCCAACGAATTGTCGTCGCCCATGGTTGACGACAGCACTGCAGCCGTTGATGCAGACGCGGCTTCGTCGCTCAACAGGCGCGCGTTGTTGACAATGTTACCGATGCGCAGGATGTTCCGGGTGGGAGAATCGAGGTTGTCCGTATCATGCTTCTTCTTGACGTCTATCGGGGCCAACTCATCAAAGTGCCATAACTTGGTGACCGTCATGTGGTTGGTTGTGAGCGTGCCGGTCTTGTCAGTGCAGACGACGTTGACTGATGCCAATGTCTCGACACTAGGGAGGCGTCGTACAATCGCATCGCGTTTCGACATCCTCAACACACCCAGGGCAAGCGTGACCGTGACGATGATTGGCAGCCCTTCTGGAATCGCAGCGACTGCGAGTGATACGCCGATTTGGAAGACTTCCAGGAATTTCCAGCCTCTCCAGAGTCCTACAAGGCCGATGAAAGCGATTACGACAAACGACATGTAACTGAGATCCTTTCCCAGCTGATCCATGGACAACTGTAAAGGTGTTCGTGGGCTCTCAATCTCCTGTAGGGATGCCGAAATGGCGCCGAATTCGGTGTTGCCGCCTGTGCCAATGACGATGCCCTGGCCATAGCCTGATCGAACCAAAGTGCCCATGAACGCGATGTTCTTCTGGTCATTGAGACGAATATCGGCGCCAACCGTTCCAGCACCCTCGGAGGCGTAGAAAGGCGACGGTGCGCGTTGTGTCCCCGACGGAGGGGTGATTGTATCTGGGGTCTTGCCGACTGGCTCGTTCTCTCCCGTCAGGTTCGACTCGTCGATGGAGAGATCTGCAGCGTGGGTGATTCGAATATCAGCCGGTATGCGGTCGCCAGTGTGGAAGAGGACCAAGTCACCCGGTACCAGCAATGTCGCGGAGATGGTGGTCGACTTTCGCTTGGCAGCCGCCAGCGCCGCTGTCGTATCCTTCAGGTGGTCCAGTTCGATCTCTTCTGTAGCCGTACCGGTCGCGCGCGAGTGCTCCTGGCCTGCCCGAACGATGTGTGCAGAGTGCGGCACCAACGAGTTCAGCGCCTCCAAAGACTTCTCAGACCGGTATTCCTGTACAAAGCCCACGGTGACAACGATTGTGACTGCTGCTGTGATACTGATGGCATCCTCGAGGTTGCCCAGCATCAAAGACACGGCGGCGGACCCCAGTAACAACAAGATCAGAGTCTCCTTGAACTGCTTCACGAACCGAAGCCATAGCGGCTCGGGCTCTTCGTGGGGAAGCTCGTTGCGTCCGTGAGCATGTATGCGCGCCGAGGCATCGGACGAGGCTAGACCGTGGGTTTCTGACGTCTGTAGTCTTTGCGCGGTTTCCTGACGTGACAGAATCGAGTACGAGGCTGTTATCGATTGCTTGGGCTGATGTCGTTAGCTACTGCTTCTCGAAGCGTTGCGAGCATAGGTACCGAAGGGGTTCCGCTCCTCTTGTGCTCCGCTGGCGGTTGCAGGCGTGGAGAGCCAGGGCGCGAAGATGTGGACCCCCCATTGGAAGCATGGAACGTGGGCAGTGACGGTGTCGAGACTCTGGACATGATGGCATGTCAGAGACACTTTGTGCGCGGCCGTCGAACGTGGCCCACGGTGTGTTGGCGCGGGGAGGAATGGATGGTAGTCTGTGGCCGACTATCGCATTGGTGCTGCTAAGAAAACAAATGCAATCAACAGGCAGGGGGTATCACAGGAAAGGAGCGGGCAAGTGTGCTGGAAGTGGTGTTGTTCTTGGTCTGAAGGGCCACTTGGTTGGATGTAGACGTCGATGCTCAAAACGTCAAAGCACCGGCACTCACCAGCAGGGGTCGTCCAGCGGCGATCCGGCGGTCTCGACGGTCTCGACGCGAGTTCACGGGTTTCACACTGCCAAGCGGTTTGACCAGCGGCTTCGCAGGTCAGCGAACACGGTGAGAGCTGCTTGCAGCTTGCAGCTTGCAGTTTGCAGACTGTCTGGCAAGCCCTCTCACGGACATGCGATTCTCTGCCGCATCCAGAAGGAGCACAGGATCGTAGGCTTGGCAGGCACTGGACATGGCATGCCGTGTCCACTGTCCAGTGATGGCGCGCTTTCGCTGTGCATCTGTGATGTCATGCGCCGAGGCTGCCTGAGAGCCATGGCAGCAGAATCACAATCTGCAGTGGCTCGACGTGCTTGGTAGCCTGACGTGCTCGGTAGCCTGACGTGCTCGGTAGCCTGACGTGCTCGGTAGCCTGACGTGCTCGGTAGCCTGACGTGCTCGGTAGCCTGCAGCGTCCACGATGCCGTGTCGAGTGCAGCGTGGGATGCGTGGATGAGGTCCAAGTCAAGGGCAGAATCCATCTTGATTGGCAAGGGGAACAGTGAATGGCTGCCATCGAAGCTCGAGAGTGCATTTACAGAGTTCTTCACGTTCTTCGAATTCTTCAAGTTCTCAAGTTCTCAAGTTCTCAAGTTCTCAAGTTCTCAAGTTCTCAAGTTCTCAAGTTCTCAAGTTCTCAAGTTCTTCAGATTCTTCAAGTTCTTCAAGTTCGAGTTGGTTGCGGTGCAGAAACGTCGTAACGAAACGTGACGTGACATAAGCGGCGATCGTGCCTTCAGCCAGCCTCCAACCAGCCTCGCAGCAGACACCCGGACCCGGACCACCCACCCCTACGCGCGCATTCACACCACCATCCAAACTCGACTTTTTGCGACCTTCACTGCCATTGCTACCCTTGCGCCCGCCCTTGGCCGCTAGAATCGCATCCGTCGGCGCGCGCATACCGTTTGCGCACCCACCTGCCGCCGACGCGCCGACGTAAACAACAAGGCCTCCGACGCGTCCGCTCCCCCACCCCCGCGCAACCACAGTGCCCCCCTGCCACCACCATGTTTCTTCCCGAGGACCTCCTCTTCAAGTCGGGCCAGCTTGCCCGCGTCTGGCTCGCCGCCAACCAGCACAAGAAGCTCACCAAGGCCCAAGTCTTGCAGGACAAGATCGATGAAGACATCCAGGTCATCATCCGGCCCGAGGGCGCTGCTGGTGGCCCGCTGGCATTGCGCTTGAACGGCCAGCTGCTGCTCGGTGTCGTGCGCATCTACCACAGGAAGGCGCACTACCTGCACGACGACTGCAACGACGCGTTGTGGAAGATCAAGATGGTTGGTGAGCCGGTTCTTGTCTGCGCCAATGACTAACGCGCTGCAGGCTTTCCGCCCGGGAAACATCGACCTGCCCGCGCAGACACACGTCGCTAACCCTACAAGTCTGACACTGCCCGACATGATCACGGATCTTGACCTGCTCGCGCCCATGCCCGACCCAGCCTTGCTCCTGTCGCAGACGCTCGACGGAGACCTTGCCTTTGGAAACACCACCCTGTCAGATTGGGACGCCAGCCAGTTTCTGTCTCACAGTGTCGAGCAACCACGCCAGCCCGAGATGGAACTGGACGACGAGGACCAGCTCAGGCTCGACATTGGCGAAGACTTCGAGCCTCTCCACCTACCGTTCGACGAAGGCACCAGCATCGAAGTCGCACGTCGCGAATCCCTTCAGCGACCCAGGGAGGAAGAGTTCGGCACAGAGCTAAAGGACCTGCGCGACGACATGGAATTCCAGGTGGACACTGGCGAAGACATGACCGACCTGGCACACGGCACGGAACTCAATCTCGGTCTAGACACCGAAATGGGTGGTATGGCCGGCACGGAATTGCCACTCCCCCTGCCATCTTCCGTGGCTGGAGATGACGTGCCACAACTTACTCGCGAAGACTCGCCGTTATCCGAGCTTGGCGAGGAGGAAGCTACTCGCCTTGCCCAAGAAGTTGCCGAGCAAGATCCCACCGTGTTCGAGCCTGAGCAGGAGGAAGAATCGATCCACCAGGCCAGGGCCAAGCGCAGAAAGGTCATCACCCAGGATGCCGAAACCATGATCTCGACCGCCCAGCTCAGGGATCAGCAAACGAATCGTGACAAGATCCTGAAGCAGGCGTCGTTCCTACCGCGCGACCCGCTCTTGATGGCACTGCTTAACATGCAGAGGTCCGGTGGCTTTGTTTCTAGCATTCTGGGCGACGGCCGAAGTCAAGGCTGGGCTCCTGAATTGAGAGGCATTCTTTCGTTGGAGCTTGTTTCGCGTCCTAGCAAGCGCAAGCGCGACAACGCCATTGCAGGTCTTGAACAGACTGAAGGCGAAGCCGCTGTCGAGGTGGAGAAGACGCCGCAGCTTGAGATCGAACAGGACGAGCCGACATTGGGGGTGGATGACTTCAACCTCGGCGGCGATCCTACAATCGTTGAAGACGACGAGATCATCCACCTCCCTAGCGATATCGGCGCGCGACCAGTCGAGGAAGAGGAAGACGAGGCCTTCTCTCCCATCCCCGACAACTTTGACGACACAACCGTCCCGCTGTACCACCCAGCTGAGAGCGGCCCCATCTCGCTAGGCACCAAGCATGCCGTTCACCTCCTGCGGGAACAGTTTGGCCCGGATGCAGAGGAGAGCGAATCGATGCGACAGAAGAACACAATCGTCTTCCAGGAGCTGCTTCCCGAGGCCCAGACATCACGAGCCGACGCTACCAAGATGTTCTTCGAAGTCTTGGTTCTCGCCACAAAGGATGCAATCAAGGTCGAGCAGCCAGGCACCGCGCTGGGAGGACCGCTCCGCATTCGCGCAAAGCGTGGCCTCTGGGGGCAGTGGGCCGAGACGGCTGCTAGCGGTGAGCTGGCCTCGCAAAGCCAGGCTGCTGCGCAGACAACAGCAGTCGATGCACCTGCGGAGAGCATTCTTGCTGGCCCGGCTGAGGTTTCTGTTTCCGCGTAAAAATTCCATGGCTCTTGGTTTGGCTCTGCTGGATTAGCGACTTCGTTTGGGGGATACTGGTATTCATATGGCGGCGTTGGCCGGATACCCTTGACATGCAAGGCTTGGGCCCTGCTTTTGTTTGAACAGGTGCTGGGCAGGCGTACTGCGGCGTTTGTGAGGCTCAATGTATGACTTGTGGTAGGATAGCACTAAGCAGATACGCCCTAGTAATGCGATGCATTTCACGCTCACTCGACTCTTGCTGTTGGATACCAACGTCCAACATGACGTCGCGCGCCAAGGTCTGGATCGGAAAGGATCCACCGCCTTTCGGAACGCTCGAAAATTTGGGCTTCAACACCAGTCATCAGTCTGATGCTAACGCGCCATCCCCGCATACCAAATGTCAAATCCGCACAATTCTCCTTGTACCCTTTCCGAACACGCGCGCTGGTGCAACTCGCCGCATCAGGCTTTCGACGTACTCTTGCTACCACCTTGAACACTCCGCCCACGCCAAGATTTACAGATTCGCCAGCACCCAAGACCAGTAGCGTGTTGTACGCACGCACAGTCACAAACATGGACACCAACATACTCGCCGTCGACCCGCAGAGACTGGGGGGCATCACCTTCACAGAGTCGACAACGGACTTGATCGAAGAGTGGCACATAGACTATGCGGAGGGGAAGGATTACCAGAGTCTCAAGAGAGCCGCCGAGGAGATAACAAACACAGACACGCCAGTTGCCTTCCCAACGGAGACTGTGTATGGACTGGGGGCGGACGCGACGAGGAGCTCAGCAGTCAAGGCAATCTTCGCTGCAAAAGGCAGACCTTCAGACAACCCTCTGATCGTACACATCCACTCGTTGCCTCAGTTGCGCGAACTGCTGTCAGACAATGGAGCGTCGCAGACGGAAGTCGACCCTATTCCTGCCATCTACAGGCCGCTCATCGAGCGCTTCTGGCCTGGTCCCTTGACCATCATCCTCCCCGTACCTGAGAAGACCGTGCTCGCACCAGAGGTCACTGCCGGCCTGACGACCTTTGGCGCGCGCATGCCGCGTTCTATCCTCGCGCTTTCGCTTCTGCGCCTCTGTGGGCGCCCCCTCGCCGGTCCCTCTGCGAATGCGTCTACACGGCCTTCCCCAACCGCAGCCGAGCACGTCTTCGATGATCTGCAAGGGCGCATACGCACCATCGTGGACGGCGGACCCTGCGAAGTCGGCGTTGAGAGCACAGTTGTGGACGGGCTATCGAGTCCACCGAGCATACTGAGGCCAGGTGGTGTCACTGTAGAACAGCTCAGGCAGTGTCCCGGTTGGGAGAATGTCACTATCGCTTACAAAGATAAGCAAGAGGGAGGCGCGAGCAAGCCTCGAGCACCGGGGATGAAGTACAGGCACTACAGCCCGAAAGCAGAGGTTATACTATTTGAAGCCGGTGCAGCAAGGCCTGGGACAGAGGAGGTTACGAGGAAGAGCAAGGTCGGGATAATACGCACGAAGAGCTGGAAGCCCGCGCTGGGTTTGACGGCTCAGGACACGAGCGTGCGAGACGCCAACGGACAGGCCAACGGAACGGCACACGCAGACACGACCTCTACTAACCCCGCAGGCGCGTCATCGCGACTCTCGAATCTCCTCCGCTCAGTCATCCAGCACCAGATCCCGCATGCACAGCGCCACACTCTCGACTCGATCGACACGGAAGTATGGGACATCAACCTCGGCGCAGAAACCGAAGGCGTCGCGCGCGGGCTCTTCTCAGCACTGCGGGAGCTAGACAAGAAGGGTGTTGAAGTCATCTTCGTGGAGGGCATTGACGACACGACTGGAGACGACATTGCAGCAGCAGTGATGAACAGGCTGAGGAAAGCCGCCGAGATCCGTACGTGAATGTGGAATGTAGAAACAAATCTCACCTTCCAACATCACGTTTCTCTTACTGTGCAAAGTATTCACGGAATATATTCACAGCCTCCGTGAAGGGAACATTCGTTTACCTCAACCACTGCTACCCATCACCTCCCTCCCATCCCCAACAATCCGCACAACTCATCACCATCCTCCAATACACCAAGCAATACACACCATGCACTTCCCCAGCACCCTCGCCTTCCTCTCCAGCGCCCTCGCACTAGCGTTGCCCACCAGCGCCCACGGCTCCTTGACAGGGCCGTCTATCAGTCCCAGTCTAAGCACAGCCACGACGACGACCACAGACCCCTACATGAACACCGAGACAAGGACAGCAAGGAGTGCGAAGAAGACCAAAACCGCGTTCGCGACGGTGACGCGTATCATGGCCACATCTGCGTACGTGACGACATCAGCAACGGCCTCGCATCTCGCAGATCCGCCGTGCACGAAGGGAGAATGTGAGGAAGAGGGAAATGGAAATGGCAGAACAAGCGCAACAGTAGAGATGGGTACGGAGATACATGCAGATACAGATCTCGATGCCAGTGCAGCACCAACGACAACAGCCACAACAACAACAACACGTCCCAGCTCCAGCCGCGCCATCAGCCGGCTAACACGGGCTGCGAACAGCACCGGCCGCCTCGGCGCGATGGGGATAGTGAGCGTCAATAACGCTGCGATGGGTACGTTGGACACTGCGGTTACGGGAGGAGTTCCGGGAGGTTCGTTTAAGCCTACGGCACCAGACCGCGAGTCGTCGGCGTGGGACGCAGAACGCACCTCGCTCCTCTCCACCACACCGCCAGCAACAGCAACAGCAGCAGCAGCAGCAGCAGCAGCAGGTGGGACCACGACCTCGCGATCAGCATCTCACGCCGCCGGCGGTGACGGTGACGGTTGGGGGTTGGGCGGGTTCGAGTGGCCGGGGTTTGGCGCTGCTGAGACTACTCCTTCGACCTCTGCTGCGACCTCCATCGCACCTGCATCTGCTGCTACGCTCACCACCCACCCCGGCGACGGAATAGCATGGTCCGGCACCGACAACGCCATCCGTCTACAGCTGCACGACCGCGCGCTCCTTGGTCCGGGGGGGATGGGGAAAGGGGAGCTCCGGCGTGGGCTTCGCAGACATGGTGGGAATGGTGGGGATGTAAGACAGCGGGAGTGTAGGGTTTGTGGTACCGAGGGCAAGGTGCTGTGTAGAGGGGATGTAGCGGTTGGGGTTTGTGAAGAGGGGTGTTTGGTGATGAAGATGCTGGGGAGGGGGAGGGGGAATGGATGCGAAGACGAGTAGGCGATGGAGAGGAATGGAAACTCGGCGATTGTGAATCCCGAGGACTGTTTACGGATGGCTACTGCTAACGTGATGCTATGCTGGCTGGAGTTTGGGCACCTAGCTTGGTTTGGGTATCGAGCCTAGACCGGGCCAGCCTGTGGAGGATCAGCATCGGCGTTTGGTGTTTCCCGAAGACATGGACTTACTCCAGATGGTCGTTCCCTCGTTGACCTTGGTCACGTGTACTTTGTCACCCACCTTGATCGTCTGGGACTTGGGCGCATTGGGAGCCCAGAAGGTATATCTTCCAAAGACGGAGCTCCACTTGGCGCCCTGGTCAATCCGCCTGTCCTTTGCCAGCCGCTTGAGCACCTGGCCCGACGGACCAAGCCCGGGCTTTCCCGTGTTGTAGTCGACATTGACGCTTTGGCAGCGTATGCAGTTGTGTGCCATGATCATCTCCGTCTTCTGGTTGATCTTGATCTTGCCCCAGTAGTCCTCCTGCCAGGGTTCGTTTGCGCCTTCGATGACAATGTTGGGCCGGAACTTTGTCATGTCCATCTTCTCGCCCTCGAGGCGGGCAGACACGTCGTCGAGGGACGTCTTGGAGGTGATGAGGAAGGGCGCGCAGTCGTGGAACTTGATGCGCCATGGCTCGGTTTGCCGGATGCCCATGAGCTGCTCCACATATCGGCCGAGAAAAGGTATGTTCTTCTTGAAGAAGGCGGTGAGCGGGTCTGGTGTGAGGGGTTGCATGTCTTGGAATATGACGGCCCGCTTGTTGTCGCCGACGTAGAGGAAGACAGCCTCGTAGCCGAGACACTCGCTGAACCACCGGCTGTACTTTTCACCCATGTTGAAGGCATCAGTAGCGCTGCTGAGCAGGTCCACACCGAAATGCTCGAGTTTCTCCGTATCGGGGACGAGCGGTATCCGGATTGTCCTGGCCTTATCCGCATCTCCGTATGCGCGAAAGGTGACGCGAATGGTAGCGTCGTTTGTGCCGTAGTTTTCAAACTCCTGGAGGAACTGCGACATCTCCGGAAAGCGGCCGATGTTCATGTTGGTCCAGGTTCCGTCGTCTTTTTTCTTCACCAGCATGAATGTCCCTGCGACAGTGAGCAGGTAGGGCACGGACCACAACGGGGATGCATACGGTCGTGCTCGAAGCCATACTGGGTGGCAACGGCCTCGTTGAGAGGCACTGCGCGTAGAGACTTGATCGGGTATACGTAGATCTGCGAATTGGTTTAGTAGAGTACGGTTCCGGCATGGTGAGGCAGACCTCGGATATGCGCATGGCAGTCAGGTTGTGGATCAGAGGGCTTAGGAAGCCCAGCAACTGATAGATCACGAAGGGGAAGACAACAAGGCCGGTAAGCAGCCATGCTGTGGGTATGTGATCAAGCTCTGAAGTTGGACGGTCTGCTATATTCTCCATATTGAAATGAGGTTGTTCACGAGCAAGGACGTGAAGGTGGAAAAGAGGTCGTCTTGTAACCCCACGTGCGCGCCCTCCCAAGACCCTAGCGACGAATGGAGCTCAGCACCTTGGCTGGTGAGCACTACGATAGTATCAGGCATAAGTTTAGGCGGGTCGCGCGACAGCTGGTGACCAAGCCCTCCGTATTGAAATATTTACCGTTCTGCAGGGGGCAGACGATAGAAGCAGTCAGCAGCTCAGATGCCTTCATTGGCTTGAACAGAGACTAGGCGTTCTTGCATCTTCGGTCCGCGCCCTAGACGCCGTTGCCCACTTACACTACCTGTGCCCGATACCATAAGAGCGTCTACGGTCCAGCATCCGAAGTGACGATGATGCGATGATGATTGTGAGAGCCCAGTGCTATCTATCCCTGACGGACAGTCACGATCGAGGCTTATCAAGACTGCAGCCAATCAGAGGCCCAGGTCTTTGGACATGGACGTGAACAGCTCAGCCACCTGCTCCCGCCACAGCAGCCACACAGAATGACAGCGTCTTTGCGCCGATAACTACTGTCGAGCGTCTTGGCGGCAGAGATGACGCGCAGCTCGCGATTCCCTCTTCGATCGCTGAAGACGTCCGAGAGTCTCGTTTGCCCGGCCGAGGCAAAGTCTTCTGGAAACCGGAGTGCCAAACAGAGAGTGATTGGATGGAGGCGGGTTCGCTAGCAGCGGTGGAAGGGGGTTCCTGAGCTCCTGAGGGCGAAAGCGGGTCAGCAGGGAGCCGCTGCAAGGCACAGGCGATCGGAGGCGTGCAAAGGCGAGCGGTAGGAGAAAAAGTTGGTTTTGACAGCTTCACGACGGGGCACTTGCATGCATGAAGCTGGGACCGGCGGGCTGTGGTTGGCCATGGCGGCAGAGGAGCGGTGGTAGCGCGTGGCTGTGCGAGCTCCCACCGGTGGGGCTGGCTTTGACGGCTGTGACGTCGAAAGAGGTGGGTGAATGCCCAAAGACAGTCGGGTTTCGGCTTCTTTCAACACCACGTGCGCTGTGTCTGCTGCTTTGTACTGGCTGCTGTGCGCTTGTATTCCAAGTACAAATTCCTTGAGGCACCTTGTGACACTTGTTGAGCGCTCCCAGGCGCGCGCCGAGGCCAAGATTCTCACCACCTGCCATCAGACCACGGCGACAGTCCAGCTATCGAAACAGGACCACGCCCTGAAAAACGCACGACCAACGTCTTCTGCCCAGGCCACGCAGTCTCTGAGCCTTGTCCTGCTTACGTGGAAGCCGGCATCTTCGGTCGCGCATCGCGCACACCCTCCCCTCTGCGCCTGCTCTCCAAGGCTACCCTACAAGGCTACCCTACAGGGCTACCGTCTGCGCGCGCAAAACCCACCCACCATGGCCAACACACAAATCCGCCGCAAGGACACCACCAAAGGCCCACCGCTGCGCATTCTGTCCCTAGGTAGGTATTTTGAACCCCACGGCTGCGCGCAATCGCTGACAGGGCCGCAGATGGCGGAGGCGTGCGGGGGTACTCGATGCTCATCATCCTGCAGGAACTGATGCACCGCACTTTTGTCGAGAGCGAAGGCAGGGCACCCAAGCGACACGAGATACCGAAACCATGCGAGCACTTCGACCTCATTGCGGGCACAGGCACGGGCGGGCTGATTGCCATCATGCTGGGGCGGCTGCGGATGGATGTCGAGACGTGCAAGGACGTCTACGTGCGCATGACGAGGAAGGTCTTCGAGACAGACAAGACGTTTGCTGGCATACCCTACCGATCGACGCTGTTCAAGGCCTCCAAGCTCGAGGAGGCCATCATGGAGTGCGTGCGCGAACACACCATCTACGACGACGAAGGCAACGACAACCACGACGGCCTGGCCTCCTCGGCCGACCTCGGTGCCCCCATGACGCCGGGCAGCGCCCTGCACCAAGGACGCATCCACCGAAGCGCCAGCAACGCCAGCCGGTACAGCCAGATCGGCATGGCCCCAGTCAACATGCGCGTAGCCGCCATGAAGTGGGGCAATCCTCACGCGTTGCTGTACGACAACCGTGAGGAGCGCACAAAGACGTGAGTCCGAATGAACAAACACCCACGCGTGTATGCTGACGCTGCCCAGCGCGGTCACGGCTGTCTACAAGGGCACGAAGAAGGCCGGAACCGGCCAGATCTGGCTTCGATCCTACGACTCGCGCAAAGAACCCGCCGTAGCGCCCAACGCCACCATCTGGCAAGCGGGCCGTGCAACCGCGGCGACAGCGCTCGCCTTCAAACCAATCCAGATTGGCCAGTCCGTCTTTCTAGATGAAGGATCTGGCAAGTTCAACCCAGCGCCCATGGTGCTCGACGAGGCTGTCGGCAACGAATGGCCCGGCCGCGAGATTGGCGTGTTCCTCAGCATCGGCACAGGCAAGCGGCCGGATGGGACAAGCACCCAAGAACACCTCTGGTGGGAAGGCTTCGTCTCGGGTGGCATTGGCGATTTTGCAGAGGCTCGGCGAAGACTCATCTCCAAGATCGAGGGCTGCGAGAAGACACACAAGGAGATGAAGGACCACCTTGCACGGCGCCAAGTCAACCCAGAGAACTACTACCGCCTCAACGTCAATGTGGGTGTGGGCGAATTCGGCATGAACGAGTGGAACGCTCTCTCCGAGATCAGCACAAACACACGCATGTATCTGGCCGAAAAAGACGTACAGGGCATGTCTCTCGACGCCGCTGCGAAGATTGCGCGAATCCACCGCGCAAAGTTGCGCTGGGAGCGTGCGGAAAGGGGCCAAAATCCTCTTGCAGCCGCATCTCCACCACCCAGCAAGCCGCTGCCAACGATCCCAGACCCGATTGGCTTCGCCGTCGAGCTTCCCGCTGAGGAGCTCACCCCCGAGTACATGTCGACGATGCAACAGTCCGACCTTCGCCCTGCACCCTTGCAGCCCCACCGACCGCAACACCAAGACAACGACAAGTATCTCGTGGTCTCCTCTGACGAGTTCCCACAGCCCGTGGGGAGCATCAACGACATGCCACCGCGGCATTCGGGCGAGTTGGTCTCTCCAGGGCGCACCTCAGACGAGCAGTTCTCCACCGACCGCCCCATGTCCTACGCCGGGTCGCCGAGGATAAGCTACGAGCCACCACCGCGGCCGCCGAAGACACCACTACAGGACGGCAAGGCCCCGCCGCCTCTGTCCGCACACCCAGCGTTCAGAACGTCGCCTTCCCACCGCACGTCTCCACCGCCGGGGGGTGCATTCGCGCGACCGCCGCCAGGCGCGCCGCTGCCCTACCCAGACGACGACGGGCCGCCGCCGGTGGTCAACAAGGCGAGCAAGCCAGAGTACACGCGGTAGTGCCGTGTCAACCAGGCGAGCAAGCCAGAGTACATGTGGTAGTGCCGTGTCAACAAGACGAGCAAGCCAGAGTACACGCGCTAGTGCCGTGTCAACAAGGCGAGCAACAGGGGAGAAGTGGTAAGCTGGTGTAATGACGATACGATCAACAGCTGATCTTGGCGAGGTGGCAGGACTGATGTGGCAGGTTGGAGCTGTTTTGTTTGTAACTCTAGATACCCTTTGGAATTCCGATGGCTGCATGGATCCGAGCCTTTTCATGCTGGCTCGTGTGCGAAATATACCTTGATCAAGTGAGAGTGTTGATGGGAGACTCACTCACAGTCACCTCGATTCATGTTCATGCTCATTTTCATATTCATGCTCATGTTCATGCTCATGCTCATGCTCATGTTCATGTTCATGCTCATGTTCATGCGTGCACTTTGAATACCATCCATCATCCTTCCTCCACCCTCTCCTCTGCGCTCTACGCTCTCCGTCCAAAAACCCTAAACCGCTTCACCCCGCCGTCGGGGATAATCACCAGCTTGGCGTGCGAATACGTCTGGCCCTGGACATTGGCCAGCTCGGCACGGTACTCCATCTCGACATCCGGCGCGCTCTTCTGCGGCGCCAAGACCTCGACCCACGCGCCATCGTCATGGGCGGGGTCTGCATCGAAGCGGCCGGCGAAGACCTGGACGCGCTGGGGGAAGTTGCCGCGGAAGTGCGCGGTGTCGACGACGAGGTGGTCGATCTGGCCAGAGCAGCCGAGGCGGACAATCACCCAGTCGACGTGGTCGCCGCGCGTGCGCTTCGTCTCCCAGCCGTCGCCCATGTCGTGGCCGCGGCCGGGCAGCAGCAGGTTGTCCTTTGTGCCAAAGTGCTGGTCGGAGCACGAGGTGGCGACGCCGCCGCTGACGGTCGCGCTGAGCTCGAACACGGCCGAGGCGGCCGCGGGGAACACGGGGACCGCGTGCCCGTACAGGCGGAACCGCGCGATCCCGCCGTCCGGGTACATCAGCAGGCGGACGTGGGTGTACGCCTTGTCCGTGACGGCCGGGAGCAGCCAGCCGTGGCGCTGCGAGGGTCCGCACTCCTGCTTGGCCAGCACGGGCTCCCAGGCAGCGTACGCCTCGGTCTTGACGTCCTCGTCCGAGTCGGCAAAGGTGGCCTCGACCGCGATTTCGGGCGCGTGGTTGCCGTTGAAGAAGGCCGTGTCGACTTCCACGCCCGCGACTCGCCCGCTGGCAGTCCCCAGGCGGATCACGACCCAGTCAAAGGGCGCGCTGTTGTGGCGCCGTGTCTCCCACCCGTCGTACCAGGCGCCCGAGTGCACGAAGACGCCTGGGCGCGAGATGGGCGCCGTTTTGGTGGTGAGGTTGGAGGCTGCTGCGAACCACTCGTCGCTGAAGGATACGATCTTGGAGCCCAGCGGCGCGGAGATGAGGTCTGCGTGTGTGAGTTGGCGGGCGTGGTCGTAAAAAGGGACGGCGTGGAGGGGCGACGCAATAGGATCCAACGAGGACATGTCAATGGGCAGAGCGCATACCGGTGTACTTTGACTTGAACGTCTCATCGATCTGATCCGCGGGGATGAACCTGACTGCCATGTCGAGTGGAGTGGTGTCGAGTGGAGTGGTGTCGAGTGGAGTGGTGTTGAGTGAAGTGGTGTTGAGTGGAGTGGTGTTCAGACCGCAAAATCCAAGTCTCCCAAGATCCCCTCAATCAACTCGACCTAGAACACAACGTGAGAGAGAGGGAAAAAGAAAAAAAAAAAAAAAAAAAAAAAAACGAATATAAAAAAAGAGCCTCGTCAACGCAGATCGAGAGAGTAGTCGTTGGAACGAGAACAAGTACAGGAGCAAGAAACCTCCTGAATCCGCGGGGTCACCCCTCGTTTATCTACCCTCTCCATCCATCCACCCCAACCCAATACCCACTCGGTAGTCATCCATCGGCGCCCGCCGCCCCCCTCCAGACACCACCTCACCCGCGAACCCCCGAAAGAGCCGAGCAAGGAGAGGGAGGGAGGGAGAGAGGGGAGGGATGGTTGGTTAGCTGCTGACATCCCTATTTCGACAGCTGATGGAATCGAGTAATTCCCGAGTGATGATGCGAGCCAAGAGGCGGGCGGCCGGGCGGGGACTACATGGTACGTGGTAGGGTCGGGCTGTGTAGATACGGGGTGACATGATTCTACACCTGATAGCGTGATGAGGGCTACGCTTGGCTGGGTTCGGATAGCAGCGCAGGGGTGTGATTGCGTTGCGCCGAATCACAACGTGCGTCGAATCACAACATCAAGGTTTGCGCTGCGTCGAACCACTAACATCAAGGTTTGCGTTGCAGGGACAAAGTTTTTCGTCTTCTTGGAGATGCTGGTAGTCAAGTGGTTCAAGAGACGTTTTTGCTCGAGTATCTATGCAAATGCGCAAAGTGGTCGCGGGAGCTCGCTAAAGCCATGTCTATATCCAAAATGCCGTCACGCCCCCCCCTTGTCACAAGGTCACTCTCCAACTTGGCGCTTCTGTTCTTCATACACGACACGTCTACTGGCTGTGGGACGTGACACCAAGGCGATTGGCCGTGGAGAAGCGTAGCCGCCGCGCTGCTTCGTCCTTTTACTTCTGACCCAACCTGGGTGCAAGGACCTGCAACACGCCCTCTGTTAGCTCAGTACTACCAAGAGAGCTTCCTAGCTTCACCCGTAGCTCGGGTCGTTCCACTGGCTCTCCTCGTAGTACCCGCCGTTTTTGCTGCCTCCGCTGAGATCCAGCTTGGCCATGAACTCAGGCGGTACCGTCGGGATGTACTTTCTCTCGCGCTCCCTGTTGACGCCACCAAAGCCAGCACCGTAGCTGATGAGCATATCAGTCGATGTCGGTAGTGAGAAAGGAAGCATGTAGGATGGATCCAGGAGGAGTTCGCTCGGCGCATCGTCTTCTTCCCTCTCCAGCTCTCCAGAAACACGCGATGGCGCTGGTGATGGCTCTGGCGCGAGCGTAGCCCCCGAGGATGGCTTGATGGGTGTTGTGGGTTCCGCATCGGCGCCTCTTTGTGATGGGTTCGGTGACCTCGCCCGCGTCTTGCGTTCTGCTGCAGCTTGCTGAAGGTGCACAATGTACTTGGACGCACTCTTGGGCAAACCCTTTTCACCCACTTCTGGTCTGTAGTACTTTGCCGTGTGCAGGAGCTGTTGCGCCGATAACCGTGTCAGCTGCTGTATCGTGCCAACAAGAGACTCCAGATCTTCTCCGATGGACGTGAAGCACTGCAGCCACTGCAGCAGCTGAATGAGCGGCTCAATGTGTTTCCTTGTCGACTCGACGGTGTTGTCGCCGGTCGAAGTCATCGATCCGTTCTCGTAGTGCTCGGGTTGCCGGTTGTTGGACCGCGCCCAGTCCTCCAGTGTCGACACATTCATGCGGATCTGCATAGCCTTTGTTCGTGCAAGGTACTTTCGATTCGACATGATGCGATTAAACATCTCTGCGGAGAGCCAGTAGATCAGCTGCGACAGCACTTGAGCAGTGATGACTGAATGCACATCGTACAGGTCGAGGACGAAGAGTGTCGAGGAAAGGAGGGAGGTGATGTTGCGAGGCGATGGCTTTGCCCTGGCCTTTGGTGAGGGAGGCCGAAATCGCTTCTCGAGGGGTTCCAAGGGTTTCGCTTTCGGTTTCGAGCGGAAGATTTTCCATTCGTGCTGGAACTGCACGTCTTCGAAGCCGGGCATCGGTTCGTGTTCAAGCATGGACGAATCGAGGTTCTTGTCCATTCTTCGCTCGGCGTCCCGGATGATCAGGATGAAGATCTCGTTGATGAGCTCGGCCATCTGCAGTTGAAACTCGGTGGCGGCCGTAGCCAGTCCTGTGTCCTTCTTCATGTAGTGCAGGAGCAGCGTGGCGTTGGACATCCAAAAGGCAAGCACGGTCATGTCCCACTGGTACTTGTCCACAACTTGGTTGATCTTGCCCATGGCCGATACAAGAAGCGTCTCGAGCAGGTCTGCGCTGGCGTGATAGTGGGCGTAGCGAGCGGCCAGGAAGAGAATGTTTGCAGGCACCGGCTTCTGGGAGGGTGAGCGCTGCGGGGTCATGTTTGTGATGATGATGTCGAGAATGCGCTCCAGCTCGCTCTCTTGGAAGACGAACATCTGGTCGTTCAGACATCGGTCCCAGATGAAGTCTTGGCCTTCTTCAGGCTCTTCGGGAGACTGTGCATGTCAGCCGTGGTTTCAGCAAGACTAGCTGCACACAGCTTACCTCTGGCTGTTCGTCCAGCCCCAGGTTGCCAATGTCGACTTCCAGGTTGAATGCGCTTTCCATCATCATGCGACGCTTCATGTCGTTCTCCTGCATCTCTTGCTCGAACCGGTCGTTCTCCAGGCCTGCGTTGTAGAAGTCGTCGACGCCTGCGTTGCCAATGGCGTAGCCGCTCTCGTGCAGGTAGTCTGATATCTCGCTGTTGGGCTCGACGAAATCGAAGGCTGTCCTACCGCCTGAGGACTTGACGTCGGTCGAGGCTCCGTGGTCGAGCAGGAGCTTGACGATGCCCTTGTGTCGGTTCGTCATGGCCCACATGAGCGGGGTCCAGCGGTTCTTGTCCTGTATGTCGACCTTGGCGCCCTCTTGGATGAGTATGGCTGCGACGTCGTCATGGCCAAAGCAGCTCGCGTAGACCAGCGGCGGGGTGCCCTCTGCGTCGACGGCGTCCGTGTCGATGTACTCCCTGGCCTTGCCTTGGAGCAGGCGCTTGACGCGCTCGAGTTCGCCGTTGGAGGTGGCCAGGGTGAAGAGCCCCTGCAGGGCCTCTCTCTTTTCCTGGTGGGACAGCTTGTCGTCGGCGACCACCTTGGCCTCGTCGCCCGCGTTATCGTTCTTCAGGCGGGCCTGGTGTGCGAGCATCTGGACGAGGCGGCTGTCGCTGTCCTCGAGCTGCTGCATGTCCTCGTCGCCGAAGCTGGGGTCGTCGAGGGAGAGGTTGAAGCTGAGGGGCCGGGCGGGCATGGGCGTGGTCAGGAACGACTGGCCTGCACAGGAGGTCAGACTGGCAGGAGCGGGTTAGGGCTGGTACTCACCCTGCCACGCATCGTACATCTCCGTCTCTTCGGGCAAGTATGCGCTCACGGGGCGGCGGTCATTGAGCGACGTGGGCAGGTCGGCGGGGAGTTGGCGAGCCGGGGGCGGATCGTCCTGGAAGCCATGCTCTCGGTCGGTAATGTCCATTGTGCAACATTGGGTGGGGGTGGTGTGGGGGTGCAAGGCAGTGTGTGTGCGGGGAGGTGGAAAGGGCGGTGGAGAGGGCAGAGGGCAGGGCAGAGGGCAGGGCAGAGGGCAGGGCAGAGGGCAGGGCAGAGGGCAGGGCAGAGGGCAGGGCAGAGGGCAGGGCAGAGGGCAGGGCAGAGGGCAGTGTGCATCCGTGTCGAGCGTAGAAGACGGCGGCGGGGCGGAGGGGGAGCAGCGGCTACGTAGCCATGGGCATGGCAGTGCAGTGACTGCCTATTGCGAACCAAGGCCGTGTCCAGTGTCTCGGGGGATGCAGGTGGTTGGGCGTGTGTGCAGTCCAGTCTGCAGTCTGAGGTCGGCGGTCGGCGGTCGCTGGTCGCTGCATCTGGGCGTCTGGAGAAGCTGAGGCAGTGTCGCGACGTTGGCCGATCGCCGACCAGGAGCTGCCATTCGCTGCCGCCGAGGTGGGGCGCCCGGAGGCACGAGCGGAAGCTTAACAGCGTGGCGGCGTCGAGCTTGGCTGGACCTCCCAATCCTCTGCCAATCCGCGCCCAGTCAGCATCACCGGTCCCGCACTTGCTGTGCACGCACTCGTTTCCACGCCTACGATGCTAGTCTGCCCTCCTGCGCGCTGAGACTTGTCTCTGCTTCTTACGTCTTACGTCTACATCCTGCATGCGCTCTGGACACACCTGCACGCCAAACCTACCGCCACACCTACCGCCACACCCACCGCCATCGCCATGAGCACTGCAGCGTCCTGAACCCGCTCGGCCATCCCCATCACCCTCACCCTCACCACATCACACGGCCTGGTCCCACCACGCCCCGACCCAGACGATGCCTCGAGCCCCACTCGTCTGAACACGTCGACGTCCAGCACTATGCCAATGAGCGAGGCCCCGCACATGTCGCCGGAGACGCGCTTCTCTGCCATCTTTGCGCGTCTGTCCGAGCTGCCCAACTATGTCTGGGACTCGGACATTGAGCCCTTCCACTCGGTATGCCACCTCGACCTTGGACATGACGTGGACACGAACCTGAACATGAACACAAACATGAACATGAACATGAACATGACGTGGACACGAACCTGAACATGAACACAAACATGAACACGAACATGAACATGAACACAAACATGAACACAAACATGAATACAAACATGAATACAAACATGAAAAACTAAAAACGCGCCAGACTAACACTGCACAGTCCTACGACAACTGGCACTTCTTTGGCCACCAGACAGCTTCGTATGCAAACGAAAGACCGCCCTCTCGCGGCCGAAGCGCTATTGCCTCGTCGCCCGCCTCGCACTCGCCAGACGCCCACCGCCCATCCGTCGTGCTCAGGCACAGGTCCTCGGGCAGCGATGCCAGCTCCACCACCGCGAAAACGCATGCCACCGCAACATCCGTACACAAGGAGGGGCGACCCGTCGTGTGTCGAGTCTCCAACCACACACTGCGACTCGAGCGCGAATACCAGCTGTCCAAGCTCGTCGTCACCAAGTCCGACCCAGCTTGCCGACACTTTGTGCGCCCCATCGAATTTATCAGGCTACCCACCAAGCCAGGCGAAGAGCCTCTCGTAGCTAGTATCTTTGAGGCGCCAGGCCAAAATTACCTCAAAGATCTGGTCACCTTTGGCCCCAACTGGTACAACCTCACAAACCATGACAAAACATCCGAGCCCACCAGTCACCAACCTAGCACAGGTGTCCCCTTGCTCACCTTCCTCGATTTCGCAGTGGGAGCAACAGAGTGTCTGGAGATTCTGCACCATGGTCACGAGATGGTCCACGGCGAACTGCGAGGAGACGCCTTCCACTTCGCCGAAAATGGCCATGTCAAGATGATCAATTTCGGCAGCGGCGCCAGGTCTTTCGAAAACGGCCTCACGTCTGCCGGCTGGAACACACTGAGTCGCGAAGTCGGCATCGAGCTGAAGCTTGCCTTCATTGCCCCAGAGCAGACGGGTCGCATGCCTGCTGAGCCAGACAGCCGAACCGACATCTACAGTCTGGGCATCTTGTTCTATACAATGCTTTGTGGAAGCACGCCCTTTGATGGGACTACAGCCTTGGACGTCATGCAGAACGTGCTGAGCAAAAGGATTCCTCCGGCTTCCTCCGGCCGCATAGACATCCCCGAAGCACTGTCTCTGGTCATCCAACGCATGACGCAACGCAACATCGAAGAGCGCTACCACTCGACCTCGGGCCTTAAATTTGATCTAACAAGAATTCGTGAGCTGCTATCCGAGGGTGACGGTGAAGGCCTGAAGGCGTTCCAAATCGGCTCCAAAGACATCAGTTGCTTCTTCAATCTTCCCCTGCAGCAGATCGGTCGCGACAAAGAACGCCAAACAGTCATTGATGTCATTCAGCGCGTGGCCAAGCGCCGGCGGGGCGGCGTGAAAGTGCTAAACAGCCTGAGTTCCAATTCCTCCTTTTCGGATGGGCGACTCGAGTTCCAATACGATGACTTTGTCTCTGACACTTCCAGCTCCCGCAACTCGGAATCTCGACTGAACAGCGTTCCCTCCTCCGCGCCCGTGTTTTTGGACCAGACACGCACCCAATGGTCCCAGGACAGCACGACCCATACCAGAGACTCCACCGCTGAGGAGAGTCCGAGCGGTCGACCACACTTGTTAACGACAGGCCGAGGCCCTTCCAACAACAGCATCGAAGCTCTCTCTTCCTTGTCGAGATCTTCTCCTTCCAACGATAGCACAGCTGCGCGCAACACGTCCAGTGCGCGGGCAATGAGGCGAAAAGGTCGCTGCGAGGTGATTGCAGTCGGTGGTGCCACCGGTCTCGGCAAGTCGCGTCTTGTTCAGAGCGTACAGAGCACGGCCAGAAGCAACGGTTACTTCGCCTCTGCCAAGTTTGACAAAACGAAGAGGGCTCCGTTTGATCCCATCTTGAAGGTCATGTCTTCCATGTTTCGACAGGTCTTCAGCGAAGCCGACGTTTCGACCGAGTTCCACGGCAGCTTACGGAACTTCCTGAAGAACACAGGAGTGTGGGCAGCACTGCGCAGTTATCTGAACCTGCCGGACTGGCTACTCAACACAAATGGAGCAACGCCCAGGACCCCTCAGCAACGCGACGTAGATACGCTGAATGCCTCTAGACGGGCATCATCGCCTGCCCTCCATTGTGGGAGCTCGGGGCACACAGCGGAAGCATGGCTGCGGAGTGGCGGCGCTTCCAAATCGACAAAGTTTATGAGCGTTTTCATAGACGTTTTACGTTTGTTTGCTGTGCAGAAGCTGTGCATCTGGACCCTCGAGGATGTACAAAACGCCGACTCGGAAAGTGCAGGTACGAGCTGTGATTGGCTCTTGCGACCTTCGAGGCGCTGACACGAAACAGAGCTTATTCACCACATCGTCCAGGCCAAGATCCCTTTGGTGCTGATACTCACGTACACCGACGAGGAGGGCATTCCTCGAGAACTCCGGCCCTCGATGCATGCAGCCACAAAGGTGCAATTGTTCCCCTTTACAGAAGCTCAGACAGCCGACTACGTGGCTGAGACTCTCCATCGTGATCACCAGTATATCCTTCCTCTGGTCGCCGTCATCCAGGAGAAGAGTCGAGGAAATCTGTTCTACATCAGAGAGATTCTGGATACTTGCTATCGCAAGCAGTGCGTCTACTACTCTTGGCGCGAGAACAATTGGCTCTTTGATCTCGACAAGGTATTTGAAGTTTTCGAGAGCACCGAGTACGGCTCCTCGGTTACCAACGATTTCATCACAAAGAGGCTGCTCGAGCTGCCTCCCGACACTCGTAAGCTTTTGGCTTGGGCATCGCTGTTAGGCGGCGCTTTCTCCTACGATCTGATCTCCAAGCTGTTGAATCCAAAGTATGCGCCTGCAGACGCAGAGAGACTGCCGCTGTTTGGGGAAAACGAGTGTATCGTAACGGCACTGAATGGTGCCCTCAACGCCTTCATCCTCATGCCCGCTGAGAGCGAGTCTCGATTCCGTTTTAGCCACGATAGGTATTTGTTCGCTGCCGCCAGCCTACTCGAGAAAGACTGGAACACCTCCATGATGCACTATGAGATCGCCCGCATCGTCAGCTCAGGTGGCGAGTGGCACGACGATGCGATGGGTGACTCCAAAGCCCTGTATATGCGTAGCCGGCACATCTGCCTTGCCGCTGATCTGATCAAAGCCAAAGAGATAAACCGCGCTCCTTTCCGCGACGTCTTATACCAAGCTGGAGAGACCGCCTCGGAGTCAGGAGCAAGGTCGACTGGGATATACTATTTTGCGCACTGCCTGATGCTCCTACAAGACGACCCTTGGGATGAGTCCAAGCACGACGTCTCTTATCAGGAGACCTTACAGCTATTCGTTCGCTCGGCCGAATGTTATTGGCACCAGGGGATGCTTGATGAAGCATTGAGCCTCATTCGGACTACCTTCCAGCATGCTCGCGATCCTTGCGACATGGCGAGCTCGTTCATCTTGCAGTCACGTGTACATGCCGTACGTGAAGACAGCTTCGGTGCTTTCCAAGCTTTGAAAGACTGCCTTTCCTTATTAGGATCCCCGATACCATCTACGACCTGGCAGGAGTGCGACGCTGAGTTCCAGAAAATCTACGCTCGCCTCCAAGAGACAGACACGAACGATTTGCTGGCGCGCGAGCCCTCCAAAGACGACCGCGTGGCTATGACACTAGGTCCAGTCTTCATCGAGCTACTTAGCGCTGCGTTCTGGTCGAACAGTCTGTTGTTCTACCAAGCCACGCTGAAATTAATCAACCTGCATCTCGAGCATGGGACTACAGCTCAAGTCGCTCTCGCTTACATCCATCTCGGTAGCATTGCAGGTGGTCGATTTGCAATGTTGAATTTCGCAGCGGACATGGGTGCGATTGCCAAACGAGTGTTCCAGATGTACCCGGACGATGCCTACACATTAGGGCGTGGTCAGACGTTGCATCCGCTACTTCTAGGCCATCTGCAGGCGCCAGCTGCAGACCTAATCCCTCACCTCGAAAGTAAGCCAGCACAATCTCCAATGCACTGTCTGCTCTCACGAGCATTGGCGATATACGATTTAGTGAAGGTAGCTAACCCATCCAAACAGGTGCTTTGGACTTGGCTCTGACTGCAGGCGATCGTCTGCTTACACTTTTGAATTTTGGTGTCCAGGCTCACTTCAGGGTGATCGCCTGCTATGATCTCGTCGAGATCGAGGCCTACGTTGATGACATTCCTCTGGACTTGAAAAACTGGCAACAGGACCTTCGAGGAGGTGTGCTGTTGATGGCATCTCGCCAATACGCCAGAGCCCTACAGGGGAAAACAGAGATTCGCGACGCATCCACAGTTCTCACCGACGAAGAACATGACTCCAAAGCCTACATCGAATGGATTGACAAGACGGCGAGCAACCCGAAGCGCCCAAAGACCTATTACCTCGCCACCAAGCTTCCGATCCTAGTGTTGTACGGGTACCATGACGAAGCTTGTGCGCTAGGCGAGCTTTTGCTACCCATGCTAGGCAGCCTTTGGTGTCAGAGGCTGAATTACTCTGTCATGTATCATCTTTCACTAGCTTACCTGGCGGTACTGCGCGACGATAGGAAGCACCCGAAGAAAGACCAGATGTTCAAACATGTCCTTGCGACCATCAACCAGCTAGAAGCTTTATGCACGATAACAGACGTCAACTACCGATCCTGGATTCACGTACTCGCCGCTGTACTAGCAGAAGTCAACGACGACCCTCCAACCGCAACGTTGAACTACGAAGCAGCCATGGACCACAGCGAAATCCATGGGTTTACTCTAGACGAGGCCCACGCCTTGGAACTGTATGCTGAATGGCTCATTCGTAAGAAGGCCAACAGACCTGCCCGGCACGCACTCAAAGACTGCATTTCTGTGTATCGAAAGATCTCCGCATATGGCAAAGCGAATCATCTCATCAACAAGTATGAGTTCCTATTGCGAGGCACCGTATCTCTCACTACGATGGACGTCGCAGTGCAAACTACCATGATTGACACAGGAAACACTTCGTTCCGACTCGAGCAGAATGAAGACCAGGAACAACTTCTTGGAACCGAGACCGCGGTTGACCGAACCCAGAACTGGATCGTCCCCGAGACCGGACGACGTCATGAGTCATCCCACGATCTTCGTGACGGTTTCTCTGCGGTCGGTCTTGACATGTTGGATCTGAGCTCGATTCTTGAGTCTTCTCGAGTGCTTTCGAGCGAACTAAAGGTGGACAAGCTCATGGCCAAGATGGCTTCCATCATCCTCGAGTCGACGGGCGGTACCCTCTGTGGCATTGTCATCGAAGACGCACACATCGAATGGAGTATCGCCTGCGTGGCGTCCAACGAGGCCAACAGTGATAACAAAGACTCATCTGGTGTCACATCGTTCCCACCCGGTCAGCCATTAGACACTGTAGATGACATGGTCGCACGACAAGTCACGTTATACACGCTGCGCTTCCGCGAGAACGTATTTGTTCAGAATCTGCTGGAGGACGACCGTTTCTCTAACGTCTCCGACTCATACCTCAAGCGAAACCCTGAAGGAAAGGCAGTGATTTGCATTCCGATCGTCCACTCGGACCACTTGTTGGGCAGCATCTATCTCGAAGGCCCACCGAACTCGTTTACCGAGCGCAATACACAGGTGCTACGGCTACTCGTCAACCAGATCTCCATCTCTCTGGCAAATGCCCTGCTCTTCAAGGAAATCGAGCGAGTCAGTGCCAGCAACGAAGCCATGCTTGAGATGCAGAAGCGTGCGCTAGCGCAGGCCAGAGCGGCAGAGATCAAGGCCAAAGAAGCTGAAGCGATTGCGGTCAGGAACATGAAGCTCAAAGAGGAAGCTGCCAAGGCCAAGAGTCTCTTCCTTGCCAATGTCTCTCACGAGCTGCGCACACCTCTGAATGGAGTCATCGGCATGTCCGAGCTTCTCAAGGCCAGTCTGCTGAATCAAGAACAACAAGGCTACGCCGATTCCATCCGAGTGTGCGGTGACACACTGCTGTCTATCATCAACGACCTTCTCGATTACTCAAAGCTCGAAGCTGGAAAGATGAACGTTCAAGAGATGCCTCTGTCTCTGAACGAGACAATCACCGAGGTTGTCCGTGCTTTGGCATACACAAATGCCGAGCGTGGTCTGAAGACCATCGAGCAACTTGAGCTGAACCCCGAAATGCTTGTCATGGGCGACCCTGTCCGACTTCATCAAATTCTGATGAATCTGCTCTCCAACAGCTACAAGTTCACACCGCGTGGATCTGTCACAGTGCGCGCTGTTGTTGATCAGGAAGGCCCAGACTGGGTAGACGTCACGTGTAGCGTCATCGATACCGGCATTGGCATCCCGGAAGAGCAGAAGAAGAAGCTGTTCCTGCCCTTCTCACAAGTCGAGTCCTCGTCGGCACGCAGCTATGGCGGCACTGGTCTTGGCTTGAGTATCGTCAAGGCACTTATTGAGAACGTCATGCATGGCAGAGTTTCTCTGGAGTCAAAACCTGGCGTAGGTACTACAGTGTCTTTCGCCCTGCGCTTTACAAAGGTGCCTCTGGCGCGAGCTTTGGCCCAAAACTACACACGCGACGCCGACCCGATGGCCAAGTTCTCCAGTCAAGAAAACAATGGACATGAACAGTCTTCCGGCACCTGCATCGACCTCTCTACCATTCCCCGCGCAGACCTCCGCATCTGCATAGCAGAGGACAATCTGATCAATCAGAGAATAGCCATCAGTTTTGTGCAGAAGCTGGGCTTCAAGTGCGATGCCTACCTCGATGGCTTCAAGACCATTGATGCACTCGAGCGTGCAAGCGACAACGGTCGCCCCTTCCACCTCGTGCTCATGGACGTCCAGATGCCACACTGCGACGGCTACGAAGGTATATTCCCACTCCTTCCTTCCCAGATCATCCACTGACCTTATGCAGCAACGAGACTCATCCGCAAACACTCCAACCCTGAAGTTCGCAACGTCCTCATCATCGCCATGACCGCCTCAGCAATCCAAGGCGACCGCGAGAAATGCCTCGATTCAGGCATGAACAACTACCTCGCAAAGCCTGTGCGGGCGCAGACGCTCAAAGCTCTGCTCGAGAGCTATCTCAACAAGACCGAAGCGGCCAAGGAAATACCCAACTTGCAGACCGAGGTCAAGAAGCTCGTCAGCGAGGCATTGAGTGAGGCGGGCGCCGGCCAGCAACTCGACGGCGCGAAAAGGGAAGCAGACGGAAGCAGAAGCAGCATGGACGAGCCAGAAAGCAGATCCGAAAGACCGAGGGGTGTGCGCATGAGCACGACGGTCAGATGGCACGACGGAACACCCGATGAACCCGACGGGCAGAACGGTTCGTGACCCAAACCCCACACTGAATATGGTTGGTACAGTTGCGTTTCTAGTTACATTTTGCCTTTAACTGATTTTTTCGCACCCCTTGTTATCCGCACATTGATACCCCAGGGGGGTAAGTGGGCGGTATTGGCTCTGTCCCTTTCCACATAGCATGGCGCAAGAGCTTTTTTGGATCATGATGGGTAATGACTATTACTGCTGCTGCTGTATACTAAAAGAAGGACATGTATTTTTCACATTCACAGCTATTATCCATCTTCCAGAACTGAACTTCATCCCCTCATCTCGTGTCGTCCCTCCCCATCCTCTAGTACCTTGCGAACCACAAGCTGTCCGTATCGCGGGACTCGTGTCCTGTATGTGTAGTTCTCTCTTTCCAGCAACGCTTTTCCGGAGGATCTCTCACACTGGAATCATGGACCGACAGAGCGTGGTTGAACTTTTTTCTTTTTCTTTTTTTTTTGGTTCCAGACGAAAAGCATGCAAGTGTTTCAGTGCTGCAGTCAAACCTCTTCTTCCTTGGTATCGACCTCCTCAGCCTCAGCCTCATCCTCCTCCTTCTTCACCCCACCCTCCCACTCCACTTCTCCCCTGCCCTCGATGGTGCTGTCCTTGGCTCTGGCTCTGGCTTTGGCTCCGGCCTTGGCGTTCCTGGACCTCTTCTTCACTCCGCCGTCCACTTCCACGTCGGCATCGGCATCAGCATCAGCATCGGCATAAGCTGCAGCTGCAGCACCATCGCCACCCTTCCTCTTGCGCGCCGCAGCGCCCCTCGTCGCTTTTGACGCCTGCGATCCGCTACCTTCGCTATCTCTGGCTGTCGTGGCGTTGGTCGCATCGCCGTTGGTGCAGCCGCGCATGGCTGCCCCGTCCCTCAACGCGTCTAGTTCCCCCTTCAACGCGGCTTTGAGTCGGCTCAGCATGCGCTCGCAGGCTATCACTGAGCGGCCTGATGGCAGCGGGGCGGTCTTGGGGGGGTTTGTTAGTGTGGAGTGGGGAAGGGGGATAGGGGGAGGGATGGTGGAGGGGGAGAACGGGGAGGAGAGAAAAGGTACGAGGTGGGAAAGGGGAGGGGATCGGGTTACGGACTTTGATGTTCGGTTTTGCGCCAGAGTGCTCCAGGAGGCTGAGGAGGTAGGCGAGCTGGTGGGGTGGTTAGCTGCTTGCTCGATCGATGCGTTGAGAGGGAGGAGGAGGAGGAGGAGAAGAAGAAGAGTAAGAAGAAGAGGAAGGTAGGGCACACACGCGCTCACGGTCTGTCCAGCCTGAGCCTGTGCTGGGTTTGGGGGTGCTGGTGGACATTTTGCGTGGTTGGTGTGTTGTGATATGGGGTTGTGGGTGTGGGGTCGATGGACGATGATTGTGGGATGTGAGAGAAAAGGTGTGAGTAGTAGAGAGAGAAGGAGAGGGTGAAAAGTTTATATGGTCAGCTAACCACGGTAGTGAGGCGGAGATTGGTTCACGGTGAGGTGTGGCGAGGGCTGGTGAGGTGAGTGTATGTTTGACGGTAAGTATGGTAAAACTCGCGATGAGTAAGTGGCACTATCTTTCTGGCTTCGAAACCTGGTCTCATGTATGGTTTGTAATGAACAGAACTTCTTGATGAGGTTTTGCATTGCATAGTTGTGGCGCTCATATGTTGTAGGAATCACTGGTTCCAAACGCTACACGCCCACCGCACGTCCAATAGCTTCAAGATAGCCAAATGCGACCTTGAAGCCTTGAAGAGACATCCATACCCTCTCACCACAGACCCACTGCACCCGCAATCGGTCTCAGACTTCCACCTCCTCCTCAGACACCTCAGCAACCTCCTCAGACTCAGCCTCGGCAATTTTCCTAGCCCGACCGCGCTTCCTGGCCTTCTCCTCCACCTCGCCCTCTTCGAAGTCAGCCTTGCGCTTGCCCTTGGCCTTGGCATCACCAGCTAGACCGCCGTTCTTGACTGCATCGATCTCCTTCCTGAGCGCCTTCTTGAGCTTACCCATCTTCTGAGCGCAGCCGGAGCTGTTACGCCCAGCAGGTGCGGGAGCGTTCTAAGTGCGTCGGTCAGCATGGTGTCAACGTGTTGGCGTTGGTGGGGTGACAAATAATGGGGCCGGTGGGACGATGGCAGGCCTGGAGGGTCTGGTGTTAAGGAGTTTAACTTACCGCGTAGTTGATCGTGACTTTCGAGTGCTCAATGACACTGAGGATGTAGACGAGCTGAGGCTTGTGTCAGTGAGGTTTCGTGCTGAGATTGAAGGGCATACGCACCAGCTCGCGGTCTGACCAGCTCTTCGGCTTGTTGGTCTCGGCGCTGGCCATGTTGGCGAAATGTGTAGATGTAGTATTCAGCTTGGAATTGGGTGAAAGAGAATGTTGTAAGAGGACAAGAAGAAACTAGGATGTCAAAAGATTTTGAGATCAAGATATGCGAACGTGACAAGCTTAAGCGAGCAGTTCTCCCTTCACTTTGTTGCCCTTGGACAGTGGCAGACGCGGTGAAGGAGAGGCTGGAGCCTAAAGCAATATCAAAATCGTAGAGTTTAATACGTGTACTTGCATTTCCAGTCCCTGGCCTTACTTGATTGTGTTTGAATTCACCTTTGTGCAAACATATGTTGTAGCAATATTATAAGCAGCTCTGCATTGTCTGCCTAGAGCTAGAACGCATCACATCTATAGAAAGAGGACAAGCGACATTAGCTGTCTGGAATTAGCAATGTATAGACCTGAGCGCCGTAACTTTATGCTTGCATTGAGAGTGTGTTTTGTTTGATGCTTGAATATCTTCGCGCAGCGACGGGTTGTGTTGAAGTTGATGCCGAGATGCCCACTCTGGAGCTCGTGAACTGAACTAACAGGGAGCATACATAGCCAAACACCGCTACAACCTTCTTGTCTGATATCCGAGCATAGCGGGTATTTGTCAAAGAGCCGTATTGTATGGCAAGTCTTCATTCCTGCATCCACTCCATGGGGATTAGAACAATACATCTCTGGTCTAGAGTTGAAGTCCTCACTTTTGATGTTCGATACCCTGAGACACAGAAGCACGACACGCACAACCTCGGCCCCAACTCTAGCACCGAGCCCTGTCGCCCTTCAGCACATGCACCCTCGATCCCGAAGCAAAGAAACGCAAGAACAGAGCAAGTAGCCAAAGCAAACAACAGAGTATCATATGTAGCAAAAGATATCCAACACCACAACTCCCACCACATCCTCACCAACTACAACCCTCTATCTCGGAAAGACCTACCAACCTCGGCCCAACCAGCCCTTCACCCCAGCCGCCCTGCGCCCCGCCGCTACCCATCCATCCTCTCCCTCCCTCCGCCAGCACGTGAAACCCGCCCAGCGTCCAAGCTCGCGATCCGATCTGCCCCAGCTGCACAACACCGTCCGTTCGTTCGTTGCACGTGAAGCCCTACCCCTACCCTACCTACCCTACCCCGGACCCACCCGACCCGAGCGCAACAGCAGGACCTGCATGATGCAGATCCATGTACATGCACTACGCCACTTTCTGCCGCGCTAGCGGGAGTGAACTTCGAATGGTAAGAATAGCAAATACCCGTTATTGCCGCGGGAGTGCGTGCCCGATGTATCGTCAGTAATCAGCGGGTTGTACGGTGGGGGCTTGCCGCGGGATGAGAAGTGGGAAGTGGATGGAGGGTGAATGGATGGATGGGTTGGGCTTGTTCGGTCCCGCGAGTTCCGGAGTTTTGAGTTGGGCCGCGGGCTAGATAACGGCGTGTCTATGTCGGAGTTGCGCTGTGGCTTGTGGGGGCGGAGGGGATGGTGTTGTGGGGACTGGGAAGGGGTTTGGTGACGGGGGAGGTGCGGAGCTGGGATTGGGAGGTTTGGGGTTGGGAAACAGGTGACATAGTAAACAGGTGGTGAGTAATTAGGTGGTGAGTAATTGTGTAGTGAGTAACCAGGCGGTAGGTAAACTGGGAGGGAGTGATCAAGATGAGGATGCCGGAGTCATGGGCTGTGGAATGCAAGGTCAAGAAATATTGACTTGTTCGTCTTCGGTCGTAGAAACCATGCAAAGCATATGTGAACATATGGAGTGAAGTGATACTTGTCAAACTTCTATCGTATTAATCCACCAAACCTAGTCGAGTGGCAACCACTGTTGCACCGCTCAACAAGTATCTATCTATGCATATGCGAGAAGGGAGGATGTGTAACAGGGTATCGAATCATCCGTCCCAAAAGTCCATAGCTGAGTCCATTTTATGGCCGAAAAGTGTGGTGGCCGAAAAGTGAGGGCACAAGTGCCAGAAAGAACCCAAAGCGCCGAAAATGAGGTTTGTGAAAAGACAGCTTTTATAGATGGGAGTGGGTGACGCCGTTGGTGACGCCGTTGACACCGTTTGTCTGAGCAACGAGCTGCGCGACCTCCTCGCCAAGCTGCTCGCCGTCCTTGAAGGGGTTGTACATGCTCTCGACGATGTAAGCATCAAGCTCCTCGTCAGAGAGGTCGCGGAGCTCAGAGGCACGGTCGACACCGTTCTGCTGGGCGGCACGGATGACACCACGAGTGACAACAACGGAAACCTCACGGATGCGGCGGATATCAGGGTACAGCCAGCCATCGGCAACCTCCTGCTTGTTCAGGGATGTGGAGAGGGATTCGGCAGATGCGTATATCATGTCTTGTGTGACGGATGTGGCCTTGGAAAGGATGGCACCGAGTCCAATACCAGGGAAAACATACATGTTGTTGCCCTGGCCGGGGGTGAGAAGCTTTCCGTTGTACTCCATGGATGGGAACGGTGAGCCGGAAGCGAACAGGCAGCGACCCTCGGTGTTGAGGACAGCCTCCTCGAATGTGCACTCAGACTTGCTGGAGGGGTTGGACAACGGGAAGATGACGGGGTGGTTGTTCAACTTGGCCATCTTCTGGAGGATCTCCTTGTTGAAAGCACCGCCGATGGTGGACAGACCCATAAGAATTGTGGGCTGGACGTAGTCGATCAGGCGAGCAAGAGACTGGTACTGACGGCCGTTGTTGTCGTCACGGGCAAAGTAGACCTTGTGCTCGGCAAGCTTGTCGCCGCGGTCGTGGGTAACGAGACCGTTGGAGTCGACGAACCAGAACTTGCGGCGAGCCTCCTCCTCTGTCAAGCCCTCCTTCTTGAAGAACTCAACGATTTGCTTGGCAACACCGACACCAGCACTGCCGGCACCGAGGAAGATGGCCTTGTGATCCTTGACGGGGACACCGGACGCCTTGACAGCGTTGATGAAGCCACCGACGATGACGGCGCCAGTTCCCTGGACGTCGTCGTTGAACATGCTGTATGTGTTCTGGTAGCGCTCGAGGGCGGGGAAAGGGTTCTTGAAGTCCTCAAACTGGATAACGATGCTGTCACACGATCAGTTGCTGCAATTGGAGAATGACGAGTTGTACTCACTTGGGCCACTTGTCTGTCAGGGCGGCCATGAGCTCGTCAAGGAACTCCTTCTCCTCCTCAGCGGTGACCTTGGGCAGCCTGGAGCCCATGTACAAGGGGTCCTCGCGGAGAGCCTTGTTGTTTGTGCCCAGATCGAGGGTGAGAGGGAGAGTGGCCTCAGGACGGATACCAGCGCAGGCAGTGTACAGAGACAGCTTGCCTACGGGGATACCCATGCCGTTCACACCGAGATCTCCAAGACCCAGAATACGAGAGCCGTCTGTGAGAACGGTGATGTCGACGTCGTGTGGCCAGTTGTCGAGGATTTGGCGGAGGTTGCCACGGTCGCTGAACGAGAGGTACATGCCCTCGGGCTGTGTCCAGATCTCGTGCCATCTTACGCAGGCCTCGCCGACGGTGGGGGTGTAGATGAGGGGAGTCAATTCCTGAAGTTGGGTCAGCCAGTCGCCCTCCGATGTTCGGCGAGTGGTTCGTACCTTGATGTTCTGCGAGAGCAGCCTGTAGAACAGGTGCACGTTGGAGGCCTTGAGGTGGGTAAGGTACTGGAACTTCTCAAGGGGGGTCGCCTTCATGGCAAGGAGCCTCAGGCCTGCAGGTAAGATCAGTACATGCCAATGGCAGTTTGTGGTTTCAAGCGTGACCACGTACATCGCTGGGCTTGCACATCGTAGCTCTCGACGGCAGGGGGAGTCAGTCCGTATGTGCCAAGGTGCTTGCGGACATCTGGAGAGTTTGACTGGCAAAAGTCACCGCTCCTGCAGAATCAATTAGCTGCTGCGGCTGGGTGTGCGTGCTGCAACGGTTGCGTACGTTGTGGTCAGTTGCCTGGTGGCGACAGGGCGCTGTGTGTTGGAGGTGGATTGAGTCATTTCAGCTGTTGCTACTGAGGCCATGCACCGGTAGTGAGAGAGTCTGGGGAAATGGAATGCAGATTGGGCGCCGCGCGAGGGGAGAGCGCCTTTTAAGAGCGAAGTGACACGCACGGTATGCATTGACGTCTGAGGATGACAGGAGTCCACTACCGCGGCATAGAAGAGAAGAAAGAGGAAGACGGTCCGCCTGGGAACGATGTTTGAGAAGGGTGCGAATGACCTATCGGAGCCTCTCAATTCCTCTCAAGGAGGAGAGCCGGCGACCTTCACCATTCTCTGGCGACTTTTAGTGAGCACAGACCATGGGCCAGGACTACGACGCCCGCTCTGTGGCGAGTCAGACGTTCTGCGGACACTCTAGGGCCGCCAGGCGTCGGGAAGACTCGGAGTCTGTCGCCGCGAACACTCGAGAGGAGCCTTCCGCGGTGGCAGAGTCCACAATTCCATGGCTTCTCGCCCATACGAATGACACATGAAGCTGCCACGCCGGTGCTGGTCATCGAGACGAGGCCGCAAAACCCTGGCCGCGGCTGGACTAACCTCACACCGTCCATTCACAGGGCTGCCGAAGGATTCCATCAGGCATCAAGAGGCATTTTCGGCTCGTCCAAGCGCTATCGCGGCGTAACATACGATGCGGATATTACGGACATTACGGCTGGCTACGCCTTGTGCGTGCTCTCTTGGTGTCACAGAACGGGTCTCGGACTCTTCAGCGAGAATCTGCACGCAGGGCAAGGTCCGAGTCACCGCCAGGACACGAGCATGTCCATCTGCATCTGCATCTGCAATCGTACGCTTCCGCGAGCCCAGTTGGTCTCCTCTGCAGAATGGATGCTCTGCTGTTTGCGATGCGCCGTGCGAGCACGAGACGCGCATGCATTATTGCGCGAAGTTTCTGGCAGTGGACCAACCCGCTAGAAGACCGATGATCCGAAGAAGAACCTTGCCAACCCTGTGCTGTGCGACAAAAATGGGCGTTGCGTTTGTGAACAAGCATGGAAAGGGGTCAAATGGCACCACAGCCCGTCCGGAAGTTCCGAGCCAACTCGGGGCGAGCATTCTCACGTTCTCGTCGACATGTCACACAGAAGTCCCAGAAGTGATGTATATTCAAACTTCAGGCGCATCGGAGGCAGACAAAGCTAAAAAATAATCCTGGAGAGCGGTAGGGCTCCCGCTCCGACAGTCGCTGATCTCCCTAAATTCTTCCGGGCTTGCGGAGTGGGGAAGCCTAGGGCGGAGTGATGCATCCACATAGTCAGCGAGAAAATAAGTCGGAAACCAGCAGACGTGCGATGCAACCTAACCGATGAACGACAGCTGAACGACAGCTACACGGCAGCTGGACGGGAGCAGGACGGGAGCTGGACGGGAGCAGGACGGGAGCAGGACGGGAGCTGGACGACAAGAGCACGCGATCAGCTGCGCATATTCACGCATGTTCGTTGCAGCCTTGCGGCCATCTCACACGAAAAGCACTGCAGTGTGCGGCGCATAGACTTCTCAGCCCTCCCCCACAGTGTGAAGTCTGAAGACCCTTCCGAGGACCCTTCTAGGAAGCTGGAGTGGAGCAGAGGCTGACGATACCATGTCAGGTCCGATCGCGACAGTTGCAGCCCAGCTCCTACGCAGTCGGAGTTGGAGAAGAGCAGAACGTCGGGGGAAGGTCACTGACGTCTGCAGAGTGTTTCGTTCGTCAGAGTGATGGGTGTTGGAGGACGCTGCTCTCGAGCACCGCACAATACTACTGCATCTCCAGACAAGACTCTGCGTTCCAATCCGGAGAGGTAGCCTGTTATGCTGACTAGAGTTGCTGCGAACCGCTGTCAACTGTCAACCGTCAACTGTCCCGATGCTGCCGACGTTTCGTTGACTTGCTTGGCCTGGGGAATGAGCGTCTGGGCATGGAGAAAGCGCGTGGGGACTTCGCTTAACAGCTTCTCGAAATTGGCTTGGCTTGGCACAGCCACCGTCACCAGCCACCGATGACGTGCGGGGAAGCTCCTGCCTGGCTCGCTAAAGCTTGCTTGCAGCTACGAGCGCCAGAGCGTCATGATGATCGTGTTGTAGCACGCGCTTGCGGTTGCCTGATGTCGAACGGATGGGTCTGGTGAGCAGCTCTCCCACCGCAACACCACCAATTCCTGCAACATGTCGTCCTGCTTTGGTTTCCGTGGACGCAGCGATGACCAGCAGCCGCTGCTGCCCCAGTACCGCGATGACACGACCCTACAGGTGCGTGTGCAGTACACCAAACCAATGAACACGTTCTGACATGTGCACAGAGGGAGCTCCACCAGAAGCTGCACTCTTACCAGATGATCCGTGCTCTTGGAAAAGGCTTCATGCCATCCAACGAGCAGCTCATCATCAACCTTCGAACGCTCCTTGCTGCCGACATCCTCAACCCTGACAACCCAGAGCTGAGCGATTCTGGGCGCCTGCTCGTCAAGTTCACCAAACAATGGCTTCACCAGTTCATCGACTTGTTGCTGCACAAGAACAGCGAAGACCAGATCCAGGACTTCCTGTGGTACTTGTCCAAGGCTCGCGTTGAGGTCGACGTAGCAGACATCGCCCGAAGTGCCACTCGCTCCAAGGCCAAGGCCGACACGTTTGCAGGTCCGTCTGGTTGAGCGATTGCGAATAGCACCACTGACATGTCCACAGCCTATCAAAGCCTCCAAACCGTTGGCTCGCTGTTGCTCACGAACTCGGACTTCCGCATCTTCTTGTCAGACCTCAACACGGTTGGCCGAGAGGTCTTCAAGGACACCGCTTTCACAATCTCGGATGTTGCAAAGGAAGTCGGCAAGAAGGTCGAGCCTTCTGAGGCAGAGCAAAAGGCACTGAAAGAGCCGGGCGCAGATGCTGGTAACGGCAAGGCTGTCTCGTCCGAGGAATTGAATGGCGAGGTCACCGAGGTTGCCAAAGCGGTAGGCTCAGGCGTAGTCGAGGTGGCCCAAGAGACCGGCAACAGCATTGTCGACAAGCTCCAGGGTGCTGAAGGCGACTCGCTGTCGTACAGGTTGAAGAAGACTGTCACAAACCTCCGTCAGAAGCGTGACTACTCCGACTCGGTCTCCACTCTGTCTCTGCTCCTACAAAGATACGCCAGGACCTATTCCCGCATGGCCGAGGAGGCTGTGGGTACTGTTCAGAACGATGTCGACACCAACCGGGAAATGGACAAGGCCGTGAAGAACTTCTGGTTGCTCATGAGTTCGTTTGGCGACCGCAACGAGTGGAAGGAGCTCGAGACTCGCTTCCACAAACTGCTGGAGCACTCCAAGCGAGACCCTGCCTTTGAGGACCTTCTCATGGACATCGGCAACTCTCTACAGAAGCTATTGACGGATCCAGATTTCTTCGACCACGTGGATGAGAAATTTCAGGAACTTCGCAAGAAGTCGAGCAGTGTAGGTAATGAATCCTCGCTCCGCAAGGATGTAGATGCCTTCTTTGAGCAGGCTCAGAGGACATTCGCAGCCGTAACACGTGACGAGGACGTTGCGAAGCTCATCAGTTCGACCTTCCGCATCTGGAGCATACTGTCACCGCAGCACAGCTACACCAACACCGAGCTGATTCAGGATGCCATCAACGTTTTTGTCCCGCTCATCATCTCGGCGATTCAGTACGTTCCCATTCCACGTCTCGAGGTCTCCACACCCGAGATCGATCTTCTTTTGGAGAACCTGATCATCGAGCCTGGAAAGACGATCAACCACACGTCCTTCCTCCCCTTCCGCTTCAAGGTTGAGACATACAACGACTTCGAGCTGCGCAAGGCTCGCTTCCGCGTTGCTTCCAAGGCAACATCCAAGTTCACTATCAAGATCGATGGACTCTCATTCCGCGCCGATGAGATTGGTTTCCTTCTGCGAGCCCACTCCGGTTTGTTGCGTCTGGCAGACGAAGGTATCGCGTCATTTCAGATGGATGAGCGTGGCCTGGACATTCATCTCGATGTCGAGATTGGCAAAGAAAGACAGGAACAGATCCTCACACTGCGCGCTGTTCGTGTTAACATCCACAAGCTGAGCTACACCCTGCGCAAGTCCAAGTTCAGCTTCTTTGGCTGGATCCTGAAGCCGTTGCTTCGTCCTGTCATCCGCAAGGTGATGGAGATGCAGCTGGCGAAGGGTATTGCCGATGCCATCCACTCTGCCAACCGCGAGCTTCTGTTCGCGCGCGAGAGGCTTAGGGCCACGCGCATCTCGGACCCTGACGATCTGAGGACGTTCTTCAAGGCTGTTCTGACCCGTTTGACGCCAGAGGATGACCCCGACCTGTATACTCGTGTTGGTGTTGCGGCGCCCGGCAAGGGTGTCTTCGCTGGCAAGTACGCACCTGGCAGTGTCGTCAAGCTTTGGGAAGAAGAAGGTCGCCGCGCGACCGAGAGAATCGACGACTGGGATGAGGGTGGCTGGAGGAATGATGTCTTCGACATGCACACGCAGATGCTTTCCTAATCACGAGTGGGTCATGCCTCTTCCTTTCGAACAGAGTTCTTCGTTTTAGGGTTGTGGGGTTTGAACGTTGCCAGAACGGGGTCCGCTTTCATGCATGATACCTCAGATTGTAGTATATTCAGCAAGCGTACACGTAAATGATAGTTATGATTGCGAAGCTTGACGTTTCCATGGCTGAAATTCAGACCGCCAATAAATGAACGACATTGCAAGTGCTTGGAGTGCTGAGGTGTGTGGAACGGAGAAAGAGATTGATATAAAGAAGCTGTACATTCAACAGAAATAGATACGCCTGCAGACCCCCCCCCCCCCCCCCACCATGACCAGAAACGCCAATAACAAGTCTACACCCTCATATACGCGCGCTACTTCAGTATACTGTCCCCCGCGCGTCTCCTATCCTTTTTCAACGGACTAAACGCGAACGCCTCCTCACTCAACATGCCAAACCCGCCGCTAATCGGCCTGCTCACTTTCCCCAAAACACTCTTGCCGAGCGCCCTCGCAGCAAACAAACCCTTCCCGCTCCCCATACCCAGCCCGACAGGTTTCGGTTGCGACGAAGAAGGAGCGACAGCGTCGTCGTCGTCGTCGTCATCGAACAGCGCCTTGCTGGTCGCGGCGCCGAGCTTGCGCTTCTTCTTCTTCTTGGTCTCGGCGGTGGGCTCTTCGGTGAAGTTGGCAAAGGACATGAGAGATTTGCGGGGGTTCTGTTTGGCGGCGGCGAGTTTTTTGGTCTTGAGCGTTGGGCCTGCGTCGGCGGCGTCGTTGAGGGGGATTTTCTGAGCCGCCGGGTTTTCCGAGTCCGAGGTTTGCGATGCGTCGGGTGCTTCTTCGCTGACGGCGGCGAGGACGGTGGAGAGGGCTGTCTTCTTGCGCGGTTTGGGGTTGGCTTTTACTGAGGCGGTTGGCACGAGAGGGTTGGCTTTTAGTTTGGGGGCTTTGATTGGCGCTGTGTCAACTTCGGCGTCTTCGTCTTCTTCGGCAATGGGCGAGCCTGGCGCTACGGAACCGGTGCGATTGAGGAAGGGGGTTAGTGAGAAGGTGGATGTGTCGCCCATGGCGGACACGGAGGTGCCGCGCTTGAAGCGCTTCGCTGGCACGTCTCCGGGCGTTCCTAGGTTTGTCTCTGGCTCGACAGATGCTGCGACGCGCTTGCGGATGTTCTTAGCAGCCTTCGTCGTCTCGGCAGCCGACTTTGAGGGTGGTGCGGTTTGTGCCCTTTCTACCTTCTCGAGCTGGGCTTCCTTCTCCTTCAGCTTCTCCTTCGTGGTTCGGAGTTTCTCGCGGAAAGCGCTCAGTTTTTCGTCGAGCACGGTATTGCGGCCCTGGAGCTCGGCTAGAGTCTTGGTGTACTCCTTCTCTTGCTTCTTACGCTCACGCTTCTCTTCCTCGAGCTCCTCCTGCGCATTGCCAGTTTGACCCGTCTGCTGAGAGTTCTTCTTGGCTGCCTTCTCTTCCTTGTGACGCGCTTTCTTCTCCAGCTCAAGTTCCTCGCGAAGACGTTCAACCTCTGCACTCTCAGAACTGGCATTCTTGAGCGCCTTCTCTGCCTTGATGCGCAGAGCTTTTTCATGATCTAGCTCTTGACGAAGCTCTTGTAGTGCGGCGTCGTTTGCATCGTCACGCTTGCTCGCTTTTGTATCCTTCTTGGCAAGCTTCTCAAGTTTAGCCTCGAGCTTCTCGGTCGCCCGCTGCTGCGACTCTAGGTCCGCCTGCACCTTCTCGACAGCCTTCTCAGCCTTTGCGACTGCTGCTTCTGCCTTGATGCGATCTTTCTTCTCTGTGGCCAGCTCGTTGCGAACCTCCTCCAGCTCGTTGCGCAAGTCGTCGTCCTGCTCCATTTTCTTTCCCTGCTTCGAGATGGTTCGGGCGGATGTTCGCTTCTCGTTTTCGAGCTCGACTTGTAGTGTGGTAAATTGGCGCTGTAAGGAAAGCTTCTCGGACAGTAGGCCTTGGTTCGATTCGACCTGCGCGCGCAAGTGCTCGACTTCGGGACGCAGGGACGAGATCTCGCGGGATAGTGCGAGCTTTTCGGAGAGGATCTTGTTGGAGTCGGACGTGACGTTTTCCAT
This sequence comes from Ascochyta rabiei, assembly GCF_004011695.2. NCBI lineage: Eukaryota > Fungi > Ascomycota > Dothideomycetes > Pleosporales > Didymellaceae > Ascochyta > Ascochyta rabiei. The sequence goes on from NC_082405.1 coordinate 732,846, forward strand.
AGCCTTGAGTTCGGCCTGGCGGGTGTGAGCAACGATCAGGGAGCGGCTGAGGCCGGTGCGCCTACCTTGAGGTTTGCAATCTCGCGCGACTGGGTGCGAATCTGATTCTGCGCCGCTTCGCCTTCAGCTTTCTGTTCGTCGAGGTTCAGGAGCGCATCATCCAGAGCATGTTCGAGTTCGTCTGCGCGGGCCTGTTCTTCCTCAAGCTGCTCATGCAGGTCGCTGTTGTCGCCCTCGAGAAGGCACTGGCGGACTCGCAGCTTCCGGATGTCCTCGTCTTTTACCACAGCTTCGACGGAATGCTTGCTTCGTGCAAGGCTCAATTCCAGGTTGGCGCTGCGCAGCGAGTGTTGGAGCTGCAGGTTGCAATGTTAGTGTGTGTGTTTACAGGAGTGCAACACGGAGTAAGCACAGGGTCTCGCTAGGCTCCACTTTTTGCTTACGTCTTTGATCTCGTAGCTGTTGTCTATGTCCGAATCCACAGCGACGGCCATGGTACTATGACTATTCAAAAATGCAGGGAGTGTCGTAGGTGCAAGGTGGGAGAGATCAGTCTGGAGGGGCGACGCGACGCGGTAAACAAAACACCCGTGGATGGGCGGGAGATGGGTCAGAACACCAACATTCAGCACAGGCAAGATATTGACTGTCTTCGATGATAATGAGCACACGCAGAGACTAGGCGCAGCTAAAGCTATCCAACCAATAATTCGACGATTTCCAGCATGTTTCATCGCAGCTTCGAGGTGTTCACTTCATAGTCCTCCACATCCCTGCAGTCTTGGCGCGCATTACCGCATGCCGGAGGCCACGTTAAGCATCGTCGACCTCACCAGCAGCTCTCCCCTAAGCTTCACCCCGCCACAACCACATTTCCTGCCGACACAATGCGGTGGTTCCAGGTTCTCACGGCCTCGTTGCTGCCCTTTACAGCTCTTGCAGCTAAGAAGACGGGCGACAAGTACACGGACGCCCGCGCCAAATCCCTCGAGATCGGACGTCCGCTCAAGCTTGATGACGGCGGTTACGCATCGTTGACCAAGGGCCAGAGGGACTTCTCGGTCGCCGTACTCCTGACTGCTCTGGAGACACGATTTGCCTGCGTGCTTTGCAGAGAGTTCCAGCCTGAGTGGGACCTGCTGGGCAAGACCTGGATCAAGGGCGACAAGGAGGGAAAGACAAGGACGCTCTTTGGAACACTCGACTTTATAGACGGAAAGAACACCTTCCAGTCGGTAGGGATCTACGCGCTTCTGTCTTAGCGACATCAGATAGCTAACTTTGAACAGCTCCAACTCAAGACAGCGCCCGTCCTCCTCTTCTTCCCGCCTACCGTCGGCCCCAACGCAAAGGTCGACGCCCAGCCAGTCCGCTACGACTTTACTTCTGGGTATGCATTTCTCGCCCTCCTCTCTCAGTCCGCCCACTAACACCTTACAGCTCCCAATCCGCTGAGCAGATCCACGCCTGGGTCTCCCGCCACCTCCCCGCCGATGTTCCTAAGCCTAAGATATCGCGCCCCATCAACTGGGTCAAGATCATCTCCGTCACCACTGCCGTTCTCGGAGGAATCACCGTTATCGCCATCGCCTCACCCTACATCCTCCCTCTCCTGCAGAACCGCAACCTCTGGGCGGCCTTCTCTCTCATCACCGTCCTGCTCTTCACGTCTGGCCACATGTTCAACCACATTCGCAAGACGCCCTACGTCCAGGGCAACGGCAAGGGCGGTATCAGCTACTTTGCCGGTGGGTTCAGCAACCAGTTCGGCCTCGAGTCGCAGATCGTTGCTGCCATCTACGGTGTTTTGGCGTTTGCGACAATATCGCTCGCGATCAAGGTGCCCAGGATTGCCGACTCGAGAACTCAGCAGTTTGCTGTCTTCTTGTGGAGTGGTGTGTTGCTCTGCATGTACAGCTTCCTGCTTAGCGTGTTCAGGCAGAAGAACGGCGGGTACCAATTCTGGCTGCCTCCTTTCTAGACGGTCTGAATACGGGGTAAGGGCGGAGAGTTGTCGAGGTCAAGTGCTTTGTTGGGCCTCGGAGGAGGAACAAGAAGAAGAAGAACAACAAGAAGAAGAAGTGGCACTAGCATGTTGCATCGGTTGCTGGACGCTCGACATGGCTTGAGTCGAGCAGACTTGCAGCAAAAGGCGTTCTGGATGCACCTAAGGATGAAAACGAAGCACCGAAACCAGCAATTTGCCATATATCATCAATTCATACTTTTCCCCACTTCACGGTAGCCCCCACGTTATGTGCACGAAGCCTACACAGCAGTCGAGTGTCATACTTACTGCTTGCCCTCGTAGTCTCTCGCCCACACACTCTTGAACTTCTCCTTGTCCACTGCAAATTCGAGCAGGAAGTCCCGCTCCAGATCGTGCGTCCTCCGCCCCAGCAGCACCAAGCTGTGCAACGGCGCGCCCAAGTCGGCCTCGGTGAGCTGCTCCAGAGTGCCAGCGACAATCTTCTCGTCTGCAGCGCCAACACGCGCAACACCGACCGCCAGCGACTCCCGGCTGTAGACGCCCTCCTTTTTGACATCCTCCTCAATCTCCAGCATCTGCTGCGCACACTGCGCGACCGTCATGTAGCGCGGGGGCTCATAGATCTTGCGGCCCCTTGCCATGTTCTCCAGACTCTGCTCCTTGACCTTGATATCGAGGAGGACCAGGGTGTGCAGGCCGATGGTGACGTTCTCGGCGATGCGGTCGTAGAAGGACGCGGGCTTCCAGTTGTCGAGGAAGAAGACCATGGACACGGTCTGTCCGAAGTTGTACAGCTGCAGGCCCGTCGTGCCGATGCTGGTCAGGATCGAGGCGTTGGGGACGCTGCGCGTGGGGATGGAGAGCTCGCGCGCGCGCAGCACAAGGTCGGTGTGTGTTGTTGCTCTGCATGGTGGGTTAGCCGTCACAGATACACAACGCGGTAACAGTGTATGTCAAGGAAGACTCACCCGAACGGATCGCCCACGACGAGAAACGCAACGTCGACTTTGTCTGCGTCGGCGAGGATGTCGTCGCTGGATGACTCGACCATCTCGCGGTCGGCAATGATTACTTCACGCCCATAAAACGACTCCTACTGCGTGATGATTAGCCGTGTTCTTTGCCTGCGACTTTCCCCTTCCTCTGTGCCTGAGCCAACTCACAAGCACTTCCTTGTCGACCAGTAGCACCGCCGTGTACGCCTCGAGGTAGACGCGCTCGGCCTTCTTGACAATCTCAAGGCCGCGGACAGTAATGTCGCGTTCGTCTGCAAGACCGAGTCCCACGAGGTACAACATGGCTGCGAATTCGTTGTGTTTTGCGTGCGAGCAAAGAGTTGAGCTGTGTTGGTGACGGTGGTGGTGGGGGGGGACTTTTTACGATTTTCAAATGCTTTCCGCTTTCGCGGGGCTGCGTCCCGTCTGGTTGCGCATAGGGCTGAGCCGAGCAGGGGTTCGGTCGCGCTAGTGGGACCCTCAAACCGTATTGCGCTGCGTGCCTGCGACCGACGTCCCATCCACCAACTTGCGCTTGAGTTTGTGCTTCGACTGAAGAGACGGAGATAGTGTGGGTGTCACGTGGAGCTGTGTTTTGGTTGTTCTTACCTGCAACGGTTTGTGCGCATCGTGAGGACAGGCTGGGCTCTAGCGCATATACCCGCCGCTGTACACTGGCCTCTACACCCACGTAACGGACACCATGGCGGACAAGGATAAGATGGCGAAGTACCGGACGGAGATCCAACAGGCAAGTGATCTTTTTGTTCCATCAGATGCTTTTTGGACTTCTGCGTTTGCTTTTCGCTCTTGGAAATCTCGCGTGTCCATCTCCTTGTCTCGTCTCTAGCACCTTGCAGTGGGATCTTGCATATTGCAGACCTACCTTCTCCACAAGATGTGAGATACACAGCATCTCTCGAGTCTATCGCTTCTTTTCTCTCATGCAGTCCTTATTATCAAAGTCTCTGGTTCATATCATCTTCTCTTCCTCTGCTTCCTCACCTTACACTACCTTCATAGCCTCTTTCCACAAAGCAATTCAGCATCGTCGCCAATTAACATTACCCAGATGATGTTTGTCTCCGGCGAAACCGGCGAGCCCTCTCCAGAGACAACCACCCTGATCGAGTCCATAGTACAAGACCAAGTCCAACACATGCTGCGCGAATGCACATCACTCGCAACCCGCCGAGGCTCCAAGTCCATTTCCACCGACGACCTATTCATGCTGATCCGGCACGACCGAGCTAAGATCTCGCGCCTGCGCCACTTCCTGCAATGGAAGGACGTTCGCCGCTCCGTCAAAGACAGCGACGACAAAGGCGGCGACGCCGGTGCCGACGTCGGCACAGGCGACGCTGACCTTGCCGCAGGCGTCATGGGCGGGGGCACATCAGGCCCAGGACCCGAAGCGGGCAAGAAGGCGAAGCGAGCCAAAGTCGATCTGGTGTGGGACGTGCATTCCTTCTTCACCGAGTTCCCCCCGCTAAAAGACGACGTGGAAGACGAAGAGGAAGAAGAAATGAACTTTGCAACACTCCAACGACTGAAGAATGCAGACGAGCGCACCAAGAACATGACGCGCGAGGAATATGTCCACTGGTCCGACTGCCGACAAGCATCCTTCACGTACCGCAAGGGCAAGCGGTTCAAAGAATGGGCAGGCTTCGGCCTCATCACCGACAGCAAGCCCAGCGACGACATCATCGACATCCTGGGCTTCCTGACGTTTGAAATCGTCCAGACGCTGACCGAGGAGGCGCTGAAAGTAAAGGACGCAGAGGACGCCTTCAAGAAGAGCTCCGGCGGCGAGCAGAACAGACTCAAGCGGAAGAGAGAGAGGGGTCTGTTTGACCCCCCCGAGGAGGCTAGGGAACCCGTTCAGCCCGCTCATGTCCAGGAGGGTTATCGCAGGCTGCAGAGGGGGAATAATAAGTCTAGGGCTATGTTGAACTTCACGCGGAACGTGCATCGCGCTGCGCTGAAATTGGTACGTTTGTCAGATGGAACTCTGGGCCACGACAACAACAAAAACAACAATTACTACAGCATGCAAGTGCTAACAGGATGCAGATCTGAAGTCAGCTGGAGTGTGTGGCGGGCGTTATTTGTTCTTATTTTGATACGCAAGGAGGATCGGCGTCTGGGTCTACTTGATATCCATGAGCTGGGAACATGGCGTATGGCGTTGCATGATCTGCCTCTGAGGCGTCATCGCTTTCCGAAGTGGCACTTGTGATTTTTGAGATGTGTGTTCATGTCAAGCTGGAGAGGAGAGCCGAGGTCAGGGTTGAGCTAGTGGCAAACGCAAACGCAGTTGAGCAAGACATGAATTCATCAAAACGACTTGGACACGTGAAAGAAGATGAACTCCAAGATTGACCACTCGTTTCTACTATGCCGATGCATCCTATATCCCTTTTTCATGGACATTCATAAGCATCGGGAGTTCAGAAGAGGCAGCCTTGTCAGTCGGGTATGCAGCATGGAGAAAAGTGCTCGTTTGCAACCCAGACGTACATGAAACATGACCGCATATGCCGAGATAGAAAGGAGATATACGCCCTCCTTTAACCCTGAAAAGACCCACGCCGGATGTTTGTCATGTCGTCCGTTTACTCCTCGTCGCCCAGCTGAGCAGCGCGCTTCTGCTGCACACGCTCCTGCCTCCTCTCCCTCGCGGCCTTAGTCTTCGCACGCTTGGCATCCATCTCCTCCTTGATGGCCCGGTCGCGGGCCTTCTCAGCCTTGGCCTTGTGGATCTGCGCTGAGTGTCAGTAGCCGGGCGCTGAGCGGGGGATGACACAGTCATGATGTCATGTCGAGAGTCGACGTACGTGCTCAACGAGGGCACGCTTGTGCTTGAAGGTGTTACCCTTGGAGAGGTGGTACAGCTCGTGGTAGAGGTGCTTGTCGATCTTTCCAGCGGCACGGTACTTGACCAATAGACGGCGGAGGACACGGAGACGGCGCATCCAGAGGATTTGGCTGTGAATCCGTGTCAGCAAGTGTTCCATGTGCGTCTGCTCACCGCACTTTGCTATATGGTGTCCTTCATATCGTGTGCGGCGGGCTTATCGAGGTGGCATACCTGGGCATACGGGCGTCGGCGGTACCCTTCCTCTTACCGAAACCACGGTGACGACCAATGCGACGGGCGGCGTTCAGCTCACGGGCACGGGCGCGCGAGTGCATGGTGACGGGCTTGCGGATGATGAGGCCATCCTGGACGAGCTTGCGGATGGTCTGGCGAGAGTTGGCGTTGGCAATCTCGCTGGTCTCGTTGGGGTCGAGCCAGATCTTGCGCTTGCCGCAGCCGACAACGGAGGCCGCAAGGCGCTTCTGCGTGCGGAGGTTGACCCTGTGAGAAACGTCCGTCAGTATTCTGCTCTCGTGTGCTGTTGCAGGCGGCGTGAAGGGAGATTGTGCAAAGAGGGGTTCGCCACTTCGCGAGGTGCTCTGCGAGCAGCACCGCGAGGCGGGGAGGTCGTGGGATAATCGCAATTGCTTCTCGATCGATGGATAGTGTGTCTGCGGCCGGGTTCCTTACATTTTCGATGATGTTGTCGACGGTGGTCGTTGGTGAGCTGCGGGTTAGTACGTGACAAAGGGTTGTTCAGTGTGGGCAGCTCCTCGCTTACGAAAATGAAGAGCCAAGCCGCGCTAACCAAGCCGCTCCGTTTCCCCTCACGTGCAACATCATTCATTCATCATATACACTCCGAAACAAAGTTATTTGGCGCAGCATTGGTGCCCTTGCTGATCATCAAGATTGCGAGTCTCTTTCAGTGGCTCAATGCAGCCTGCGAAGTGTGTGCACAGTCGCATGCAGTACGCATTCAACGCAGTACGCTGCTGAAGCCCGTTCGATTGACATTGCACACTTCGAGCAGGACTGTGCCAAGCTTGTTGCGCAATATTCTGTCTGTTTCAGTGCATCCTGGTCTGCCTGCAGACATCGCTATTGTCGCCGTTTCACACGTTAGTGCATCATGTGCTCAAAGTGACTCATTCCAGATCGTCGCAGGCCAAGCTCTTATCGAGAGCCGCCGCGGAAGCTGTTTGCAACAGTGGCGATGAGATCTTAGGAAGACTGCACCTCGCAGCAAACCACACCGTGTATATATGCATTCTGATGTTGTGTTCTTATATGTACTGTCTTCTACTCATCGCCCCCCAACGTTTATTGCAACTTGAGATCCTCTTCACTCAACACGCCGTACAGCTTTTCGATCTCCTGTCCAATGATACCAAGGTCGTATGCAAGCTGTGCAGTTACCAATGCTGTATGGTATGTCAGTAGGCTGCTTCAGTATTGGAGTGTGGTTTTGTGACTCACCATAAGCATACAACAGCTCATAGTCCTCATCCTTGGCTATGACCTTGCCGAGTCCAGTCTGCCTGAAATCGAATACTTTCGCAAGAAGTCGATCTCTGGTGTGCTCGACGTTTGGCAGAACATCATTCAATGGATATGCAAGCTTCATGGACGACGCCATCACTGCATATTGTCAGTACTTGAAGCGCAGAGCATGCATGACGAATGATCTTACCAGAGAACAAGTGACTGATTCGCCAACTCAGCTCAGTCCATTCCTTCTTTGTATACTTCAACACCTCTTTCTCTCCTTCAGATGCCTTGAGGTCTTTCAATATGATGACGTTCATAGCGTGCATGCTGTCGAGTATGCGGCTTGTGGCGCCCAAGATGACCTTGAAACTCTTGGTGGGAAACGGACCTCTGAGCTCGAATTCGAATGTGGCAGCGGTACAAAGCGTCTCCAAGTGACTGAGGAAACGTCGCAATTCAAGCTCTTCGCGTTCGCTCATGTAAGAGTGTGGTTTGTGGGTGTCGCCTAGGTTGGCTTCGAGGAGCGTCTTGAGCGGACCGCGCTTCCAGATCAATCCCATCTTCAGCCACAGCAGGGACGTACCCTTCTTGAGTTTACGTCGTGCTGAGATAGGCCAGATGAGCCTAGTGACAACGATGCCCCATATGCACCCAACCATAACGGCTACCACACGATGCAGTACGATCTCCCAGATCTCAGGGGAAATACCGCCTTCGTCACTGTCATCTTCATCCTCGTCTTTGACAGAGAGGGAGTAGGCATATAGCGCAGACAGGTTGTATGTGAGTAGGATGAATCGACCCATGGGCCCTTTGCCTTTGCCAACAATAATATAGAAGCAAAGAAGGGAGACGAGCCAGCCGAAAAAGCCTAGAAGGTAGGGACTCTCATCAGCCACAATCCAGGCAACGATAGCGTAGACAGCTCCAAGGCAGGTACCGAAGAAACGCTGGAACCCGGTCGTGTTAGAGGCACCGATGGTCATAGAGCACACCAGCATATAAGACAGAAGGCCCCATTCGCCACGCCAGTGGCCATACAATTCTCGTGTTGGCTGTATGAACGACCACATGGCGTACAGAACAGCACCGATTCCGACTTTCACGGCGTATTTCAGATCGTCTCTCCTAAAAACAGACAGTGCGACCCAGGTGCGATATGACAGCGGTTGCTCTTTCTCAGACTTGTAAGGGTCACCACGCGTAGACCTGCGGTAGATGGGATTGTGGATTTCATGCGAACCACCTGGTGTCTGGTTGGTACCCTCATCAATCAGACTCGAGTTCTCTATATACCGTCAGTACAGTTCGACATGATGAGACACCATGTCTTACCAGTGTCTTCGCTGCTTGATCGCTTGTTCTTGCGTCCTCTCTGCCAGAATCTGAGCCACGACCAGCTCCTTCGTCGTGGGTAACGGTTGACGTTCGTTTTCAGCTCTTCAAGCACATCCAGGAAAACAACCATGTCTTCGGCGAAGTTCTCCAACGAAGAACTGAAATAGCCACAGCTTGCTGCGACCTCTTCGAAATCAGCCGCTACTGCTGCGCTCGAGGTCTTGGAAGGTATCTTGGTCTTGTAGACAACATCAAGAGCTTCGCGTTTAGCGTTGGAGAACAGTGCCTTTGCATCCACAAGGCTGTGTCGAAAGTGTTCATTGATGGTCATATTGTACTCCGGCCCCGGTCCAAAAGGAAGCTCTGAGAGCACTTCGCCCAGGGTATATGTGAGTGATTTCTGTAACGTTAGCACAATGTTGCATTCAAGGAAAACAATCTTACCATTGGCGGCCCCAAGTGTGCGATGAATACAGAGAACATATCAGCGGGTGTCAGGTTAGACTGCACGAAGCTTGGCAATCTGGAGAGGTTGCCTTGTTGAGTCGACTCATCATCTGAAACATCAGCTGAAGGTTGCATAGAAGTATCACCAGTAGTAGGCTCAGGTAGCTCATCGATGGACGCCAGGATGCTCGTACGTCTTTCTGTATGGCTGAGACTTGGGGAATTCAACTGGGGCGGGCTTTGCGACAAAGTATGCTCGGAGAAGATGGATGAAGCGACGGTGCCGTTTGCATGCACACCGTCCGACGGAGTGCCAACGTTCGTGTTGGACTGGGCAAGCAGTGTAAACTGCGTTTCTGCCGCACTCCTCAGCCCACCGATGCTCTGGATCAGCTTCTCGAGGCACTTCACAAGTCGCGCGCTGATCTTGTACTCTTGCTCAGTACCCAGTACGTAGTGTTCGAACTTGGCTTCTCCCAGGTTCTTCACGAGTGTTTTGTATGTCGACTGGCTTTTATTCGATGTCTTGACAAAAGACTCGTTCCTCAAGTCTTGCTCGGCGCCGGAGAGAAAGCTTCGGGCGATGGCATTAAGGTTCTCAGCCATTGCATCGGTCGACTGAATGAACGTGTTTCGGTATTCGGTTCGCGCTGATGTTGGTCGCACCAGAAGAGCGACTGCCGCAGATGCTGTACATCCCATAATGATCATCTTCAGCACTTGCCAGATCTTCACGTAGGAGAAAGTTGCATTCTGCACAGCACCTTCTTTAGTCAGTACCGTGATCAACGCAAGTGAAGTCAAGGAGCAGGCCACATTGACAAGGGGGCTGCCCAATTTATGCTTGGTCCAACCCACAAGGCCCAGACCAGCTCCGCAGAACACGATAAGCACAATCACATGCCCGATGATGAGATGGTGCTGGTATCCAAACCAGGCAGATACAGCCATGCTGGAAAATGACACAAAAGCAGCATACGTGAAGGCAGCGAATGCCAGTATGACAGCTTCGATCATGCTGCCAGCCGACCGTGCTGGATGGAAGTAGACTGTGATGGTGGCGACCATATGCTTTCCATCGTTCTTGCCAAGTAAACCGGCGATTTGAGGGACAAAGGTAGCCAGAGAGCCCAATATGTATGCCAACGAGCATTTCAATATGCCAACTCCGGTGGGGGACGTTGCATATGCAATGGCTTGCCACATCCTGGACTTGAAGTCCTCCCAAAGCCTCTCCATCCTCCCCAAGTCTGCATGTCGTGCAGGGTCGAATTGTCCCGGCGCAAGCAAGAACTCGGTGGACTCGGTATTGCGGTGGGACGATCGTCGAAGAGTGAAGCTTCGTTTGACGCGCTCGCCGGTCTTCGGTTGTATCATTGTCACTGACCGTAGCTATGGCATTTTGTAAGCTTATTGCCTAGAACAGATGCGGCGCGAGTGTGAAAAGCGCTTACGCTGGGCCGCAGGTAGCGGCGTTCCGCCGGGGTCTGTAAGGTCTCACTCATGGTGAGGTCTCAAATGCGCAGTATCGGCGTGGTTGCTCTGAACATCGTAGGAAGGGTTAGGGAACGACGTCCTGTGTGGCGCTGCTGTGATGCCCAGATGCTTCCAACCCAAGCGCAACCGTGAACCCTGCACATGTCCAGGCTGACTGACGTCGACTGCAGCTTAGCCGCGACATATGGACTTGGACGCAATACCCACGCGTCATGGCAATCCGCTTTTCGATTTATTTTGTTCACGCCCAGTTTTATTGGAAAATACAACAAGCAACATGCCTGTTTCAAACAGCAGTTAGATACTAAAGTCGCGAACGCGTTGGTGGGGCTCGGTGCTCATTGGTTGACTACCCGTAGCGTTTAGCCGTCCAAGAGCGCATTCGAGCTCCATTCTACTCTTCTTACCCCGACCGACAGATTCCGGTGAAACCAGCAAGGAACTCGACAATGGAAGACTTTGGAGAGAATGACGAGATGGCAGCCATGATGGGGTTCTCATCCTTTGGAGCAAAGAAGCGGAAGTTCGACCAAGCAAATTCGCCCAAGGCCCAAGATGGATACAGCGCCAGCGGTGCCAATTCGACCGAGCTGGGAGTGCGGACTAAAGCTTCAAGCGATGAACAGCAAGGCAGCGAGGATCCTCTCGGTGCTGTGTCTTCTGTGCAACAAACGCCAAAGCCACCCGCACCAGCCAGTGGACTTGCAAGCTTCCTAGCTCGTGGCCAAGCATTGCCAGAAAAACCAACTAAGCCTACACGGTTTCCGCGGGAAGCCCCAACTGAGGCCGATCCATCAGCTTCGGAGACAGTTTCTTTCGGTGGACCTTCCATCTCCCGAGGCGAGCTTAATACTCTCAAGTTCGGCATCAAGAATGAGAGTGGTGATGCAGCCTACTTCTTGCCCAGCTTCGTCGAAGACCCATGGGAAAGGTTGCTTTCGAATCGATGAAAGTGAGTGCAATAAGTCATCTAAGCCCTCGGGTTCTGACGTCCCACAGTGTAGCTCACTGAACAGCGAGAAATCCGACGACAACATCGACAATGTTCGACCTACTAGGCGCAAGTTCTGAGAACCTTTGATCGCAACAAGCACCATAAATGTGGGCATCTGGCATCTGCGAACGTCTTGCACCTGTTGGCTTTAAGTGTTTCCTCTCATAGTAACCAGAAATTATGCAATCACACACCACGGGGGTCAGAGCTGAGGTAGAGCAGTACTTTCCAGGTGCGATACACCAGATAACCAGCATATTCAAGAGGCGGGAGAACCACCATCATCTTCCGCATGGAGAGCAGGGCAGTGGTCATATGAGACCTACCGGCAAAGCCACCTCCTGGTAACGTTGGAGATCGGGTGGCACCTCTATGTCAGTTGAAAGAGTCTAGGAAATTCGAACGTATTCTCATGAGCGGTGGTAATCTCAGCCGTTCCCGCTGTCAAGAAGCAGGCTTGTTTGCATCCAGAGAACATAGCCGTGTCAGCAATACACGCCTTGGTCGCCGAGGTCTCGGAACAATGTTTACTGCCTGACTGCATGCATCTGTTCTGTGATTCCCATCATCCCGGGAACACATCTGTAGCACAATCCATCAGCCTCGCGCAATTTGTTTGGCGGTTAGTTCCTGCATGGCATCCGCTTGAACGACGGTCATGGCATCCCTTTATGATCCATTTGCTGGCTCCACTTCAGCCATTCGTACGACAATGGCTCAGGTGGCTTACCATGTGCAGCTCACATGGCTTTTGGTGACAGTTGTGACACCGGACCGCACCCTTTCTGACACCGAAACTATAGTCTTGTACACATGCTCAGTGAATGTGGTGCTGAGTATCGCCTCAATCTCGAGATTTGTCAGAGAGCATGCAATCGACGGTTCCATTCTGAGTCTCGTCTCTACCGATGGGGCAAGGCTCGATGCAATCATCGTAAGCCAAAAAACGGTTCCGCGCATGCCAGGGGACTGCATCTATTGAAGGTCACATGGAGCTAAACAGGTACTGTTCACCGCCACTAACGTCGTTTTCGTTGATGCAATTGGGACGCGTCCGAAAGCCTAGTGAAGCGTCGTGCGATGGTAACGCAGGACAAGGGTCGACATCGTTCAGCCATCGGCGCGCCAAGTTCAGCCTGCATAGAGGCGTTGCACTCGCCAGTGTAGCCAATTGATTACACCTCATCATGTCCCAATTGCTGCCCAGCGAATGACGCACTGGGCAGATAGAGGGGCAAAGCCAGTGGGGCACTCGCCGGTCCGAAACATTTCTCGACGTCTTTCCACGACCACGATTGCCAAAGGCAATATGTTGCCCAACATTGAGGTTGTACGGCCGGCACGCGCAGTTCCTCCAATTTTCGGACGAACTGTGCCCCACTGTCGGTTTCCCTGCCTAAGCCGGAAATTTTCTCCACATGCCTCTTCCAGATTGCATGCTCGAAGGCGTTGGCGTGCTGTCGAGCCAACGCATCAACATGACAACACTTAGCTTGTCCATCAGGCATACTACCCATGCACCTACAGCATTCCGCAGGCGTTGCTTGTGCTGTGACATTGGTGTTCGCGTCTGCTGCGCTTACTCTGCCTGGCTGCCCTTGCCGACGGGCTGATGCCAGTCATCGACAAACGGCTCCCTTTGCCATCATCCGCCAATTCGCTCTGTCGAAGGTTCCTGTTGGTACGAGCTGAGCATCTTCTCCACTAGTCTTCTCTCTCCGGCCAATTGTATCCTACCTCAACTCAACTTGCCGCCGCAGCATCATGATCGGCTGTGGTCTACGGCTTGGAGGATCATTCCAGCCCAGTCTAAATGACGCTTCACCACCGGCTTCAGCGGGATCAACCTTCAGTGGACGTAAGATTATGCACCTCTATCACCACACGGGTGGGGTCACAAAGCATGAGCCGGCATGAGAGCTCAAGGGCATGTCCCGTTGACCGAAATGGTCACAACTGTAGGTATAAAAGGCGGCCATCGTGCGGAGGAGACGAGTTTTCTTTCTGTTCTTCTTTCACTCCCACAGTACTGGGCTTACTATTCACCAATCCTTTCGGTGCCACTATAAATTGAAGTCATTTGGACGCCTCAGATCAACTATACCAACAGATACCCTTAAGGTTCCGGACCAACCATCGCCCGTATCACATCGTCTTCCATAGACGTCGCTTCTTACTGTAGTACCATCATATCACGTTGCCATCATGTCTACAACACACGCCTACTATCCATCTTACCCTTCCACATCGTATCCCATCAATGTACCACAGAAGCCCGGCTACTACTATCCGCCTCAGCAGCATTTTGGCCGCATCTCAGCATCACCGCCAGAAGCCCCAGACAGTACAACTACTTCAGGCGTCCCATCTTACGAGGTCTCCGCGAGTTCGAGCCATTATGCCGGCAGTCACAGCGACTATGATTCCAGCAGTGGCGCCGCCAGCGTGGACTTGCTCGACTATATGGGCAACCGCCTGAATGGGTCGTTCGACCCCCTACCGCTGGACCGCAGTCTGGCGAAGCAGGCACAAACGTGAGTTTTTGAAAGCTTACCAGCGAGACGCTTCAATCTCAGATCCTAGGGGCTAACAAACGCGCAGATCTGGTGAACTGAACGCAAAACATCGCGAACTGCTCGAACTCCAAGCACTAGCCCAACGACGACTGGCTGGCGCACAAGCAAGCTTTTCTTCTGGTATGCGGGCAGCGAAAGAAGTTCAGAAAGATTTGCAGTGGACGCAGAAGCGCGTTGAGTAAGCATTGCCCTACTCAAAATTGACGAGTCCGACCTGACACCCAGAAAGTTCACTCAACAATCGCGCAGCACAAAAGTACCCAGACCAGTACAGGACTGCTCAACGTCGATACCCAGCACCTGTTGACTACTAGCGGATATCCGCAAAACGGCCGCATCGTACGGCACTGTTGATGACCTCGTACATACATACTTCACTTCTTTTTTGCAAACCGCAAAAGCGCTCGGCGGCATACTATCATTTCACGATTCCCATATGCTTTTTGCCATGGCTCAACACTTCACAATTACGAGTTGTTCATTTTTGTCTTTGGCGTTGAGAAGGAGCAACATGTCGTTCAACATTTCCGCTCCACTCCGCTCCACCCCTGCTTTAGCGCACACCACCACATTGCTTTTTAGGCTCAGATTATGTGATTCGGTACGGGCCGCTGCAGCAACAGGTACGGATCACTTTCTAGCGAGCGAATAGCGGCAGTTTGCAGACAGTCTGCCTAGACTGCGGGCGAAGTGCCAGGCGCTCGCTACAGAGTAACGGGCGTCTTGCTTGTGCAGAGCTATATGATGACTGTGGAGAGGAAAGCGTAGCTGAGTGGATCCTTGGTGGTTTCTTCTATCTTATCTAGGGCTGGCGTCACTTCTGGGGGAGGATGTCTCTATTATCAATACTCTTTGTTAATGTAACGGCATACACAACCCCCACAGCGGCTTCTCTCTTGACAAAAGAAGTGATTGTTTACGCCTCCCAGTAAGGGAAACTCTGTACATAAGTGACCAGGCTATTCTGGCTCCACTCCTGCATGAGCTTCCATGTGCCTCACATCAGCAGCTAACCAGTTCAAACATAGCCTCATGCAGTAGCACACGGTTACTGGAGCTTGGAAGTGGGTCGATACTGATGTGTGTTTGAGGTCTAGTCAATTTCAGGTGATGCCGTCATTCACATCAATTTATACAGCAAAAGTCTCATATTACCAGACCAACACCCACGAGCAGCACGAACACCATCTGAGCCGTTCAATTCGAGCACCAGATCGTCTTCCCCAGTCCCATGTTAACGCCTCCCATTTAGCCGACCCGGGGATCCACCAGTCGCGAGCCTGACTCCAAACATGCCGTTCTCAGGCACAGCATCTCCTCCCTGTTTCACGTAGCGAGACATCTGCAAGGCATCTCACGTTGACTCGTTCCCGTTCCTCCCATGCGGTCCCACGCTAACATCCCAGGCTGTGCAACCTCACGCACCTCGCCTCAGCGACCTTGAAAGAGCCGGGAACGGCGCAAAGCAGGGAGGCCCAAGTACCACCTTTCCGCTCACTCGTTGTGGCTGTCTAAACAGCCCACACACAGGGTTTGTGCACGAGAATGTTAATTTCCTTTGATGTCACGTTCGTGCGTTGCTGAGCTCGCCGAACTGTGGTTCGGATCGACACCAGGGTGGACGGGCGGTGCGACAGTGGCGTTGAGCGGTGGAGGTGTCAATGTGAGGTTATCAGGATGCTGTCTGACATTGACATGTTGGCGGCGGGAGAGGAGTTCAAGCGTGAGCGAGGTTGTGGCGTGACATGTTTGCCAGTTGCCGGGATGTTAGCTTCCTGGGGTATTCGAGTGAGCTCTGGATTTTGAAAAATGGCCTCAAGGTGTTGACGGACGATGTCTATTACGCGTTGAGCTCTAAATCTACGATTATACTCTGTTCGCAGCAATAGCTCGCGACATGACCCTTGCAAAGCGGCCAGGAACGTCCTGATCCTGCTTCGCCGTCTCAATTCCCGTAAGGATCTTCTTGATTCCGACCCCAATCTCTGTGCTTCCGGTGATCTCTTGGATCTCACTGATTGCACGTTGCTGGTCCCGGTCCGAGAACGCACCAGACTCCTGGAGGACATGTGCAAGCTCGGCCTGCGTGTTGACGTTCGGCACCGCAATCTCGGCATCGAAGCGGCTGAACAAGTCTAGCTGGGTGAGTACCGAGCGCTCGGTCGTGGTTGCGAAAATCAACAGGCGACGATCCTGGTAGGTTTGTGTTAGCTATAAATTCGGTGGCTTTTGGAGCCTGCTTACCTTGGGTGGCTGCTTCTCCAACAGGACCTTCAGCGCAACTAACACAGTGTTGCTAAACCGCGGTCCGATTGGCACCCAATCAACAAGCATTTCGATGTTGTCAATCACAATGACGCTGAGTGGGCTTTTGTACGCATCCCGGAAGACCTTGTCGAGCTGCTGTACCTTCTGCATCTCGCTAAACCCAACCATGTCTTCAGGTGACACAAGCTTGATGAACGGGAAGCCCGAGTCAATGGCCATCCTCGCGGCCACGGCTGTCTTACCACTTCCGGGTGGGCCGTGGAGCGCAACGGAGAGGATGGGTGTCGAACCAGGTTTCCTGACTTGGTTGATGTACAAGCGTCCTTCGTCCAGGATGTCTTTGATGAAAGGCGAGTAGTGAATAACACCACCACGAATACGCTTTCCGAGCTCCTCTTCCGCAACACCGAAAAGCGGCTTCACTTCGTCTAGTGCCTGCAAGAAGTCTTGTCGGTTCACCTTCATGTTCTCAACGTCAGGGTTGATGGCTGCCATTGTGCCAACTTTGATGTGTCGACTGAAGGCAAACGAAGAGGCGGCCTTTACCAGACCGTTGAGTTCGGCACCTGAGAAGTTCTTGGTAAGCTTAGCTAGCTCGTCGGTGTTGACGTCCGACTCTAGTATATCGTTCTTGCGCATCTTCGTCGTGTGAATCTTCAGAATCTGGGCTCGACCCTGTTCATCTGGCAGCGAAATCTCCATGTGTACTTCCAGACGTCCTGCTCGCAGAAGTGCTTCATCGATCATGTCCATTCGGTTGGTCATACCAATGAGCAGGATGTTGTTCAGCTGGTCTACACCATCCAGCTTCGAGAGCAACTGGTTGACAACACTGTCACCTACACCAGTGCCACCACCGCTGGATCCTCTCTGCTTGCAGACAGCGTCCAGTTCGTCGAAGATGATGATATGGAGGCCACTCTCGTCGCCCTTTTCCTTGTACTCTTTCTCGGCATCGGCAAAAAGCTTGCGGATGTTTTCCTCAGACTGACCGACATATTTGTTCAACACCTCGGGACCGTTGATAACCTTGGGTTCTCTAGCGTTCAACATCTTTCCAATCTGTCGGGCGATCAAAGTCTTTCCGGTACCTGGAGGACCGTAGAGGAGGATACCTCGGACGTGCTGAATGCCCAGCTTCTCTACTAGACCAGGAGGGAAGATACGAGAAGCAAAGGCTCTTCGGAAGATGGCGCTGAACTCTGTGTCCAAACCACCAATGCCCATGTCCTCGAACTTGAAGCCCGGCTGAATGATCGAGTTAGCAGCAGGCCGCCTGTTAGACGCCTTCAGCTTGATATCTGTTCGGGCATCCTTGAAGAAGTCGACCTGGGTGTGCGCGGTGAGGATACCTCGAGCTCTTGGGTCCGTCAAAGGTGGGGCAGACGTGTCTGACTTCTCCATAGAAAGATCCACAAGCTGCACTGTTCGTATCGACATTCGGAGAGGAATGTTCTTGACGTCCAACAGAAGCTGCTGGCCGGGCGCAAGAAGCTGGTTTTCAAAGTTCTTCTTGAACTGCGTCGCAAGCTCGTCTTGATCATAAGGAACATCCGTCGTCTTCCTAGCAGCAAAGCCGACCTCGACTTCGACCCCGCCTAAGTATGATTGCCCGCCAGCTTGGCTGAACGCGTCGTAGGGCTGTACGGTGACCATGTCCTGCGGGCCGAGCGTGATGCCTGCCCAGGTTCTCTGCGCATCAGTGAGACCGATCTCGCCAGGCTGGCAGCCTTGAGTGGGTCTTGCAGACAAGACATAATTGCCGTTTAGGAGAATGTAGATGTCGCTACCGTCAGGTGTCGGTGGGTAATCTTGCGGGGAGACTGCAACCCTTTTTGATATCAGTGAAGATCCTACAGTACGGCTTGTAGTACATACAAGTTGCCAAAGGCATATGCGTTGCCTCCAGGGCTCTTGATGGGGCGCAACTGTCGAGCAGAACCGCTGCCGCCCGGGGGTGCCCTGGCAGGCATGCGCTGCTGGGGGGCACCATAGCCCTGCTGTTGGCGATCATCATAACCTCCCATTCTTGAATCGTAGCCAGGTTGCGGGGGAGGTTGTCGAGGTTGCTGTTGCGGTGGTTGCCCGTAGCCGTCGTTTCGTGGCGGAGGCCGTGGAGAGCTTCCGGGAAGCCCTGGGAGCCTGTCGCGGTTGAACATGGTGCTCGTTTCAGTATCAAGAAACTAGGTCCACGCCAGATGTATAAATAGTCGAGTAGCCGCGGACACGTATGCGGAAGGAAAAGGCAACAGTATTGGGTGTGTTCTGCCCCGCTAAAGCAATTGGTGTCGTGTTGTAGGTCAAGAAACGTTGAACACGTTTTCCTAGGTTCGAAATAGGAGGATCTGAGCCTGGGCTTGATTGTATCCAAGATTTAAATCTAATGCAAGCTGGCTTCAAGCAGTGAGGGTGTTGCTGTGTCAGAGCTGTTAGAGCTTCGGCGATGGCTGAGCACCCTTGGCCCAAGCGGCATGCCACATCACCTCCGCTTCTCTCTCCGCAAGACCGCCGCACGTCACTCGCACACCAGACTCAACCAACGTCCTAGCAATGACAACAATACCGCAATTTTTGTCAACAGAGCACATATATACATGCAGCTAATCTAATGGATCAACAAATCTCTGATTGTGTAATATGTTTTAGTGACAGCCACGACCAGCTTTCTCGGTCGACCCTCTTGATGGCCTTAGAAGCCCTCCCCACGGTGGACAGACTCTCCGCCTCCATACCACAACGTGCCCATACGATAGTCCAGCCCCGTCTCTTCGCCAAGATTGAATTCGCCTCCTTCTGGTATCTTGCCGTCGTTGTGCTCTGGCCAGAACTCTTCCTCTAGCCAGCGGTTAATCTCCTCGATCTTTGTGATGAACGTTTCCATCTTCTTAGGGTCAGGTGAGCCCATCTCATCGGCAAGATCCTTGGTGCTAATGAAACGACCAATCGTCAAATGGCTCGAAGGCACAACATACCGCGAGTCAACTACAACGCCTGTGTCTTTGCACAGATCGTAGAGATCGCGGCGGAGGTGGTGGTACGTGAACTGGTCATCCTTCGAGCTTCGACCTGAGTGAAGACCTTCGCCGGCAGCGGGTACGAAACTCAACGCGAGGGCTGAAGCATCGTAGCCGATCGTTGGTTTGATGAGCCGAACACGATGTCTGGAAGTGTAATCGGTGATGGCAGGCACCTTGTCGCGCATCTGGTTAACCAGCTTTTGGATCTCTTCTGCCGTCTTGGAGTGTGTAACTTCCAACGCAGTGATGTGCTGGCAATCTCGAGGCATGAGCCATAGATCTACCCCAAATCAGCTACTTGATGCGGGAAAGTGACAGAAACCTGCCTACTCGGCGCAACAGTCAACAGCTCTTGTTGGACTCGGTTTATGAGGTCCTTGATCTTTTGCGTCGGGCGAACCCAGAAGACGAGACAATGCCTTGGATCTACGTAGCCAGGTTCAATAGTCGGATCACTCAACCTGAGCAGGATTGGGTCGATGCTGACGCCCGGGAAGCTCGCATCCAGCATCTTGGCTTTTTGTTGGGAGTTTCTTGCTGCTCGATGGAAGGCATACTTTTTCTGAATTTGCGCCTGCACCGTCTATCAATCAATTTGTCCATCACAGGCCTTGTCTTGAACACACAGGGTCATCTTCACAGGCTGCTATCAATGCTTGATATGGGTTGCTGAAGGACGAGGTGGAGATCCCACTGAGATCTTCGAAGGTATTGCCCGAGGACATGACTGGTGAGAGAGCTTCGATTCGATCTGGCAAGGTCCTCAAGGCCGTGTAATCGCCTCTTATATGCAGCCACAGCCCAAGTGAGTCAAGGTGATTCTCGGCTTCCATCGCCAAGTAGCGCACGTGTACCTTCTTATAAGCACACACCTTTCCTAGCACAGTAACATTTCCGCCTATCTGTCAACTACTTCTGAGCTGCTCAACACACGCCTCGCTCGTTTGGGCTAGCGCGTCTGGACGCGTCGCGTAACCCTGCTCGAAGACAGCTCCACGAAAGATCGCGACCTGACTCCGCTGAGACAACGCTCAGTTAACGCTGCTTGCAGTGCGTCTCTTCTATCAATTACGCTACAATGGACCCCGCATCATCACCAGCACCGGCACCTCGATCCTTACGGAAGCGAGCGCGTCCTACCGGCAGTTCAGTCACGGACACAATTGGCAATGAAGCACAAACTCAACCACGTTTGCCGGTGTTGCGAAAGCGCCGAGCTGTCGAGCATCCGGAAACAGGCTCGCCGGTGAGAGAAACGAGAACGAGATGGAGTACCGTGTCCGTGCGCGCAACAACCGGAGTCGCGCAACAACCAAAAACCACCTCAACACTCAAAATTAGATGAGGCTATAGAGCCACCCACAACAGCTATTATTTTATAATTTTATAGTGTAGTACTAATTAATTACTTATAAAAAAGATGTACTATTTAAATTTAGCTGGTAACTTAACGTTGTGGCTACGTGATGTGGTTTTAAGTAGGGGAGCTAGAGACAGCAATAGGGGACTACAACTACTAACATTATCCCTAGGACTATATTTTTAACGCTTTTTTAGCTAGGTTGCTTATAAAGCTTTCTTTTTATCTTTTTAAGGTAATTATATAGCTTTTATAGTATTAAGCTCTTGTTATTAACACTACTTTTTAGCCTCCTATTTAGCCTTCTAATTTGCTGTATTAGCCTTCTTCTTCTTACGTACCACCTTAGCTGCCTCTTACGCCACATACCTCTCCTCCTTCTCCTTCTCCTTAACTAGCTTCTTAGCAGCTGCTACTTCCTTACTAGTAGCTTTTCTAAGCCTCTCCTCCTTCTCCTTACGTTGTCTGACTTGCTTACAGAAGCATGCTTTGTTAACCTTTCTAGGTAACTAGAACACTACACTACTATAGTACTCCTGCTGTTACTATAAGTCTAAGGTTTTACTCTTCTTTTTATGCTTCTTTTACGTCTTTAGAGTCTTTTTAAGGCTATCTATCTTATACTAGAGGAGTAAGGTTTTAACTAAGATATAGTAGATTAATTGTCTTATCTTTTTAATATTACTCTTACTCTAGTTTTTAACTACACACTATAACAACGTCTCTATTTTAAGCTAATTCTTATTGCTATAAACAGACAATAAGGACCTATCTAAATCTAAGCTCTCTAGTGTTTTAATAAAGCAGTAGAGGATAATGTTAGGATTAAGTAGATAGATACCTGTTGCCTTAAAGGACTTAAGTATTAGCTTTTTAGTAAAGCTACACATCTATGCTAGCTAGAATAGGCAGAAGAAGTCTACTCTAGTAATAGGTGCGTTATTTTAAGCCTTATAGATATATGTTATAACTACTTTTAAGTATACTATTAATAGAGGCTTAAATAGCACTATATTAAGTAGCTAGAGCGTTTAGGTTAAGTAAGGGGGAAGGATAGCTAGGAGGATCTTGTAGTTATTATAGTACTTAATAAAGTCTATTGTTACGTAGGATCTGTAGCTATCTAGTATTAAAAGCCTCTACTTTCTTTATACTTTCTCCTTAGTGTAGCAATTAAACACCTGCTTAAGCTAGGTAAGGCCTATATCCCTATTTGTCCACCCTAAAAAAGATAATATAACTATTATAGAGTGTTTTTCTAGCTTAATTTTAGCTACCTAGTCTAATTTAATACTAGTATTAGCTAACTTATAGATAATGCCTAGTAGTAGTACTATTCTATTACTACACACACACGCTATAAGCGTCTACTAAGCTTAGTTACTATTCTAGATAGATGCTTTAATCTCTCCCTTTATCTACATATGCTTACTAAACATGTGTTTTATCCTGCCTGTAATACTAATTATAAAGCCCTTCTTATCTATATTATATATATAGCAACCCTTAATAGAGTATTTAGAGATTTTATACTGTAGTAGGTTAAAGTAGAGTATATATTTATTATAGAAATTAGCGTTATAATATAGTTAATCTATCCTAGTAAAGTAACATAAGATAAGATAGATAGAGTACTTGTTAATAAAGCAGGTAACCTAGCTCTTACTAACTAGATTTTGAGCTACTAGCAACGCAAAATTCTAGATTATCTCTCTAGTAGGTAGTAAGTAACAAGTACTAAGCAACTCTATATACTTTATAAGCTCTATCTCCTATTATAGCGTTAAACGTTGCTAGTTAATATCCTTAGTCTCCTAGGAGTCCTAAACGTGCTTGTGTCTCTAAGCTAGAGTTACGCAGTTAACGCTGAACCTAGTAGCAAAATACTAATACACAAGTTTTTTGCCTAGTTTTAGCACATTAATTGCTGTAAGCGCTTTTTTAATAGCTGCTATAGTTGTTAAGTTACAACGCGTCAAAGTATGGTGTAGTTGTGATGATTCGGTTGTTGCGCGACTCTGGTCGTTGCGCGCACGGACACGGTACGGCAAGTTCAACGGGCGGTGCAGGAGCAATTCACGGTACCGTACTCGCACAAACACCAAGTCCATAAATCTGACGTACCATGACCAGGTAACTCCAGTTCTTTGGCAACCTCCTTCCACCAGCCGGCCGCCGCGCACACGCTCTCTCACGAAGATCCAGTACCAGCAGACTGCTGTTTCGTATGCCGCAGGCGTGGAGGAAATTATGCGTACACGTGCGTATTTGCAGCTGGGTCCGACGCTTGCACGAGATGTATCAAGGAAAATCACAGGTGTAGAGCAGCGACCGCAGAAGAAGTCGCCAAAAGTGAGGCGCGTTGTCCACAGTGCAAGAAAAGAGGCCTCAACAATTGTTGGTTTGAAGATGGAAAGAACATGTGCGAGCCATGCATCAAATGGGACAAGCAATGCGGCGCCCCAACCAAACGCAGGCTTAATACAAACACTCGCTCCTTCTTAGGACTCAGTACACCAGAATATGATCGACCCACGCCTACCCAAGAGCTCGTGAGAGGGAACGGGCGCCGCAGGTCAACGAACCAAGCGTCTCGCCGTGCCTCCACACCTGCACCTCAGACCACCACACTACCCTCTCGATCAAGAGCAACCGCAAGAAAGAGCACAGCCGCTACCTCGCATTCCTATGAGAGCGAGATCCTCAATGAACCGACGGCACCATATTCGGACACATCTTCGTCCGTAGGTCAGCAGCCCGGCCGCAATGGCCCGAAAGGTGAGACTAGAACAAACAATCGTCTCTCCCAAGTTCAGTCCAAGCGGAGTGCGCCTGGCATCAACAGTGTCACACCCGAGCATGCTGCAGCGCTGCTCAACAGCACACTCATACGTAGTTCCTCGAGGACGTCCACGCGTAACAACATCGTAGCCTCGCGTGCCATTGTACAAGAAGCTACCCCAGACGACTCCGCTGAAGAAGAGGCTGAGCATACTGCTATAGACTACGACATGGTCAAAGTCGAATCGGCTGGCTCGCAACTGATCACAGAGATCAACAATGCTGCACGGCCTTCGCCTTCTCCAGCGATTGAAACTGAGATAGAAGACATCCATATGGTGTACGCGCCCGCCCCAGTTACTGAAATTTTGGCAGCTGGGCCAACAAGCTCACCACGACGTCATGCACAAGTAATTATCCCGCAAACAACACGTCCACGCCGCAGTCGTGGTAGGCCATCGTACGTCGATCTTATTTCAAGCGATGGTTCCGATCAAGAGTCTGAGGACAATGGAAAACACGATAACGAAGACTACGATGAAGACGACGACGATGTTTGGGATCCTCTTGATGCAGACGACGAAAGCGATGTCGATGAAGAAGTAGAGTCCAACGCGACGATTGAGAGCTCAGGAGATGAAAGTGGGGACGACGAGGATCTAGATGCCGTCATCATCGATCCAGAACCCTCGTCTGCACTGCGACGAAGGGCATTACTTGGCTCATCAAGGTCACAGTATAGTTCGGCCCCGAAGCTGGGCAAGGGTATTGATTTGAACCTTCCACCGTTAAGCAACATCCACGACATCTCTGTCGATATGGCATCCAAAGCCAGGGAGCTAGGTCTTTGCGATGTGCTGAGAAAGCTAGCAGGATGTCCAATTGATGTCGCTACAATGTGTTCGGGAACCGAGTCTCCACTTCTTTTCCTGCAACTCTTGTCCGAGGCGCTTGAAGCGGAAGAGCAGCCGCCCTTGAACGTGGAGCACAATTTCAGTGCTGAGATAGACGCTACCAAGCAAGCTTATATTGAGCGTAATTTCCACCCGCCGATACTCTTCAGAGACGTGCGACAGCTTGGCGACGATGCAGCTACGACTGCAACAACAGCTTACGGCGCAGAAGAACAGATTCCAGGCGACTTGGACATTCTCATTGCTGGTTTTGTATGCAAAGACTTGTCCTCGTTGAATAGTCGGAAGAAGACTGTGGACGACCAAGGAGAGACTGGCGATACCTGGAGGGCGATATACTACTACGCTAAGCGATTCCAACCCAGTATCGTTCTACTTGAGAACGTCAAAAGCGACAAGAACGTTTGGGATGACGTGGTTTCTAGATGGTCGAAGATTGGATACGAGGCTGCCTGGGTCTACTGCGACACCAAAAACTACTACCTACCGCAAACTCGGGAGCGGATGTACATGATTGCCATCAACCGCAAGCTATACGGCAAAGGTGTTGAAAAGGCAGTCGCTCAGTGGCAGTTGACCATGGAGAAGCTGCAACGGCAATGTAGCAGCCCTTACGAAGCGTTCCTCGTGGATCTGCCAGTCAGCGTGGTCAACCACTCAATTTTGTCTTCCGAGCCAGAGTGGAGCCTTTGCAAACTGAGGTACGATCAGATACGCTCAGAACAGAGACTGGGTATCCGGCGTCCCATCACACAATGGAGTGAAAACGGCACATTACAGTAAGTAGCGGAGACTGAACTCACAGCCTGCATGATCTTGAGACTGACAGCCCACAGCCCTCCTGACTTTGCGAACCGGAAATGGTACAATTCTCAGTCGTCAAGAGTGTACGATGCCATTGATGTTGCTCACTTACAGGCTGCACAACAGGGTCACGATTCCATGCACAAAATGAAGATATGGGACGTAAGCCAGAACGTTGACCGCTTCAAGACGGGTACGGGTTTGATGCCCTGTATTACCCCAGGAGGCTGTGGTTTCGCCAGCAATCGCCAGGATGCTCTCAACGGCAGTCAGACTTTAGTCTTACAGGGCATGCCCCTCGACAAGCTCCATTTTGCGGGCGAGACTCAAAGAGAATGTCAAGATCTTGCAGGCAACGCAATGTCTACAACGGTGATTGGCGCCTCGCTCATCTCAGCAATCATTCACGGTTACAGGGCATTTCGAAGTAAAACTTCTCCAGATGCCTTCGAACCAAACTCGCAGAGAAAGACGTTACAAAACCAACTTGTCCGAGCAAGTACGATGGCGAGGCATGAACTTCAGTTTGCAGATTCTAAAACCCTTGACGTTACACGACTCCTCCAAGAGGCAGGGCTGGCCTCTCGCATGTGTGCCTGTGAGGGTGATCAGCAAATATCCGAGGTGATCATTAAAATCTGCTCAGAGTGTGGGCACACTGCCTGCGCCATATGCGCATCGAATCCAAGGCACCACTATGTTGACAACATCACAAAAGAAACTCGAAGACAAACACCAAATGAATTTGTCAGCTTTTGGAAAGCACGATTGCCTTCACGTTTGGGGCTGCGAGAATTCCCGAACCTAGGCACTATCGTCTCTCAGTTGCAAAGAGCTCACAACAGCAACGATGCATATGTCAGGAGGATAGCTGAAGTAGATCTAAGCTCGCGACAGTTCAGTTTGAGTGAGTTCGTACGCATTGACAATGGCTGGAGGGTCATATACATCTCCAACGACGCAAGGATGGAACTCTCGATTGGAGCGAAAGTACAGTGGCTGCTTTTCGTTCACTGTTCGCCCGATATTCCCGGTAACAGTGACTTGCGCAAAGCGCTTGAAACCCCGATCGCCCGCGCCACGGTCGACAACTCACTTCTGGATGCTGGATGGGAACTGTTCGTCCCTTCGCACCAAAGCCACTCCTTGCGGATTCGCGGATCTAATGAGCGATCCAAATCTTGGAGAAATCGACTTGGCCTTCCTGACTATCAAACAGAGACCGTACCTGCGCATATCCACATCCAAGGTAACACTGATGAAACAAGTGTTCTTGACGGTGACTATGAGCATCTGTCTCAATGCGGGACTGCCGAATCAAGTTTGTACAAGAGGTCAGCTGAGCCTGTGCTCTATCTGTTTCTCGACCCCAACCCTATTGGCGAGGTGGCGGACGACAGCTTCGTTTTCAGTCGCGATTGTAGCAGGAAAAAGTATGGTGAGTCGCGGATAATCACCACACGATTGTCTCCCATCTGGCGACCATGGCAGATCAATGATGAAGACGGACATGCCGTTGATGCGGTACACGCTGGATCCTGGGTGTATATACCAACAAGGCTGACAGCGTCGACACTTACGCCCACAGTTAGCATTCTAGCACCCGGAACACCGCTCACTGGCCTTGAACTGGAATGCACTAATGCGATTACTGTATTGGATGTACATATCCCAGAGCAGCTGCCCACCCAAAAACTCTCCGAGTACTCCTGGGCTTTGGAGCGTGTGAGAACCGCTCCCTCACTGGCAGGCTGGCAAGCAGTTGGCTGCAGAACCTACGGCGATTGCGTGTGTGCACCAGCCTACCCCAGTCTTCTCTGGAGTGTGGATAACGCAGGAAAAGCCACCCCTCACGAGGACCGCAAGGCAGCGGCTATTTTCGAGCGTGGTTTTAAGACCCGATGCCCTGTGTTCCACATCCAAGCAACGGCCCGCAAGAACCAGACACACATTGAGATTGGCATCAACATATCCTCTCTTATACATCGTGCTCGGGGGCGTCTTGCTCGCTCTGGGAACGTCAGTGGCTCTGTGGCTAGCTCGTGGAGACTCTTGACGGACCATGCTGAAATCGGACCCTCACGATTCCCTAGATTCCAATTGCGCAGCAACGCGACAGATCTGCCCTTCTCTGGACGATTGCGCCTCGAGAACAAGCTGCGGGGAGCTCAACCGCGGTCTCTGACCTGGATGCGTGCTCAAGAGGCCGGCACATCGCTGACCATTACTGAAGTTGAGGAAGCTGTACATGCCAGTCTTGGATGGAGGGCAGAGGCACGAGCTGAAACGTCTGTCGAAGTTCGTGGCGGTGTCCTTGCAGATCTGCCATCGTTTGGCAAGACTGTTACAACTATAGCTTTGATTCAAAGCGAACTCGAAGAGCATCTACCCGAGGATATACTCAAACAGAACCAGTCAGCAGCCAATCATCTACCGAAGCTTATTGACAGCGCTGCTACACTTATTGTGTGCCCACCACACATAGCTATACAGTGGCAGACAGAGCTCGAGCTCTTTCTGGGCGAGGAGCAGTACGCAGATTTCGATGTTCGGATCATCAGAGATTTCGCCGAACTTCGGCGCTTGACCATCGAGGATCTTCAACAGAGTCGAGTTATCGTGGTATCTTGGAGTGTCCTTTCAGATGACGAGTACATATCCGAGCTGGCATGGGTTACGGGCACGCCTGAACCTGCTAGTTCAAGCTGTCGAGCGTTCGATGCGTGGATGGATGGCATTAACCAAGATCTACCTGCTCAAGTCTCCAAACTACAGACTATGGATCTGTTAGAGTTCAAGGAAGCCACAGAGGACCGACTTCAGCAACGTCTACAACAGCCGGAATTTCAGGCAACACTGCCTCTACGATTGCAACACGGTAGCAATTACCAGTCATACGAAGCTATACAAGCCGCTGCCGCTGGGAAGAAAAAATATAATGCTAAACCGTCCTTGAAGCGGAAACCCTCTAGGTCAGATGGCAATGCTGTGCCTTTATTGCACATGTTCCGATTCAACCGAATTGTTGTCGACGAATATCACTACCTCAACGACCATAAGAAGCTCAAGAACATGTTCACCGCGGTCAGCGTCCGAAAGATTGCGGCGCACAAACGCTGGATCCTCTCAGGGACCCCCGCCTTAGCAAATTTCACCGACATCGACAACATCGCGTCTTTCCTCGGCATCAGACTGGGAAGGTTTGCAGTAGGAGCTGGCAAACTGACACAAACAGAAGAGTTCCTAGTTGATGACCAGACTGCCGTGGAGCGGTTCTTGTCCAAGACTGAAGTCATGTCACGTCAGTGGCATCAGGCTCGACACGAACGGGCGCAAGAGTTCTTAGACCTTTTCGTCAGACAGAATGAGGCTTCGCTCGACCATGTCCCTTGTCACGAGGAACTACGAGCAGTCCATCTAGAAATTGCTCATCACGCCGTGTACCTGGAGCTGTCACAGCATCTGATTTCACAGCGAATGCAAGTTAGGAAGCTCAAGAACAAAGCAGAATCCGACAGGACCAGCCGGCTAAACGCCAGTCTGAACAATTCCAAAACTGCCGAAGACGCCCTGCTAAAGGCGGCTCTACTCTACGAGACTAGCAGAGGGGAATCAGGTCTTGACACGCTCGTGCAGAAAAGATCAGAGCAACGCCTTGAGACCGAACGCGAGATCTCACGACTAATGCGTGCCTTTGAAGGGCATAAACGTGCTGGCTTCAAGGGGCTCAAGCCTGCCGATCCGAAGAAGGCGGAGAAGGAGGAGAATACTGTCCCAAAGCTGTACGCTAGCTTTGCACAGGATATCAAGAAGAACATGTGGCTAGGAGATGCTGATGCAACGGCAAATGCAAGGCGTCTACTGAAGAAAGCGGAGGCGGACCCTGCCCTCGGGGGCTTGAAGGAGCTCAAGGAAGTATCCTCAGACAAGAAAGTCAAAGAGGCCAAGACAATCATGTCGCACCTGCGCGAATCCTGTATCGAGCTCGCCTTGCGAACGAGATCAGAACGCTTCATCACAACCGTCCAACAACTCCTGCAGCCTCTGTATGAGAATACACAGGAATGCATACCATGCGATGCTCCGCACTGTCGGGCTGAGGCCACAGTCTCGAAGTTGTATTTGGCCTCACAATGTGGTCACCTTGCTTGCGAACCCTGCATTGTATCGCGTGGAGACGATGAGAACTGCGTGATGCCAGGCTGTAGCTGTACGGTCCAGGGTGTCAATCTGATCAAAGCCACTGATCTAGGCACTACCAAAGAGAAGGCAGCCGGACACAGCTACGGTCGTAAGATGGACGATATTGCGAGCCTGGTCATGGAGCTTCCGAGTGACGATCAAGGCCTCGTCTTTGCGCCGAACGATGAGACGATCGCGATGTTGGGAGAGGTCCTTGATCACTACAGCATCCCATACTACACACCAGTTGGATGTAACTCGCGCCAAGCAGCGAAGATCATTGAAGAATTCAAGGTCAGCGGGAGCGAAGATACCGACGACCGCCCAAAAGTACTCCTACTCAATCTGACGAGTGAGACTTCCGCAGGAGTGTAAGTGACTTTCGGCTACTTGACATCAATGATACTAATGGACACGCAGCAATTTAACCAATGCGAACCACATCATCTTCGTCTCGCCTTTGTTAGTCGAGAGCCAGTATAAATACGACTCGGCGATGACCCAGGCCATTGCCCGTAGCCGACGTTACGGTCAAGAGAAGCATGTGCACATATATCACTTCGCTGCATTACGCACCATCGATGTTGATATCCTCGAGCACCGACACAAACGTACCAACGGCATCACAGCAGCCGACTCGTCTGCTTGCCTGCCACCAACACCTCTTGCGAGGAAGGAGAAAACAAAGTTGATTCAGAACAAGGAGGGCTCCATGGCACTAGTACCAGTACCGTGGTTGATCGATGATGAAGTGCGGAGGAAGATGCGTGTCGAACAGGAGCCGGAGAAGTTTACGTCACTTATCAACTTCTCAGAGATGTTTGAAGATGGGGAGGAGTGATGAGGGCAGATGTTCGATTTTTGCATAGCGTGGATTTCTGGATGTACGAACAGGTAGCATTTTGCACAGTCAGAGCAGGGGACGAAGCACCTTTTCCATCGAGATTCCAGCCCAAATCACGCAGCAAGGTTTTGTTTTGAGATGTGCTGCGCAACTCTCCATTACAAGTGACTGAAGATGACCTGATGATGGAGTTCCCAACTAGTCAGGGATGGAAGTGAATGCCCTCATTCTCACACAGGTATCTTAGCATGAGTGTGTGTCGTAACCAGACAGCGTTTTCGATGCAGCCTCCGCAACGTCGACAGCCCAAGTGTGCAGTCGTGATGTCGACCGAACCACTTGACTAGAAGAGAGCATGCAACCACAAGAGAGAAAAACAACAACATCATCAACCCGACCAACGCACTTGACAGTTCAATCATGACAATAACACCACGATTCCAGAATCCATCGCTAGCCACAACTAGCACATGCTCAGTCGAGAGACGAACGGCTAGCTGCTTACCTACAACCCCCCGTCCTCGCCGGACCAGGCACGACATCAACGCAATCCACTCGTCAATTCGCTTCTTGAAATACTCACTTGTCCCTTCTGCATCTACATGAACATGCACATGCACACACCCCTAAATACACGAAACACGAACCACGAAAGACTGCACACGCACCCCCAGACCACACGCCCCAGACCACGCACCCCAGACCACGCACCCACGCACCCGCGAGACGCTCACCGGAACCCTTCTCCACACCCCCCCACCACCCTCCCCCCCCGCAGCACAGCGCACGGCGTTTCTCACACGCAGCTCCTGGAGACGGGCGCGCGTCTGTCTGTCTGTCTGTCTTCTGTCGGTGGTTAGGCGAGTGGACTGGTGGTGGGCTGCAGCGGCCCGAGACGCTGGTCTAAGGAGTGCAAGTGGGAGTGGGAGTGGGCGTGGGCGTGGGCGTGGGTGGCTTCTAGAATCGGTGGTGTGGAGTGGTGGCGTGGTGGCGTGAGGGATTAGGGTGGTGGTCAAGCACGAATGAGTCGTCTGGGGCTTTCCGTGTCTGATGTGAATACTGGAAATTGTCACCGTCACAAAAAAAAAAAAAAAAAAAAAAAAAAAAGACTATCAAGTTGGGCTGAGATGAGTCTGTAGGGCAGCAACTGAATTTCCTCCGTCTGTAATCGAGATGGTGCCAGCTAGCAGCGCCGTACCTTTCCAGACGGATTTCCATCTGTCTCTATCCCTAGCCAAAAGCAACGCTGCGTGATCATCATGTCGTCCTACATGCCATCGTCAAATCATCAGTCCATCGTTGCCGTCCTAGGACTTCCCCCTCCTTTTGGTGGTCAAGGAAATAACTTCGCCAAACAGAAAGGGTATTAAATCCATCCAGAAACCGAAGAACCTCCCAGCGCGAGCCGGGAGCAGGTATAGAACAAAACCAAAGTATAAAGATGCTCGCAAGAAAAGGACATGAAAAGCGCAGGAGATGGTGCAGTAGATCGTTCCACAGCAGCCGTGATACCCATCTTAGCGTCTGAACCCAACAGATGAGTCCAGCTCCCGCACATGCATCGTGTCCGTGTGCGTGAGCGTTCCAGTCTAGCAAACAATGATAATGTGACCTGCACTGTCGCGGAGGAACGCAGCAAACAAACAAGAAAAGCAGTAGGGGAATCGAACCAAAATGTGCAGAATGAAAAGAGCAAAACCAAACTTTTGCAGCCGACCACTCCACCAAGCGGCAGCGACGTCAGCCTGAGACTTTTGGTGTAAGCTCGGCCATCCTGCTGGGACTCAAAAACGACGAGGGCAAACAAACTGTGCGAAGCGTAGTACCGAACATGAACGCAGGAGACCGATGTGAGGAGATTGCGCGTTGCAGCTCTGGAGCCACTGAAGGTCTCCTACTGCACAAAGGTCATGCAACCCTTTAGTAACGGTACTCGGGCTCTCTTCGCTCCGTCCTGCGCGGCTGTCGCTGAAGGAGACGTCGCGGTTCGCTTGGGTCCACTCGTGACTCTCGCTTCCTGCGACTGCTCTGTGAGCTCCTTTCCGTCATTTCCTCAGCCTCTCTTCGTGGCTGACTGGCAGGCATTATGGCTCTTCTGTCACCCCTGGTGCTGCCTCTCTCGCTTCGGTAGGTGCTTTCGCCGCCGCGAGCGTTGCCGCTGATGACCAATTCGTTCATGCCATTCTCAATGGGAACCAGCTGTAGGGTGCGACCCTCCATGTCACCGTTCAGGCTGAGGGTAACGGGAGCATCGTTGCCAATCCGCAGGCGAATCTCGCCGCCGTTGTCGCTGCCCTTGCTGCGAGAAGATTCGGCCTCTGAGGGTCCCCCGGAGGTGCGTGACGATCTTTTCTTGGCCATCTCGTAGGTCTGGTCAGCGTACGTCTCGCGATCACCACGTTTCGCACTGATGTAGTCCTCAGCATCAGCAGCCTGCCTGACTTCAACCGGGCGCTGATGTCGTCGGCGGGACTCGGTGCCGGTTTCATGGCGGCGGAGTGGAGCACGTGCAACAGGCTCGTCTTCCTCTTCATCGTCATCGAAATCTCGTTCGTAGTCATGGCCAACGGCAACGTTCTCGTAGACTCTCGAAGAGCGGTCGGGCCGCCTTGGTTCGTTGTACTTCTGCTGGCGTGTGCGGTGTTCCTGGAAGGTCCCATCGTAGGCCTGTAAAGACTCGCGACGGGATGACCTAGAACCCTCCACAATGATACGAGCCTGCGGACTATCGTACGCCGAATGAGACTTGACAGGAGGGATGAGTGGCGGTCTGCTCACAGAGGCACGGCGATCGGCTCGAGAGTCGCGGCGATGACGGACCCGAGGATCATGTCTCTCAGGAACAATGACTGTCTGTGGACGCCTTGGCTCGGGCGCGGGAGGAGCAGGCATCGTGTTGGCATGGCGTAGGCTTGGACGCCGCTTGGAGGCACCCCTTTGAGATTGAGAGTCTGGGGGAGCCATGATCATACGGGGCCGTTGGGGAGGATACTCTGGTTCGTATTCCTCCTCGGACCCTGTCTCGGACTCGGATTCGGACTCGGAATCATCATATTCTTCCTGGTTGCGATAGTCACGACGCGGCTGTTGACGTTGGACCGAGGTTGGAGGCGGAGGAGGGTTGGTGTGGTATCTTGCCGAGGGCATGTGTCGGTCGGTGCGCTCCACCTGCAGAACGGGTGTCGTGGGGTATCCATAGCCAGACGACGCAGAGGCACGTGCCTGTAGAGGGGGCCTTTGCTGGTCGTAGACGGGCTGCATCTGCTGGGCTTGGTAGAATGCCTGCGGCGGTGGGTTCGGGTTCGGGTTCGGGTAGGGTTGCATGTGGGGAGAGGGCATGGGGGGTTGGCCGTATGGCATGTTGCCATAGACAGCTGACCTTGAGAGTGGTGGACCGTGCTCCTGAGGCGGACTCGGGTGGGAAGCGTGCATGCCGGGCTGCGGCCAGTTGTAGGGAATGTCTCCGTGGTAGCTGGTGGGTCGGCGAGCGTTGACGGAGAGTCGGCGTGAGATGGCGGGTTGAACGACAGGACCACCCTGTGCGTGGTACGTTCGAGGCGCGCGGTTCTCCCTCGACGACGCGTTTTGGTACTGCGCGGGGTCTGAGAGCTGCGAACGCGTGTCGTAGGGATGAGGATAGGAGACGTCGGGGGCAGACTCGGCTGGCTGCGTGTGCAGCATGGATGGACGGCGTGGCTGTCGCGGCCGAGCTTCGATGGCATCGGGACCACACTTTGTGCAGCCAGGTACGGTGCAGTCATCGAGATTCCGGCTGTCCCTGCGTTTGGGTGTTGGCTGGGTGATGGTAGGGCGTCGGTCGGCAGTGGGAGGCCGGCGCGAGGCCTGCGAGTCTCTTCGGGACAGTGGCTGGCGTGCAGCAGGCTGGGCGCTTGGAATGCTCTGGGTGCTCTGCTGGCGCGGCTGGGGAGGCCTGGGAGCTCTCTGCGCCGGCGTGGGCGAGGGCGCGGCAGGGACAGCGGGGGCAGCGGGGGCAGCGGGGGCAGGGACGACGGGCTGGCTTCGCTGCGACGACATGGCACTTGCGGCGGAATCAGCGCTACTCATGCCGGCGACAGATTGGCTGGAATACCCAGAGTCGCTCTTGACGTCCGAGTTGCTTGGTACTCTGCCCGTAGGGGTCTTGTCGAGGCCCAGCTCCTCGGGATTGGAGCGCTTGGTGCGGACGTTGGCCTTGCCGGGCGAGGGGTCTGGGGTAAAGGCCTCGATGCGGACCCCGTTGCCACGACCGTCGTCGGAGAAGTAGTCCTCGACGGTGGCCTGGTGCGGCTTCGCGTCGGTCGCCATGGTGGCCGCGGCGCCCAAGGGGATCTGAAGCGTCAGGCGGGAGGGTGGACGAGCGTCAGGCTGCTCGGTCGGCGAAATGCCTAGCGGCGGGAGGCTATCGATCAATGACGGTCGGCGGGCGATCGACTGCGACTGCGACTGCGACTGCGACTGCGACTGCGACAACAATTAGGCGACGGGCAGCTGTCGCAGAGTGCGCATGTTTGCACAGGCGGCTGGTGGAGGTGGGCTACCGGCTCATGTCGAGTGTGCTGGAAGAGAAGGGGGGGGGGAAGGGGAGCGGGGAGCGAGGAGCGAGGAGCGAGGGAGTGCAGGTGAGATTGAGGAAGAGAAAGATGTCTGGGGGTGGGGTGGTGCGCTGCAGGCAGACAGGCAGACAGGCATGCAGGCATGCAGCGTGCACGCCGTTCGGGCATCGACATGTGCAGCGTCCAAGGAGAGCCGGCCAGCAAAAATTCGAAACGGCCCAGGCGGGCGTGGTGCTAAACAGGCCCAGCAGCCCAGCAGCCCAGCAGGCCCAGCACAGTACGCAGCTAGCGGCTAGCCTCTCATGCGCTGCGCTGCGCTGCGCTGCGTCTAAACGTCGTTGGGCGCGCACCGCAGCCTGCTCGACTGTTTGCACGTCACGTTTGGCGGCCGGCCTGCTTGATGCCCATTGCCCGCGACGCCCACCTACTGGCCTGGTGCTCGCCGGCCGCTCTCGATGCGCCCTCTGTCAGGCCGCTGCCAGCCCCCTGTCACAAGACTGGACTGCCCTCCCCCTTGAGCTCGCCGGTGCGCCGTTGTGACGCAGCCTCCATCGAGCTCTGCATATGGCGAGCGCCCTGTTGCTGCCGACAATGCACGGCTGGCTGCGCTTGTGTCGCCGTCGTTGCCTCGCCCAGCATTCCTCGGGACGGAGCGAGCGTCATCACGGATACTCGACACGACTCGACATTCCACTCGACACTCGACACTCGACACTCGACACGAAATTCCACTCGACTCGCCAGGCAGCACCTTGCAACGATCAACGTCTTCTGTGCGCGCAAGGATGCCCACTCCTGCCCTACCGGACGGGCCCCTGCCGTTGGGCATCCCATCCCCAGATGCGTATTGCGCAAGACACCTCACACACACGTGCATCATGACCGGCGCAAGTGGGCACTGCGCAGAGAGCGCCGTGGGGGACGAGCAGAAGCCGGGACTGCCCGCCCCTCTCCCTCACCATGCGAGCACCTGTCCACTCCTTCTGCTCGCCGCCCACACTCACCGCTTCGTGCACGCCTCCCATTCATGACCGACCATTTTACAACCAGCGCCGCAAGAGCTCGGCTAGGTCGGCTAGCTTACACCACAGGCGGCAGCTAGTCCTAACCCGTGGCTAGCCTCGCTGATCCGTGCTCTCCCTAATCCATCTTTCGTCTTACCTCTTCTCTAGCTTGCACCGCTTCAACAAATCTCCCCACGTTGCACACGGTGAACCATGGCAGGACCACTCGTTCCTAGCTTCACGGCCTTTGCTCTCCATCCTTCGCAATCCGCCGTCATGGCAGACGCACGAAGCCGTGCACACTATGCGCTCTTCCCTCGGCCTAGCCACGTCAGAGCGCGTCTACCATGCAGGAACAGCACACAGCCATCAAGCTCGCAACACTTCATTAATGTCGCACCGGCACGGAACATGTCTCCCTTTGCCACCCACGTCTGTTCCATCGCTCAGCATCGAGGCTGCCTTGACTGCCAAGTGCCGGCCACCTCCCGTCTGCGAAGCATGGCCGTCCAGAACTGCCACCCACTAGCGCACCACGTCCGGCTATTGGACCAACGACATCAAGACAGCTGTACCCCGTGTAACCATCTCGCCTCGTTCCGAAAGCTCCCCTCATCACGCGCGCTGACGAAGCCCTGCATTTCCTACCCCGCTACCACCAAACATTCCGGTGAACAGACGCACAGCATCGTCTTGTTTCATGCCCTTTTTGACAAACCTGGGAATCTGTCCCAAACGTTGACAACACCTCAGCAGCACCTCAGCAGCAGCTCTCGGCTTGCATGGACGCGCAATCGCTGATAGACCGTTGCCGTGTCCCAGGCAACCGCTGGCAGACTCCGTTCCACGTTGGCCAGATGCAGTGACCATCACTCGGCAAGTACAACACACACGTGTTCCGTTTCTGCTTGATTGAGCTACTCGCATTCCTTTCCACTGACACTGCTTACCATTCGGAGATGCCGGCCTCCGTTCGCTTTGCTGCTTGGCCGGCCGTAGATGCAAACCGTGACCCAGCCAGCCCGAGTGAAAGCGTGCGCCCATGGCCAATGGACCCCCACCATCTCCTCTCCAACACCCATGATTGCAGGTTTCGGTAAAACAACGGCTGCTGCCCTTGGGCCTGAAATCATAGGCCGCTGCCTTTCCAGCTCAGTGGCGCTTTGGGACGCGTTGCTTTTTGGTTGTGCTGCGCAGCATGCGAAAACCGACTACCAGGTCGCAGAAGGAATGTACGCACGTCCAAAGGTGGATGTCTTTGCACTGTCACGCATGGCACTCCGTGTTCAGTAACGTGAGTGAGTGTTGCTCGTGATGACGTTGACGGTTGCCAAGTGCATCCTTGCTCACTTCCGAGTCTACAGTTCGAACTTCGAAAGCTGAGTGGACGTGACCAGTGGCTCACCTCTACATGCCATCCCACTGCTCATCTAGCGACTTTGCACCAGAGACATGGCACTGGACTTTCTTGCTTCTTACATCGTGCGGTTTACCTGCAGCTGATTTCACCCATGAGAAGCCGAAGGCACTGTACACTTGCTTTGCGTCACTGCTCTCTCAGCGCCCAGTCAAGAGACTCTACTCTCTACAGCTACGACGAAGCTAACGTTGTGGATGGTAGGGAATCATCACACCCACGTTCGAGCTCCTCGCTCGTAGGCTAGCGTTGACCAAGACTAGCGTGCTCGGCTACGCCCACTCACAAGCACCACCAAAAAGTAAAAACTTGTGGGACGTCTACCCAAATTGGCCTCGCCTTCAGCCCTTCTCGATTACCCTTGATAACTCCTCCGCATGGGCTTTGTTGACATGTTGGGTAGATTACAGCCGCAGACTAACCAGCTTTAACAGCACAAACATTTTCCACCATCCTCGCACTGGGCTCCACCACCACCAGCACGATGAGTCACTGCTCACATTCCTCAGAACATCGAGTCCTTTGCTGCCCGAAAAGTCCCTGGTTGGGTTCCGAGCGGGCGGTAGACCAGCGTGCTGTTCGCATGGCTGCCCAGCGGGTCCACATTTGGCGTTGGCGTCAGATTTGCGGTGCATTCAGCCCAATGAGTGACCCACCCGGCGGCTATTTAGGGCTTTCGACGTCTTCAACACCACCTCGTCGGCTTTTGCAAGGGTTGTACAAAGAGGAGAAGAGACACTCGTGGCAGTCTTGTATGGACATTGATTCACCCACGGTCATCAGTCGAACAGAGCACACGGCTACGGCTGCGGCCGGGTGTCGAACGCGCCTCGTGCCGTTCCGTGCTGGATGGTCTCTTACCGAGCGGACTGCGTAATTCGAAACATTCCGGATGGGTGTTGTGTATCATCCGGACCATGCATTCATTCAACCTGATCCAGCCAGAGGGTCCAATCACGTATCCTGTTAGCCTCCTTCTTCCGTCTAAACGGTACACAGCAAGTTCAGAAATCTATTCCTTCTCTTCACCAAGCTCGTCAAGAGCCATGTTGCTGCGAATCAACGTTGCAAGATTCAAATAAGTCGTCTTTTCCTAGCCGGCGCACACGCTCGCAGATCGCAACAACGTAGGTCACATGGTGCTCAAACATGAGTTTGACTCTCCACCAACTCAAGACCCAGCACACACCGTTTCAAACAGCCCACTACACCTCTCGTCTCGTCTGAGTCTAAAACGACTCACAGACCCCCTCCCCCACAATTGCCAGCTCACAATATATTCCAACCATCTCCCCGGCTGCTTATCTAATCACCACTCCCACTCTCCCACCATCCGAGCGGTCGAGTCAAGTCTCCTTGGTGTAGCTGGTTATCACGTGGGTCTCATAGTCTCTCCATACTGTGACTGCTGTCTTCTGCAGCGGATATCCCAAGGCCGCCAGTTCGAGTCTGGCAGGGGACATGTATTTTTGTCTCTTTTTCTCGCTGGGGGGTGTGTGTGTGGAGGGAGGTAAGTGGGTAAACAACGTCTTTCTTTCTCCCCTCTTTGCAAGGAGAAGACTGCTTGCGGTGTTGGTGCGGTGCCTGCTCGATTCTGGGGATGCCTGGGGTTGCGCTTGGGGCAATTGGGACTTTGTTTCAAAAGACGCTTCTGGTGCTGGGGGTGCTGACGTTGACGCTGACGCTGACGCTGACGCTGACTGGATACGGACTACGGATGATTTCTCTATGTCTTGCAGGTCTGTTGGCCTATGAGATATGTTTCGTCCTCGGCCATGTCTAAGGCGCTGAATGTCTCCCCAGCGAGATGACAAGTTCTGCACTTCCAGCTTCTGCCTCGAAGCCCGAATCGCCTTTCCCAGAGGGAGAGAGAGAGAGAGAGAGGGAGAGAGGGTCGCGGGTTGCCAACTGCGCTTGACGCTGTGCTTGCATTGTTAAAAACGACAGCCTTAACGTCACTGTGTGGGCTGATATCTGCCCAGCAGGATTCACAGAATACAGACATGCGTTCTGTGCAGTTTCGTCCTGCTCAGACACAGCCATTGTGTCTCTGGAAGACTTTTGGTTCGGGGAACTCGTGCGGCACCGCTCGCTGTATCTCTCTGCTGTTTTTCTCTTGCGCTTCTTCAACTCGCTTCACTGCTCCAACTGTCTCTCTCTCACACATGCGGAACATCTGCGTCCAGGTCTCCATGACTTTTGCTTTTCTTCCCACCATCGTGCTGGATACACGGTGACGTCTTCTTAAAAGCCCGTCTATCACGTCTCCATGTGAGCTTCCGCCTTCTTCCAGAGACCATCCATCGAACACGAAATGGCAATTCCTGTAAACTATTTTTTTTTTAAAAAGAGAAAGAAAAAAAAAAAAAAGGAGGAACAGCACACAACGTCTTGAACCGGGGTTGACTGAAACGATGCAAAGCCCACTGTCTACATGATCTTGAGACGACGGCAGCGACATCATTGCCCAAAACAATGCATCGGCAGAGAGCACACAAAGACTCCCTCCCCTCCCCGCGTTCGTACAACCTTTCGCCCTACATCGAATTCAAGAACAGAGACCGGCGTGTCTGAGAGCTGCAGCTCGAGCCGTTTCCCCCCGAGCCACCCGCTTGCTTGCTATCAGCCATCTGCATGTATGATTTCTGTTCGGTTCCGACGCACCGCTAACTACCACCCTAGCCAACACGTCTCCCGGCACCGATTCTCAAACTCGCAATGAGGAATATCCCCATCTGCGACCTTTCTCCCTTTTCTAAACTGAGAAAATAAATACACTCTCCCATACATGTGCTCTCACCCCTTCATCCCACCCATCCCTTTCCACAAAACACGCAGAATCCAAACTCCAGATCCACATAGCCTCCTCATGGCTGTAGCTTCCTTCACACGTGCACCAAGCCCACCCAGCACGACTGCACTCTTCCTTCGTTGATTCTGTAATGTTCTACATTGTGGCTGCTCGCATGTGTGCAGCCGTTCCTCTACATGGACGCCATAGCTTCCTCAAATACGTCGCAGTCTGACTGTTGGTGAAAATAGCTCTCTCAATGTCTGCAATCCACTCATGACAGGATGAACAGATTTCAACTTCGGACTCAGGATATCTCCTTGTATTCACTTTGTACAACATACGTCTCGAAATGTAATCAGAAGGTTCATTGAATTGATCGAGTAGTAGAACCTACCCAGCAGACCAGCTGCGACGAAGGTGAAAACTCAAGACCACGGTTATGCGCTGAATGGTTGGGCCGTGCCACGCTTCAGGTCCTCGGCTTTCGCTTCCCACTCTACGATGGCATCATCTTGATTCGGCTCGCCAATCTTCGACAGCTCTTTCCGACCCCAAAGCTCCTTATGGGTGTATTGTTTGCCATTTGCTGGCGCTAGTCGCTGAACCGACCTCTTCCCTGGCGCTAGTGTATCGTCCTCGCTCAAATCACTACCACCTGCACGTCCAGGCAGATTGAGGAAGCGACTCCAGGCTTGCTGTGCGCTCTCTAGAGAACCGCTGGCACGAATGGTCCGCAGGATGGCTGAGCTATCGATGAGTTCGTTTTGCAGCATGGTGGTTTGCAGCGTCGTAATACTCTCTTGTAAGACGCCAATGGCCTCCGAAACTGGCGAGTTCATCTCACGGTGCCAGGCGCGCCCAAGTGAGGTAAGGCTCGTACTCAAATTGGGTATCGACGAGACGTAATCGGTGTACGGCGTTGACAGATCTGTGGTGGTGTTCTCGAGGGTAGGTGTACTGGTCGGAAGGGTTGAAGGGAGAGCCATGCTGGAACTCAAAGGAAGCGTTGGCGTCCAAGCCGACGGTAGAGTGGTATTGACACTCGGGTCAGTCGCGTTGGTAACATTCATGGAATCGAGCCAGGCGGTCTGTATGCGTGTCAGTAATGATAATGATGCATGTATGGGATATTCATACCTTATTTGTGTCAATCTGAAACTTTGACTGCAGAATCGTACTTGTGACGTTATTGATGAGATTTGCAGTGCCCATTTGACTGCTGTCGCCGAACAGGCCCCAGCCTCGGTTAGGATTGTTCAGATCGCCGATAGTGTTCGCTGCCGCATTTATGACGACCCTCAGATCGACCAGGTCCTGGACTGCTGGCGTCGCCATAACCGCAGGCGCGAGGATGATACCGGTGACAAGCATGGCTCTGAGGGCTGAGCTGACCTGAATTTGTACGTTGAGCATGCTGGTGCTGACCGACGACAGGCAGGCGAGTCGTCAGGTCGGGAAGAGAGGAATGTCAAGGCGGAGATGGGAAAAAGCGATGCTGGTCGCTAGGTATGTCGTAGGTAAAGGTGTTGGTGGGTGATGTGGGAAGGTGAGAGAGTTGAAACCACAACAAGAGGCTTCTGATCATGTGGTTAGCGCTCTTGAGAGACAGGCAGCGACAACGTGGTTGACCTGGGTGCTTGCTTTGGCTTGTGCGGCGTGGCTTCCAACTTGACTGGTTTGTGCGTTTATCCTAGCCAGAGGCAGTGACAATCTAACGATGTCTCATTTTGGAAGCTGCCTCAGTCACCTCTTGCAGCAGCTTGAGCCTTTTCATATGCCCGCCACCACAGTCCTATGTTGGTGGCCACAAGCAGGTCCATCATTTTCAAGCCCTCGTCTTCCAGGATAATCTTGCCCAGCTTGGCTTGCTTCCCACCGAAGCCACCTCCCGCAAACTCTTGGCCCAAAGACAAATCCATACGGTCCAATGAGCTCCTTGCATCATCTACATTATCATC
Source organism: Ascochyta rabiei (assembly GCF_004011695.2). NCBI lineage: Eukaryota > Fungi > Ascomycota > Dothideomycetes > Pleosporales > Didymellaceae > Ascochyta > Ascochyta rabiei. The sequence continues at coordinate 774,933 of NC_082405.1, forward strand.
GCGGTTCACCGACACCGATGAGTTGTTGCGACTGTGTCGTCCTCGCTTAAAGAACGACGATCTTTTCGAAGATTCTTCTTTAGGTGACGGTGCTTTGTTGGCACTTGGCAGGTTGAACCGCATTTCGCTCACGGTTGCAGCAGCAGGTGGTCCACCCTGTAGACCAGGAATAATATGTCGACACTGTACGAGTTTTAGTTGAGTGCGTTAGTGTTGAATCCAAGCCAACCGACGTACCTTCAGCGAGCCACCGCTCGCTCCAGTAATAAACTCACAGCGTCCATTCCAGGGGCTCGTGAAGACATATCCTCGAAAACTCGACTGCCGCTCGGAAACTTGAAGTGTACCGTATGCCTGGTCTTCTCGTGTCAGAAACGATGGCGAGGGTAAGGGTTGATCCGCAGATGATCTGTCATCGTAGTTGCTCCTTGAAGTGGGCCGACTAGAGTTGTAGTCATGTGAACCGTTTTTGCGGTGTCCAAAGCCCCCACCATGTTGCAAGCCCTCCATCCATAAGCGACGGCGGAAAACGTTATCGTCCTTCGATGAAGTTTCTAGGTGGTGGTCCATACTTGAGCGCGGCGGAGCATTTGATGTTTGGTGGGACCGAATGGATAAATCGCTGGCACGCGCAGGCAAAGAGGGTCTCTGCTCGTAGTCGGAGTGAAGGAACTTGGAATACCCAGGATTCGATATTGCGATATACAACGGAGCACCTGGTTTCCGTCTTGTGGCGGATTCGGCCAATCCTGCAGATGAGACCTCGGTGATAGTAGGATCGTCGATTCGAGCAACGTTCCATTGAGCGCCAGATGCCGGATCTCGTCGAATGAGAGTAAGTGATATACCGGTGGGACAGGTGTTGACGTCCGGTCTCGGTTGAAATGTCGAAGTATCGTTCTCTGTCTCCGACCGACTCGAATCATAGGATCGACGTGGCTCGTACCCAGGAGTCAGCATTCCTGGTCTTTGAGCATAATGGCCCGCGCTGACGTTTTGTCTGCTCTCAAAGTTCGGGATAGGAGTCAGGGTTCCAGGTACAGGTTTACGCGACGGTGCAGCTGTTGGCGTATTTGCAACAGCCTTGCGCTGGATTACCGGCGTAGAAAGTCGATTTGCGGCATTTGGTCGGGTTTCTGAAGAATTCGAGTACTCATAATCTGGAAGGCCTATGAGGTTGACATCTTGAGGGTGTTCGACGTGAACAAAATAAAGAGAGCTTTGAATGTCTTCTGCTGTGACCACCTTTTCGCGGGGTTTCATGGGCGAAAGAAAAACATCTACGAGAACGTTAGACCTACATCACCTACGCATCACAGCAGTCGTACCTTTGCTGCCTGGCACACGAGCGATGTAGAGTATTAATGGCTCGTGCTTCACATGTGTGGGGTTTCTTGGATATGCTGGTGGATTAGATGCGAGTGCTGTGAGTGATGAGAGAGATTTGGCTTCAACAGCCATCGACGACATTTGAGCGAAAGACTATAGCAGCGGAGCAGCCGGAACGATAGGGTGTTGGTCTTGGGACGACAGGCGCTACAGAAGACAAGGCAGCGTTAGCTCGCAGATCATATATGAGGCAACACAGTTGAGGTTGTGCTTGCGTTTGCTCTGGGTGGCTGTGCATGCGCCTCCAGGTTTATCGCGACCAGCAAATGTGCTTGCAACGCGTGTAGCAAGGTACAAGCGGTCTGAGTCAGTCAGCCAAGAATACTATTAAAGTGTAAACGAAGCTGATGCCAGTTCACGAGCGCTGATGCGCCCGCTTGGGCTGGCAGGAGGTTGGGGTCGCGCCTGGTCATTGGTCCGTGCGAAGGCGGTGACGAGGAAGGAACGACTTTATTTTCTATAGCGCCAAATCGAAAAGTCGTATCGCCAAGATTTCGCATTTTACCCTGCACACGACCTCGTTGCCGCAACTTCACACGCCGACGTCACGGCTCGCTGAATAAACCTCACTCTCTCTCAAACACGAACACGTGCAACTTGCTTACTGTGTCACTATGCCTGACGACCTTGAGGTATGCTGCAGAAAGGCGCCCCCGCACCATTCTTGCCGCTAACTGAGAGCTCTAGTCGCGCTTGAAAAGCCATGCCCGGGCCTTCGAAGGATTGATGTCGCTGATCCCAGCCAAGGAGTACTACGGAAAGGACGAGAGTATTACAAGTGTACGCATCACCGCGCTAGTGGCACCAGCTTTTCGCTGACATGCTGTGCAGACACAATGGCAAAAGAAGAAGAAGCAGACCACCGAGGAGCGCCAGGCCGCCAAGCGAGCGAAGCTGGATCCCGCATCACATAAGACTGCCCAGGATGTACTGGACGAGAACGCACGCAAGCGCAAGCGCGAATTGGAAGGTGAAGCTGAGGACGATGCCGTGTCTGAGGCGCCTTCTTCAGATCTTGATATGGACATTGTAAAGGAGACGCCACTTGAGGGGATAAAGAAAGCCAAGAAGCAGAAGACGAAGAAGGATGCTGAGGCGGAGCCTGCAGAGGTCGTCAGAGAAGGCCGGACATTGACAAAGGCTGAGATCAAGGCTGAAAAGAAGAAGGAGAAGAAGAAGGAGAAGCAAACACAAAAGAAGAACAAGGAGGAGGCGAGGAAGGCGTCGCAGGCCGAGTTCAAGGAAGGTCTCACTGCACCGAAGGAGACCAAGAAGCCTAAAGAGGTTGATGTCGACGAAGAGGAAGACGACGAGTCTGATGGTCTTGAGGACTCAGAGGACCGTGTTGAGGCTCTGGATGTCAGTGGCCTTGTCGATGCCGAAGAGGGTCAGTCCACCGCTCCCACCAGTACTGCAAATTCCAATACCTCTACAGCAGCGTCCGACGCCTCATCTTCGACCTCCCCAGAAGAAGCACCTTCAAAGAACGCAAAGAAAGAGAAGAAGCCCCTACAGATCGATGAGAAGAGCCAGGAGGAATTCAGAACACGACTGAACGCCAAACTCGAGGCAATGCGGGCTGCGCGCAAGGCCGACGGCCCTGATGGACGACCTGCAAAGAACCGAGCCGAGCTCATTGAAGCCCGACGAAAGAAGGAAGCCGCTCGCCAGGCGGCAAAGAAGGCTGGTCGCCAGGAAGCCAAGGAGGACGAAGCTCGCCAGAAAGCAGAGGAGCAGCTCGCACGGATAAGAGGCGGATCCGGCTCACCCTCGATCTTCCCCGCACGATCCCCAGAACACGAGCGCAGCTTCAACTTCGGCAAAGTCGCCTGGGAAGACGGGCAGGAGCTTGAAGGTGGCCTCTCTAAATTCCTCGAGTCCCGCAAAAAGAAGGGCAAATCCGACACCAAGACTGCACTCGAAGCCGCCCAGAAGAAGCAGGCTCGCATCAACAGCTACGACGAGGAGAAGCGCAAAGACATCCAGGAAAAGGACCTCTGGCTCAACGCGAAGAAGCGCGCGCAGGGCGAGAAGGTCTTTGATGACGTCAATCTGCTCAAGAAGAGTCTGAAGCGCCAGCAGAAGCAAAAGGACAAGAGCAAACAGGAGTGGAAAGAGCGCCTTACAAATGTCACCGAGGGCAAGGAGAAGCGACAGAAGAAGCGTGAGGAGAACCTCAAGGCGAGGAGAGATAGCAAGGGCGTCAAGGGCAAGAAGAAGGGTGCGCCCAAGAAGGGGGGCAAGAAGCCCGCAAAGCGACCTGGGTTTGAGGGAACATTCAAGGGGAAATAGACGTGTAGATGAGATTCAGGACGCATATATGAAGGGGGAAACAATGTGTAGGATGGCTTTGCTGGAAGAGGAAAAGGACTGTCTTGGGCTGGAGCATCGCATTGCGACATGGCACAAAATCTGGGAGGGCATTTTGGCGTTTGATATCCCATACAGTGGCTGGCATTGTCTGGGCGTCAGGAGTATGTACAGCGTTGAATACTATGACGTCTTTCGAGGACATACAACCCTCTTTCGTTGCCCCTGCCGCTCTTCTCACACCCTCATCGACTGAACAGCTCACTGGACAGTTTGGAGAATGGCAGATTGAGTACTTGGTTGAACTTGGAATTTGAGTTTTACTACTCTTGTACAGTCACAGTACAATCACAAAGGAAACCAGCCGCTGATTTGGACACGGCCGCTCTCCTACTATATACAGACCTGAGCACCGTTCTCCCTCTTTCGCTGTCTGCTCATTCGTTATCTGTAAGGCGCATCCGCGCGGGCAGCAGCAGCAATCTCAGGCTCCCACTTGTCTCCGTTGGCCAACAGCTTCTCCTTGTTGTACAAGAGCTCTTCTCGCGTCTCGGTGGCGTACTCAGTGTTGGGACCTATGGAACGTTTAGCGTGTCATCCAGCTGAAAAGTCGAGAGGTATGGCTTACCCTCAACAATCGCATCCACGGGACAGCTCTCCTGGCAGAGACCGCAGTAGATGCACTTTGTCATGTCGATATCGTAACGAGTGGTCCTCCTGCTGCCGTCCATACGCTCCTCGGCCTCAATTGTAATAGCCTGCGCAGGGCAGATGGCTTCGCAGAGCTTGCAGGCAATGCAGCGCTCCTCGCCAGTCGGGTACCGTCTCAAGGCGTGCTCGCCACGGAAGCGAGGGGAGACGGGGCCTTTCTCAAAGGGGTAGTAGATGGTGAATCTGAGCAACCATCAGAAGCCGCACTCCAAGCCCTCCGTGATAGAAGAGGGTGTCAATTGAACACTTACGGTGGCCTGAAAAACTGCTCCAGCGACACGTACATGCCGCGGAACATCTCCATGAGCAAGAAGTACTTGCCGGCCTTGTCCAATGCCGATTCGCCCTCATCCCACTTCTTCTGGGGCGGTAAACGGAAACCAGGAGGGGGAGGTCCTGCGGGCGTCGCGGCGCGAGCGAAGGTTGTGCTGAAGAGGGCGACGGTGGCGGGCGAAGCGAAGCGTGGAGAGAACTGCGAATGTCTGAGCAGGGCTGTGGCCGATGGGCCGCGTGCCAGCATCGTCAATGGCTTGGTGCTGGCCATCGTGGGCGCGGTGGGCGTGGGTGGGCGGCGTTGGGAGATGTAGAGCTGGGCAGACAATTGTGAGGTCGCGAGCTTGATGATGACCGAGACTCAAAGGTGTTCACGCTCGCTGTGATTGGCCGACTGCGGGCGAGGCGGCGTCGACGAGGCGGCGTCAACGATGCGGAGAGAGGCAAATCTGGGGGTGGCAGCGTGGTGTGGAAGGATTTGACGCACTTGCTTAGCTGATTTAGAGTTTCGACAGGTCGCTCTCTCCGAGTTCGCCCTGTCCTTGCCGTGTGTTGTTCAGACTCCCCCCAGGTCACGTGCATGACGGAAGCTTTCTTTGCAGTCGTCTAGCAGCATCATCAACGACTACCTCCCACCCTGACCCATCGCCCCTCGACACGCGCCCACCCGCCCAACATGTTCCGCACAGCTCTCCTCAGGTCCGCAAGGTCCGCCGTCCGCGCCGCTCCCCGATGCCAGGCCTCAATTGCCCGCCCGGCGCGCGCCTTCGTCCAGCCCAAGCAGATCACTCCCGCCGCATACTTCCAGGCCGTACGAAGCTACGCCTCCAGCGCCGGTCTGTCGCAAGAAGAGGTCGTGGGCAGGATAATGGACCTGCTGAAGAACTTCGACAAGGTACGGCGATGCACTGCAAGGATGGAAATGGAGCGTAGCATGGCTAACGAACCCACAGGTCCAGGACGCCTCGAAGGTAGCTACCAACAGATGTGCACAAGTCAACAGGACGCCCACTTACGTGATCTAGCTCAACGGCGAGTCGCACTTCCACAACGACCTCGGTCTTGACAGCCTCGACACTGTAGAGGTCGTCATGGCGATTGAAGAGGTTAGTCGCAATGACTAGACGTGCGCATGACGGTTCTGACAGCAGCACAGGAGTTCAGCATTGAGATCCCAGATAAGCAGGCCGACGCCATCCACAGCGGTATGCGCCACTCCGAATCTCCAGCTCGTATATATACTGATGACAAGCACAGTCAAGCAAGCAGTGGAGTACATCCTCGCCCAGCCTGACGGTAAGAAGCACTACAGTGCGAAAATCAACGACGGCTGCTAATGTTTCAACAGCTCACTAAATGATTATGGAGCGCTGGGTGCCTGCAGATGATTGAAGATGTTCGAAGATGAATGGAGTGGAACTGGTTTGTCGGTTCTGCCGGCATTGTTATATATTTCCCTGCGTGTAAAACAGCTCTGGGATGGCAACAAGTACTTTTGATAAAAACGAGGCTATCCACTTTCCACCGCATGTGCACGTAGCTCGCGTGAAGATTGGCCGTGTCGATGGCTTCTGTTCGCTGGACGGAGCCCGCCTGGGCCCGACAATGTTGCAGGTGCCCTTGAGCTGGCCTTGGACGCCGTGACACCAACGAGGAACATCGTTCTCCACACCGTCTCACGCGAACGCTCGGCTCCAGACCCCCTTTCTCGACTATCGACACGTCGCGGCCCTGCTGCGCTCGCTCTCTTGCACCGCTCGCCCCGCTGAAGCCGCCGGATCCCAACCCTGATAGTGACACGCATGCGCCCGAGCGCCGCCATCTCTGAGCCCATCGAGGAGCAGCGCCCTTAATTCACAAGACAACCCCCACTCCGCTCCACAACCACACCTGATGGCTTCGACGTCCGGCGTGGTGCGCCGAAGAGGAGCTGGTGCGGCGACAGGCAGTGCCGAGGACGAAGGCGCCCGCGTGGCTTCACCTGCACCCCGTAACGACCGCGACCGCGCGCCAGAAACATCGTACGAGGACTCAGAGAACGGCCACAAGATTGCGTTTGACCCGCGGGACATCAGCGAGAATGCCGAGCGTAGCAAGCAGCCCAAGCTGACGCTCATGGAGGAGATTATCCTCATGGGTCTGAAGGACAAGCAGGTACGTGGCCACGGGCAGGCTCCCTGGGTGATGGCGCACGCTGATACTCGAGGCTAGGGCTACCTTTCCTTCTGGAACGACAACATTTCATACGCACTGCGCGGATGCATCGTCATAGAATTGGCCTTCAGGGGCCGCATAAGCATGCAGAAGGACTCGTCGCGGCGGCGCTTCCCTCTCGCAGACCGGGTGATTGAGGTGATTGACGACACGCTGACAGGAGAAGTGCTACTGGACGAGGCCCTCAAGATGATGAAGTCAAGCGAGAAGATGAGTGTCAACTCGTGGATCGACCTCATGAGCGGTGAGCTCCAACATGTCCACGTGTGCGTAGCGTGACTGACAAAAGCAGGCGAGACGTGGAACCTCATGAAGATTGGCTACCAGCTGAAGCAAGTCCGCGAGCGTCTCTGCAAGGGCCTTGTCGACAAGGGCATCCTGCGCACCGAAAAGAAGAACTTCCTCCTGTTCGACATGGCCACACATCCCGTCGCAGAGGGCGCCGCAAAGGACGAGATCAGGCGCCGAGTCCGCAACCTCCTCACCAACCGCACCGTCGTCCTTCCTGGCAGCCAGTTCCTGCCGGAGGAGCTCGAGTTCAGAACGCTGCGAACCGTCGCCATGGTCTGCGCTGCCTACGCTGCAAACGTGCTCGAGAACGCTCTTACTACGCTCGGACATGAGGCGAGGGAGCGCGCATTCGCTCAGGTCGACGAGCTGCTGGCAGAGTACTCGCAATGGCCGTTTGCCAGGAGAGCAGGCGGTGGACAGGGTGTGGGTGCCAACCTGGGCCAGCTCATCAACGACGAGATCAACTCTGGCAAGGACAAAGAGCTACAGATAGAGGTGAGTTTCGCCATGACCTACTGAGATGCTGTCGAACTAACGGTCTCTTAGGTGGTCGCAGCGTGTCTGAGCGTCTTTACAAGGCTAGACTCTCTCCTATGATCTACATGATTGTTGTTGCAGAAGTTGACTTTCAACAAGACTCTTACTTGTCCGTCCACAAGCTCTTGTAGCTTTTGCTGGAAACAGTGAGCGTCAGATATATCGGACAAGGTACGAGCTACGGGCTGGGGGCCCAGGTTACGATGATGTTTCTAGATGGATGCGGTCTCTTCGTTCACAGCGTTCGGTCCACAGCAAAACGGTCTGGGAGAACACAGGCGTTGGGCTGTATGGTAGCAGGTTCTTCTTACTGAAAGCGTTTAATGTACAGATTGAACCACCACGGCCACTTGCTCTCGATGACTCGAGGGTCTTGTATTGTAGTACTACAGAGCACTGCAATGTTCGACGCGGTAGTGCTCGACGACCTGAGAGTCTTGTGTTGCAGGTAATACTACAAAATATACTGTGTTGGCACACACTCCACTCGACCCATTCATCAGCCCATGTACGGTGGTCTTGGCGCATCACGTGAGGCAGAGATGAATGTGCAAATTCAAAGCACAGCAGAACAGTGGGGACGGCAATCAGTACGACCCAGGTGGGTTTACAGCAGGATACAACAAGCTCGGGGCACTAGCTGCATCTAGAGGGCTGTTGGTAGGCGCCTCAAGTGCAGCGTCTCCAGCTTGTGCGATGCAGTCTAGGCGGTGCAGCACAGGCGCGCGATCCTGAGGACCTCCAGGCTCCAGACTGTCAGACACCACACACAGTGACGGCGTCATTCCGACGCTTATCCTCCCGCGCCCAATTGTCCCTAGATCCCAGACAGCAGAGACCGAGGAGCGTTTTCGCCGATTCGGGTGTGCCAATACCTGCGCCTCGAGTGCCCTGCCGGCGTGCGCTCTGCCTGGTGGATTCAACCCGTGACCAACCGATCGGCAGTTCCTGCCCTCAGCCATACAGAGGCCCAGCCGAGCGACGACGCGCAGATTGCATGGTCCTTAGGTGTGTTTTCCTTCTCTTTCCTCTTGAGGTGCAATCGTTGTTGTTTTCTGGTGTTGCTGTCGCGATGCCACTGCGCGTTGGCTTCTGTTGCTGCGGCGCGACCGCATTCGACGCCCACTAACCTCGTGCAGCGCGCAGCAGCCCTCTGACCTCGACTCTCCATCCACGCCATGCCATCTCCCACCGGCGCTGACGCCCACGCCCACACCCACGCCCACGCCCCCACACCGCAAGACTCGTCGCATTCGCAAAACGGCGCGTCCCTCCAGAACGGCGCGGTCCAGCAGCCCACCAATGCTTCCTCTGCCGCCTCGAGCTTCGATGCGCCGGGCGACAACAACGCGATCCGCGACGGCAAGCAAAAGGCAAAGGCAGTCCTCGCTGCCTCGGGCCTGAACATGGAATCCCCTACCGCAGACGCCGCCAATGGCGCGTCACGCAAGCGCTCGCATTCGGGCTCGCGCAAGCCCTCGGCCGCCGCCCACGAGCTCACCGACGGGCAGAAGACGCGGCAGACGGCGCTGCTCAATCGCTACATCGCCCGCGATCTGCTGGACAGCGTCAACAAGTACGAGCGCAGCAAGTACTCCGAGCAGGTCTACGGCGAACTGAACGACCTCCGTGACTTCTACCGCGAAGAAGTCTTCCCAGTGCGCCGACAGCACCCCGGCGCCATCTTTGGATACGGCTACGGTGGCTACGGCAATGGCATCACCGACACGCAGACAAATCCCAGGGACCCACGCTCCCAGCTGCCACAGCTTCTGTATCCCAACCAGGCCAAGCGCGCCGGCCGACGTGCGGCGCCGCAGTTGAAAGTGGACCGGGAGAAGGGCACGCAACAGGCCGAACAGGTCGAGGAACTGGTTCCAGTGCGCCTGGACATTGAGTTGGACAGACTGAAGCTGCGGGACACGTTCACGTGGAACCTGCATGATCGCGTCACAGACCCTCTGCTGGTCGCACGGACGCTCGTCGAAGACTTCCAAATCCCCCCCGAGCTGCACCAGAGCGTAATACACCAGGTCGATCGCGAAATCCGCGAACAGATCCAGGATTACTACCCGCATGCCTTCTTCGACGACGAACCTCTCGACCCCCAACAATCGTACTCGGCATACAAGAACGACGAGATGCGCATATTGATCAAGCTGAACATCACAATCGGACAGCATACGCTCGTGGACCAGTTTGAGTGGGAGATTAACAACGTGTTGAATTCGCCAGAGGCTTTTGCAAGACAGATGGCTGCCGATCTTTCACTCAGTGGAGAATTCATAACAGCAATCGCGCACTCGATCCGAGAGCAGTGCCAGATGTTCACAAAGAGTCTGTATATCACCGGCCATCCTTTTGACGGACGGCCAGTGGAAGACGTAGACATTCACGACAACTTCCTCGCGTCTCCGTTACCGTCGGTGTTCCGCCCTATGCAATCGACAAAGGACTTCCAGCCCTACTTGTATGAGCTGAGCCATGCTGAATTGGAACGTGCAGAGTTATCCATCATGCGCGAACAGCGACGACAGAAACGATCAGTCAACCGACGCGGAGGGCCCGCCTTGCCGGATCTCAAGGACCGCCAACGGACTGTTCGCACCTTGGTCGTCTCTTCTGTTCTTCCTGGCGCAGCTGAAACACTCGAGGAGAGCCACCTATTCAAGGCAACGCGGAAAGCGAGAGAAGGCCGGAGGCGTGGTGTTGAAGATGATTCAGATGACTCTGATAGTGACGACTCAGTGATGGAATCACCGGCACCTGCGCAAATCACTGGAGGGACTGCACGGACACGGGGCATGCGCGGGGCCGCTGTATCAGCACAAGCAGCGATGAGGTCGGCCATAGGGCGGTCGGCAACCCCAGAAATCGCTCAGCTTCAACAAGAGACTCGCGAGGCGGCCCGCACGACAAGATCGTTGAGGTACGAAGCACGAGAAGAGAGCGTACCGGAGCCCATTACGCTTATTGTCAAGCTTCGCATATCGTCTGCCAAGCTCAGAGAGTGGCAGAAAAATCCTAGGGCATTCGCGAAGCCTGCATCCACTCCCATGATGGCACCTACATCCTTACCGGCGCGAGGCACACCAGGCGCCAACTCCATGCCCCCTCCCCCTTCTCCAGCCATGGCAACAAGCTCAAAACCTTCCGAAGCATCTCCCCGACCACCTTCCACACCTACACCTAAACCTCAACCGAAACAATGGCAGTATAAGCCCGATGGGTCACTGGAGGCGCCATGGCCAGCGCCCGCTCAGTCACAGACAGTAAGTCAGTCACACAGGGATATATGAGCATGAACTTATAATCTCTAGCCCCCATCCCCACCATGGCTGCAACAAGCCCTCCAAGACCTCCGCGACCGCAACCCTGATCACAAATTCGAGTCCACCATGCGCTACGTTGTCATGAACGAGGCGCACGAGAACCGCGAAACGGGCAAGATCGAGTCCAAAGCCGTCAAACTCGACGGTCTATTCCCCAGCGACCCCCTGCCGCCGAATCACAAGTCTTACTACCTCCCAAGGATACGCTGCCAGGACTGCCCAGGGAAGCTCTACAATGCCGGGCCCGGACAAACGGTGACGAATTTCGAACTGCATCTCAAGAACAGGCAACACATGAGCAACGTATCGAGCAGAATCGGACGACCGGTTTCTTAGGCGAGGCAGTGAAATTGTTCTGCGGCTAGCCAAGCACACGGATTTTAGAGCGGAATTATGGTCTGTTCTGATCTGATCTGAGCCGATTTTTTGGTTTTGGCGACGACACGCCAGGATCTCTTGTATAAACAGCAAATCACTGAAAGTATGTCGAGGGCATAGAGACACCTTTTGCGTGTTCTTTCTTTTAGCCGGGGGGAGAAGCATCCCTCCTCGTCTTTGCATCAATTCACTTCTTTCCCCTTTCCACGCATAACAGACACGGCGGCATTCCCCTCTGTCTAGACAACAACGAGGGTTGTCTGCCATCACGCACCGAGCAAGTGGGTAGATGTGAATTTACACTTGTCGATATCCTTTGCTGCTTGCTCTGCATTCCTCGTGACGCTCTATTTCCGAAGGTGAGAAGAGTGCTTACCATCCCGTCCGGGATATTTCCTTGACTCAAGGTACTCACTCGCATCACTGTTCCTCCAACCGCCAACGTAGAAACTGCTGCCTATCACAAGTCGCGCACCGTCACTCGTAGCCTCTTTGTACCCGACACCGCTGTACTATACTCGCCCCAACCAGCTGTCCCGGCCCTCCTCGCACCCATCTCATCACCTTTTACGCAGTAGAAACATATTTCCCGCTCCTGATCTGTATCCTGGCTCTCAATACTTGGGGAGACTATGCGGGAGGTGGCCATGCACCAAGTCGAAAGGGGTGGTCTACACAATCGTCTGGTTGGTTTGCGGGGGCTGGCTGCTTTTCACGACGTAGTCGTGCGGGTGTGTTGATGTCACGTTTCTGCTTTTTATTGTTTCTGGTTCGTGCTGGGATCGAGTGGGATGGAGAGCTGTGCTGTTTTTTTTTTGGGGGGAGGGGGGGTTGGATACAATAAGACGTCCTTGTGAGGCGATGGAGATGACGGATACACGTCCCGTGTAGACATCTTGTCAGGCACGGTCGGGTGGCTGCACGTTGTTGGGCTTTGCGTGTTGGCGCTGCTGCTGATAGTTGTTTAGTGAGAGTTGTACGGGTGTTTTCAACTCTCCGAAGCTTTGAGTTTGATGGGTGAGTAGCTCGTATACATTGGGGGCTAGTGTGCTTTGCTTGCTGTTGTATGCTTTTTTGTTACTTGAGCTAGATCTGCGTCTTGTTTGTTGAGGCTGAGTGTGGGAAGGATCAATTTTAGATTGGCGTTTAGGACATTGCCGTTCGCCATATCAGTAATTGTGGATTCTGGCAGGCTCTTGAAGCTCCCTGCTTTGGAAGCCTGCATAGTATGGTCTTGTTAGCTTAGTTGTACATCTTTGTGTGCTTGTTGTATCTCTCGAGGAACAATTTCCAGCTTCCATTCTGTTGGACGGTGGACGTACAACGATACCACGTGCACCAATGGATTGATTAGCCACGCTCGAGAACACTGCGATATATGAGAACATGCATTGCTGATTGTGTAATATTTGAGTGCATTTCTGAGAAACTTCAACAACAGTCTGTACAACTGTGAGCATTCGTCGTCAGCTTCACGTAACAAGCTGTGTTTATTTGGACCTGGTTGTAGAAGCTGCGACAGATAATCGAGTTGAGCCCACAATGATCTCACCACGTAGAAGTCCAATGTTCCAATGCCGGATTTGGGTCTTGTTTCTCCATCTTAAACACAAGATTGTGTGTCAGGCACCGGCGTCATTGGTCTTTAAGCGAGGACAGACCCCCTCAGTGGGGCACTCAAAACAACAGCTACCGCTCACCACACCTCTTTCTGGCATTCACCTCGATCCCCAGTTTACTCAGCAACCCATCATCATGGCTGAGGCACAGGTAGTCGGTATGCTCAACACGATCTCTACAAACCAACTGCAAGCTCCGATCAGGGCGCATTTGCGCTCAGGAAGCCTGGTGGTTAGCTTCGCCAATGTAGTACAATGCTAATTGACGACAGACTACACGCTCGCGAACCCGGACACCTTGACCAAGTACAAGGTCGCCGCCGACATCTCCCAGAAGGTCCTCAAGGAAGTCTCCGGTGCGTAACAATGCCTCGACCCATGCGCCGACCGCCGCGACGATCGTATGACTCGAATATTGACTTTTGCAGGATGGATCTCTGAGGGCGCCAGCATCGTCGAGCTCTGCGAGCGCGGTGACAAGCTCCTCGAGGAGGAGGTTGGCAAGGTCTACAGGGGAAAAAAGATTCCCAAGGGCGTTGGCCACTGCACCACCATCTCACCCAGCTCTTACGTTACACCGTACACTCCCCTCAAGTCCGATGCTGAGGAGTCTGGCGCCACACTGAAGGCCGGCGAGGTCGTCAAGATCCAGCTTGGTGCCCAGATTGATGGCTTCGCCGCCATTGTTTGCGACAACGTTGTCGTTGGCGCATCCGGCGAGATCACCGGAGCGGAGGCGGATCTTTTGTTGGGTACATACTACGCAAACGAGCTTCTCCTGAGACTGATGGTCCCTCCCGGTCTTGTCGCACACGGCGACGAGGAGGAGCAGAAGAAGAACGCCGCTCGCAAGCCTTACACACAGGGCCAGATGACCCAGATGCTCGAGAAGGTCGCCAAGGCATACGGCTGCAACGTCGTCGAGAGCACTACCATCTGGCAGTTCGAGCACAACGAGATCGAGTCTAAGAAGAAGATCATCCTCTCCCCTGGCGAGGGTGTCCGTGGTGAGGGCCTTCCTGAGGTCGGCGAGGTCTGGGGTGTTGAGGTTGGTCTTTCGCTCGGAAGCGGAAAGATCAAGAACAATGGCCAAAGGACCACTCTCCACCGCCGCACAGCCAACACTTTCGGCCTCAAGCGCCCTACCTCAAGACAGCTACTGTCTGAGGTTGTCAAGAGGTTCGGTACTTTCCCCTTCTCTCTGCGCCAGATCGAGGACGAGAAGGTCGCCAAGGTCGGTGTCGTAGAGTGCGTTCGTGGTGGTGTCCTCCGCCAGTATGAGGTTGTTGTCGAGAAGGACAGCAAGCCCGTTGCTAGGCTGTTCTCCACCGTCGCCGTTACCAAGAATGGTCTCCAGCGTCTGGCCCAGCCCCCTGCCTTGGACCTCGAGAAGGTCAAGTCCGACAAGAAGATCGAGGATGAAGAGATTCTCAAGATTCTTGAGCAGCCCATTGGCAAAACCTCCATCAAGAAGAACAAGAAGAAGAAGAAGAAGCCCGCCAAGAAGGCTGCTGCCGGCGAGACGGCTGCTGCTGAGGAGGAGAGCGACGACGAGTAAGCGTAGCATCAGAAGTGCCTGCGTACATCTCATGGACGTCGGTCTTGATTCCTGGGTGGCGAGCTCTACGGAAACAAGACAGGGGTGAATTTTGGTCGATTCCGCCTGCCCGAGCTCTGCTGAGGAAGGGTCTGAATCACGACTAGGCAATGGCTACAGCAGCCTACAAAAGAATGAAAAGTCGTCCAAATGTCTCTTGCTCTGTCCCGCGCTTTGTGATACGGCTCCATCCTTCTTGCGGTTCGCAGTCAGTACATTGTCCATCATCGTCGATGCGTGCGTTGAATCCCTTCAATCAGGCTCTGCGTACGAGCTTCTCCAGAAGTCTATGGACAGACGCCGTGACCCAGCTTCGATCGCATTGCCACTGATGCTTATTCCCAATATTCGTAAGGTCACTGCATCTTTGCCACCCGTGCACTGCGCGTGCATAAGCCAGAAGTGAGACCAGGCTGGTCGATTAAAAACGGCGGGAAGCTGCCATTCAATGTATATTCTCAGAGTCCCCCAGGGACTGATTACTCTGTTTTTACACGACCCTTCATGATCTGCGCATCCACCTCCTGGTGGTCCTTTTCCTGCCATGCGCCTGTCACATACGCACATGCAAGCTACCAAGGAGAGGCAAGGCTCTAGCTTCATGTTCATGATGCGCCTGGCGAAAAAAAAATCAAGTGTGAATCTTATATGGTCGGTCGGTCATACATATGTGGACAATCAACTATTCACTGACGGGTTGAAACTATAAACCAAATGCGTACCCCGCCATGTGTCTTCATACTCAAGTCTTTGAGATATTTAAGTGACTCATCTTTCCTGTAGAGTTGTTTTTTCATGGCAGTGACGCGCATGCAAATGGTAGATAGCAAGCTATGCATCCGTGGTGAACCGCTAGGCTTCAAGAGCAGCTTGAACACATGGACAATCGTGCTGTATCATGTAGCCAATGCAAATAAAGTAGTCTGAAGCACTCGAAGGCTGAGAGTTAAAACGGTGAAAGTAAAGTTCGGAAGAGGCGGAGTACTTAATAGCGAGCCTTCCCCCTCCTGTGGTAACGACATCACTGACCTCACAAAACCGACTTCTACCAAATCTCGAAATTCCTACGTCGACAGGTTTTCTTCCTCTCATACTTCAGCTGATTTACTTATTACCAATCGGCGATCACTGTGGTTGCCAGGGTTGACATTTGAAGGGGCACGTCCTCCAAGATCGCTGACCTAAGTCTCCCTCGAATTTGTGAACCTTCTACAGAACTCACTTACTTGTAACCCCAACCACCCACTCACGACACACCGGGCACGGGCTCCGGGGCGCTATCTGCGCGTAAAATATCCAGATAGTACGCGTGGACAGTAAGTATATGCCCGAAATTCGCGAATTGCGCGCTCACACTTCGCCAGTTCTCTCACGTCTCGCCATGCCGCTCCGCAAAAGCGCCCGTGGTCCCCGGTCCAGCACCACTCCGTACGCTTCACCAACCGGCACGCCCAGCGATTCAGCGAAAGAGAAGCACCAGCGATCAATCATAGAGTGGACTGAACCTGCGATCCAAAATCCAACGCCATCGTTCGAAGAGCATGGCTTTGCTCGCCATGGTGTCCTAGAGCAAATGGGGGCGTTGGGAATGCCTCCTTCCTCGAAGGTCAAGCAGCGCACGCGCGCGATGGGTGGCGATACAGCTGCGCGAAAGTCTCTAGCGGGGAAGGGCAACATCTGCAGTGACGAGGTTGGGTCAACGCCTGAGGTTACTCCGGCTCCTGAGCTCGAGCCGGATGACTCGGAGAGGCAAGAGGAGGAAGAGCTGCCACTGGAACTTCTGCCACAAGACGAGGACGAAGATGACGATTACGTGCCCAGCAAAACAAAGAAAAAGATGCCGGCATCGAAAACGCCTGTCAGGGGCAAAACACCAGTGCAGGGAAAGACACCTGTCCAAGCGGGAACACCAGTCAAAGCTGACACGCCTAAAGCCGCATCAACCCCTACGAGTCCGGCAGTGCAAACTGTAGAGAAACCGCGGGATAGCGAGACTACACAACGCGCGAAAATTGCCCTACTGGCGGCAGCAGAGTCGGCTCACCGCAATCGTAAGCCACGTCTCGGTGAGGCGCTGAAGCAGCTGATGAGGATGAGCTCGAGCGACCCCAGCATTGCGTACGTGGTTGATGCAGTCGTTCATCAGCACCAGACCACTGAGCAGTGGAGTACGTTCCGCGAAAACATCAAGGCACTGAAGAAATCCGTGAAATGCGAGGCCAAAAAGAAGCGAAAGCATGATCAGCGCAACGGTTCTCTTGTCGATTCGCCAAGAATAAGTCAACAGCCTTCTCCGCGACCTAGCAGCGAGGTGGCTCCTAACGATTCAGTCTCCTTCGATCATGATAATGAAGAAGGTACTCATGTTATGCGGTCAACAGATTGTACGATGGAGGACGCATACCCAGCCGCGGCCTCAACGGCCCAAGCGTTGCCTTCACCACACCCGCTCAGCACAGCCCCAGCTCTATCTGCAGTTGAACCTTCGGTTGAGACTGCACCACAAATGCCTTCAAAGTCACCTCGGAAGAAGCATGTCTCAAACGACTATTTAGCACCTGGAAGCGAGATGGATGTTGATGGCGGGGCGTCTTCTGCGGCCCCAACTCCAACAGGGAACACGCCTGATGCAGGCGATGGAAGTGATTCTGAACTGTCAGATGTCAACGAAGAGATTGTCCAGAAAGGCCCGCCGACGCCCGCACAGTCGAAAGAGAAGTTTTCGACGCCAGCGCCTGCTGCAGCTGTGAAGAAGGGTAAGAACGCTGCTGTGGCTCGTGCTGGAAAGAAGCACGCAAACAAAGGAAAGCTATTTGGGAAACATGCACACAAGCAACAACCCGCAACCGCTGAGCAGATTGAAGATCTTGAACAGGTCTACCAAATGCGAAAGGAGATGGCAGATGCTCAGCCGCTGCGCCAGTTCGAGCTCCCCTTCCCTCAATCTGATGTTCGTTTCGATGACGAGATCTTGGAAACCGAGTCTTTGACCGAGTCCATGATTGCAGTTGGGCCGCCGGTGGACTCTGATCAGCCACGACGTGCTGGTCGGATGCCACACGGCGCGAAGCGTTTGCGCGAGGACATGTCACGGTTTTCCTCACCTCAGCTGGAGTCAGCGGCTGTCTCACGACCCTCAACGCCTGCGGTCCAGCCAGCCATCAAGCGGCTCAAGCTGAACAATGGCCAAGCTGCCAGAACAAAGCGATCGTAAGTCTTCCTTTCCTCGTGTTCCCTTACTATTCCTTTTGCATTTGGGTGGAGGACTGGGCAGTGCCAGTGGCCGTTTCAGCACAGGCTTTTCCTCGGCGAGTGAGCAAACTTTACGTGTGTGCATGTGTTTGCTTTGCATCCTGAAAAATCATCATCAATTTATCAGAAAGCTGATATGTGACATGCATAGGCCCGTTAAGAATCGGGACGGTGGACCTATTGCTGGTGTAGCATTCAATGGTGGTGGCGGTTCGAGACAGCTGGGGCCTGATGACAACGATCCAGTAAGTTCCACTCATTTTCCCGAAGCATCCAACCACACCATTCCTCCTTCACCAACACACTCACCGACCTCGAATATCAACCATTTTCATCTTCTGCTTCAAATGCGGGTCGACACGAAAACCACGTCACTTCAGTTCCCCTTTTCGCCTCCAAATTCGGTTTTGTCGTCGCCTCTAACAGAATGTCAGAACTCGCCGCAGTCAGAGAGTGACGACCTCTGCTCTGCTTGCAGAGGCACAGGCGAATTTGTGTGCTGCGAAGGCTGCCCACGCGTTTTCCACCTTCTCTGCTGCGACCCACCACGCGTGCAGGTCCCAGAAGGGTCGTTCTATTGTTATGAGTGTACCGCCAGGTTGAGTGCACCTGACGATACCGCTATCGAGACCTACCCAAGTCTTGGATTACTCTTCAAGGCTCTTGAGCGTACGAACCCGCGCGCCTTTGCCCTGCCACAGGAAGTACAGAACCACTTTGAAGATGTGTCTGCACGGGGAGATGGATCGTACTTTGAGGAGATGAAGAAGTTTCCACTGTGAGTACGACGTGTCCTGACGCGTGACTTGGCGCTAACGTTGCAGTGCAAAAAGCAGTGGCTACGGCTACCAGAGACCCGACTATACCAAAGTACTCGATGGTGACAAGCCCATCCTGTGCGTCCAGTGTGGTGTTTCGAGCGGCAACAAGCGACAGATGCTCAAGTGCGACTTTTGTAATGCGTATTGGCACCTGGACTGTGTCGATCCACCCCTCGCTAACCCCCCACATATCAGCCTTGAGGCATCACAACGCGATGCCTGGAGGTGTCCACGTCACATTGAGCACGACCTTCGCAGCGGATTGTTGATGCAGAACGACCTCAACGGGGCATATGATGATGCTGAGATGAGTGATGCCACTTTTACCCGAGTCCCACGTAAGATCCGGAGGCGCAAGAACCCTGAGATTGTTGAGCCAACCTTTTCTCGCGGCATGCGAAACAACGGGCTGATCGACATTGTCAACGATCCCGATGATGACACTGATGGCGAAGGCAACTACACTGGCTTCGAGGTCAAGGACGTCAACTCCAAGGTCTATCGCGTGCCTGAGCGAGGATTGATCGTTGACTTCCTAAGCAAGGTCAAGAGGTACGATGGAATATTCTGTATGCCGGTCTTGATTGCTAATGAGCTGCAGTCGCAAGGTTGCGAGGAATCACGCAGTACAGAACAACGCATACATTGCTGCCCAGCGCAAGGCATCGATGCAGAACTTCATGACTCATTCATTCCAACAACAACAGGCAGCACTCAACCTGACACGTCTTGCAAAGAAAGAGCAGGACATTGGCCTGAGCGAAGGCACAATTGACAGTCTCGTCCTCACGCTCACTGTGGGTTCTCCATGTGCCCCACTTGCATTGTCTTGATCATCGGCGCTAATCAAGTGAAACAGGCCGAAGCTCCTGAGGAGGTCGTTGCCTCCATGGACAATTCTGCCCTTCCGCCTGTGGCTGCTGATGAGCGTGCGCAGCTCTTGAAGCTACAGGAACTCATTCAGCGTCGCCTCAACGCATCCTGAACGTCACTCGACCGCCTGCAGAGGCTAAGTTTTACCCTAGTCGTGGCGTCGTAAGCTAGACCAGGTCTCGACCACCGACATGCTTCCGCGCATCTGTACATGAAAATCTCCCGAGCTATAAACTCGAACGGGCTCCTGACTATCGAACATTGATAGCTGGAGATGGCCGAGTCGAATGCACGGCTCCTGTTCAGCTGAACGGCTCAGCTTCCATCGTCTTTGCGCGCTCAACGAAGACATTTGTCTTGACCTTTCCGCACCCTTTCCAATTCCCGAACATCTACCCGTCATCTTGTCTGCGCAGTTGCGCAATCCGTCTGGAACATTTTTGTATCACCTATTACACCTTCGTCAGAAGCTCCCCGCTGTATCAATCTGCATAGCGAGGCGTTTGGACCGGTCACTGCCGACACATTGTGTGTAATTTGCTTCTTTTGAGCTCTCGGTGCAGAGCTATCTGTCATGGGATTTTGTCTTTGCTGTTGCGAAGAGTTGAGCCTTTTGGCATTGTATTCTCGCTTGCATATCTGCGAGACAATTTGAATTGTATTGGCCTTGCATTTGTTCCGTGTAGAAGTAAGCTAGGACAAGATGAATTGCATCAAGAGAATAATCGCAGCCAGAAGATACATCACAGCTTGTTCTCAACAGAACTCATTGTTGTCTGATGTTGGTTTTTCACATTTACTCACACAGCAAGGTGTCCCTGGCGAGACGGGACGATGCTAGCGAGACACGACACAACACGCTGTCGACACACGACGCAGCCCAAGGGCGAGCACATCGGGGCGCCCAACTGGGAAACGTTGTCTCGTAGTACAGAGACAACACGCAGTCACACACGCACACGCACATTCTACTCACCACAAGAAAGGTGCAACGATTGGATGTAAGTGATTCATTGTTGTACCTGGTGCAACCCGTGCCCAGCGAAAGCAGCAAGCCCTCGCATTAATTTTTTCGAACTCTTATCAGCTTGCCGTCGCGTCGCAGGAGAGCTGATGTGCAGTTTGTAGTTTGTTTCCCGCACAGAAGGGAGTTTGGAGAAGTGGGGTAGGAGCGAAGGGGAGGATTCAGATTGCGTGTTGCTTGAGATACCGTGGCTCAGGGCTTGCAGCGGCCGAAGTAGCGCGGGTAAAGGCAGCAGTCCCTCACGGTGTGCTGCTTGCACAGCCATGCAAGGAAGCGCTCGAGTCCTAGACCGTAGCCGCCGTGCGGGGAGGAACCGTACCTGGATGAGTGGTTAGCAGGGTGTTGTTTTTCTCTTTAACTTCTCTCGACAAACGCGCTGCGCTATGCTTTTCTTTTCTACTAGAGTTGAGTTGGGTGGGTGAGTGGGAGCTTACTTGCGCTGGTCTGTGTACCAGTAGTATGCCGAGGGATCGATGCCCTCTCTTGCAAAGGCGGCCATGAGCTCGTCGTTGTCGTCCATCCTCATGCTTCCTCCTACAATCTCGCCAACACCGGGCATCAGGCAGTCGACGGACTCGGTAACACGCGGGTCCTCGCTGTCCTTGAGCATGTAGAAGGCCTTGATCTCGGCGGGGAAGTGTGTCAGGAAGATGGGTTTGTTGATGATGTCTGTCATCCTGCGCTCGGCTGCCTCAGCAATATCGTCGCCAAACTTGTGCGGCTCGCCGTCTTCGTTCTCGATGTTGTGCTCGACGAGCCAGTCAATCGCGTCCTGGTACTTCATGCGCTTGAAGGGCCGTTCGGGCATCTGGAACTCCGGGTTGAGGTCCATGATGTGCTGCTTGATCACAGGGTCAGACGTGGCGACCTCGAGGACGCGGCACATGACTTCTTCCAAGTGGGTGAGCAAGTCGTCAAAGTTGATGTAGTCGAGCTCGGCCTCAATGTGCGTGTACTCTGCCAGATGGCGGCGGGTGAGGGACTTTTCAGCGCGGAACGACTTCTCGATACAGTATACATCGCCCATGGAGGGGAGGCAGGTTTCGAGATAGAGCTGCGAGGATTGCGTCAGGTACGCTTCTTCGTTGTAATACCCAAACTTGAAGAGTGTTGCGCCGCCTTCGACCTGAGTCTGGACGAGCGCTGGAGGCGAGACCTTGCGCAGGCGGAGCTCTTTGTAGACCTGGTTGAAAGCAAACTCGACAGCATCGCGGACGATCATGACCTTGGAGGCAGTCTCGCCACGCAGGGTGAGATGGCGGAGGTCGAGCAGTGTCGCGTGCTCGGTGTCCTTGGAGACGCGGTTGGTGATGGCGTCATCGCCACCCGCTGCCTTCCAGATTGATGGAACTCTGTAGAAATCGGCGTGAAGCTCGCGGTCGTTAGGGGCGTGGGCGCCGGCAGGGACCTGCCTCAGCTCACCGAGGATCTCCATCGAGGTTTCGCGGGTCAGGGTGAGGGCGTCGTAGGTCTCGGCCAGCTTGCCGGTGAGGACAACCTGCATGTAGCCGTATCCATCTCTTAATGTGATGAACAGGACCTTGCTCTGCTTACGCTCACGGTGCACACGTCCAAAAACTCTGACGCGTGTGCCCTTGACGTCCTTGCCGTCGCCCAGTGTGATCTTGCTCGCGTCTGTGTCGTCGAGCTTGATCTTGATGGGCGCCGGCAGACTCCTGTCCTCGTCGAGCACAACCTTTTTGGCCTCCTCGAGGACCTCGTTGCGGGCAGCCTGCTCCTTTGCGCGCAGGGCCAGCTGCTCACCCTCCTTCTCTGCCTTTTTCTTCAGCGTCTTCGCGTAGTTGACCGCCTTCTTTAAGGCTGACTTGGCGGCATCCTTCCACTCCATGCGCGACGACGGATCAGCGCCCGCGGCCAGCTCGCCCGTCACGCTCTTTCGTGTCTTGAACTTGGCGGCCTCGCCTTTCTGGTAGATGGCATATCCGAGCGACTTGTAGGGCAGGCTCTCGTCGCCTGTCTGCTCGGGGCTGTCGTGACCGACGTCTTCGTCAATGTAGTAGGTAGCGTCCGCCATGGTGGCAGCAATTGGGTATGTCGAGTGTGTTAGTGTGTCAATCGCATTGCTGTCTCTTGAAATTATAGTGTTCGGAGTCATGCGCGGGGCTGTTGCCCCTCATTGGCCGAACGTGGAGCTACTCATGTCTGACTGGGAGTTTCTGATAAGATAACCTCCAACGTTGTCCCTTGTCCCTGTAGCAAGAATGACTGTTACTCCATGCTTCCGACGAATGGGACGGTCGAGAGGGTGTTTGTTTATCCACATGTCACCCAAGCAGCTTGCAAAGTGTCATTGTAGAGACGCTGAGTCCAATTGCTTCACGTGCCAAATTAGGCGCGCTGACAAACAAGGGCTGATGGCGCCACGGAGCCGTGTCGAGCAACTTAACACCTCGCAAAGACCTCAGTCGCTGTCTTAAATCTCTATTGCGAAGTGGCCCAGCACACCAACATGGCAGACCCAACTCTCTACACGTTCCCCTCTCCTCTCGAAGGCTACCAAAACCTCGAGCCATTGCCACAGCACGTTAGACCTCTCGATCGCACTCTGCTGTACTGACAGCTAGCAGAGAGAAAGCTGCAGATGGCAAATCCTATGTAAACCCACCGGCAGAGAAGAAGAGCGAAGCGTACACATCCTTCGTGTCGCCCATTACCAACAGCAAACGCGGTGGCTTCGAGTATGGTTACCACAGTATGAGTAGTATGTTCTTGAACTAATAGCCATCAGCGTACATATCTACTTTCTGCAAACAGAGGCAGAAGAACTGAAATTCGCAACTGAGCTCTGGGAACGTATACGGCGCGAATGTACGCCCCTGCACCGCTTGCCCTTTTCCTTCTCCACGCGCAAGATACTAACACGACTTGTCAGTTCCCGAGCTTCGCATCTACCAAATCTGGGACAGGCCACTTGGGCCACATCCCATGGGCATGTTTGAAGTCAACATCTTCACTCCAGAACAGTTTGGAGCGTTCATTCCTTGGCTAGTGATCAACAGAGGGCCCTTGTCGGCGCTCGTGCATCCTAACACAGATCAAGAGGAGAGGGATCATACGCAGAGGGCGACCTGGATGGGACAGCCGTTGCCGCTGAACCTGAGGCTGTTCAAGAAAATGTCGAAAGCTTGAGTTGAACAGATGGTGGATTAAGGTGATGGTTGTGCTTGATACT
The DNA here is from genome assembly GCF_004011695.2 of Ascochyta rabiei. Lineage (NCBI taxonomy): Eukaryota > Fungi > Ascomycota > Dothideomycetes > Pleosporales > Didymellaceae > Ascochyta > Ascochyta rabiei. The sequence continues at coordinate 798,747 of NC_082405.1, forward strand.
GTGTCAATTGTGGGTATATTGCTGTACCAATACGCATCTTCATAATCAACCCGAGCACGCCACGTTATTTCTTTTGAAGTTTGGACAGGCCGCGTGACCGCTCTCGTTGCGCTCCGGTGCATCTTCTGGGTCTCTGTCGCCATCTGCTTGCGGCATACCAGCGCCACGCCTTGATCGCGACGCTCGTGTACATAGCGTGCTCACATCCATGATGTAGTTTTGACTTTACGGTTCCATATGCCATTGCTCATCATTTAGTCTCCGCGCCCTTCTTCTTTTTCTTGTCCTTCTTGCCCTTCTTCCTATCTCTCTTCTTCAAAGACGACATGCCCGTCTTGCATGCCTCGGCGTACCGTATGTAGAAAGTGTCGATGTCGTCTGGCTTCACGATCGTGCTCAAGACGATCTTGGCAACATCTTGCCTGTCCGTGCCAGCCTTCTTGTCGCTTCTGTTGTTCGATGCGCGGACCAGGACCGGTAGCGGATTTTCAGGATGCGTGTCCCATAATGGATCGTCTGCGACCTTTGTAGGTGTGGGTGGTGTAGAGGTCGAGTCAACTGTCAGGCGCTTCTGGGTCAGGTAGACGCTGCCGTGGCCTTTTTTGCGATTGTGCTCGAAGAGGTTGCCGAGCTGAGTGAAGAACTGTGGACTGTTAGCGGATCCTGGAACATGGGCCCAGAAGAAAGCATACCTCGTCGTTGGTCAGGTGTTCTCGCCCCATTGCGTGAGTTTGTGATGCTATGACCTCCGCGCTATGGGTGGAGGTGAGTGGGATGAGGCCGCGGGGGAGCCTACCGATCACTAGCGTCTCCAGCCGCGGCTTGAGCGTACTTTCCTGGACTTTTTTTTCGGCAACTCTCGCAACCTTGACAATATGCGCCAACAATACGGAGGGCCAAAACTGCCTGCAGATCTTCGAAACCAGTTTGGAGGTACGTTGAGTAGATTCTATGGGCTTTATGCGTGCTAACATGGACAGATCCTGCAAATCGCGGCAAGAGCAGCGGTGGGCGCAATGGACAGGTGAATCGCAAGGACCGGCGCAAAGCCGAACGAGACCAGAAGAAGTCGCAAAAAACACGACTCAAGAAGGCGCCACCGTCATCGGCGTCTCATGTCCAGAATGGCAAACGACAGCAAGCAGTGCAAGAGGAAGAGTCTGAGGTGGACTGGGAGGACAGCGAAGATGAGCCAACATCAGTGAAGAAGGAAGCAGCACCCAAAAGCATATTGAAGAGGAAGGTACAGCCCGACAAAGACGACTCTCCCGTGCCTGCAAAAGTCTCCCGCGCCGTACAGGACCGACTCGACCAAGACGACAAGGAGATCCGCGCTTTGGAAAAGAAGCTGGGGAAAAAGAAGAAGTCAGCAGGTGGCGGCGGCGATGATGGCTTGGATGATCTGTTTGGCGACCTTGGAGACTTCAGCGATGAGGACACACTCGAAAACCCAAATGCGAAGAGGAAACGAACAGAAGATGACGACTGGCTCGCAAGCAAGAGGCGGAAGGCTCTAGGGACAGCTGCTCCATCTGCACCAGAACCAGACAGCGAGGATGAGGAGGATGACTTGGAGAATCCATTCTCCGAGGATGACGACCTGGATTCCGAGGACATGGACGGCGAGGACGATGAAGATCTCGAAGAAGGTGACCTAGATGATGGCATGGACGACGAGGAAGACGACGAGGAGGACGACATTGAAAACCCCTTCTCTGAGGATGAATTATCGGACGACGAAGAGCCGGCCCCTCGGGTGCGAGAGAACCCATACGTCGCGCCCGTAGCTGCCAACGCAGCACCGACCACAAAATATGTTCCCCCAGCTCTACGAGGGCCGCCTTCATCCGATGCTGAAGCGCTGTCACGTCTAAAGCGCCAGGTTCAGGGTCTTATAAATCGATTGTCAGAAGCCAACATCCTTACGATTCTGAAAGACATTGAGAAGATCTACGCAAACAATCCTCGTGGTTATGTCAACACGACATTAATCAATCTGTTGATTGACATGCTTTCAGATCCATCGGCGCTCCTTGAATCCTTCATTATATTGCATGCTGGATTCATCGCAGCCGTCTACAAAGTCATTGGTCCTGACTTTGGCGCTCAGATCGTGGAGCGTATCGTCTCCGAGTTCGATCAGCATTATCAGCCAAACAAGGACGGCGCCGGGAAACACACCACCAACCTCATGTCAGTTGTATCTGAACTGTATACCTTTCAAGTCATTGGCAGCAACATTGTTTTCGATTATGTTCGATTCTTCCTTAATGAGCTCTCCGAAATCAACACCGAGCTCCTTCTGAGGATTGTTCGAGCGGCAGGTCCGCAACTGCGACAGGACGACCCCACTGCACTCAAGGACATTGTAGTCTTGTTGCAAAAATCAGTAGCAAACGTCGGCCAACAGAATCTGCCAGTCCGAACAAAGTTCATGATCGAGACAATCAACGACCTCAAGAACAACAAGATGAAGACGGGCATTGCTGGAGCTTCGATAACCAGAGAACGTACGACCCAGATGAAAAAGCAGCTGGGTACGTTGAACTCGAGGAACCTCAAAGCCACCGAACCACTGCGAGTTGGCCTGAAAGACATTAGGGACACAGATAAGGTGGGTAAGTGGTGGCTAGTCGGCGCCAGTTGGCGCAACCAGGCTCAAAGTGATGTGCCAGCTGAAGAGGAGAAAGAGCCAGGCAGGAAGCGAGTCGAGATTGACGAATTTGATGAAGACGGTGAAGTTGATCTCGCTCAGCTTGCTCGGGAGCAACGCATGAACACGGATGTCCGCCGAGCCATCTACGTGTCCATCATGTCAGCAACCGATTTCAAGGATGCGCAGATACGACTGAACAAGCTGAACCTCAAGAAAGCGCAAGAAGTCGAGATACCCAAGGTCATCATCCACTGTGCAGGGACAGAGAAGACATACAACCCGTACTACACAATCCTTGCACGAAAGGTATGCTCGGACCACAAGACGCGGAAAAGCTTCCAGTTTGCGCTGTGGGATATTTTCAAAAGCCTTGGGGAGAACCAAGATGGAGGCGCGGACTCAGATGACGAGGGGGACGACAGCAAGGATGTGTCACTACGAAAGCTTGTGAACCAGGGCAAGCTCTACGGCACGCTGATGGCGAAACGTGTGTTGTCCGTGACCTGCCTCAAGAATCTCAACTTCCCGTATCTGCAGGCGAAGACTAGGACGTTTGTCGAGATCATGCTTGTTACGGCGATCCTCGAGACACAGAAAGGCGCGAAAGGAGAACGTCAAGAAACAGCTCTGCTGCAGACGTTTGTCGAGGCAGATCAGGCACCTGAGATGGTCGCAGGTCTACAGTTTTTCCTCAAGACGGTTGTAAGCAAGACGGACATTGTCGACAAGTCGGAGAAGGAGACGGTCAAATGGGGCTGCAAAGCTGTGATCAGGGTGCTGAACAGAGTGTTGGCCACAACGACGTTGGAGGAAGACTAGATACCACTGCGAACCATCCACTTCGCCCCTACCATAATTAACGAGTTGTAGTCATCACCATCATTACAAGTTGTAGCCGTCGTCTCCCCTCCCGTGCAATCTTCGTGAGTCTGGTGCGTGTCGCAGCGAGGTTGAGGGCTGACCAATAACAGCGCCACGCCGACCCTACCCGCATCCCGGCCGAGCTCAGGGTATCCGCAAAAAGAGAGTGCTTCGCCCAAGCTCATCAACCACCTCCAGTCCCACGACCCCATCCATTGACGACCGTCATCGCAGCTGTGTCACCACGGCTTCTCTTGGTCCTTAGCTCCGTCCACCCATTTCACCATGTTCCGGTCTCTGGCTCCCCGCGCCGTGCAGAGGGCGACACGGCCCGTGTCTAACAGCACATTCTGCGCATCCAACATCTACTTCCAGAACAGGTTACGACGAGGCTATGCGTCGGAAGCTGGTACGCCGGGCTCCGCGGAGATGAAGGGGAGTGCTTGGGAGCATGCGCTGACTGCTCGACAGAGGAAAAGGACCTGGTCATCATCGGCGGCGGTGTTGCGGGTTATGTCGCGGCTATCAAGGCTGGACAGGCCGGCTTGAAGGTGCGGCGCGACACCCACAGACCAACAACACGCACATGAGCGCATAGACTGACATCGTGTCCAGGTCGCCTGTGTCGAGAAGCGCGGCTCCCTCGGCGGAACCTGCCTGAACGTTGGCTGCATTCCCTCCAAGTCCCTCCTGAACAACTCGCACCTCTACCACCAGATCCTCCACGACACCAAGGGCCGCGGTATCGAGGTCGGCGATGTCAAGCTCAACCTCCCCGCCATGATGAAGGCCAAGGATACCTCGGTCGCCAGTCTGACCAAGGGTATCGAGTTCCTCTTCAAGAAGAACAACGTCGAGTACATCAAGGGCACCGGCGCATTCCAGGACGAGCACACCGTCGCCGTCAACCTTGTCGAGGGCGGTGAGACCACCGTCCGCGGCAAGAACATCCTCATTGCCACCGGCTCCGAGGCCACACCCTTCCCCGGCCTGACTATCGATGAGCAGAGAGTCATCACCTCCACCGGTGCTATTGCGCTCCAGGAGGTCCCCAAGAAGATGGTCGTCATCGGTGGCGGTATCATTGGTCTCGAGATGGTACGCACGCCTTCACACAGCAAAGAGCGATACTGATTATCCTTTAGGCTTCCGTCTGGTCGCGCCTCGGCTCCGACGTCACCGTTGTTGAGTTCCTGGGTCAGATTGGTGGCCCTGGTATGGACCAGGAGATTGCCAAGAGCACACAGAAGATCCTCAAGAAGCAGGGCTTGAACTTCAAGCTCAACACCAAGGTCATTGCCGGTGAGGTGTCCGAGCAGGGCATCAAGGTCAACGTTGAGGCCGCCAAGGGTGGCAAGGCCGAGAGCGTAAGTTGTCTGGTGCGCAATCTGTTCTGTTTCATGCTAATAGCTCTTAGCTTGACGCCGATGTCGTCCTCGTCGCTATCGGTCGCCGTCCCTACACCGCCGGTCTGGGTCTCGACAACATTAGCCTCGAGACCGACGACCGCGGCCGTCTGATCATCGACCAGGAGTACCGCACCAAGATCCAGCACATCCGCGCCATCGGAGACTGTACCTTCGGTCCTATGCTTGCCCACAAGGCCGAGGAGGAGGCCGTCGCTGCCATCGAGTACATCACCAAGGGCCACGGCCACGTCAACTACGGCGCCATCCCCTCGGTCATGTACACCCACCCCGAAGTCGCATGGGTTGGCCAGAACGAGCAGGAGCTCAAGGAGGCCGGCGTCAAGTACAACGTCGGTAACTTCCCCTTTTCCGCCAACTCCCGCGCCAAGACCAACATCGACACCGACGGCATGGTCAAGTTCCTTGCCGACGCCCAGACCGACAGGATATTGGGTATTCACATCATCGGCCCCAACGCTGGTGAGATGATTGCCGAGGGTACGCTTGCTCTCGAGTACGGTGCTAGCTCAGAGGATGTTGCGCGAACATGTCACGCTCACCCCACGCTTGCTGAGGCATTCAAGGAGGCTGCCATGGCTACCTACGACAAGGCTGTTCACTACTAGATTCCCGATTTCCTTCGTATGGGGTTCACTTTCAGCATCAGCGGCATGATTATCGAGCTCTCGAGCGGGGAGTTGTGAATAGTATCCTGTAATATATCTGATGCGAATGCTTGTTCAAATGTATGCAGGACTATTGACCATTTGACATGTGCATGCTCATTAAAGTGGTGTGGAGACGGTAGGGCTGACAACCCCTGCTAGCTTTTACGCGCTCGCGCTCGCGCAACGCGTTCCGCGATCTTCAATTCGGCCCTCCACATCGTCATTGAACCAACATTCGAACAGCAGATACTCCACAATGAGCACAGCGGAGCTTGACCAGCGCTGCAACGGGCTCCGAAATGACCTGAAAGCTTGGGAGAAACAGTTTGCCGCACAACATAACGGCAAGAGAGCCGGACGCGAGGATATCAAGGCCGACGCCGTGATTTGTACGCACACGACATACCAAGTCTTGTACCTGACGTTCCTGACCACGAGCAGCACAAAAATACAAAGAGTACAACAGACTACGGACCCAGCCGCCCACCAAAGCAGCCCCTCAGACACCCTCGAAACGAACAGCGAGCCGCAAACACATCTCCGAAGTCGAGCGAACACCCATAGCACCGCCACGAGCCCCGGTCCTCACACCACTGAAGCGCAAGAGAGAAGAGGAGATCGCCGAAGAAGAGGCTGACGCAGCATCTGAACGTTTGTCGCCCCAAGGACCTGCATTCATCGGGCCTACCCCGCAACGAGACGGGATAGTCCTTGGTCTCTTCGACAACCTCGCTGCGGAAACACCAAGCAAGCGGCGCATTATCTTTGGTGAGATAGAGCCCAACATCTTTCAGACACCCACCAAGAATTTGGAAGTCGCGAGCGAAGCATCATTGGAGTCGAGGGCGAGAGGGGATAGAACGCCGCTGTCTGTCAGCAAGAGGAATCTGTTCAACCAGTTCATCACACCAAAGAAAAGGAAACTTGACGAGGAAGGCACGCCGTCTTCTGCGCTGAAGGGACTGGCTACGCCGGCGTTTCTAAGAAGGGACAATGCGTTGGATAGAATTGAAGAAGCAGATGAAACGACGCCGCGACCTGCGCCGTGGAAGAGGAGGGTTCTGGGGAGAAGCCTGAGCGCCATGATACAGGCCATGCGGAAAGACGAGGATGATAGATTAGACGAGGAGGCGGATATCATGCGCGAACTGGAGATGGAGGAGGAGGGCATTCCAGCACCAGCCAGGCAGAGAGCATCGCAAATGCTGGTGGAAGACAGCCAGGTGGCGATGCCGTTAGGCCCTGATCGTGGGCTGGAGTCTGGAGAGGACGAAGAAGATGAGGAGGAGCTAGGCCGTGATGGCAAGCCGAGGAAGCCATGGAAGAAGAAGGGGCTGAAGCGGCAGACAAGGCGCGTTATCAGTGAGTCTTTCACTTTTTCACGTTGTATCAAAAATGCTAACCACGCTCAGTGCGACCCAATGCCGTCAAGCCCAAACCTGTTCCTCAATTCCAGCACGACGATAGAGACTCAGATGCCGAGCCCACATCTGTACCAGAGACGCAAGCACAAGCTAATGACGACCCTGCGATATCTGAAGAGGATAATTCCGACTATGCCAGCGATGTCTCTCACTCTGCGAAGAAACGAAAGGCGCCAGCGGAGAAGGCCGATAAGCTTCCCGAGAAGAAAGAGGGCGTGGTCGAGAAAGTGAAGAGGAAAATCTCAGCTACTGCACATGCAAACTATCAGAGACTCAAGATCAAGGGCAAGGGTGGAAATGGTGGGAAACCGAGAGGACGGTTTGGTAAGAGATAGCGAGCGTTTGAACCCTGTTGGCTTACGAGGGCTCAACCTTGGATAGATGTATCACTCCTGCCAGCCCCAGCATGCTTAGCTGTTCGTTGCCTGAGGTGTGGACCGTGGGTGAGACAGCGTGACCATCCATGCAGGTCATCTGAACCAATGGAAGAAGCTGTGCTGTCTGTGCCAGATTCAGAAGACTGTTGCATTCTATACTTTGTGTGAACAATGTCCCTTACACCACAGCAGTTATGGCATATATCCGAAATCGCGTGTTTGAAGGTTACAGCACGTCGTATGCGCATGGGGAGCACCAATATACATCATTGCCAAGGCTAGCTCTAGCTCTACCGTGTCCGTGCGCGCAACAACCAGAGTCGCGCAACGACCGAATCATCACAACTACACCATACTTTAACGCGTTGTAACTTAACAACTATAGCAGCTATTAACAAAGCGCTTACAGCAATTAATGTGCTAAAACTAGGCAAAAAACTTGTGTATTAGTATTTTGCTACTAGGTTTAGCGTTAACTGCGTAACTCTAGCTTAGAGACACAAGCACGTTTAGGACTCCTAGGAGACTAAGGATATTAACTAGCAACGTTTAATGCTATAATAGGAGATAGAGCTTATAAAGTATATAGAGTTACTTAGTACTTATTACTTACCACCTACTAGAGAGATAATCCAGAATTTTGTGTTGCTAGTGGCTTAAAATCTAGTTAGTAAGAGCTAGGTTACCTGCTTTATTAACAAGTACTCTATCTATCTTATCTTATGTTACTCTACTAGGATAGATTAACTATATTATAACACTAATTCCTATAATAAATATACGCTCTACTTTAACCTACTACAGCACAAAATCTCTAAATACTCTATTAAGGGTTGCTATATATATAATATAGATAAGAAGGGCTTTATAATTAGTATTATAGGCAGAATAAAATATATGTTTAGTAAGTATATATAGATAAAGAGAGAGATTAAAGCATCTATCTAGGATAGTAACTAAGCTTAGCAGACGCTTATAGCGTGTGTGTGTAGTAATAGGATAGTACTACTACTAGGCATTATCTATAAGTTAGCTAATACTAGTATTAAATTAGACTAGGTAGCTAAAATTAAGCTAGAAAAACACTCTGTAATAGTTATATTATCTTTTTTAGGGTGGACAAATAGGGATATAGGCCTTACCTAGCTTAAGCAGGTGTTTAATTACTACACTAAGGAGAAAGCACAAAGAAAGTAGAGGCTTTTAATACTAGATAGCCACAGATCCTATGTAACAATAGACTTTATTAAGTAATATAATAACTACAAGATCCTTCTAGCTGTCCTTTCCCCTTACTTAACCTAAATGCTCTAGCTGCTTAATATAGTGCTGTTTAAGCCTCTATTAATAGTATACTTAAAAGTAGTTATAACATATATCTATAAGGCTTAAAATAATATACCTATTACTAGAGTAGACTTCTTCTGCCTATTCTAGCTAGTGTAGATGTGTAGCTTTACTAAAAAGCTAATACTTAAGTCCTTTAAGGTAACAGGTATCTATCTACTTAATCCTAACATTATCCTCTACTGCTTTATTAAAACACTAGAGAGCTTAGATTTAGATAGGTCCTTATTATCTGTTTATAGTAATAAGGATTAGCTTAAAATAGAGACGTTGTTGCAGTGTGTAGTTAAAAACTAGAGTAAGAGTAACGTTAAAAAGATAAGACAATTAATCTACTATATCTTAGTTAAAACCTTACTTCTCTAGTATAAGATAGATAGCCTTAAAAAGACTCTAAAGACATAGAAGAAGCATAAAAAGAAGAGTAAAACCTTAGACTTATAGTAACAGCAGAAGTACTATAGTAGTGCAGTGTTCTAGTTACCTAGAAAGGTTAACAAAGTATACTTCTGTAAGTAAGTTAGATAATATAAGAAGAAGGAGGAGAGGCTTAGAAAAGCTACTAGTAAGGAAGTAGCAGCTGCTAAGAAGCTGGTTAAGGAGAAGAAGAAGGAGGAGAGGTGTGTAGTGCAAGAGGCAGCTAAGGTAGTACATAAGAAGAAGAAGGCTAATACAGTAAATTAGAAGGCTAAATAGGAGGCTAAAAAGCAGTATTAATAATAAGAGCTTAATACTATAAAAGCTATATAATTACCTTAAAAGAGTAAAAAGAAAGCTTTATAAGTAACCTAGCTAAAAAAGCGTTAAAAACATAGTCCTAGAGATAATATTAGTAGTTGTAGTCCCCTATTGCTGTCCCTAGCTCCCCTACTTAAAACTACATCACATAGCTGCAATATTAAGTTACTAGCTAAATTTAAATAGTACATCTTTTTTATAAGTAATTAATTAGTACTATACTATAAAATTATAAAATAATAGCTGTTGTAGGTGGCTCTATCGCCTTATCTAATTTTGAGCGTTGAGGTGGTTTTCGGTCGTTGCGCGACTCCGGTCGTTGCGCGCACGGACACGGTAGCTCCGCCGCCCGCCGCAACAAACACCACGACATCTGCAAGCTCACCACACGCCACATCGCCCACCCACACAACCGAAACGCCTCTACCTCCGCCCAACAGACAGATATCCGCACCGTCCGTCATCATGGCCGATAAAGAACTGCAGTCGGCGCTCCAGCAGCTCCACCAGACGCTCAAGTCGCGCAACTACCAGCAAGCCACAACGCTCCTCTCCAAGGCCAAGATGGCACTCCTACAACTCAACGCCCTTATTCCGCAAGAAAATACAACGAAGAAGCAACTACAGGCCGCCCGCGAAACACTTGAGCTTGGCGCCATCATCTCCATCCGCCTCAAAGACACCGTCTCCTTCACACGCTACTTCCAGCAGCTGCAGCCCTTCTACGCGCTGCCCGCCTCCACTCTGCCAAAAGACGGCAGTCAAGCCAGCAAAGTCACAGGCCTGTATCTTCTGCTGCTGCTGAGTGAGGGCGACTACGCGGGCTTCCACACACTGCTTGAGACGCTAGAGGTGGCGGCAGCGCAGGAAGGGAAGGGTCTCGAGGATGACCAGTTCATTCAGTACCCGATAAGGCTGGAGCAGGCGCTTATGGAGGGGAGCTACGACAGGGTGTGGGGCGATACAAAGAGCGAGAGAGTGCCGAGCGAGGAGTTTGGCATGTTCTCAGAGGTAAGTCACGCCACCGGCGTCTTGCTCACAGCAAGGGTGTCAGCCGATTCGCACTCTTTAGAACTCTGGACGCTAACACGGACGACTAGATCCTCATCGGCACAATTCGCAAGGAAATTGCCTCCTGCAGCGAGCGCGCATACCCCTCGATCCCCATCTCCGACGCCAAATCTCTGCTGTTCCTCGACTCGGAAGGCAGCGTTGTCAACTTTGCGCGTGAGTCTGGCTGGGTCGTCAAGGACGGCCGGATATACTTCCCTCAGCAGGAGGACGACTACCAGAGCAAAGACATCTTGGTCACGAGCGACCAGGTCATCGAGAACACACTGGGGTATGCTAGGGAGTTGGAGATGATTGTCTAGACAGGCAGGCATTCAGAGACGGAGAAACAAATGGAGTGCATGTCACTGTACAACACATTACAGCACGGTATCGACGTAGGCACACTGGCATAGACGAATCATGATCAAATGCATAAACAGTTACGCACCTACGACACTTGCCACGTCCCACTTTTCTAATCTTGTCGTTGTTTGCAGTTTGTCGTCTCCCCAAACCCATCCAGAAAAGAGTATTAGCTTAATCCTTTCCTTCGTCCAAACCATGTGCTGATTAAATCGTAACTATTTGAGTTGGCGCAACATAAGAAAGGAAACTTGCTTGAAGATGCTGGAACCACTCAGCATGTTTGTACAATATGTGGATAAAGAAGGAGTAGATATGGATAAATGTTGCGGGGATCTAGAGTGGCAAACATTTGTCGACGTGGTAGATATCTTCGAAGAGGAAGAACAAAGAGAGAACTCACAAGCCGATTGTATCAAAGTTTCGAATGTGGAAAGTAATTGTGGAAGCTAGAAACAAAAAATCCCGAATGTGATTGCCTAAACGTCGTATCGTAAGAAACTGCCCTTGCTTCCTTCAAAGGCAGCCGCTATGATGTCGCTTCATCCGCGAAGCAAACAAATAGACAAGAAGCTGTGCAGATCAGGCGCGTAGCAACTGCGTACAAACATTCCTTGTCTCAGCTTGAACACTTGCTATAGCGTACTCCAACACAGGTCGAAATCCCCATAACCAACTGCTTACCAAGCTTTACATACCAGAAAGAGCGTTGGAAAGACGAGAGCAATACTATAATGAAGCCCGAAGCACTTGACGCTTTCGCGACGCAGAGCATACGCCCCGGAACGCTAGAAGCTGCCGCGGCTAGTCCAGGAGAGACGGGTCGAAGCATGACTGAAGCAAGCGTGACACAGCAGGAAAAGGTAAGTTCAGCGTAAACATCCGAACTTATCACTTCACACTCACACCAGTAGGTTCATCTCCCCGAACAACGTCGACCGCCCCTCAACCGCCTAAACACTCCACTCGGCCAACGCATAGACGGCACTGAGGCTGCAGCGAAGGTAGTGGAAGAAGCTGCGCAAGTTGTCGAAGGTGTCGTGCAAGGTGTCAAGGCAGCCATACACGAAGCAGTACTATGGGCAGAGAAAAAGGCAGAGGTGCTGGCACACAGTGAAGATCATGCTGGACCGTATGACTCTCCGGCGACATGCGCAGGTGGCGTCTCAGATCTCGATGTCATGGCGACGGGAGTGTTGCCGGCCACGATTCCTGTCCAGGAAGACGGGAAAGATCGGGAGTTGGATGGCGGCCACAAGTCGGGCGGGAGGGACTCCAGGTTGTAGGATGATCCCGCGAAAGATCTAGGGCTGCTAAGGACATTGTCAGGCTGTATCGTTGCACTGCAACACTATAAGGATGGCAACAGCGATGCGGGTAGAGATGATGGACCGAAGTACAGGCCGCAGGACGACCTTCGTTCACAAGCGAGCGATGCTGATATTGCACGACAAAGATGCAGCACAAAAGCGAGGGTAATCTCTGGGACTAAGAGTGTGAATAACGACCTGTAACTCCAATATCATACGATTAGGCGCTGAATGTAGGGCCGAGATGCAAAAGCGGATCCGCACCAAGCAAAAGTGGGGAGCCAACCGAAAACAGTAAGAGCCTCGGCTGTTAGCTTTCGTGAAGAGCATCGACTCGCACGCTCCGTCTCGACTACATCAACAGTAACAACTGAATTTTCTGGAACTATTACTCGTAGATCTAATCAAAACAATTTCTTAGTCTCAGAATTACTGTCCAAACTTTCCAATGGCTAGCTCAAACCACCCACTCCTTCTCGCTGCCACAGTAGCTCACGGCTTGCTTGCTCTCGGCCACATGGTATGCCTTTCGGAAATAGCTTCACATCAAAGAGGTTTGCTAACATACGTATAGAGCAAAGGTCTTGAGCAGTTCAAGCACGCATCTATCAATGCTCTGCCAACCACACTGCGCGGCGCTGTCAAGGCGGGCTGGTATGAGGGGGGTGGATTCCTTCTGATAATGGGTGAGTCTCGTCCCCTTTCTAACGTATATGCTAGCGTTGCTGTTCGAGTATCTCGAGCTTTGTCTTTGGAATTGAGACTGATGTCCCACAGCTATCTTGAACTACAAATGGGCGCAAACCGGACTGCTTGATGTCTACGACAAGAGTATTGCTGGACTGCTGGTAGCCATACTGGCTGGTGCGGCAGCAAGTTACTTCCAAAGCGGTGATAAGCCGACTGCAACTGCGCTGTCCGTTGTTGCTATTCTGCAGGGGCTTGGTGCCAAGGGTGCGTCACCGTAGGTGAGTGGAGAGTACACCTCTCAATACTTTCATAGTCGGGTTCAAGGGCATGCTAAGGCAGTGAATTTAAATCCGGACTTCTGTACTGAGTGCGGCATCAGTTCTTTACACTACCGCAACAAAGACTACGAAACAGTCTTCGGAGCAGACTCTTCTCTCAAGTCAACTTCTCCTGCATGGCTTGAACACACTAAGTCTTTCAACTTCAGCATTCGGTCAGGTTGGTCTTTCAAGGTACCAATAACTTGAAAGATGTGCAAAGGCTACAACGCTCTTCATATGTAACGCACGATCACATTAACTCTAGTGAAGACCTCTACGCTCATCAACAAAAGTCTAGAACAAGCAGTACGCCAGAAAAACATGACAAAGCTTTTGCGATCTAAGCTGATCGAAGCTCGATGCTCCATGTATTCATATAGCAAAATTTGTCATGCCCGATGGAGTATCCCATAACGCCTCCCAGGAAAAGTCGAATGCATTCGGATCCAATATATCGGAGAGCAAGAAATTTGCATCGTCGAAAGTCTGTACGGGCGGTACTTCGACACCGCTCCCATACCCGTTAGGATTTGGAGCCACACTCGTTAGTTCCGTCTCAGAAGGCGGTGCTGGTTCTCTAAAGTTCAGAGATGCAATCCTTGATACCGGCTCGGCGCACCGCTCCAGGCAATAAATCGCTATGTCCCAATCGTAGTTATCTCTTGCGAACTGGATGTGGGCAATCACTCGCTGGAGTCGAGTGACTGAGGCGTTGCGCGTTTCTGGATCTTGTGTTTCGACTGTACAGCGGAGCGATACTGTGATGGCGTGTACGAGGAGGTGTGTAACATATGGGAGCCAGAAATCTTGGAATTGTAATTCGCCAAGGGAAAGAAGGAAATCAAGGACTGCCGAAGAAGCGGCGCGTAGCTGGTGGATTCTGTCTCGTCCAAGACTGCTGTCTCCTTCGAGAACTGCGGAGCGTAGAGTGACCCGAGCGAGAAGGAGGCGAGTGGACAGGAAACAGAACCAAAGGTTACTAGATCCAGGCTGGTTGGGGAGGGGAAGCCCTACAACATGATCAGTGTCTAATTGAGCGATATCATAGCTTCTTTTCGATGACTTACAGGTAGGTAGCTGCGCCTCCAGACTGTTCAGCTCGCGTTTGAAGTGAGCTACTTGTTGAGAGAGCTGCATACGATCGGGCTCGATCTGGTATATGAGAGGCAGAATCAATCCAACAAGCTCAGTCAAAGCACAAAAATGGACGAAGCAAACAGTCGCCTGTTTCTGTTGCTGAGTTGCTTTGTGACTAACAAGTGAGCTAACAGTCGGCCGTGGCACATCATAGTAGCCCTTGGTGATGTGTGGAGGGGCGCCGTATGCGACACTAGCCCATGTGTCTGTGATTAACACGCACCACCAAAGGCGGATTCGAACAGATCTTTCGTTCTCGGTTATTCGCCACTGTGATGGATCGCGATGAAGACCGAATGTCTGCGCAAGCGAGACAGTCTTGCCGCACAACGTAATGTTACCGACAATAGAGACTGATGGACGTCCGATTTGGTCGAGGATGGCAGTGGATATTGTCGACATTCCCGGGCTGAGGAAATCTTCCAATGTTGCTGAGATGGCTTTATTCCAGACAAAATGTGCGTCAGGCTTTGGATGCATTTTCAATGTTTCCGATCTTGGCCAGAGCGGTGATCCAGTAGCGTATATAACACACAATAAGTTGTTTGGTACCTTTCCAAGCTGACCATTTCGAAGCAGAGCGCACATTTCCTCGTCCAGGACAGGAAAATGGTAGTGAAGGTTTTTGAAATACAGTTCTATGACCTCGCGTTTGAAGGGTCCCATGATCTGCTCCAAAATTTCCAGCTGGGACCGTCCGCACCCACTCCCAGGAGGCAAGCCTGTTCGAAATCTAGGGACCGTGAGGTATACGATCGGGTCTTCTGCGTCATGGTTGAGTGTCTGGTAGTTTGACGTTTCTGAAGCCTCGCCCCCAGGCTTGCGGTGCTTCGCAAGGTGACGATTGAAGATATCCAGATCTTCAGCAAGATGCGAAGCCATGATGATGGAAGCAGATGGATTGGTTGTAGCCTTATGCAGCACCGGTGCGGACTGTGGTCGCATAGGCCCTTCTGCCATTTCAGCATTGCTGACTCTGCGGCGTTTGGCAGGCTTACGGTCACCGTTCTCTTCGGTTGGCGAGCTAGTAGAGGATTCCACATATTGGCATTTCAAGCGGCGCTCTCGACATGATAGGCATGGTTCTCCCGGAATATCGATATGACAGCGGATCTTGCGCGACCGACATCTGGTGCAGGCAGGCACCTTGTGCGAGCGGTATGGCCGGTTTTGGATGGGCGCCGCGCTGGCCATCAATACGTCTCCAATTCCCTAGCAACGTCCACCCCTAGCTCTTTCTTTATACTCTGGTCCTTGTTTTTCTTAGGTATGGGGCTTCCTTTCTGGTTCCTAGAAATTTCGTGGTTGTTGGGATGTTGGGATGAAAGTGTGAAAGTTAGTCAAATGACTGGATCGGAGGAAGGATATCTCGGCTAGACTTGCACCGGTCAGTCGGCCCTGATGCTGAGTACCAAAAACGTCAAAGCCGCTAGCCGCGTCCCACCATCGTTCTTCTAACTACCCGCTCTCTGGTCACAGCTATATTGCATCGCTTATACTGATATCTGGACTTGAGTCTGCCTTATATCTCCGTAGCCCCCCGCTGATGTAAGGCTTCTGGCCAGAAAACCTTGGATGGGTCAAAAGCGCACATCACATGTGGGGGTGGGATCTCGAATTCTTACCGAACACACGACAATCTACATAGCAAAGAGGAACTTCGTGGTCAAATAACTCGCTTCGATCACGGATACACCTACTGCCGCCTTCAAATAACTACAATGCCTATTTGTAGGACGCCATACAACGAGGCAATAGCCTATATCCCACGCGAATCTAATTTCCAACATCCCTGCATGTGAAGACCACATGAACTGTCAGTCGATTTTGAATATTGCGCGCATATGGTGAGTTGAGATATGAGCGCATTAGCAAGACACACTCAATGAACAGATGACTGCGCACTACTACGAAAAAATTGTTATCTAGTGGGGAAAATTGTAGCTGTGGCTGTTAATACAACCATGAATCAGACAGCAGTAATTTACACCCTGCTTAATGGAGACTGTATTCTAGGCTCCCAGAAAGAATTGGCTCGTCAGGAAGCTTGCATAGCTGTTCTAGGCGAAGACCTGGGCGGAGCTCAAACATCTCGGTTTGTGTGTCCAGACTTCTTCCCCTTACATCAGGGGAGGTAGGCAGCGCTCCTTTGCATAGCAAATTTCCAGCAAAACATGATGCTACAGTCAAGACTTGCGCTATAATTCTACAATATATGCGATCTCGCAAAGAGGTATATTAAGGGACGCTGTACAGCCCTGGACCAGATTGCAATATCATTCAAGAGCAGCGATATTCAGCACTCTCCTTCATTGCGTAACAGCTCGTACTATTGGGATACCAAAGACTCTCGCCCTGCAAAAAGCTTTTGCTAAAAAAGCGTGGAGATCTTCAGTAGGGCTTATGTAGTTGTTAGTCACATGCGAAGAGCTTTTTCGTTTTTGAGTTGCCTATCACGAAGAGAATTATTCGATCAAGTCAACCAGACATATTGCCGGAGTTTTGATGAATAAGTCGCTTCAGGTTGATGACGTGCTCAATTATCATCACTGATGGACCGAGAATTCAGCCTACACATGGCCGTAGAACTCATGCACTACAGATTAACGTCGTGAGAGAGATCATATTGTGCGGTGTGAGACTGCAAGAGTTTGACAATATCAAGTTCATTGCTATACACAGACATTGGTGCCAATTTCCATATACTGTCCTGCCTGACCTCTCCGTGTGGTAGAAGACCGACATATACTCCTTGCCTATCACCTTGTTACCTACAATCTTGACAGACCAACAATCTCTCTCGGGGCATGATAGGTGGGCACCTTCATGTCCAATGCAGCGCCGCTGTATCCCAAGTCCTCGGCTGTCAGTACAGCACACTTCTCGCCAATGAGCAGTGCAGTCGAGTACGTGTTGCAGCCGACATTGTCAGGGCAGATGGACAGATCGGCAACCTTGAGACCCTTGACGCCGTGAACGTTGAGGCGTTCGTCCAGCACGCCGTGCTTGACGATGCTGTTTCCGTTCTTGGGTGCCATGGAACAAGTACCAAGGGAGTGCCAGGTAGTTTCTACGTGGCCTGTGGAATGTCAGTTGCCATAAGTGTGAGTGAGATAAGGCAGGGGGGTTTCATACGCTTCACCCAGGTCACGATGTGCTCGATATCCTCGTTCGTGTAATGGAGGTCTTCAAGCACGTGTTGCGAGTTGGAGTTGAGGAAGTTCGGGCTGGGTGCTTTGCCCTTCTTAATATCTAATGGCATGGTCCAAGAGCCGTGCTGGATTCCAGCAGTTAGGTTACCCGGAAGAGCATACTGTTGTCGGATCAGTACGTGGATGTGGACATTGCAGGAGTGTCACGTACAGCATTGGTAGTGGAAAGATCCATATCCAAGGCTCGCGCGGGGCTATCGAATGCATAGAATGGGTGCATAGATTGCACCTCGCCGGCGTACGCATCCATGCGGCGCGCCGTCTCACGAGACTTGATGTATCCCCAAACTTATCCATGTTAGTATTGTAGTTGTGCGCTTTGATGGAACATACCCATTGGAGCCATATCACGCTTGTCATTCATGAATCCCGCATCGAAATCCGGAGCATCGTAGGGGTTGGGTGAGGTAATGTGGGTCGAACCGCGGGAGAAGGGATACTCTATCGTAAGTCAGCACCACAAAACCACCACCACGACATCGCGACACCATTCTAAACATCTGAACGAGCACTTACCTAGGAAATGGAACATGCTAAAGAAGTTTCCATGGGGCATGACCATGTGGTCGCCGAACCAGCCAGCAATTACGGAGTAGTGCATGACCGGCTTGTCAGGTTTGTCCTTGAAGTAGCTGTCCCAGCCAGACCGGAACTCTGGGCAGGGCCATTTGTCCATCATGGTAAGCTCTTCTTCCGTAGGACGGATCTTAACGCCAGCTTCGATACCGTTGGTAGCAAGTGGTCCTGTGCCGTTGAGGTTCCACTGGTCAAAAACTTGCTTCTGAACTGCAGGGTCTCCACGAACGAAATCGTCGAAGGACTCCACACCTGGCTTAGCACGGAATGCCGAAAACGTGAGATAATGGTCCTGGAAGTTCAGACCGACACCTGGAAGATCGACGAGGGGCTTGACACCGGCCTTGCGGAGCTTCTCTGGGTCACCAATACCGGATCGCTGAAGGATGAGCGGAGAACTTAGAGTACCTCCGGATACGATGATCTGCTTCCTGGCCTTGATAACTCTGGAAGTCAACTGTCCTGGAGAAAGAGGTTTGGTGGGAACAACCTTTACACCGACGGCACGGTCGCCTTCAAGCACTACCTTCTCGACCTTGTTGTTAGTCATCAGATGCAGGTTCTGATGAACGGCACGAGTGCTATGAATGTAGCCGTGTGCAGAGTCAGATCTTCGTCCGGTATCACGATTGATCCACTTGAGCCAGTGCTCAGCTCCATGTGCGGTTGTCAAATCCTGAAGATCGTCGGTGAAAGGAATACCTTGAGATTCAGTGGCCCTCAAGAAGTCGTCCTTGATGGGATAAGTGTAGTTGCCAAAGGAAACCTTGATTGGCCCCTCAAAGCCGTGGAGGTCACGGTTGCCGCAGGAGCGCTGGTACGTCTCGTGCTTCTTCATGAGAGGGATAAGCTCCTTGGTGGTCCAGCCCTTCGCTTGGAAGTCATCGTAGTCAGATGCAGAGGCACGGGTGTACATCTAAGTAGTGGTCAATGGCCGTGCCGTATAACCAATACTTTTTCTGAAGCTTACCATGAAATTGATAGACGATCCGCCACCCAAGATGTGTGCACAAGGCACGACAGCTCGTCGTCCATCGAGCCATTCGGAAGGTCGAGAGTAGTAGAAGGAGGCAGTCTTGCTGTCCAACTTCATGTTACGCGGGTAGATACCCGGTCGGAAAACCCATGGATTGTTCAAGTTCGATTCTCCGGCCTCGATGAGGAGGACCTGCAGATTGTGATCCAAGTTCGCCAGTCGTCCAGCGACGACGCAGCCACAACTTCCTCCACCACAAACAATAATATCAACCTGGCATGGTTAATTACCAAATTTTCCGGACGCTTCGGTACTTTACCTCGTCTGGGATCGTCATCTTGACAGGAACTAGACAATGGTCTCGTATGGTTTAAGATGTTACCAACCACAGGAGCACAATGTCAACTGGGCATGATGTCGCAATTGCAGCAGCAGTATCCATGTTTTAAACTCACCAAACCCCGCATTCCGGGGATCTCGGCTTCACGGAGACTCGTCACTGGGGGCTGTAGCACCACGGGTATTAGGTGCGGCGGATCCGCACGCAATGCACATATCCGCTTTGGGTACCGCACCAGTCCCATCGTGCAGTGAACTCAAGCAGATTGACTAGCCATTTGGGGCGAGTCAACTACATGGTTTGAGACAGGCGACATGTACCTTCCCCTCTTTCTGCTCATGCCGGATCTTGATGCCATCCGAGCATACCCACATAAGTACATTTCGCGGTAACAGAAGCCAGATGCAGCAGCTCCAGTTCCCACGTGCACAGCGCCAGCTGGAGGCCTTCAGCATCGATAGCAATCCTATCTGACCTACTCAGAACCCCTTGTACTTTTCCAGGATCCCATCTTCTTCTGCAAATTCTGCCACGTTGTGCTGAAAGCTTCCAGGAAAACCAATAGCCCCGGCGTTTTTCTCCGACTTACCCTGCACAACAAGAGCTTGTCTTGGATAATATTGGCGAGTGTGCGTAGGTATGATTAGTTTGCAGTGTCGGCTGAGGGAGCTCTTCCAGCGCAGTGGTACCATAGTCAGGCTACTAGGGTCTGTTGTATGCAAGACTCGTATGCTCACTGCTTTAGTGAGATGCGGAGAACGAATGTGCCCAGTAAGACCAAGAAGATTAGTTTGCATGGGACCCTTATCTGTAAGAGAATTGCGGACCCGATGCTGCGAGCGATCAACGCGGCGTATCAAAGCCTCGACATGAGCCAGGATCTGGAACATGTAAGTTTTATGTGGCCAGGACCGGCATTTCTAGCTATAGTTCACACGTGTCAAATGCTCGAATACGCGGATTCTTGGTGCTCAATTTCCCTGTAGGTGTGACGAAGATAGGTGTCTTAGAAATGGCAAGCAGTTTGAAGGCTACTGGTGACATCAGAGACGGCCCGGACTTCTTCAAACGTCGCGGCCGAAGTTCCTCGTGGAACACACGGATGTGGGGTGCAGTAGCTCCGTTCTTCTCTGAGGGGAATTGCATTGGCGTGAACACTAAACTGCGGGGTTGGTTCTGTCACGCGCTGACAGCCAGCCGTCACGCTGCTAAAAGTATCTGCTTGTAACTCCAAGCGGAACAGCTCCAACTTTACTTTAAAATTGGCGGTAAAACTGAGGATCTTCCGGCGAGGGTTTGAGGGGCAGGACAACGGACCTTTCAAAGCTCTACACCAGATGTCTGCCACAATCTACCTTTCATATTTGGGTCTGAAGGTCGGGTGTAGAATGCCATGTTTGTGAATTTAAAGCTCTTGTTCGCAAGACAACTATATTTCCGGGGGATGGAGCACTGGAGTGACTTCGGTGGATACAAGGGCTGGTAAAAGTGAGCGGGGTGCATGCTGACACTTGGCTGGAGACCGCGGTTCACAGACCGGGTATCGATTCGGCCCATCACTGTCCATGCTCCGCCTCACTCTGGCACGCAGGGAGCTTTAGATACCGCGTTCTTTGTTCAATCGTTTATGCTAAACTTTTGGGATAGATCCTAGTCATATTCACAGGAAGAGGTTGTGTAAGTAATTTTGTATGGACCGGAATATAGCTATTCTTTAGAAGAGTAAGATGGTCTCTTTCTCCCCCCTTTGTTAGAGGGACAGCGTCTTAGCCCTGGTTATGTGGGTAAGGCGGCAGAAGCAGTGGAGATTGCCTTGTCCTAGCCAGTCAGTAGCCCTCACTGCTCCTCAAGAGAGCCTAGCATAAATGGCTTGAACGCAGACGTCAGCTTATTTTCGTGGCATACCGTACCTTCACATAGCCGAGTAGACGTCTTCATCGGGTTTCTCAATTGAAGAAGTATCTTATTGCATTGAATGTGTTTACCACTATTTTCGTCGAAGATTGATTGTGCTAAGCTCGACTGCGCAAACGACGAGCCGAAAACCTTGTTACAGAGTCGGGATTGCAAGCCAGACCTATGCATCGGCGTGGCCGAGCTTAAACCTGTGAATTGGAACTTCCAATAATAAGGCCACGTTTAACTCAAGATGAATCCAAGCGAACATAATAAGAAAAAAAATCAGATTTAGAAGTACTATGGAAAAGCTCGTGCCTTCTACTGACAGGTACACCCATAAGAGGCTGGGTATCGTTTGCTTCATCACAAATGTATTTACACCAAAACGCCGCGGAACAAAGATTTTTCCAGAGTGGAGAGGAAATGCTGTAGGATGACGACATAAAAGTTATTGAGGCACTGTGATGGAAGACCCGTCCACCAGGTACCGCTCAGATGACCTCGTGTCGTTCCCAGCCGGTGGGTTTCTGGTGCGCAAGGTCTTTGCTTGGGTGTGGCTTTGATAGGTCTTTGTATTCGCTCGCGTAGGGATTGGGGTCCTCTTTCTGGTTGAGGTTGCCGAGCGTGTGGTTCACCTCCCGATGCTTGCTCTCATCTGCACGGACTAGAGATACGTCAGTCATTGTCACAATACAAATTACGCGTAAGGGAGGCTTACTGTACAGGAGTAGATCCCGCATGGTGCGGTGGCCTTCAGGCATTTTCCAGTAGTCAATCGCGATGTCAGGAGCCATCAGCTTCTCCCACTTGGGCAAACGTCCTGCATCAAGATCTTGCAGTTGACGTGTGTACGTGAAGACAGCTTCTTCTTCCAGATATCCGACAAAGCGGTGAACGGTGCGAGGACTGATGAGGTAGGCGAAAAACAATGCGTTACACCAGACTCCTTGAGCGCCTAGAACCATAAGGCGCATAAAAGGACCAGGCTTACTCAGCTTGAGAAAAGTGAGCAAATGCAT
Source organism: Ascochyta rabiei (assembly GCF_004011695.2). Lineage (NCBI taxonomy): Eukaryota > Fungi > Ascomycota > Dothideomycetes > Pleosporales > Didymellaceae > Ascochyta > Ascochyta rabiei. The sequence goes on from NC_082405.1 coordinate 821,122, forward strand.
CCGCTCGTTGTAGCTTTCCTCGAGCAGTGTCTCAATCCTGGTTTGCAGTCAGAACCCATTCATAAGGTTTGAAGAGCTCGATTGTCAGATTCCCGCAGTGCTGCTTACCATCCATTGTCGCGCTTCATACGCCTCATTGAGTTGAGATGTCTGAGCATACCCGCGACCATTCCAGGTACGCCCGCCACGCTCTCAAGAAAGACGTTTCTGATCATGTACTTCTCCTCAGTCATGGCACCTTCTTTGTGCTTATAGCCAGTGGCTTTATCCAGTCCCCATCTGAGCACTCTGGTAGCAAGAAGAGCGGCTTTGTCAGATGCTGTCTGGGGTTCTCGGTGAGCGATTTGGACCCCATCCATCTGATTTTCGCTGAATTCTGGCGTCTCTATCAGAAACCATCAGTTTGAGAGATCAGTGTGTACCCACCAGGGTGGGGCCATGCCGCTGGTGTTCTGCGGACCATTTCTGTTTCTTTCTTTTCGAAGAACTTCTGGATCTTGGGACTCTCTGAGGAGGAAAACTGGCGTTGATAAGCCGGAGCCTGGATGTGCTGAACGACCATGAATGCAGGTCGGACCGAGGAGGTGTTCAGAGATTTGAGAAGCTGAGCCGTCGCCCGCCTGGAGGCGACGGAGCCCCGAATGGCTAACCTGGTGGTGATCATTGGCGAGCGTTCAAGATATGTATTTCACTAGGTGATGTTTTGCTGTGGTGGTGAGTGTTAATGGTGAGCTGGTATTCAGGCTGAGGCACGCAATGGTACTTTATATAATCGCAGGATTCATGCAAGTGACACCAAATTTCTAAAAAAGGGCTATCGGTCAGAAACTGCCTCGACTTAGAAGCTGCTGCAATCGACACAGTCATCAAAGGGTGAAGCAGGAAGTCCAAGACAGCGCCAGCCACTAGTCATCGGCATCGTCGGCATGTTCAGTGCACGTCTACCGAATAGCTGGATGGGATTGGTCGGTTAGAGTTACATAAGACGCGTACGGTCGCGTGCCGGTAGAAGAGTTTGGTGTTTGGTGGCTGTGGAAGGGTCACCACGAGAATCCACCGGGTCAGCCTTGCCAAGCCATCGCAGCTGCAAACGGTTAGATTCTACGAGTGGCGGCAAGAGCACGCAGAAACCTATCAAAAGAGTCTCAAAGTTGCCGAAGTATGTCTGATCGACTGTCACGCCTTTTTTTGGGAATGCTTTCCCTGTTGCGCACAGGAGAGCTACGCTCTTGCTCGAAGAGACTTTCCGACAGATTCTCGCCCGGGGTCTCGGTGATCCACGCGCAGGGCTGAAGGGGTTTCGGTATCCGGATCTACCGCACGTTACAGCTGCAATCACCAAGCATTGGCTCTGCTCGGTTTCTTGTTTGCAGAATTGCTCGGATACAGCGGTTCCTGACACTGCTCCAAAAGGGCTACCCGAGGGCCTTCGCAGTATCTCAGCAAGAGCTTCGAACAGCGAAGAAGGTCTGTAGTCTAGATGCTCATGAGCTCACAACGGTACTGCAAAGCTACTCCAAATACCTCCCGCCATACAGAGAGAACACATGCTTACACTCAAGTCTTGTTAGGAGGTGAGACTCGTCTTGGTGTGTACGAATTTGGGATTCCATGCGGGGTCGCTGTGCTGACTGAGTTTTGCATTTATTGACGGCTTGCGTCTCGCAGAATCCTTCAAGCGGAAGGGTTGGGCAGCTATCAAAGTGGGGCATTCTTTACTCATCGTGCCCGAGAAATGGCTTCCTCCGCTCTTTTGCGCGGACTACTTGACCAGCTTGCTCTACTGGACGTTGAAGCCACTTTCTCCACTCTTAGATGAGATATCGTTATGCTCAACACCCGACACAGACGCTGCAGACGGACCCTTGTTCAGGTGCTGGATGAACTCCTTGATCTTATCCTCGCTGCCCTGAGCCTCCCCTTGGACCTGAGTTGGATTAGTGTTGGGAAGGTGTTTTTGACCTATGAAGACCGCAAGAACTCACGGTGCCATCTGAAGCGTTGGACACAAAACCTGTGACGCCAATGCTCTTGGCCTGCTTCTGCGTGAACGATCTAGCAAGTATGAGCTACCAGGACTAGCATTGACCAAACTAAGCACGTACCTGAAGTTGACACCTGATCACATCGTAAGTAGGGCCGGCGGACGGATAGGGCTGCAGGACCTACCTTGCACCTCGCCATCAACCTTGAAAGAAATCTACGATATCAGCTCTGCTATGGGCTGTGAAACCAGAATGACGTACTCGCTTGTCAGACATTCTGGCTGTTGTCGTGAAGAATCGTCTCATTCAAAGGATCGCGTAAAGAGCTGCCTAGACAATCTGGGTGTTGTTGTTTTCTCGAAATGATGTGTCGTCGTGCTCGTTCGCGAGATTGACTGGCTTGCTCCATCACAGTAACGTCATGGTGTAGAAGCACGCCGCCCTGTCATTGGACACACAGGATGCAAGTGTACCCCTGGCAGAAATAGCGGGAGAAAGCACGACTGACGTTTGTACAACGCAACAGCTCTCAGTAAATCTACGACTGCTCACATGTTGAATCTGACACCTTGCACTTATCGCCGTGGCCGCGTGCGTGCGGTGAAGCGTGAGCCGGTCCGACGCTAGTGTCGCGTTGTTTTGCGACAAGGGCTCGCGTTGCTAATCAAACACCCCTTTCGACACATGGCAACATCCGTAATTCGGCCATACCCATACCCATGAACCTTTGCAGGCACCGGCCGAACTGCTCTTCTGCAGCTCCACCGCGCATGTTTGCACCAAAACACCATCGCACCTGACCACGAGTCCGCAATCAACAGTCAACGACCATCGCACCCCCTGTCGTCCCATCATGGATTCGATGCCCACACCCCCACCGGAGCGAGGCTCTTCGCCAGAGCCGTGGGCCACGCCAGCCCTCGCACTGAACGCGGTGCCTCAGCTCGATCGCTCCGTATCGACAGCTTCGAGCGTGTCTTCTCACTCGGGTCGATCGGTGAGCTCGCGACTTTCAGAGAGTGGAATCCCGGGCAAGAGGCGAGGCTACATGAGACCGGAAGGCACACAGTTTTCGGATTCGGCGAAAAACAGGGAAAGCGTCATGAACCTAGGAACGATCGCGCATCTGCAATACTACTTTGCTCGGACCGGGCTGCTGGATACAGCTACGGGACGCGTCGCAAAGTCGAGGAAGCCAGGTTCGAGGTCTCCTGGTGGGACCGAGGCGGAAGTCGACATGTCCATACTGTCGCCAGTATCGCCTTCTCTAGCAGCGTACGATTTTGGCGATAGCCTAGTCGAATCGCCTCAGGATGAGACTGCTTCTATGGACTGGGAGGGTGGCGAGCCCATGATGCTCCCACCCACTGTCAGCACCTACAAGCAGAACCCCGTATACGTTCCTCCGCCTCCAGACATGACCGTCCTGCGCCGGGAACTGCGCGAGTCTCTCGATGAAGCTAGCAAGCACCTGCAAGAATTGGAGAAGCGCTTTACCGGTGATGACCCCTTGGAGAGCGGGGGCTCAGGTCCACGCTCAGCTGATGCGGCAGGGTGGCACGAGATTCAGGGCCTCAACCTTCTGGATGTCACAACTTTGGCTATCAGAGCTGCCAAAAACTACTACACCGCGCATGAGGAGCCCCAACGGTTGTATGCTATCAAGACCGAACGCGACATCCGCAAAGAGCTGTACGAGGTGTTAGAGGTCCTGAAACGCCTGGCAATACGCAATTTCGCCAATGGAGTGCAGCCTTACGAAGTTGCACAGATCAGACAGTGGATTGCGAGCATCAGCGACCTGCTCGACGCAGAGGAAGAGAAGGAGAGACTGGAGCACGCACAGAGAGAAAGCTGGGCGTGGCGTGAGGGCGACTGGTCAGGTCGAGAGCGCGAAAGGGAGTTGTTGTTTCTAAAATCTTTCGACAACACCACCGACTCTCTGCCTGACTGGACAGAGCCAACGGAGAGCGAGCCCCAGACACCGTTTCTCCTTGCCTTACAGAATGGACTACGCCTCGTCCACCTGCACAACAGCCTAGTGAGGAAGTCACGTCGCCACTTTGAGGAGATCAAGCAATACCACACCGACACAGCGAAGCCATACCGATGTGCCGATAATCTGAGGTACTGGGCCAAGGCTGCCGAGCTACGTTGGGATATTAAGCTGGATGTCGACGTACTTGGCGTGGTCCAGGGCAAGGATGCCGCGGTGTGGAAGAAGTTCGATGCCGCTGTCCTGCAGTGGTGCCAAGGCGTACGAGAGGAGATCACATGTGAGTGGTTGAAGCAGAAGAACCAAATACGAGCACCGACGCTGCACATCCGCAACCCGAGCTGCGAGGGTTTGTGAGCCTGCGTGTCTGGACCTGGGTGCTTGGATGCCTCTGCGGACCTTTCTTTCTCACACGACCTTTGTTGTCTATGTTCTTACCTAGAAGTACCTAATATGTACGAAGCCGCCGGCCGTGCAGTCGCTGGCTCGTTCTCGGAGACTCGTCCTGGTCTGAGGCTGGACTGTCTCCAAGACGGCGCGAGTGCTTGGTCGATGCACCTATTTTCCCTGCCCAGCAGGCGTCAGATACCCCATTTTCTGCAGCACTAGCATCACTTGCAGTAGCGTAGCATTTACATAGCCAAGAGGTCATGCAACTTTTCTACAACATTTTGGATCTGACTTGTGCGTTTGTGAGTGAAGAAAGACGTTGCCATTCTGTCGAAGCCCCCTACCGAAGGCACCGAGGGGTCGATAAAGTAAAATGAACTTGTCCAGCGATACGGGACACACGGACGCAGTTGGTGGCGTCTAAGATTAACAGTTCAGTTCATGAACTTCTGGAAACAGGGGTCAAGCTAGCGGTGATTGCGGTTCACCGGGGTCGAGTGTCAGGGCCGCGGGCAAGGTGTTCTGAATGAAACAGCAGTGTCGCGCAGATGCACACGTCTCTTCCCACGACAATGGAGGGGCTGGCGAGTGCATCTACGCACGCGAGTCTTTGTCCATCACGTTGTTGTACAGTCCAGTCCAACCGGCTCGAGTCTAGCTTCCTGCACGCCGTGTTGTTTGTTGACAGCGGACGCCGTGTGAGACGGTCAACTAGGCGAACGTGAACGCGACTTCCCCGACTCAGCCCAAGTGCTGCTCCCTGCAAGGCCCGCACAGTCGCTGCTGCTCCCTTCTCTCTCACCTCCATGACGCAGAACAGCTTCCGGGGTCCAGCAGCAGCAGCAGCACCAGCAGCAGCAGCAGAGAATGACTCCATGAGCAGTCTGCGCACGCCGCATTTGGTCGACAGCCCCGCGTCGAGTGAGGTGGCAGCGACACCGCCAGATCAGCCCGCGCCAGCGAGCAGCAGCACCGCATCGTCATCCCCGCGCACCCAACTCAGACGCACTGCCTCGCTCAACAATAGCAGCAGCAGCATCCTGGACAGCACCACCAAGCTCGCCCGCAACGTGTCTCCAGCCCTGTTGGCCCGCATGAAATTCCTCAACCAGGCCAGCTCCACCGACAGCCCCAGCAAGAACGCGCCCTCGCCCGGCGCCATTGGCCGCATTGCTGAGCACAAAATCAAGCAGCTCGACGACTTCCACTCCACTAAGCGCACCTTCAGCATCGAGCGCCGCGGCACCGCCTGGAGCAGCGGCACAGGCAGCCAGCTCGGCACGCCGCTGATCCCCCAGCTGACGGGCGAAAGCGTCCCAGCGCTGGTCATGGAGCGCGACCTCGAGAGCGACATTAGCAGCGTCATCAGCACCAGCGACCGCGTCCTGCCCTCTGAATCAGAGGCAGAGACGGACGATGTTCTCGACATGCAGAAGTACCGTCTGCCTGACATCACCAAAACCAAGAGCCTGAGCCAGACCATCGCCGAATCTGACACCACTCCCGTCGCCGACCTGACACGCCCGCCCACACCACCGCCCAAGGATACCCCGCCTCTGCGCATCGAGGACGAGGTTTCAGTGCTCGATAACCACAATGACATGGACGTCGCGTCCCACTTTGCCCGCCGACACCTGCATCGCACAAACTCCATCTACACGCTGTCCAAGGCAAGCTTCAGCAACCAGATCCAGCAACTGACGTCGATGAAGCTTCCACCCACCACGATCGCGTCTGAGATCACTGCGCTGCCCTCGTCCACACTTGCCGGCCGCGCACTACACAGCTCTGCAAACGACATCCGCCTATGGATGGCCAAGGCTACCGAGGTCTTGAATGGACTTGATGCCGACGATGATGTTGAGTGGGCTGCTGCCGCCGGAAGAGAAGGCCTGGCCGACGTCGATGCCGCCATTGGCAAGTTCGAGGGTCTCATCACCGTCTACATCACCGCCATCGAGGACCTGCAGTCACGGCCAGACATTGCGCTGCTGCCTCTCAAGGACCAGACAACATTGGTCACTCAGATGGAAGAAATCGTCGGAAACTGGACCGAAATCAAGCGCACACTCAAAGGCATCAAGAACCAGGTCGAGATCGCCATGGAATGGGAGGAGCTCTGGAACTCGGTGCTTGGTGAGATCGGTGCCGAGGTTGAGACTCTCAGCCGTCTAGTGTTCGAAATGGAAGAGCGCAGGCATCGTGTCATATCTGATTCTGTGGCTGAATCTGCGGAAAAGTTCGACATCGCCGACCTTGAAACGATTGTGGAGACGCCACGACAAAACAAGATGCACAACAACCGGCTTAGTATGCCACCTACGCTTACAGTCATGTCACCTATCTCGCCCATCCCTCAAATCGAACAGGAGAGCTCACGTCTGCTGGAGATCTTTGCCAAGCTGCAGCCGTTGCGTGCGTCGCTTGACTTCCTTCCCATGCGTCTAGCCTCATTCGAGATGAGGGCGAGCACCATGTTTCCTTCTGCATGTGATGAGTTAATGCGCAGAAAAGAACAACTGGAAAAGCAAGAGAAGACTTTGGAAGCAGAAGCAGATGCATTGCGAGAGGAGCTGGGTGAAGACAAATGGGTACACAGCTTCAGACAAGCTGGCAGCAAAGCCGTGGCCATGTACGATTCATGCATGAAGAGCATCGAGAGATTACAGCAAGCTATCGATGATGGTGACGATGAGAAGCTAGGCTCGCGCATCTCTACATACAAGGACAAGAGAGATCATTATCCGCCCTCAATCAAACGGGTGCTCGAGTTGATCGACATAGAGATGAAGCACAGGTCGACAGTCAATGGCGAGATCCTGCGCATCCAACAGGACGTCCGCCAGAAAATGTCCGACTTGGAGGGAGGGATCCAGCAAATGGACGCCATTCTGGATGACGTGTCCGCATCTCGCAAACTTCGAGATTCCGTCTCCACAGTACTATCTGCACGCACCGAAGCCTCTTCCGCAATTGACACGCCAGGTAGCTCGCCTGCATCGAGTGTTGTGATGAGCCGCAAGGGTAGCGACTATAGTTCCATGACCCCCGCAGGCCGAAAGTCACGCCAATCCAGCACCTCAACGACAAAATCATCCCTACCACCGAATCGCCGATACTCTAGCCTACCTGTCATTCCGGGAAGCACAACCCGCAAGTCTCTGCCCGCTACGTATCTCGAGCCGACTATATCTCGCGCGATGGCCTGCACACCGACACGCACTGCCCACTCGTCGACCCCTGCTATAGAACGACCCTCAACAAAGCCTCGTTGGAACACAAGCACAAACATGCGCGATACAGTTGTTGGGCACCACCACAAGCCGCTCCCTGCGACGCCACTGAGGAGCCTTTCTGGTCAGTCATCCATTCCGGTCAGAAGCCCTCTAGGACGTTCTTCGATGCTTTCGCCTCCTCCTGTCCATTCGGCGACCGCCACACCTGCAAAATCGTCTTTGAAACGCCCCGTAGCGAGCACGCTGCAGTCACCCTCCACACCTCTCAAAAGCCCCACGTTTGTGCATTCATCGTTCTCAACAAGAAGTCCAGCTTCGGGTCGCCGCGTGACCATCGCAGAGGACGATAGCAGCCCTCCCATCGAAGACAGCCCAATTTCTCGTCGCGCCACACGTCCAGCTAGTGCGATGAACAGTCGCCGCACCAGTCTTTTGCCTACGCCTAAGCCACGCACTACGTCAGCCTCCACCCTGACACCTGCTTCAACACCCGCTCGCGCTACCAGCAGGCTTGACAACACTGAGGAAGGCAGGAAGAGCAAGGCCGGCGATGGGCGATCAAGCCGCGTCAGCAGCCGTCAATCCAGTCTTGGTGTCACTGGCCGCCAATCGAGTCTCGGGATCAGTGGACGACAGTCAAGTGCAGGCGATAGACCGGTTTGGAGATAGGCTCTCACAAAGCGAGCCTATCTCTTGGACACTTGAGGTAGTCCAATGCGCAATCATCCCCCCCCCCCCCCCTTCCTTGGCCCTGGCTGGCCCATTCCTTTACTGCCGATTCCATTCAACAGCCTTTGCATTCAGCATCTACAAGCGAAGCGAAATTTTTCATGTGGTACATGGCTTGCATGTGCCGGCGTTCATGGCGGATTGGGGAAAGTATTTTATACCCCGGTGTGTGCTTATTTGCAATTTTTGTTCTCGGATAAGGCGCGTTTGTATTCTATGTGCGTCCAGTGCAGCGCAGCGAGCGCGAGTTTGTACACCAAAGCGTCCAGATCGCGACCCATTCGAGAGGGAGGAGAACGCTACGGCGACGAGGCGCTAATGGTACATTTGAGCATCAACCTGCAGCGATGTAGAAGATAGAGAGATACCATAAGCAATCGACATACCAGTTATCAAGTCAAGACTAGGTCCTTATAACGCGCGATTCGCCTCTGCCTTGGGCCCTCTAGTCGCCTCCCCCGAACACTTCCACGCATGGTCTCTCTCCCTGTAACCCCCTTCCCTATCAATATGCACATGCATGTTATCATCAAACACTTTCTCGTCCTCATGTTCATCGCACCGTCCAATGGTGTAGAACCGCCCATCACTCGGCCGCAAGATTCTCCCCAGCGGTCTCCCTACCGCGCAGCACCTGGAGCTTGGCGGATCCACCGGCAGACAGAGCGTCGCATCGGGGCACGGCAAATACTGCGCGATGAAAGCAGGGACATTCACATTATCGTTTTGCAGCACTTGGCCAGCTGTCGTCGAAAAAGTATCCCCGCGACTGCGGTCGTGCGTCCGGCTATACGCCCCCCCCGTTCCCATTCCCTTAACACCGACGCCCGCACTGCATAGCAGAGACTTCTGCATCTAGCCTGTTCAGCTTCTCGGTTTCGATCTCCACCTCGCGCCGCGCTTGCATGAGCGTGAAGGCTGACTCGTGTCTAGCTGTCTTTAAATGTGCGAGGTGCGATAGTTCTTCGTATGTTAATGGGTCGGCTAGCTCTTTGAGGTCACGGGTCCAGGGAGCATGGCTGGGGACTGGGGTGGCTGGGGTAGGAAGACGGTGGTGCGTGGTGGTGTTGATGGTGGTGTCGAGCTCTGTGTATCCGCTTGTGCTGGGATGGGGGAAGGACTTGGTGGGTGCGCATGGGCTGCGCTCGTATGCTGGCTTGGAGTTTGCTTCGTGGAGCGTGTCGGTGTGGGGGTTATAGATGTTGGGTTCTCCATAGTTTGAGATGGCGAGATTCGCAAGCATGTGTTGGATCTGGTCGAATGCTGTGGCTTTTTGCATTACGGATGAGACGGGTTGCGAGTCGTAGCACTGTGGGAATCCGAAGTAAATGGAAGACATTTTGTGTGTACTTTAGTTGGTTGTACCTGGAACTTGACTGTAAGGAAGTAACAAAAGAACCTCACATTTATGAACTTAAAGTAGCCACCAGGACTTACGTGCAGGTGGCGATACAGTGATGATGCATTCTGCCAGCACGACGACAGCATACAAAGTACGTTGAAGACACACGCCGGTGTCCCCACGTAGCATAAGACACCGCACTTGGAGCCCGGGTATAAATTACACCAGAAGATATATGACGTTCCAAACCCAACTCTAAGAAGAAGTGCGCTGTAGACTCTGACGCTACACGTAGTATGCCTGCTGTACAATGTGTGTTTGTGTTTTATTGTATCCGACTGCATCCTGCTGTAATTGCAACTTGGATGAGTGAAGCGGGGCTGGGAATGTCCGAACAGTGTGACAGATTTTTTAATGGTGAGGACAGGAACTGCAGTCGGGAAGTAGAAGCTCCAGAGCTGCGGGCTTCAGCGACGTTGAACATCGTGAAAAGGTGCATAAAAATTACCCAAATCGAAGATATCACTCGGAACTTCGGTTTTAAAATTCATTCTCGATTCCAAAGTTGGTGTGTACCAAAACGACGCACAGTGAAATGGCCATACAATATGCCCAGAGTTGCGCAAGTAAAAGCAGCTCTATACCATCACTGTTTGCCCTACCACTACAATGGGGAATCATTCCAGTAAGCCATCATGTTCTACTGCTTCAAACCAGTATGCTTTGCGTACACAACCACGGCTATGCATGTGGATTATGCCTCTCACGCACTTCGATTACCATGTGCACCGCAACTGCGATAGGTTTTCCAGGACGGCCGAATACTTTCCAAAACACCACACCTTCATCAGGGAACTGCAAAAAGGTGCAGAAGGGGAGGTTCAAGAGTGGTTGAATAAGTGAACTGGCGTCTTGCTTGCTGTAAAAGTCTTGAAGCGGGAAGGAGTTCAACCACGCGAGCTTGAATTCCTGAAAAGCTTCCCCGAAAACAACTCCACAATCAGATGTCTTGCTTTCTTCGACAAGCAGCCTACACCTGAAGACTGTTGCATCATCCTGGAGCACTGTCCGGTTGGCGACCTGCATACCTTCTACTGGAACCGCGCGGCGTCGATTAACAACGGTGCCTTTTCAGAAGCGTTCATGTGGTCCATCTTCAGCCAACTGGCAAACGCAGCCGCTTTCTTGCACGAAGGCATAGGGTGCAAGAACGCGGGCGACGCAAATCTCTGGCGCCCCATAATTCACCGCGACATCAAGCTCAAAAACATTCTGGTGAGGAGTCTGGGGTCGAACGACGATTTCTCCGAAATCACCATCAAGCTCAGCGACTTCGGCGTGGCAGCGTACTACGATCCAAAAGCCGCAAGTGACTTGAATTTCGCAGGAATCCCGGCGTACGGGCGCCAGAAGTTACCTGGGACGCGAGAATCTGCTCTCCAGCAAGCGATATCTGGTCCGTTGAAGCAGTGGTGCGTTATCTTGCCCACGGCTTCCCCCCAACCAAATGCCCTCGAACCAGCAAGGAAAAGTGGCTTGAAGAGAATGCAGGCAAGAAGCCATACCACGGCGACCTATCCAGAGCTGATCAAGCATTTTGGTGGGCCAGGGAAGCGGCTCCAGAGGCGATTCCCACCAACCTGGCGATTGACGATCAAGTAAAGGACGACCCCCAAGTATTCAAACGCGCTGAACAACTATCTTGGAATGGCGCTGAAGATGAAAGCCGATGAACGGCCAGAAGCCGGCAAGCTGGCACAGTATATCCAATGGACAAGTTCGGACTTTATTTTTGCAGACAATAAAACGCATTACCCACCCCCCCAAAATCCCCAAAAAATCCCAAAAACGCCAAATCCGAACGACATCTCCACGACGTGAAAGACGCGTAAACGCTAGCCAGCTGACTAATCCCCAATCACCATCCTCACTCCCACGCACACGCACCCTCCCCACCCTAACACCACCAAACCAACATAACGCACAAACCCCAGCACCTGTACGTCGCACCTCCCCCTCCTCCTTTTCCCTCCCTCCCTATTCCCATGATGAACGGAACCCCGCTGGTCTGAACCACCAGCGTGACTTCCCCATACACTTGACCCGAGAGCCACGTGCCTCTCCCTGCCCAAACGCGCTCCATCTCGTGGTTGGCATGCATACAAACGCATGTGTATATGTTTGCTTGCTAGCCCGGATGGTGGTGCGAAGGGAAGAACTGGGGGGAGGCGGGCTTGATGCGCGAGACTAAGATAGCTCTGATTGGAATCGTGGGTTGTGGATGGCTGGCGTGTATTGGTTTTATGTGGTGTGCGATGGTTTGCTGACTAGAGTGCAGGTTGGTGGTGGGTGCTGTTTTTGTTCTTTTGAAATGGTTGCAATAGGACGTTTTGATGGTCTGATCGTGTGTCTCTTTGTGTGATTTTAAAGAGTAGGCATGAGGGGGTCGTGTGAATGCTGGAGCTTGACAAAGTGCACCCTTATCTACCAGCAAGTTCTCTACGTTAAACGCCCGTTTTCAAACGGCACATTCAATCTCATCCGTCTCTGCCTTGCTCTCTCCATCTCCCAGTCCCTCTCTTCATCGCCACTGCGCTCATCCTCGCTAGCACCCCGCTCGTCGATCATAACTTCACTCGCCCCGCCCTCGCTACTCGGTCTTCCACTTCCACTCCTGTCGCTCCTCGTTGGGCTCAAGCTCTTCAGTCGCTCGGCCGGAATGCGTCTCTGCAGGCGACTTGCAGCTGTAGGTTCGATCTCAGCGAGCGCGACAGGCGTTGCGATACTCATCAGCTCAGCAATGGCACCTAAATCCTTGCTGAAGCTTGCTATACTATCCAGTCGCTCCTCCCCCGGCGCCTGGTTTTTGGGCAGTGTGTCTGCGACGACGATGCGGAGCTCGGGTAGCCATCTCCTCACAAGATACCGCTTGATGCGACTCCAGGTCCCAAATTCGTCGACTGCTGGGTCGTAGTCGCCCTTGCGCTGCAATTTATCACCGCCGAACCATCGAGTCACAAGACGCCACTTAATCAATCCCCATGTGCCGACAAATGTCAGTCCACTCCTGGGCCCACGCCTTGTCCACAGATGTGGGTAGTTGACTGCCAGGTCATAATACAGAGACTCGTAGACGCCTCTGCGAAGTGGGTTCTGGCGCTGCGTAGAAAGTGAATGCTTGACACCGTACCAAAGTACAAGGACGGTGAACAGAACCGGTACAGCGGAGATGAAGAACCACTTGATTGACGGGTTTGACTCAAACGTATCGACATTCATGCCGAAAAAGCCACATACGAAGGTCAGTGGAAGGAAGATGAACGTAATCCAGCTAAGGCGCCACATAGAGAGGCCGAGCTGCAGGGAATGACGAGCGTCGCGAATGCCTACACTCTTGTACATTAGATCTGCGAGGGCGGTTGTTGGTGCTATAATGTCGCGCTCCCATTGTTTGGTGAGGCGTTCGAGCTCAGTCGGGGTATTGCCCAGCCATTCTTCGTCTTCTTTTGGATCGCCTGATGCGAGTTCGTGCAAATATGTGCGCATATCTTTGACCATATCCAGGTGTTTCCAAATCAAGCGCTCGACTTTGAGCCATAAGGCGCTGTTGCTCCAGAGCTCCTGATCGCGGGACTCATCGGCGGGGTTTTCGTAAATCTTGTCCTCCAGGATACCAACGTGCGCCTCACATGTGGCGAGGAAGCGGTCCCAGTTGTAGGCGAGGGCCTTGAAGATGTCTTTGAGGATGTAGTCCATGCACTCAACTGTTAGTGCTTCATCGGATGATGTTTCCTCGCGTGAAAGGTAGAAGGTTAGTCGCCGCCAGCGAGATTCGATTTCTTGCCGAGCGCCAATCAGCGTGTCTTTAACATCGCCAGATTGCGAACTTTCGAAGACAATGATGGTGCTACCGTTATCGAGAGTGTTGAGTTTGGGAATGTACTTCTCTCTGTGTTCGTTCGCATTCACATCTCCATACGACTTCTTCAAGCGCTGGTAGTCCTCAAACTCTTCCTCGTTGTAAGGATTGGGTATGTCTGGATCAGTTGCCGACCCTGGCGTGCCGTTGCTCAGCTGTACGTAAACGGAGAGACGCTGTACGAGTGCATCATAGGCATAACAAGGCTGATCATCCGCATCGTAGCCGTTGAGCTCCATCATCTTGGTGCCTTTCTTCGGCTTTTGAATCTTTCCTCTTGGAAAGTGCTTCAGATAGTCGCAACTGAACGAAGCGCGACTAATGCCCCTCCATGGATCGCGCTGCGCTCGAAACGTCCTTCCGTTCGGGACAGGCTTATTGTTGCGTACAAGAGGCCGTTCATACTGCGCCCATTTCCCAAAGGTAGTGCCGACAAGATCGTGACTTCCATCGATATTGAACTTGCCCAGCAAGAAGCGTGTCGCCCAAGGTGCATTCTGTACATGGATGACTCGAAGTGCAGCCTGATCCGAGACGCTTTTCTTCCGGTAGAACCTCCGTAGACTGTCCACGTCACAGAACTCTTTACTGACTACCTTTCTCTTGCCTTCTGGGGCGTGTTCCTTCCCAACGTAATCAACCAGCAACACACGGCCGTGCTTCCAGCTTTCGTCTGTCCATTCTTCGTGCCACTGTAGGTTTGGGCTATGCTTGCGTCTGTGCCCAAACGTGCTATTTCGCCGCTGCTGAGCGGTAGATTGGGACTCCTCATGCTGGTATGTCGGTCGTACATCAAAGGTCCTGGCTCGCTCTATTCGATGGTTAGACGTTGATCACGACGCCCCCCTTGGCCGCATGTTAACTCTCAAAGCAGTCTGTCCACAGAGCCGCATCCAGTTATATATTCCAATCTCCTCCTGTGCCAATTAAAAATATCTGAGTATATTGCGCTTACCTGCAGTAGGCGAAGGTGACGGCTGTGGAGGCTCTCCACTCGCTGTATCTTCGATGGTGATAGGCGGCGGGGGATCACTCCTCGAACGCTTGAGACTAGTCATGATGACGCTAGAGTGTTAGTGAAGTTTGTTGTTGATGCTCGTCCATTTATTAGTCAAATGAATTCGATCGTACGGGAAGCAAACAACAGGTGCGACTGCAGTGCAGGAAGTAGCAAACAACGACTGGGTAAATGTTTTGATTGATGCTGCCTAGTCCTGGTCGCTAGGTATATAAATTGCATAAGGCTAGATACGAACGCCATGGTAATGATCGGTGGAGGCCTTGCAGCTTTGTGATGGCGCAGTGTGGGGGCGGAGGTCAGGTTGGTGGGCGCAGGTGAGAATGCGGAGTCAGCTGAGAACATGGATCGGCACGTCTTTTCCGAAACCGTAGTTAAGCCTCATAACATAGAGTGTGCTGACCACCACCTTGCAAGGTTCGATCTTGGGAAGTAGCTACGATCGGTCAAGCGACGTCTGCCTTGACGGATGTTGAAATCCGGCACGTTGTGTGGCAGAATCAAAGGTCATAAGATAAGAGTTACTGGGACTTCTCCGCTCTATGCATTTCAAGTATGTTCTATACACAGACCAACTCCACGACTCCTCTTCACCCACGGGTATCCATAACATGCAAACATCATCCGCCATGCTCTATAGTTCATCATGCCCGTCAGCGTCTGGCATCTTGATCTCTCCCTCTGGTCTGTTCAACGCCTTGTCAAGGACAACACCGCTCTTCTTCCTGTACTTATCCCACACGCCCCAGAAGTCCTTCTCCATGCCCTTTTCCATTTGATCCGGCAGCACCACTACATATTCAACATGGAGGTTGCCATACTGCAGCCCATCGTTATTCTCAAGCTGCTGGTGCCAAACTGGCATGCCCTCCTCCTTCAGAATCTCGACGGTGTTGGGTTGCACAACTTCACCGCGCTTGCGGGATAGTTTGACAATGTGTCCGTCAAGGTGTGTGACATTGCGGGTCCAGTCGCCCATCCACGCTTCTCTCAGCGAGAGCACTTCGCGCCAGAACAGATCAGGACCGCGACGGCGGAAGAAGGTGCCATCTGTACGTTCGTGATCTTGGGCGCCGAGTGCTGCATCCGCTTCAACAAGGTGCACGATGAGGTCTCCGGCGACGTAGTCGGGGCTTTCGTCAGCTTCGTTCTCGTATGTAATGCGCACACCGTCTGGCATGCCCTTCTCGATGTCGAGTTCGTGCGTCTCAGATTCACGAACGACCCTGCTGCCGTGGCAGATGGGGCACGGGTTTTTGATCGTCTTGCCCTTGCCGTTACATGCGTCGCACTGCATTTGGACTTGTTGGAAGAGCCCTGGCGCGAGTTGTTGGCGTCTAATAACTGCACCACGTCCGCCACAGGTGTCGCAGGTCTCGACGTGTCCGTCTGCTGAGCCGGATCCCTCACATGCAGAGCAGATGGCCTGCTTCTCGATTGTGAACTCGGTCTTGCGTCCGTTGTAGAAGTCGCGAAGAGGGATGGCGACACGAACTTCCATACTGGGGCCTCGTCGCTCTCCACCGTGGTGTCCAAAGTGGCCTGAGCCGCCGAAGAAGCGTGAGAAGAGATCGAAGGGGTCGTGACGCTGGCCCGGACCATTGCCCTTCTTGTGTTGCTCGATACCGTCGTGGCCATACTGGTCGTAGATCTTGCGGGTTTCTTCGACACTGAGGATATCGTAGGCTTCGGCGACTGCAACGAACTTTTGGTTCGCGCTCTCATCTCCACTGACATGTGTTAGTGAGGCTCTTGGAGAAGAGAGTTGGGTGGGATCCTTCACATACGGGTTCTTGTCGGGGTGAAACTTCTTGCTCAGACTGCGGTAGGCCTTCTTGAGCTCGCGCTCGGAGGCGTCTTTCTTCAGACCTAGTAACTACACCATACAGAGTCAGTGAATGGGTTTGACTTGAGATGCCTGAAGAATGCGGAGAAGAAATGGCGGCTATCAACTCGACCTACCTTGTAGTAGTCCTCTGCTCCGAGCACCAGCAGTGCAAAGCACAAGAGCAGCGCCAATTGCGCTATACGTATGAACATGTTGCACTATGAGGGGACACCAAGACAGTGCCTGGTTGTAGATGGCAGTTCGAGCAGAAAGGACGGAAGGAAATGTGAATGCAGAAGCAGCTACATGAAACGCAGCGAAAGACTGCCAAAGCAAGCGAGCAAAAGATGGAGGGACCGCGGCGAAGTGAAACTTGAGGCTGTAGTCACTGGAGCTTTGGACACGATACCAACAACTCGTCCAATCGGAGCCGAGGTGCGCGTGGCTAGAGAGAGATGGCTGACTAAGGACTCGACTTCGAGCGTCAACTTTTTGCGGAGAGAGGCAGCATCTCCGCGTGCATCAATTGCGGCAGCGACGCCCAACCCACCTCGACTCACACGCACACGCTCGTCCCGGACGCATTCGCTTGTCGTCATTACCGTCCGCGCACCACCGCCGTGTCCAGTGCACCCACAACCTCCACGCCCTCCACCGTCGTCTCAAATCGTGCCACCCCCGTAGCCATCCACCATGGCGACAAAAGCCACCACCGTCGCGCCCCTGGTGCAGCAATACATCACCAGCCAGAAAGTCGGCGTCGTCGTCTCGGCCGGCAAGATGTCCCGCGCAGTCAAGGTCCGCGTCGCCGGACAAGAATGGAACAAGACGTTCCGCAAGCACTTCCCCTCGCACAAGCACTACACCGTCTCGGACCCCAACAACTCGCTCGTCGAGGGCGACGTCGTCCGCATCACCTCGGGCCACCGCACATCGTCCACCATCAGACACGTCGTGACAGCCATCGTCGCGCCCTTTGGCGAGCCCGTGGAGAACAGGCCGCGCGTGCTCAACGCGGACGAGCTGGACACGCTGAGGACGCAGGAGAGGCTGTTGAAGGACGTGAGGGCCGCAGAGAGGGGGAGAGAGGCGAGCGTGCAGAGACTGGCCCAGGCTGCCAAGCAGGGCGTCAGGATCCCAACCCTGGAAGAGGCTGTGGAAAAGTTGCGCGTGCACGAGGAGACAGAGAAGACGAGGGCGGCGAACAAGGGTGGAAAGGAGGCGCATCGTGGGCAGGGCGGACAGACGGAGACGAAGCGAGAAAGGAGGAAAGCCGAGAAGGTCAAGAGCAGAGCGGAGAGACATGCTGCGGAAAGGGCCGAGAGCGCGAAGAAACAGGTGGTATAAGCTTGCAGAGGCGACGAGTCACGGTGTAGGACATTGTGTGTTTTGTGCAGTGTCACCAGACAGCTGCAGTTGTATCATAAGCCAGCATTTGGGCGGGATTTGATTATCATGTTCCTTGTATTTGTATTATCCTCTTGGGCAATGCTTTTGAGCAGCCGTAGTATACAAGGTGGAAGGGTATCGCAATAAGTCATCCGCCTGCCGCCCCTAGATGGCCAAAAACAAAACTCCAAGTACCATGCTTCAGGCGAGCCGTGCCGTGCCGTGCCAAAACGCCTCCCATGCATTGATCATGTCATAACTGCGTCATCGTCGTCGTCCATTCTACGCTTCAACAAGGTCGACCATGCCATCGTCCCCCTCGTTGTCATCGTGGGCCTTTGCAAGGAAGGGGTGTCCAAGAGCCTCGTCGGCGGTTATGCGTTTGGCGGGGTTGCACTCCAGCAAGCGATGCAAGAACTGTACGGCCTCCTTCTCGTCCTCTTCCAGCTCCTTCTTTGGCGCTGTCTTGTCGCCAGTCCTTCCAGTGCACCAGAGGATGATCTTCTCCAAGCTGTGACCGCTCTCACTGTAACTTGGGATGTTGGTCTCGAAGACCTGGCCGTGCAGCAGAGAGGTTTCCCGCATCTTCTTGCGGCCGAAAATGGTGGTGATCTCAAGCAGTGCGTCGATGTCGTCTGCGCTGTGGAAGAAGGGAAAGCGGCGAGAGAGCATCGTTAGTAAGATGACACCTACACTCCACATGTCGATAGAGCACGTCTGCTGCGTGCACTTGAGCAGCACCTCCGGGGCACGAAATCCACGAGTACCCGCTCGGTTCGCTCGGCGGCTGTTTCGTGTGTCGTTCTTGGGGTAGCTGGACGTGTTGTGGCCGGACGACTGTGTCTGCGCATACACGCTGTGAGTCACTCTGTGACGGCGGTCCTCGTCTGATAGATGGCACGCACATGGGTGCCAGTCTGTGCCCTCACGCTCTGCCAGGCCAAAGTCGACAAGAACTCCACGCTGCAGCGCAGGATTGTAAAGGAAGTTTGTTGGCTTGACGTCGCGGTGGATAATTTTCTTCTGGTGCACCGCTCGAAGTGCTGTGAACAGGCTCCGGAAGTATAGACGCATCTCAGAGATCTTCATGTCTCTGTAGTAGTCCCGGAAGTCGCGATGCTGGAAGTAAGGAAGCACAGCAACGACTTGGTCCAGATGGCGGAAGGCAGTGATAAGCGGGCAGACTGAATCCGAGTCTCTCAAGTCGTACAGTAGCTCAAGCTCGTTGAATATCCGGATAGGACTGCTTGTGACGTAGATCTTCTTGATGGCAACGTAGTGGGGTCGCTTGGAGCGTTTCCGGGATCCAGGTGACGACCACTTTTTGTTCTCGCGCTCCTCAATGTCCCAGCTGTTGTCGAATTTGTTGTACTCCAGATCTTCGGCCTTGTAGACAGTGGAAAATGTTCCTGCGAGACATTGTGAGCCCACCATGTGACCCTGCATGCGGCAAGCCGACGGCCTGAAGACTTACCTTCGCCAATGCGGTTGATCAATCGAAAGCGTTTGTTGATGCCGACAAATGTCTCTTCAAAGCGTGACATGTCTTCGGCGACGGCATCTTCGATCTCTTCGTCACTGCTGTCGACCGTGTGCCCGCTTTCATCGAGGGGATCCATGCTTTCGCCTAGTTCTGAGTGGACTTCCTCCTCGTTCTGGCCGTCTTCATGCACATTGATCTGCTCCGCATGGCGCTGCAGCGACACACGAGCCTTCGCCATGGTGGGGTGCGGTAGAAGCTGGGTAGTGTTGTGCGTGTGGGAGCATCCGTGCTGCGGGTTTGCGTGAAGACGCGACCAAAGTCATCACGTTAGGCCCAATGCGGCTAAAGACAAACACAACGCGCCTTCCGTGCGGCGGCGGCCCGCATCTGCTTGTTTGCTTTTCGTGCTCGCAAACAACACGCCCCCGACGACGCCGTGTGGCCGCGCATTGTCGTTTCTTCTTTTGCTTCTTTCCTCCTGACGCGATTCTGGGCACGATGGAGGCGCGCGTCGATTTCGACATCAACGAGGCGATCAAGCTGTTCGATAGCGATCCTGCAACGATTCCAGCGCCCGAGGCACCCCGGGCCCTGCAAGAGTGCGAAGATGACCCAGAAGCGCTGTCGTCGCTGGCGTTGATCAACAGCGAGCTGAATCCGGTGGTTGACGCCGTAGCGGAGAGTCCAGATGCCATCACTCGCAGCTCCGTCTTCGACACCCTCCAGTTCCTCCTCAAGTGTGTTCCAGCCCGCCCTGCCTGTGCAAGCAACAAAACAACGGCGCATGAGTCTGACCTTACCGTCCAATCTAGAAACTCGGCACAGATACCTCCAGCCGCCCTCGGCAAGATCCTCGACCTCATCGTCTCCGCGCTTTCCACCCAAGCCGACATCGTGCACGCCGACCTCGAAGCCGAAGACCAAGATGCAATCCCGCACCACAAGACCCTCCTAGAGATGTACGCTTTTCTGTTCCGGTGGACCATATCCGCAGTCGAAACAAGAGCGCTCGAGAAGTCGGCATCAGCGCCCGCAGCAAGAGGGCGGGGCAAGACGGGCAAGTCCAAGGCGGGCTCCAGCAAGGACGGCACATGGGACGCAGCGGCACAGCTCGAGACGGCGCTCGATAGGGTCAGCAAGGTCTTGAAGCTCAAGCTGGGCCGCATATTCGTCACAACGTCAGAGCGAGACACCTTCGTTGGCCTCTTCACCAAGCCCGTCTACCACATCCTGGAGAACGAGGCAAGAGTGAAGAATGCTGCCATACGCAACCACTGCTTCCGCGTCCTCTGCATTGCCGTCAAGCACCACGGCCACGCATACACCGCGCAGACATCGATCAACCAATGCCTCACCTACTTCGAACACCTGTCCGAGCCTATGGCCGAGTTCCTGCACACCCTTGCCGACGCATACGATTACTCGCAACTGGCCGAGGACGTGCTCAAAGACATCAGCACGAAAGAGTACAGCGCTACAGACCTGAAGGGCCCCAAATCCGTGTCGACATTCCTAATCAAGATCTCTGAGCTGCTGCCAAATCTCATCATCAAGCAAGGAGCACTGCTCAACAACCTCCTCGACAGCGAAGCTTATACTCTTCGATGCGCCATGATCGAAGTTTGTGGCAACCTGATCAACATGCTCAGCAAGCTGAGCCAAGACGATCGCAGCGAGGCCCACAAAAGAAACATCGACATCTTCTTCGACGTGCTGGAACAGAGATTTCTGGATATCAACCCTTACTGTCGGTGCCGTGTGATGCAGGTCTACGTTAAGCTTTGTGACCTCCCCCACATGAGTTCGAAACAAGGACGCAAGCGCCGACAGATGGCTGCAGATTTCTCCGAACAGAGCCTCAGAGACAAAAGCAGCAACGTACGTCGAAATGCCATTAAGCTACTCTCAAAACTCGTCGAAACACATCCCTTCTCGGCAATGTACAACGGTCTGTTGTCAACGGAGAGCTGGGAGCAAGGACTTGAGGGAATCGATGCGAACATCGCCGCACTGAAGCCTCCGGAAGAGTTGCAAGAGCGTGCGCCAGGCGAGGTCGACGAATCGATGCTACTTGACGCAACTCAAGCCGACGCTGGTACCGCGAAAGACCCGGCCGAGATGAACGAGGAGGAGCAAGCTGCGTTAGTTGTCAAGTTGCAAAAGGACGCTGAGACCGTCCAGGAACTGGAAAAGTTCAACAAGGCACGCTCGTTTGTTCGGCAAGCACTGCGGTTCATCGAGGTGATCAACGATGCGGCCGAGCAGGTGATGCAGCTGCTTTCTTCCAAGAACAAGAGCGAAGTCATCGAGGCCATGGACTTCTTCACTACAATCGATGCGTACAAGATTGCGAACGCGAGACTCGGCATCAAAAGGATGCTCCGGCTCATCTGGACCAAAGGCAACAGCGACGAGGGCAAGGGCGTTCAAGCGCACCTCATTGACTGCTACAAGGGCTTGTTTTTCAACGCGCCTCCAGGCTGTGATACAAACCAAGCTGCCAACTACATCACTCGTGGCATGATCAGTCTGACCTTCGACACGACACCGGCCGAACTCATTTCTCTTGAGCAACTTCTCAGTACTATGATGAAGCAAGGCTTGGTTAACAGCCTAGTCATTGAAAAGCTTTGGGCAATTTACGGTTATCAGAAGAAGGACATATCTATGAGGCAGCGCCGAGGTGCCATCATCGTTCTGGGCATGCTGGCACTTTCGTCACCAGACATCATTGTGCAAGAGATGGAGACCTGTCTGCGCATTGGCCTGGGAAAATTTGGTCATCGCGACTTCGGACTAGCTCGATACACCTGCGTTGCTTTGCGCCGAATCAGTGCACCTCCCGGCAAGCAACAGGCTGGTGAAGCTCAAGCTCCGGCCGTCAAACTTCCCAACGACCACGCCGTGTTGGTAAGGCTAGCCGCAATGTGCGAACTGGAATCTGACAGTAAGGATTGGTTCGGAGTCGCCGATCAAGCGATCAGTGCAATCTATGTGCTTTCGAGACATCCAGATGTACTCTGTTCGGACATTATCAGACAGGTCGCCAAGCGTGTATTTTCCCCGAAAGCACCTTCTCGCCCAACCTCTAGTTCCGGCCCGAAAGGAGATGGCTCAGATCCCATAGATGTAGATGAGGAGATGCCCGACGCACCTGCTCTTGACGCCCCACAGCCAAAGAAACAGAACTCGGCGTTGGCACTATCGCAGCTCGTGTTCATTGTTGGACACGTAGCCATAAAGCAGATTGTTCATCTGGAAATCTGCGAACTTGAGTTCAAGCGACGCAAGGCCGAAAAGGAGAAGGATAAGAAGGCAGCACCTCGAAAGTCATTAGCTCCCGAGCCAACGCCATTGAAGAAGGGACGCAAGAGAGGTGCTGCCAAGGATCCGACGCCTGCGCCGGAGGCGGAAGCCGATGATCTTGACCTCATGGCGGGTACCAACGAGGATGATTTCACCGATGCCATCGCCCACGTCCGTGAAAGAGAGTTATTGTTTGGCCCACAGTCCCTTCTGGCCAACTTTGGTCCCTTGGTATCGGACATCTGCGCCAACAACACCTCGTACAACCACCCAACGTTACAAGCTCAAGCTGCGCTATGTCTAGGCAAGCTAATGTGTGTCAGTCAGCAATACTGCGAAGACAACCTCAATCTTCTGCTCAATATCCTTGAGCGTAGCCAGGATGCCGTCGTTCGTAGCAACTTGGTTATTGCACTTGGTGATATGGCTGTCTGTTTCAACCACTTGGTCGAGCAAGATACTGAGTTCCTGTACCGCCGTCTTAACGACAGCGATCCGAGTGTCAAGCGAACATGTCTCCAGACACTGACCTTCCTTATCCTCGCGGGTCAGGTCAAGGTCAAGGGCCAGCTGGCCGAGATGGCCAAGTGCATTGAGGACAGTGACAAGAAGATTACTGAGATGGCGCGTCAATTCTTCAGCGAGTTGTCTACGAAGGACAATGCTATCTACAATCAGTTTGTCGACATGTTCAGTACTCTCAGTGCTGATACTGCGCTCGATGAAGACGCATTTAAGCGAATCATCAAGTATCTTGCTGGGTACATTGAGAAGGTAAGCTTCCTTGCAGGTTTTAGCATCAACATGAACAGTATATTGACTACGCACAGGAGAAACAAGCCAAACAACTCTCCGCCAAACTTGCTTCTCGATTGCCACGAGCTGAGAACGAGAGACAGTGGAGGGATATCGAGTACACGTTGGGCTTCCTCCAACACAAGGATGAGGAAATTCAGAAGATGTTGTCCGAGGGCTTCAAGGTCGTTCAGGCGACGGCTTAGAGTCCTTGTATTTTTCCTACTTTGCGATGGCGTTTGTCACGACTTCAACGATATGATACCTTGGGCAGAGACGATACTGGCGTCCACATCTTGAGTGGGATTCCATTCGAAAAGGCGAAGATGGAGTAATTATGTTGATGAATTGAACAGTGAATACTGCAGCGATACGCTTGCTCATTGAATACTCTCGTAGTCCCAAATCCGTTCTCATCTCTTCTTGTACTCGAATGCAAAAGAGCCCAAGGCTGCCACAATACGCCAAAATGCGTTTGCCGAGAGTTATCCAAACGCCGTGATGTGCTTATGAGATCGTCTCCTGCCCTCGTCTTGTGCAGCTGCCGTCCTCCAGTGTTATCTTCTTCTCTCCACCTCCTCTCCTTATCTCGCTCGTGCTTGCACACCACGCCGTCTCGTGCAATCACCGCCACCACCATCACCCACCCCTCATGTCATGTCTTCCCCTTGGCCGCGGGTCTAGGATGATTCGGATGCGGCCCCCCATTCAGCCCCTGTATCATACCAAACAGGTACTTTTCTCGACTCGAGCCCAAGCTTCCGCACTCCCCGTCTAGTCACGCGGCCGCAAGCGTGCCCATGGGTGGATATGTCTTGTCGTCGACCTGCACGCGCGGAGCGCATGTGCACCACTCCGAGGCCGGCACGTGGCTCATGACGCCCGAGACATGCTTGCCGCAGCCCCACCATGTCGTTTTGTCTGTGAAAGCGCGGGCGTTAGCTGTGTTGCGTGCGTGCGTACGTGTGCGCGTGCGTTGGGGAGCGGGAACACAGGCTGCCGGGTCTGGCGCGGCGGATTCATGGGGTACGTACTGCATGTGTCGCAAGCTGCCTTCTTGCACATGTTGGCGTGTCTGGCGAGTGTAGGGACTTGGGGAGGCGACGGCAAAGCGATGCAAGAGTTCGAGGTCGAGTGTAAAGCCTAATAAGACGGCACGGGTTGTATATATTTGCTTGTTGGTGAGCCAAGTAAAGCCACTTGTTTCTCGACCTTTGTCTGGCACGGGAAGAGAGTCTATTTCAAGGAATGGGATCGTCAAAGTCCGGTAGACAGCAAGAAGAAGGGGAAAAAAAGGGACGGCCAAATCTCAAAAACTCCAGCTTAAGATTGATAGAAAAATCCGGAACACAAACATTCCACAAGATCATATATGTAAACAAAATTAACTCCACATTGCTCGCCGTCCTGAAGGTAGAAAGAAGAAGGATTCGCAGTTTCGTGTTCGGAGGGCCATACAGTCAGCAGTCGGCGATGTGGTAGTCGGCGACCACATGCGGAAATATACCTAGGCCAATCAAATCCCGCACTTCCAGCCCTTGCGCGCATGAGGAACCCACATGCTTCCCCGAGGTCACCTTAGCGGAGACATAAGACGCCGTGGAGAGGTGTGGATGCGTAGCCAGCCCAGCCAACGAGCGCAGACGCACGAGAAACCCGCGTGGAGACGGCGTTGGCGGCGGGAACGGCGTGGTCGGGCGCTGCTACAGGGTGCTGTTAATCTGATCTAGTGAGGCGAAGACGGTGCTAAAGCGAGGTAGGCGGCGGGAAGGGTATTGGAACGTGTGTGCAGGTGAACTGTCAGAGGGTGCGGGTCCAAGTCGAGGGCGTCCTGGTGCGTTTCTGGTGCGTCCCTACAACCAGAAGTGTGGGACGCACTACGCACGTGGATTTGGAATGCGCGAGAGGCTGAAGAGAGTATTTCACTTTTAAGCCGCTCGTGGAGGCCGCTTTTTGGCCGTGCTTGGAAGCGGCGTACGGTATGTCGTTGCGATATCCCTGGTCAACGTGTAAACGGCGATTATTTGGGGTGGCACAACCGTCATAATGGTAGAATCGTATGATCATGACACAAGTACTATGGCAGAATCATGCTATATCTATGACAAGATGTCCTTCTAATCAAACAAGAGCGGTCTGACTCGGGACTTTTGAGGTGAGTCAAAACGCCTCCGCTAGGAAATGCTAAAACAATCCCCGCTCGGAGCTGCAGGGCAACGCGACTAAACACTTGCATCGCCGACTGCAAGGCCAGCACATCCACGACGTCTACGGTGTTAACGGCGGGCTGGAGGATGATCTCACACGCTTAATCAAACGTGATCTTCGTCGCTGCCTTCATGTCGCCAGTGTCCTTGTAAAACGCACCGTAGGCCTCATGACCCTTCTTCTTGACGGTAGTGCCAAACTTCATCAGTTCCTCTGGTACGGGCTGATTGGCTGCCTTGAGGACGTTGATGAGACTACGCAAGGTTAGTGTATGTTGGTGGGTTCAGACTAAGGTGAAACTTACGATCCAGACAGGCCCTTGTCGTGCTCGGTGAACAGAGTAATTGCAAGACCATCTTGTCCCGCGCGACCTGTTCGCCCAATTCGGTGCACGTAGTCTTCAGCTGTCAAGGGGAAGGTGACGTTGATGACGACCTTTACAGCTGGGATATCCAGACCACGCGCAGCCACATCTGTTGCTACGAGCAGCGGAACCTTGCCCTCTTTGAAGGCTGCCAAAGAAGCAGTGCGCTTGTCTTGGCTCAGATCGCCGTGGATTCCGCCGACTCTGAAGCCTGATCTCTGGATGAACTGCTCGATGCGCATAGCCTCCTTCTTGTACAAACAGAAGACCAGAATACGGTCATCCTTGTTCTTGCCGGACTGATACTGTCTAAGGAGCTGCAGCAAACGCTGCTCCTTAGCACGGGGATCTACAACTTCAACCTCCTGCTTGATGCGGATGTTGGCACGGAGTTCACCGGATACATTGTCGCCGATCGTGATCTTGACAGGTGAGACCATAAAGGTGGACGCTAGCTCACGGACGGAAGGAGGCCAAGTCGCAGTAAACATGAGCGTCTGGCGCTTCTTGGGACACTGTGTGATGATCTGGCGGATGGGTTCCTCGAAACCCTTGTCGAGCATGCGGTCGGCCTCGTCGAGCACGACATACTCGGTACTGCTGAGGTCGCAAGAGCCTTCTCCAATAAGATCGTTGAGACGGCCAGGTGTGGCTACAACGATAGACGCTGTGCGGCAGGCCTCGATCTGGGGAGGCTTGGGCACACCTCCGTAGACACAGACAACCCCAAGTCCAGCAGGACCGGCCAGAGTCACCAGCTGGTCGTGAATCTGGACAGCCAGCTCGCGGGTGGGGGAGACAATGACTGCCTTCACACCTCTGCGCTTGTTCTTGGGCAGAGACTGGATATAGCGCACACAAGGTACACCAAACGCCAATGTCTTGCCAGATCCTGTCTCTGCCACACCAATTGCATCCCGCCCTGCGAACAGAGAGGGCCACACCGCGGCCTGGATAGGAGTGGGCGTCGTGAACTTAGCGAAAGCTTCGTTCTTGATGGGCAGGTATTTGAAGTTTATGATCGGGCGCAATTTGTGCCCGGGCTTCGGATCGTCGATTGTTACAACGTGCTTGGTCAGGAAGGCGTCGATCTCGGACTGGGGAAGCTGCGACAGCTCCTTGTCTTCCTGGTACTCGCCGCTTGCGGGCGGTTCAGGGCTTGTGACTGAGGACTCGACTCGAGAAGCAACTGCAGACGTTGCGACTGAGGTAGGTGCTGTGGTGTTTGCGCTTGCTGCCTCTTTTGCCTTCTTCTTCTCTGCTTTGCGCGCAGCTTTCCTGGCTGCCTTTACCGCGTCCTCGTCTTCCTCTACCGCAGGGGCAGGCTCGACCTTTTTCGCCTTCTTTGCTTCTTTTGCTTCCTTCTTGGCCTTCTTCGCGGCCTTGCGCTCAGCTTCAGAGGCGTCTACATTGTCGCCGTTTGCCTCGACTGCGTCTACAGCAACGCTCTTCTTGGACTTCTCGGACTTGTCCTTCTTACTCTTCTTCCTGGACAACTCGGCATCGCCGACCTCAGAGATTGATCGTTTCCCCATGTTGGATAAATTGCGAATCTGGGGCAAATGGCTGTGAGCGACGAGGAAAATTCACTTTTTCCATGCTGGACTATCGATAAGCCTGTGAGCTAGTCTAGAGAGGGCAACGCCCAATCTGGACCCTGAATGCATTCTTCTGGATTGTAGCTCTTGACCAAGACGAGAGCAATCGACCTCAATTCTGTAAAACATTCACTTAAACATGACTCGAGGACGTTGAGAAGAAGAGTCGTGCAGGCAACATTCACTTTCTTCACTTGACGCCATGCAGGATCGTACCACAAGAATTTTGACCATCGGAGACCACCAGCGACTATGGCAGACGTGACGGAGCTGAGATGCTGGCCGTCTTGTGTTGACGCGCTTGACTGGTCGCAAGACAACATCATCGCGCTAGCTTCTGATGAGCGTGTTGAACTTCTAGTAAGCAGAAGATACCGACATTCAATTTACGGTTACTCACAATAAACTAGTTCCCAAACACAGTATCTTACGAGCGGGACAACGAAGTCCCACAGTGGCAGCATGTTCCACTTCAAGTACCCTGGTTCTCCAATGACGAACTGCCGGTCAAAGACACCGCGCCCTTGCCGAATTACTCAATTGGCGAAGAGATATCGCCGAGTGTGCCAACTGCGATAGCCTGGTCACCGTCGGGTCTGGCTAAGCATCGGCGATGCGCTCTTGCTGTGCTCACTTCGAACCTCGTGCTCTCGATCTGGTCAGCCGAAGGCAAGCTTCAAGCAGAATCGAGCTGGAACCGGAGACTGCTGTTAAATGATGCCCTCGCCGATTTCTTCTCTAATAGTGTGACTGCCCAGACCAGTCGTGTCGCTTCCGATGCTGAGGAGCAAACCCGACTGAGGACTCGCATTCGAGCGTTCACATGGGCACCGGCTCTTCCCAGCGCATCCAATACGATGGGAACCCAGACATCGTACGGCCAGGAGTACCTCGTCATAGCAAATGATGACAACCAGCTCCTGTTTCTGGGTGTAGATTCGCCGACGTCAACCCTCGGTTTATCACAGAGTTGGAAAGCCACTGTGCTTACTCACATGTCGCTTGAACTGGAGGAGGATTGCATATTCACAGGCCCGCTGTTCTTTGATGATCTGATGAAGCAGCAGAGATTCATTTCGCACGTCGCCTGGAGCCCTTGGCTTATGCAACATGACTGCTACCACTCTGTTGTCGTCTACGCTACCAATGAAGAAGTGAGGGGACGGCTAGTCGTTCACAGTAACGATCGCATTACGTTGGGTGCCGAAGTTGTGTATTCTGGGACGAGCCTACGACACAGTGGACCTATATCATGGTGTCCAAGGATCGACGAGGACGGCAAGCTTACACTGGCTTTGTTCACAAACTCAGGGTTAGTCTACCTGACTATCTCGGGCAACGATGCGTCAATCGTGGATGAGATCTCGCACGATCTCGACGGTCGTTGGGACCAGGTGTCAGGTGCGGTATGGGACTACGAAAAACTTCCCTCGCCTCGTTTGCATTTCAGCTCGTTGCTATCGACAGTACAATCTCCAACTGCTGTGTTGGAAAAGTCGTCCGGTGCTCTAGCGAGCGTCAAAGCTCCCAACTGGAAAGAGAAGATCGAGAACAATCTAGTTCTTTTCAGCGTCAAAAACGATCTGAAGGGGCACAGCAAGACAAAAGTGTGGGGTCTCACACCTTCGCCGCTTGGAGACTTCATCGCTGTATGCAACAGTCTGCATCCTTCGGACTCGATTGAATACGGTCCTCCAGCAGATCGGCGCGGTACTGTTGCACTCAGCACCTTGCGGCAGTACAGCAAGATCCGCGAGAGCTTTCCACTCCGGAACACAACTGCAGAGGGCATACTCTTTTCGCTTAAAAAACTAGTGGAGAACACTGTCGAGGATGCTGATCAAATACCTGCATTCGCAGAAGAGGCAGTGGATAAACTGGTACAGGCCTATGGACCTATCGCTGTCTCTGAAGATGTTGCAAGTACAACTATCGGAACAAGCGACTTGAAAGAGCTCGTCAAAATATTCAAGACGATCACATTGTTTGACGAGAACACACTAAGAGACCGTTACAGTGTATTGGTGTCTTATGCCTGCAACGACATATCCTCGAACGAGCTCCCGAGGTCGCTCATCTCCTACCGACTTGCTACAGCGCTACAGAGATTACCTTCTACGTTATCGCAAACGTCATTCAGCGCGGAGATTTTATTACAGCACAAACAACTGGTCGTCTTGATCAACGATCTTCTCTTCTCAGATGGGGTCGCGAAAGCAGCGACCGAAGCAGCTGACGGGCAAAGGGGCCTGGTCGAGACAGAGGAAGTGGCAGAGGAACTTGCTTCTGGAACGGACGGCGGTGCCATGGACACCGACACTACACCAGAAAACACTGCTCCAAGCTCACATGACCAAGCTATAGGTACCAATGGGCTCGGGCTTGACTCTGCAGTTGCTGTAAGCGACTATTGCGATTTTTGCTCCGCACCTATACCCTTCGCCGACTTGACAATCGCGACGTGCATGAACGGTCATCAGTTCCCACGGTGTGGTATAAGCTTGTTGGCGATCCAAGCACCAGGCATCACCAAGTACTGTGGTATCTGTAGTACGCCATTCTTGAGCGAGGAATTCGTGCAGGCACAGGAAGTGCAGGAAGAAATGCCAGAGCCTCCAGTAACGCTTTCAAGAGTGTTGTTTCAAGCTTGCGATGTGTGCATATACTGCGGAGGGAAGTTTATCGGTTGAACGAGCGTAATATTTGCGTGGAGATAACCCACAGAAAGAGCAAATTGACTCTCGGACCATGCTTGATCAAATGTGTCAGAATCTGACGTATGTGTTTCCACGCTTTCTCCATGATACAGAACACCGAGTAAGCTCCTGCTCTGGTCGTTTATCCTCTTTCCACCACTGAGAAATAACCCTACTTCCACACATGTTCGTGCAGTCTGTCTCATCTTCAAAATACCGACCGACATCTTCATGTCTTGTCTTTGTAACGACTACACTCCATGCATTCCACACATAGAGGTCAATATTGGAAAGAACCCTTCTTCTACTCCATACACGCAATCCGCTTGTTCGAGATAGCCGAGCGCAAGGCTCATGGTTGTTCTGTTTCTTTCTCCGTCGAGAAACGTATTGCTACTTCTGGAATGAACATAGTTGGCTCGATCCACAATATGGATTTAACTAGATGATGTTATGCCAAGTAGAATAAGTAGGAAAGAGGTCGTTTCTTGAGCCTCCACAAAGCAAAAGCTACCCATGACACTACATGCTT
This sequence comes from Ascochyta rabiei, assembly GCF_004011695.2. Taxonomy (NCBI): domain Eukaryota; kingdom Fungi; phylum Ascomycota; class Dothideomycetes; order Pleosporales; family Didymellaceae; genus Ascochyta; species Ascochyta rabiei. The sequence goes on from NC_082405.1 coordinate 851,936, forward strand.
CGTCCAGTCTAATTAGAACTCAGCGAATGCCTGTCCGAATAAGTCATGAAGGTCATGTCGCCCAACAAGCATGTGATGACCAGTCTGAGAAGCAGCCTCGATGGCGCTTATGTATTTTCGCAGCTCGCAGAATACCCATTATAGTTGCGTCTCTCCTTTACTTCATTCACTATATCCCTCACATCTTTCCCTGCTCCGAAATCGATAGGCAACTGTTGCATGTTCGCCCCCGCTTCCGGTGACTTAAATCTACAATCACCATCTCATGACGAGCTTTCGCTTGATAGGGAGACTCAACATCGTGGGATGATGAGCAGATGAGCCAGTTCGTTTGAGATTCTGTCCTAAGGAATCGACGTTACCTGGACGCAACCTGTATGGTGTAAGGATGTGTTGGTTGTTGAGATCTCTTCATACGACGCAATGTGGCGATCGCGATGAAATGGGTATAGACATCTTTCAATTATTGAGTGATAAGTGCCACCCGAAAACACAGCGTGTGCTTGAGTGAGACTTGCCATATAGCTTCGATGCTCGGAGGAAAACATATCGCTTACTAGTAACTACGAAGGAAAACATGACTAGAACTTGGGTGAGCGCAGTTGAAACTCAAATGTACGAAGACAACGGTCTCGTAGGTACACACCACCCACCCAGTCGTCAGAGATTGATCACTGTACACCGGCCGGCTTGGAAGCAAAAAGCCCAATACATTGAAGTTGGTGGTGTTCGAGGTAAAGTGGAGCATGCACTTGCAGAGGCGAGACAGGATCACGTGCGGTCTGGGCTTCGCCGGCGAAAGCGGTAAGTGCGCCAAGTAATCCGCTAACAGCGCCGGGCGCCCACACTCTCGAAATTCGCACTCGTCGAACTTCCATCGTCGTTACTAACCCACAGCTCCCCGACAACACCACGAGCAAAATCAGTCAAGATGGGAATTGATCTCGACCGCCACCATGTTCGAGACGGGCACCGCAGTATGTGAACCCCCGTCGAGTCGGCGCAGCAATGCGCTGGCGAAGCTGTCCTTTGGACGCAAACATGAAATTCGAGAGCGGAGGTTGACGAGTATACAGAGGTCCCTAAGTCGACCAACCCCTACGTTAAGCTGTTGGTTCGTCTGTACAAGTTCCTTGCCCGTAAGTACACCCCTTTGAAGAGCGCGCAGCGAGTTGGCGGGCTAACAGCGAGACAGGCCGCACCGATGCGCCCTTCAACAAGGTTGTCCTCCGCCGTCTTATGATGTCCAAGATCAACCGCCCCCCCGTCTCCCTCTCCAAGATCATCGCAACTGCCGCCAACAAGGCCAACGCGAAGACCAACGAGGGCAAGACCGTTGTCGTTGTCGGCACCGTCACCGACGACAACCGCCTCCTCGACCTTCCCAAGCTCTCCGTCGCTGCCATGCGCTTCACTGCCTCGGCCCGCGCCCGCATCGAGAAGGCTGGTGGTGAGGTCCTCACCATCGACGAGGTTGCCACCCGTTTCCCCACTGGTGCCAACACTCTGCTCCTCCGTGGACCCAAGAACGCCCGTGAGTCCGTCAAGCACTTCGGCTTCGGTCCCCACTCCAACAAGAAGCCCTACGTCGAGTCCAAGGGCCGCAAGTTCGAGCGTGCTCGTGGCCGCAGAAGGTCCAGGGGTTTCAAGGTCTAAGCGATTGCTTGAGCTTGAGGTGGAACGATTTCTCTGGGTTGCTGGCGTGGTCACGGTCATGGGAACTGATTTACGAGGCGTGCATCATGACTGGCATGAGCCCTTTGCTGGTTCACAAAAAGATACTCAATGTCCGATTATGCAATGGACGCACACCAATGAGCACTCGAGGCTCATGGTATTTTCTCATGAATTCACAATGTTCACAGTGACGCGCGTGCTGCGTGATGTCAGCGTTTGGTGCCAGCATATGAGCCTGTTTTTCTGTATAATGTAAACTGGTAGCACTACTTTGACACCAATTCAGGCACTCATGTCTTCAGCTACAATTTCCGAGACCTGACCTTGCAGTTGAACAATTGCGTAGTCCCCAGCCAATTGCAAGATCGTCGTTTTCGTTGAAAGAATCGGAAACTAAATTTTCTTTGGCACCCCACATTCCACCAGCCCTGTGCTCCGACACTACCACGATCCTCGTACTTACCCAAAGCAGTCATATCACCTTGACCATCTCTACGACTCACCATCACAACCCGTACCCACGACTCACGATGGCTGACAAGCGCAAGGTCGGCGTGCTCGGCGGTGGCCAGCTGGGCCGTATGCTCATTGAAGCTGCCAACAGACTCAACATCCAGGTGAATGTCCTGGACGTCAACAACTCGCCAGCGAAACAGATATCAGCGCATGACGGCCACATTGAGGGGTCCTTCAAGGACGCAGCCAAGGTCAAGGAATTAGCGCAAAAGTGTGATGTAGTCACTGTCGAAATCGAGCACGTTGACACTCAGATGCTCGAGGAAGTAGTGGGGCAGGTTGTCGTTGAGCCAAGCTGGAAGACACTACGCATCATCAAAGACAAGTATGCACAGAAGCAGCACATAAAAGAGCATGGAGTCGATGTTGCCGAGAGCATTGATTTGGAGGGGAAAGGAGCTGAGGGTCTGAAAGAAGTTGGTGCTAAGTATGGGTACCCGTACATGCTCAAGAGCAAGACAGAAGCGTACGATGGCAAAGGCAACTTTGTTGTCAAGAGTGAGGACGGTATCGATGCAGCGATCAAGGCGCTGGGAGGTCGCCCGCTGTACGCCGAGAAGTGGGCGGACTTCAGCATGGAGCTCGCCGTGATGGTTGTCAAGACGAAGGATGGTGTCCTTACCTTCCCCACCGTGGAGACAGTCCATGAGGACAGCATCTGCAAGCTCACATACACACCTCCCCGCAATGTCGCCGCAACTACTGCTCAGCGCGCCCAAGATCTTGCTAAGAAGGCCATTGCCGCATTTGAAGGCAAGGGTGTCTTTGGTGTGGAGATGTTCCTACTGAAGGATGATTCCCTCCTGATCAACGAGATTGCGCCCCGCCCACACAACTCTGGCCACTATACCATCGAAGGCTGCGACATGTCGCAGTACGAGGCTCATCTTCGCGCGATCCTAGACATCCCAATCAGCCAAGAAGACCTCCGTCTTAAGGAACCTTCCATCATGCTGAACATCCTCGGCGCACAGAGCCCAGACTCCCATGAGAAGACGGCACAGCGTGCCTACACAGTCCCCGGTGCCAAGGTCCACCTCTACGGCAAAGGTGACGCTCGCCCGGGGCGTAAGATGGGCCACATCACCCTGACAGCCCCGACGCTCCGCGAAGCAGAGCGCAAAATCCAGCCGCTCATCGACTTTGTAGACGAGCAAAAGGGTAAAGCTCTCGGCCCACGCACCGAGGGCCCTAAAGAAGAGCCGCTCGTCGCCGTCATCATGGGTTCAGACTCCGACCTGCCCGTCCTGAAAGCCGGTCTGCAGATCCTCGAGAAACTCGACATCCCGTTCACGACGCGCATTACCTCCGCCCACCGCACCCCCGACTGGCTGCGTACCTTTTCCAAGAACGCATCGTCGACTTCTGTCCGCGTCATCATTGGCGCAGCAGGTGGCGCCGCCCATCTCCCCGGTATGTGCGCCTCCTGGACCACGCTTCCGGTCATCGGTCTGCCTGTCAAAGCCACGCACATGGATGGCTGGGATAGTCTGGTGTCGATGACGCAGATGCCGCGGGGCGAGCCCGTGGCCACGGTGGGTATCAACAACAGCACCAACGCGGCGCTGCTGGCAGTGAGGATCCTGGGGGCGAGTGACGAGGCCGTCCGGGAGAGGCTGAGGGTGTGGATGGAGGGCAACGAGAAGGAGGTCATGCGCAAGGATGGCGACTTGTTGGAAAAGGGATGGGAGCAGTATCTTACCAGCATGAGTAAATAGCGGTCACTTGTGCTGTGTGGAGAGAGGCCTTGGAGTGATTCGAAGGACTTGTACGGAGCGAGGTCCTTCGAAATCTGGCAAATGGCAAAATGTATCAAAGCTCCTTTCGCTCTCGTAGGTGCTTTGTAGCATAATGAATATCATGCTTTGAACACAACAGCGATGCCGTGTTTCTCAAGAAGTTGCTCAGAGCTTATATATTCACATATCTGCTCAATTCGTTACACACTTGCTGTAAACAGTAGCCTTCACAGTCCATTACTATCAAGGACATATAACCTGATCATAAACGTCCACAGGCAAGGCACTGCGAAGTTCGTTTATATATATATATATATGTATGCTATATACGGCACATAGCTTTCATCGATTGGCCCTTAGTGCTCCTTAAAATGAAGCCAGATAAAAGGGAAGAACATTCCAACGTCGCTATCTCGTACACAGGGCCAAAAACCCGCTCGTCTATGCTCTCAAACACCATAACCCAAGCCGTTCCGAACCCGATCCAAACAGAGGATAGAAAAACATGGAAGAAGTAGAACCGAATGTGCTGCTTATGTCCTCAAAATCCGCTTTTGGGTCGCGAACGCTTACGCGCCCTTCTCACCAAGAACGTGGCCAATGCCGTTCTGGACGCCGTTGTAGAGCTTGCCGGTTTGATCGGGGGCATAGCGGGGTCCAAGGCTACCGAGGATGAAGAACATGGAGACAACGACAGCGCCGAAAACCATAAGCTTGCGGAGTGCCGGACGGGTCTGACCGAACTCTGCCCACTTCATGCTGCCCGCACTGAGAGCCTCCTTCATCTTGTCTCCACCAAGCTTGTAGTAGACAAGGCCACCAAGGGCAATGCTGTAACCGAAAGCCTGGAGAAGGGTGACGGGGTCGCGGAAGAGGAACATGGACGCGAGAACGAGGAGGATGTCCTTGAGAACACCGGAGAGGGTAAGAACAAGGGACGAAGTCTTGCCAATCTGAACTTCTGTTAGCCTGTAAAGATTCGCGAAAGTTGTCAGACATACCAGGAAAACGACAGAAACGTTGAGGAGGAAGGCAACACCAGCGTTCGCAAACAGGGTAAGTCCACCAACGCGGTTGATATCGTTCATTGTAAGAGTGGGCAGCTCAGTGAACAACAGGACGATACTGTTCATGACCGCGCAGGCGGGGGCGTAGTAGTAAAGCGAGACGAGGGGGTCCATCTTGAACTCCTTGGAGCTCAGGATCCGCTCGACCATGACCAGACGGACAGCCTCGAAGACAATACCAGCAACCTGGAAGAGGAAGCCAATCATGACGAACTGGAGCTCGCCGAACGACGCAATGACGACGCCGAGGACGATGAAGGAAACATTGCCAAGAACCTTGAGGTTGACGGGCGCGATTCCCATGCTCCAGGTCGCGAGCAAAACTGCGACGGGAGTAGTAGCCTGTCCAAATCAGCCTGTGACGACAGAGTGTCCATGTTTGTATGGACTCACCTTGAGCATCTGGATGAAGGCAACACTGAGGTACAGGTACGCCTGGTTACCGCAGATCAAGCTCAAACTGAAGAAGAGACCGATGGGCACGATCGCGCGCAGGTACACCTTTCCAGTCATGGGCACCTTTTTCCGCGAGTCGAGGATGGTCGTGAAGCGCGCAAGGATCTGGGTCATGATGGTGGCAAAGATCAAATGCCATGTTGTGAGGAAGATGGGGAATTCTGCGCGGGTTGTTAGCTCGTCCATCGAGGGGGGGATGGTAGCTGTGACGTACGAAACTTTGCAGTATCCAGAATGTACTTGTTGAAGACGATTGTGCTCGAACTAAGGGTGATCCATGTTCTGCACCGCGGTGTCAGCTAAGGCTCTCCATTGCGAGGAAGTGTTCCCACATACGCCACGTAGACAGCCGGGTGAAAGGAGGCGGGCGCATTTGGCTTGGGCGTCGGTGCATCCGGGTTGATGGTGGGCAGGACTGGCAGGGCGGTGTCGCGGGCTGCGTCGACCGAGGAGCGGACCTTTTCTTCTTGAGACATGTTGGGCGTGGATGGGCGGTCGAGTGAGAGAGAAAGAGAAAGGCTGAGGAGAGGTGTCGTCGAGCGCGGTCGTAATCGAGGTCAAAAGAAGGTGGTCACTGCGCTGGGAACGTCAACGCCGGCGAAAGATCGGCGCGATTCGCTGACTGGAGCGTGGAAGGGGTCTCGCCGCAAAGGGAAGGAACGATGCACAAGGCGTCGCACAGGCTGCACTGGAGAGTTGTGTCGCTTGTGCAGTACACGGTCTGCGCGCAGGGGAGGGAGACTGGCTATAAAAGACGCAGCGCTCTAGCCACCAATAAGCCGCGTCCCAGGTCCTGCAGCAGAGGCACCCCAGGACTGTTGGGACGTGTGAGAGTGACGGGCCAGGCGCGCTAGGGGAGGAGCGGAGCGGAAGTCAGCATGCAGCTCAGTGCTGAGTGTGGGCGTCACACAGGGGAGAGTAGATCCAGCGTAGCAGATTGAACTCAGTTAGAGTTGCATGTGCCGTTGCCCAGTCACGTCTCCGAGAAGCCTTGGGCGTAGCCATCTGCAGCCAGATGAGCATGGACGGGAGCAGCACGGCTGCGTGCGCACCAGGCGACGTGAAACAGATCTGCCGTGGACCGCTTGTCGTGTACGCGCAAGCAGCTCCCGCAAGTGGATGGGCCAATCTGCGATGGGTTTTGCACCCTCTCAAATCGTCATGGATGAGGGTAAGATGGGCTCAAGCATGGCTCTGTGCCCAGAAATGCACCAGCAACCCAGCAACACAGCAACACAATCTGTCAACGAGTACGCGTCGAGTGCGGGTCTGCAGCACATCATCATGCGGCGAAATGTCCCGTGGAAAAAGCGCCTATTCGGCGCCCTCTGTCTCGCAGGGCCCGAAATGGCATCCAACCCGCCGCTCTGTGTATACCTACCTGTACTGTACCGTAGTCAAGCTCTGCAGCAGCAGCAACATGTGCTCCCTGGCATGGATTCGGTAGACAGCGCCCTGGCAAACGCGCGGATGCGTTGATTGCAGGGGGATTTGCTGCGTGCTGTCTGGACTGCGCCAGAGTTTTGCAATAGATACCGCAGAGCCTCCCGAGGCCGGCAATAGGGGCCATGCTTGTCGTTGTCGTTGTCGTTGTCTCAACTGAGGTGTGCGCAACACGGACTGGTAGGGTTGCACTGCGAGTAGCGACGGGCACACCGAGCACACGAACACGGCGCATCGTCTGCCTGCTGCTGCACACTCCCTCTACGGTTGAGACTCGAAGCTTCACTGTTGCTTCATTCGGCCATGTTCGAGGTCCTTGTCCAAGGGAACTTGCACCATGTGCGGCCACACAGAGGCCACAATGATAACAACACCTGGCCAGCGCTCGAGACACTCGAAACACTCGAGACACTCGAGACACTCGAGACACTCACAGCGCACACGACGACGTGACAGCAGCCAATCAGTGCGCCCACGCTGACATGCCCTCGGGGGTTGAGGATCAGTGTGCAATCCCCCTTTTCTGGCGGATGCGTCTGTTGCTCCCCAGCCTGGCCCGAGTGCTGGAGCACACCCTGGACCCGCCCGAAACCTCCCATCGACACGCTTGGCGCGCTTGTTTTGCCGCAGAGCTATATTTCACACTACCCCCGGGGCGCCTTTGGCCACTGCTCCACCTGCCGACTGTTCAATTGGCATAACACTCGCTCGACCCTCGAGTACATGTTAAACTACGCCCGCCAGACATTGAAAAGAGTCCCCAGTTTCCAAGAGCTCCTTCAAGGCACCATGGGATCCAACAAGGAAGAAATGTACGTTCACCGCCTCACCGCCTCCCCGCCTGTCGCCCCGCCACACTCGAGCTGACCATTGCCCAGCAACGTCGATGTGCTTGTCATCGGTGCTGGACCTACCGGTCTGGGAGCAGCAAAGCGCCTTCACCAGATTGTATGCTCGAGCACACAGCCCTCGTAGTGGGGGCAAATGCTAACAAGCACCAGGATGGCCCCTCCTGGCTGATCGTCGACTCAAACGAGACCCCCGGTGGCCTGGCTTCGACCGACACCACACCTGAAGGCTTCGTGAGTACCGCTCTTGCCCATTCGATCATTGTCGCAGAAGTCCTAACCGTGTGGTAGCTCTACGACGTCGGTGGCCATGTCATCTTCTCCCACTACAAGTACTTCGACGACGTTATCGACGAGGCGCTCCCTCGGGACGACGACTGGTTCACACATCAGCGTATCTCCTACGTCCGCTGCAAGGAGCAATGGGTCCCCTACCCCTTCCAGAACAACTTGTCCATGTTGAACAAGGACGACCAGGCCAAGTGCGTTGACGGTCTGATCGATGCTGCCCTCGAGGCTCGCGTAGCCAACACAAAGCCCAAGGACTTCGATGAGTGGATTCTGCGACAGATGGGTGTCGGTATCGCCGACCTCTTCATGAGGCCCTACAACTACAAGGTCTGGGCTGTGCCCACTACCAAGATGCAGTGCGCATGGCTCGGTGAGCGTGTCGCTGCGCCCAACGTCAAAGGTGTCATCAACAACATCATCCACAACAAGACTGCAGGAAACTGGGGCCCCAACGCTACCTTCAAGTTCCCCGCCAAGGACGGAACTGGTGGTATCTGGATCGCCGTCGCAAACACTCTGCCCAAGGAGAAGACCAGCTACGGCAAGAACAGCACAGTCACAAAGGTTGAGGCGGACAACAAGCGCGTGACACTGAAGGATGGCCGTGTTGTCAAGTACAACAAGCTCATCAACACCATGGCTGTCGACGCTCTCGTTGACACAATGGGCGACAAGGAGCTCCAGACTCTCAGCAAGGACCTGTTCTACTCCAGCACCCACGTTATTGGTGTTGGTCTTCGTGGCGAGCGACCAGAGCGCATCGGTGACAAGTGCTGGCTGTACTTCCCCGAGGATGACTGCCCATTCTACCGTGCGACCATCTTCTCCAACTACTCGCCCTACAACCAGCCCCAGAAGGACGTTAAGCTCGCTACTCAGCAGCTCGCCGACGGCTCCAAGCCCGAGTCCACCGAGCCCCAGGAGGGTCCCTACTGGTCAATCATGCTCGAGGTCTCCGAGTCTAGCATGAAGCCTGTAGACCAAGAGAACATGCTCAAGGACTGCATCCAAGGTCTCATCAACACCGAGATGATCAAGTCTGACGACGAAATCGTCTCTACCTACCACCGTCGCTTCGACCACGGTTACCCTACCCCTTCGCTCGAGCGTGAGGGCGTCCTGACGAAGCTCCTCCCTGCTCTGCAGGACAAGGGCATCTACTCGCGTGGTCGCTTCGGTTCCTGGCGTTACGAGGTTGGTAACCAGGACCACTCGTTCATGTTGGGTGTTGAGGCCGTTGATAACATTGTCAACGGCGCTGTTGAGCTCACTCTCAACTACCCTGACTTTGTCAATGGTCGCAAGAACGAGGAGCGTCGTCTCCAGGATGGTGCTCAGATCTTCAAGAAGGTCGGCGACAACTACCTCAACAAGCAGGAGTAAAATGTTGCAGATTTAGAGATTGATGAGCGAACATGACTTTGGGACATTTACGGGATACCACACATTAGCATACGGGGTTCGGGAACAGGCAGGAGTTCGCATTGTATGCTAGGGCTTTTTGATAGACAGTAAGCATGTGCTGCATTGAGTTTGTACTCTGCTTCAGACAAGAGCAGGCGCGTTTGCAGAAGTATCACAATAGACGTTGCATCTTCTCCCCAACTGCCTCTGCCCGCTTCACAGGTCATCGCACATGGCCAGCCATCAAGTCAGTGAGCTCTAATGCGACCCACGTCCTCTACAACACAGCGCCCCACCTTGATGAACCACTGCTCTTTTGGATTGAGGTAATATCAAGCTTTCACGACGTCACCGCCAACAGGGAACACCGCAAGCGAAACTCGGGTCCACGGGCTGGTCCTCGTCGCACCAGCCCTTTGACTCTTGGATCAAAACAGCCTTGTTTCCAAGATTTGTGAAACACCGGCAAGATCGACTCAACGGGCCGACCGACACACGGCAGACGCGTGTTACTGCGGGTACCACGGAGATGTAAGGGCTGCCAAACGGCCGCCGATCCTGTGTAAGTCGAGGGCTTGGGGTGGGAAGAGGACAGATTACAGCAAGATGGCGATCTACGCGCGTGTAGAGACTAGGCCGATTGAGGGTAGGCCGCCGAGTTCTTGGGCCTTGAGTTGTAGATGAAAACTCAAAGGCTGAGATGATGATGTTGCGAGTTGCGAGTCAAGGTGATGCTCTGGTGCTTGCACGTGACTGTATCCTCAACACTGGTAGGCTGGTAGGAGATGAAGACGTCTGGAGGGCGTGGGGGTACTCGAAATTGCATGACACACGTCTTCCGTCTATCTAGACTTTGGGTGTGAGGACATTGCTATACGTCCTCGAACATTCTTACCAGCTTCCTCAAACGGCTCTATTATTGTGGGTACTACTTGGCGTCTAATTAACTGCTACACCATGTCCTTCCTCCGAGAATCTACTGTCCTTTGTTTGCCCTGAACTTCCTCAACACCTCCTTCTCCTCTTCGTTCTGCGCGACGCTCTCCTCGTCTCCCACTGCCATCTTCTGGTGCTTCCACTTCTTCCCTCCCGCGCCATAGTCACTGCTGACATGCGCATCACCCACAATCACCCACTTGTAGATACACAGTCCCTCCAATCCTACGGGTCCACGCGAGTGGATCTTGTTAGTAGAAATGCCCACTTCAGTGCCGAAGCCGTAGCGCTGGCCATCAGCCATGCGAGTCGAAGTGTTCCAGTAGACAGATGCCGAGTCCACAGCTGCAAGGAACGAACGGGCAGTCGACTCTGAGTTGGTGAGGATAACATCGGTATGGTGCGAGCCGTGAGCGTTGATGTGCGAGATTGCTTCGGCGATGGAAGGCACGGCTTTGATGGCGATGATGAAATCGAGGAATTCGGTGTCGAAGTCTTCTGGACCAGCCGCTTGTAGCAGAGCAGACGAGTGCGAGTCGAGTTTGCTCTGAAGAGCGGAGAGGGAAGAAGGGTCGCAGCGGAGGGATACGCCTTTCTTTAGAAGAGCTTCGGCGACAACTGGGAGCGTGGTGTTGAGCGCGGATTCTTCGACGAGCAGTTGTTCGGTCGAGTTGCAACCAGCTGGGTATGAGCACTTTGCGTCGACGATGATTTTGACGGCCTTCTCGGCTGGGTAGTCATTCGTCAGGAATATAGAGCATATACCATCTGCGTGGCCCAGGACCGGGATGGATGTGGAGTCCTTGACGTAGCGGACAAGTTTGTTGCCGCCGCGAGGAATACATAGGTCGATGTATGTGTCCAGTTTGAGAAGGTCGGCAATCACGTCGTGGGTCTGGACAAGTTGCAGGCAGCTTGAAGGAACTGCTGTCGAGGACAGAGCTTTGGAAATGATCGACGCAATGGCTGCGAAACTGTGGCTGGATTCTCGTCCACCTTTCAGAATGGCTGCGTTTCCGGACTTGATGGCTAGTGCGGAGATGTTGGCAATGACCTCTGGGCGAGCCTCAAAGATGATCAAAAGCACACCGATAGGGCAAGTGATCCGTGAAAGTGTGAGATTGTCGTCCAACAGTGTTTTTGCGGTAGTCTTGTTGACTGCGGTACGTTAGTGTTTGTTGTAGATTCAGGTATTGATCGAGGGAACTCTGAATGAACCGAATAGGGAAATTGCGCGACGAATTGACGAACTCAGTATCGACGTACTTGGGTCTTCCAGTTCCACCACATCGAGAATGCCCTGGAGCATATCTTCATACTTTCCAGGCCCTCCAAGATTCAATCTCTTGACCAAACTTGCACTAAGTGTTCCACCAGCTGCAGCCTTGTTCGCAGCCTCGAGATCCTTAGCATTGGCTGCTAATACTTCTTCCTTGCCATCTGCTAGCGCCTTGTGAATCGTAATTAGAGCGGCATTACGCTCTTCAGTCTTCAAGACAGCAAGCGCTCTCGAGCCTTCCCTAGCCGACTGAGCAATATCCAGCGGTGTTCCGTTTGTGAGAGACATGCCGGTTGAGGTTATTTCACGACGTTCGCAGAGTTGGGGCCTCGTCGCTTGATAATGATTTGTGGTGCCCCGCTTGAGTCAGAGCTGTTAATCAAGGAAGGGGAACTTTTTGACGGCGGAGTATGTGGGGCCTCTTCGGCTGATAGTGCTATACAGTCAAACCCGTGTATGATATGGTATCAGGCACAAGTAGTGTTGGTGGGTAAGATCATCCAGTGACACGGACAAAAGATGCGAGAACTACTAACACTTAATCAAGCCAATCAAAACAGTCCTGACTGCTGACTGTCCCTGCTATCTGCTCTGTGCGGAGCTGTAAAAGTTTCAATACATAGGGCTTGATCACGAGCTACTGCGCGACCCGTCTACACTATTTGTGCCTGATTCCATAATAAGCATGCTATCAGCATAAGCATAGGCATCAGAAAAAGTAAGCAAGCACTCGTTTGGACGTGAAAGTCGGAACGAAGAGATCACTTTGAGCAGCACCCTCTCAAGTACTACACATTCTTTTTTAAAAAAAAATCAAATAGATAGTGGGGTGCAGGCAGACTACTGCCTTCTTGCTCGCCAGCTTAAGGAAGCAGAAATGGCTGGGTGTTACGCTGTAGAGCAAGTGCAGTCTTGCTGACCTGATTGGTTGTTTCCAATTAGTTCGCCCAGAAAAGAGTTTTGCTGGTGCTTTGGTGTACATAAGCAGATATTATTAGTAAGCAAGTCCGCAGGGCCTCATACGTAAGACCACCTGGAGTACGGTAATCTAACGCGTAATATCGGCTTAATAAGCGCATTCAAGGCTATCTCCAACCTGGTATAACAACATGTCGATACCTGTTTGATTGTTTGGTACGGTGGGCAGAGCGGTGCCTATGTAATTGCTAGAAATCACAGGACACTAGGGATTGCCTGTATCTAGGTCGGCTGTACAGTAGTATCCAATCATCGCTGCGTAGAGCTCTGGAAGGACTTTGATGGTGTTGTTGAACTTGCGGAGCGTAGAAATGGTGTTGTGGCGTTCGCGGCTGGTAGCCTCGTACACATCTGGCCCACTGATCACCACAGGCAATAACAACAACAAACCCGCTGCCGAATGCTTCGAAAGAGTCGAAGCCTGAGTTCTCGAATCGCAATGGCGTCATACGCTATTTCTGTCCTTACTCGTATTCGCTGGCCAGCTGCTACCTACCCCTGGCGACGGGTAGTCGCGACCGAGGTGGTTGGGAAGACAACCAACCACCCCAGCTGACTCCAGCCTCGTCACATGTTGACCAACGCCCATGCAGCAGGCAGCGTGCCCACACTCTAGGGCCTTGGTTATCGAATAACACGTAGGTCACAGCTTGCAGGATGGCTGGCAGTAATTTGATCCGCATATATCTGCGGGCCTACAGGCCTGGTCACAAACATTACACAACGCACTCTGCTCCTCTCAATCGCTGACTCGCATAACACTACCGCATTATACCTTCACTCACACACTCAGCAGCACACAGTCACTATCTCAGCATCACTACATCAGATATTCGGTACACCTGTGCTACTTTTTCCACACGGCGGCCTTTGTTGGCATTGATCGTTACCAATCCATTGCAACACACAACCGACATGCGCTCCACCATGAGAGCTCTTGCGGCTCTCGCTTCTGCCGCAAGCCTATTTGCTCCTTCGATCGCACAAACATACACCAACTGCAATCCCACAGTGCGAACAGACTGCCCGCCCGACTCAGCATTAGCTCGCACCGTCAATATCGACCTGAGCTCTGCGTCTGACAGCTTCACACCCCAATCAAACCCCACGTACGGCAACGATGGCGTCTCATTCACCATCTCCAAGTCGGGCGATGCGCCTCAGCTCACCTCGAAGTGGTACATCATGTTCGGCAAGGTCGATGTTGTGCTGAAGGCAGCACCCGGCGCAGGCATAGTTAGCAGCTTTGTCATGCAGTCCGACACGCTCGACGAAATCGACTGGGAGTGGCTCGGCGCAGACCCAGACGAGGTCCAGACAAACTTTTTCGGGAAGGGCCAAACGACGTCGTACAACCGCGGTGCGTTCCATGCAGACGCCGGGAGCCAGTCTGGTTTCAAGACATACACCATCGAATGGACCCCAGAGCAGATTGTCTGGCAGATCGATGGTGTCACCGTCCGTACGCTCGAGCCTGCCAACGCCGAGAATCAGTACCCTCAGACGCCCATGCAGATCAAGTTCGGTGCGTGGGCTGGTGGTGATCCGGCCAACGCTGCTGGTACCATCGAGTGGGCTAGGGGTCCCACCGACTACTCCAAGGGACCCTTCACCATGCAGGTCAAGTCTCTCAAGGTTGCCGACTACTCGACTGGAAGCACATACTCGTACGGTGACACCAGCGGAACCTGGAAGTCTATCAAGTCCAACGGTGGTGTGATCTACTCTGGCGGCGACCGCCCAGTTAACAGCGATTCACCTCAGATTACCGCGACAGCGACAGGTGCTCCTCTTCCCTTTAGTCCTTCGAGGACCTCGTCAGACTACGAGCGACCCAGTGTGTACCCTTGGATCCCTGGTACATCTTCGGCCACTCCTGAGCCTACTTTTGGCAACTACCCCGGGCTCCCGAGCGGGTGGACTGTCTCTGATAGCGGCAAAGTCCTCCCACCCAGCTCAGCTCCTGTCAGTAAGCCTAGTGTGCACCCTCCGACATTGATGAATTCCACGCTAACAACAGGCCACAGCCCTCCCCTCTCGCTTCCTCTACGGCATCGCCTGCAGCTTCGCAATCGGCCTCCTCTGGCGATTCTAAGCCTATAGTCTGGACCGGCTATGATGATCGCGGCTTCACAACCATCTATACCTCCTACCCTGGCACTACTCAAGCTCCTGTTACCCAGCTTCCTTCTACTCAAGCCGCTTCGCAGCCGCAGCCGCAGCCTACTTCATCTGCGAAGTTGAGCGCCAACGCGGTGCTGGAGAACAATGCTGCTGGAACCGACCTTCCTGTCCCGAAGGCAAACGATGGCACAGCACTTGTGGCCATTCGCGGTGCTTTTCTTGCAGGCATCTTTTCTGTCACAATGTCACTCATGGGCTATGATTGGTAGAGCCATATTCCCATTTGGGGAATATCCGTGAAGTTCATGGAGTTGTTTATATTGTTGGTTACATTAGCGTGGGAGTTTGGGTTTTTGAAGTTTAAAGTCAAGGTCTGTGTTGCATTTGCGCCATACCCTCAGTTCAGACTGGGCGCATCGTACAAGTTTTAGATAGAAGTGGCTCCCTCAGTGGAGAATGGTTGATGATGACGACGATTATTGTACGAATACGAAGAACGAGCCACGGGCCTGTCGATAATGCAAACAAGCAATATACACGGTTGTGAAACCTCGTCTTCTATCGTCTTATGTTTGTGCTTGAGATGATGCAATCTCTAGTCCTCCAACTTCTCTTCGGCAACCTCTCAGCACTTGGCCATAGCTTTGACTTTCCCGAATTGGTTTTTGGGAATGATTCCCGCCTCGACAGCACCGCTATAACTCCATCGCCAATCCCCACCCAACTCTGTCTTCCAACTCCACATCACCCAGCCCTTGTGCTTCTCATACGCCTGCACCTGCGCCGCCCACCACTTCCTGTACCAATCGTGATTCTCCTCCTTGGTCGGCGAGAACTCGTTGCTCCACTCGGAGTCCTGCTTGATGGCGAGACTCCACTCCCCGATCACAAGCGGCTTGTCGTTGTCGTTGTCGTTGTCGTTGTCGTTGTCGTTGTCGTTGTTGTCGTTGTCATTGTCATTGTCATTGTCATTGTCGCTTGAATCGAACGCATCGGTGCACGAGGCTCTCAAGTAGTCAGCTTTCGTGGCCGGCGTAGAGCTGTATGTCAGATAGCGGTGGATGTCGAACGCGAGGTCCGTTGCGCCCTTTGGCAGATTCCGACGCGGGTTGCCGGCGCCCCAGGACGAGTCCATCATTTGCACGGTCAGGCGGTCGAGGCTGGGGGTTTTGAGGTCGGCCTCTGCGTCGCGGATCGTCTGGTAGGCTTTTGGATAGTAGTCTGTGACTAGGGAGTCGTGGTTGTGCTCTGGTTCGTTGAGGACTTGGAACATGAAGGTTGAGGCGTACGAGGCGTGCGTGTGGGCGCGCTCTGTCATGTTGCGGAGGAAGGTGTGCGCGCGGTCGTAGTTTGGGGGGGAGTAGAAGCCTGCGCCAGGAAGAGTCTGGATTCCATGTGTCAGTGCTGGGCTGCTGGACTTGTTTTGAAAGAAGAGCAGGGACGCACGTGGCCGGTGAATGCGCTGTTGGGCACTTGTACACCTGGTGCACCGTGAAGATCCAGGATCACGCTGATGTTCTTCGAAGCAGCAATTCCAACAACGTTGTCGAGGTACTTCATCCCATCCCTCGGCCAGCTCTCTCCAGGAGCAATCGTGTCCTCCACGAACCAGTGCCCTACGGGAATCCGCACTGTGTTCAACCCGTACTCCTTCATCTTGTCAAAGTCATCAGCCGTAATGAACGTATCCCAGTGTTTTTGAAAGACAGTGTTCGCCTTGTCTTGACCGAGGGCTACAACACAATCCCACTCCGATGCTGCGTCTCCGCAACCCATGTCTCTCCACGTACGGCGTGACATCCATGGCTCGACGATGAAGAGAGAGCCAAGGTTTACGCCGCGGATCTTGTGGGAGGGGAAGGTGGCGGATGTGAAAGAGAGAGTGCTCGTGAGGAGCAGCGTGAGGAGGGTAAGTTTGAACATGGTGGACGATAGGGACTGGAGATGCTTGATGCGAACGCATATGAGAGTCGCCAAGAAAGTGTATAAGTATTAGAAAGCAGTCCGGTGTGTCAGGTGGAGTTGGATGAGGTGGAAATTGCAGGCGTGTGGTGGCGTGCGGACTTCATCGTGAGGCGACGAAGTCCGCATCGAGCGTCTTACCTTCACTGACACCTCAGGCAGCACACAACCCTTTCACTTTGTTGACTTGCGGACTAAGGTCGACCTTGGGACTAAATGTCCTGCGCTCTTGTCAGCTTTGCCCTTGTTCCGATGGAAGGCTGCATGGCGCCGTGATACATGTGCAGCTGGCAACAATGGCGGTGAAACCTTGCGAACAAGAACACATTCCAGAAGGAGCGAGGCTGCTTTCGAGTCTGCACGAAGCTAGCGAAGTCGCAACAATTGTATAAGCGTTAGCAAATCGTACTTGAGTTCGCAGACGCTACCAGGCTTATGTTTGCAGTGTCGTTACGCCATCCCTCGTTGGTTCTAGATCGAGTAGATCGAGGTAGGGAAACGACAAAGTACCGTGGTATGGCGTTGGAAACATGTGTCTGTAAATCATCAACGTGACCGATTCACGCAGAACCGTAAGACGATAATTTAAGCACCTTTTCGCATTGCAGTTGACAGTATCCTACAGAAAGAATGCAAGACCACTCCTCCATAAAGCCAGTACATGATGTGTTTATGGCGATCTGATTGACCCTTTGATTGAACCTTGCAAACGCCTTCGAAAAAGGGACTCGAAAACGGATGATGAAGACAGAAAGGAAGAAAGAAAGATAGGTTGGAATGCGAAGCCTCCACAGGGATTAATCCCTCAAGCACGGGAGGGGGGAAGAGTCGAGATGGTCAGAACAGTGCTCTTTATGGTACGTGCCGATATTGGCGCAGGTAACGAAGGTGGGCGCATACCGAATGCCTCCTGATGGCACGGTGCCACACGAGAAAGCAACAGTAGCGTCTGACCTCCTCCATACTCCAGGCCGTACCCTGGATTTGTGAAGAGATACAAAAGTATGCCTGATCGTGTTCTTCTTGAGATGTTACCTGCGGTACTATCCGCGACCGCCGCCGTAGGGCTGGTGTCGGAAGTTGTTGGTTCTTCCACCGCCGCGATAGTTCGCACCAGGCTTGCCGGCGTTCTTGGGGCCCGTGGGCGCGTTGATGGGAGCGGCGCTAGGTCCAGTCGGAGGCTGTGAGGAGCCTTGACGTTGGCGGTTGTTGTTTTGGTGCTTGAAGCCACCACGGCCGCCACCAGGGCCAGATGGGATGGAGGGCTGAGGGGCATCGTCGTACATGCCTTCCCAACTTGTAGGTCCTCCCTGACCTCCATACCCACCTGACTGCTGTTGGCGCCGGGCTTGCTGTTGCTCGTATTTTTGTTGTTCGAAGGCTAGTTGTTCTTGAGCTGTGTACGCTGGACGAGGACCACCGCCCATCATACCTTGTTCGCTGCCGCCGCCGAAGCTGCCGCCTTGCTGCATCATTTGCTGTTGCTGCATCTGTTGCATCTGCTGCATCTGCTGCATTTGCATCGGGTTCATACCGCCACCCATGTTCTGTGGGTTCGGGCTGCCGTTACCGCGGTTCATGCCTCCTCCCATCATCTGCTGCATGTTTTGCATCTGCTGCATCTGCATCGGGTTCATGCCTCCCATGCCCATGGCATTCGGCATACCGCCACCGCCAGCAGCAAGCTGCTGTTGCATCTGCTGGAAGTACTGCTGCATTCGTTGCCAGTATTGAGCCATCATGGCGGGTGTCATGCCGGCGGTGCCACCTTGTTGTTGCTGGTTCTGATTATCGTAGCCACTATTACCGTTGTTACCTCCATCGCGGTTGCCGAACTTGTTGTTGCGACCAAACTTCTTGTCATCTTCGCCATCTCGCATGTTGCCTCGTGGCTGAGCACGCTTGACCTCGATCGGCTTGCCAAGGATCTGGAGGGGTTGCTTCAGTGTTGCATCTACTGCTGCATCGCCGTCAAAGGTAACGAAACCAAAACCACGCGGCCGACCTGTCTCTTTGTCCATCATGAGCGTGGCATCGACAACGCGGCCGAACTGCTTAAAGAAGTTTGTAAAGTCCTCCTCAGTTGCCTCCTGGCTGACACCACCAACGAAGATCTTGCTGGTTCGCTCCTGCTCCTCCCTAGGGATAGCCCTCTTGGGGTCGATCTGTCACATCATCAACTCGTCGTCCCTAGCCAGTGGAGGTCAAACATACAATCTTGCCGTCGAGGTAATGCTCCTTGACCATGACAGTGTTGACACATTTGGGATCTTTGAAAGTGAGGAAGCCGAAGCCTCGAGAGCGGCCGGTGGCCGAATCGCGCATAACAGTACATTCGCTCACCTCACCGAATTGTGTGAAGTAGCCTTTAAGGGAATCTGCCGACACTGTTAGTGTAGTACCCCAGGCGCATGCCGATATAATCAGGACGTTGTCAAAGCAGGGTGCATCCCCACGTACCCTCTGTTGTCTCCCAGTTCAGGCCACCGATGAACATTTTGCTACCACATTGTCAGTAGATTTGTCTCAAAGTTGATCCCAATCAGTGAGCAGTCAGTTCGTAAGAAGCCAGGCGCATCGTAGGTCTGTGAGGCTCCTCGCGTGATGTGTTTTTTCTTCTTCTGAAATTTGAGTATTCCGTTGACATGGGTTGTTGCTGGTTTTCCCTGTGGATTCGGTTGCAGCGATGCTGAGCAAGCCTCGAGGTCGAAAGCTGAGCAGACTTGAGAGAACGTGACAGATGGGAGGCTTTGGGCTTCTTGTGTAAGAAGCAGGTTGGCACACAACGATGGACTGCTTCTCGACATTGTTGTTTCGGTAGATGGGAGGCTTTGGGCTTCTTGTGTGAGAGGCAGGTTGGCACACAGCGAATGGACTGCTTCTCGACATTGTTGTTTCGGTAGATGGGAGGCTTTGGGCTTCTTGTGTGAGAAGCAGGCTGGCACACAACGAATGGACTGCTTCTCGACATTGTTGTTTCGGTAGATGGTCGGGCTGCATGTATCGAGTTGGAGAAGGGAACGGGTTGCCGCTAGTGATCCAGAATGGGCGGTGTCAAAGGCAGTCGTCATACTGCTGGGCTGGTCCGTTGTGCCTTCCTCTGCCGGGACGAAACTTGTCTTTCAGCATACAGCAGTTGCAGTATGTTTTCGCCAAAGGCCAATCGCAAGACGCCGCAGGTGCGAGGGGCCGTTAAGCGAGCGTGGTGTTCGCGCCGCACCATGTCCAACATGTCGAACTCGTTGCGTATGCCCAATCAAACCAACGCGGAGTGCATTCCAATTACTGGGTATCCACCACGCGTGCAGCAAGAAGAGGCAGCCTGTCCTGTACTAGGCACAGTGTATTCGGATGAAGCGTCTGTGTTCTGCTACGGAGTCGAGTGCTGACGTCTGAAACAGAACATCGCAAAACTCGACGGACTACCCTCAGCTTGCGTTGTTGGTACGCGCTATCAAGTACCTAGGTATTTATCGACAAGAGGGGCTGCCAAAAGATTCCGGCAAGCTGCGATAGTCCTCGCGTAAGGCGTACTGATGGGTGGTCTGAGTATAGCATAGCCGTCGACTATCCACTTTCCAGCTCATTCCCACAACTTCTGGTCGCGATGTCTTTGCCAACCTCCAAGAGGGCGCTCGAACCGCGAACGTCTGAGGTGCAGAGCCTCAGTCCTCTTCCACTCTGATGCCAAGCTTCAAGCAATCTTGGTGTGGATACAAGACGCGTCAGGTGAATGATCAAACGGCTTGCGCAGTGCTTGCGATACCCCTGCCGGGCTCCACCCGCTTTCTTGTAGTCCGGGATCGTTGGAGTCAAGCTGTGAGTGCGGAAGCTGGGCTTGGAGAAGAGCGGTGGACGGGGAGCTTGCAGGCTTTTGCAGATGCCCTCTCTACCTTGTGATGCGCCTGGGATGAATACAAAACGTCAAACGCAAGACTTACCCGTCTTCCTTTACGTTGATGGGGCCGTAGTTGTCGTCGTCGTTCTGGGCGTTGTCGTAGGCAGATGCGTCCATGTTTGTGTCATTGCCACCGACAGCAGACTCTGGCCATGAAGGCGCAGCGTCCTGCGTCGTTTCCTGTGGCGGAGCACTCTGAGGCTCCGTCTTTGGCTCTGGCTCGGCCGGTGGTGGTGGTGGTGGTGGTGGTGCTGCTGCTGCCGGGGTCGGCTTCGATGCAGGCTCGTCGTCGTAGCTGAGTCCGTGTTAGCCAAGGACTCGGGGTGCGCGTGGAGGAGGCGGGGTTTCGCGCAGAAAGGGACGTACAGATCATCGAAGAGATCCTCTTCCTGGTAATCCGCCATGTTGATGGCGCGGCCAAGGCTGATGCTGCAAAAGAATCGAGAGAAAGTCGCGTCACAGGCGAGCCGCAGTCGGGCAGGGGGTGCGGGGGTCGAGGTCGCAAGGGTGGAAGGGGTCGAGGTCGCAAGGGTGGAAGGGGTCGAGGTCGCAAGGGTGGAAGGGGTCGAGGTCGCAAGGGTGGAAGGCGTCGAGGTCGCAAAGCTGGAAGGGGTCGAGGTCGAAAGGCTGGAAGGCGGCGAGGTCGCAAAGCTGGGAGTGGGCAGAGCTTGACGACAGGGTGAGGTGTCGAACAGGGCAAGCGCGGATTTTAGTGAGGGCAGGAGAGCCGCAGCCGGGCAGCCGGGGCCCTAGCTTGCCTCCACTCCAGGACAGAGCAGCGTCAGGCGGGGTGAGGCCAAGGTGACGTCCCACGTTCGACTTGGACAGATCGACAGATGCCAACACTGCAGCCAGGATGAAGAAGCAACAGCAGGTAAGCGGCAGGACGACTGCGCGTGGCCGCCCGCCCAAGCAGCTGCTAACACGCCGTCGGTCCAGGAGATGGTCCCCGAGATGGTCCAGCTCGGTTCGTGCACTCCCCCATGGCCGCAGGCGTCACAGCATCCAGGCCAGCTAACGTGTCGTGTCGCTGCCAACAGACCGCTCTGCGTACGTTTGCCCGGCCCCAGGCCCAGGTGCGCGGGTGCGCGAACCCGCTGACACGATGCGCGCAGTTCCCATTCTCCCTTCTGGCGCACCACCTCCAACACCTCCAACGCTTCGACGCAGAGCAAGAAGGTCATCGGCGCCTCCTACTCGCACGCCGACATACTCAGCTTCGGCTCCCTGTACGCCTCTCGATGCCCCGCGAGAGGGCGAGAATGCGCGTCCGCTGACTTGAGCAGGTCTGTCTCGGGCTCCACTTCGCGCCCTCGCACTCCGCCGTCTGCTGGCCACAGTCGCGACTCCAGCACCGCGCCACGCCGGACGAGCAGCAACGTTTCGCCCCGTGCCGCCCGCGACACCTACGGCAGCTTCCTTCGCCAGTCCAACAACGACTGGGGCGCCGACGACCAGGACGATGGCGACATCATGTTCGAAGACGATGAGGACGAGTTCGGCCTTCCTAGCATCGCGAATGCGCGCAGGAAGGGCCGGCGCAAAGAACCCTCAAAGGGAAGGGAGGTGGCGGGGACCTACGCGCACACTAGGAACGGCCTGGGCTCTGCTGGCTCAACCGCATGGCGCAGCATAGACAGCGGCGACATTGCCGAGGAGCGAGGCATTCCCAGCTATCCCACTGCCAAGAAGAGGGAAGGCAAGATACTGCGACCGCAATACCAGGAGATCCTGCGCGATCCGGCAAACTCCATGCACCTGATCGAGCATCCATCCCTACCACCCAACGCTACCGCAAAACAGATCGAGGAGTACTCCGCGCGAACCACCCGGATAAACAAGTTCAAGAGGATTTTGCAAGCGAGCACCATATCTCTGTCAGATCTGCGCGACTCGGCATGGTCGGGAGTGCCGTCCGAGGTACGCGCAATGACATGGCAGGTTTTGCTGGGTTATCTTCCTACCAGCAGCGAACGAAGAGTGGCCACACTGGAGCGCAAACGCAAGGAGTACCTCGACGGTGTTCGTCAGGCTTTTGAAAAGGGCACGGCTGGCAGCACTGGCGCGGTGGCAGCTGGGATAACACGCGCTTCCTCGTTTCCATCGACCATT
This sequence comes from Ascochyta rabiei, assembly GCF_004011695.2. Classification (NCBI taxonomy): domain Eukaryota; kingdom Fungi; phylum Ascomycota; class Dothideomycetes; order Pleosporales; family Didymellaceae; genus Ascochyta; species Ascochyta rabiei. The sequence goes on from NC_082405.1 coordinate 874,666, forward strand.
CGTGGGCGAGGCAGAGGCCTGGACGAAGCCATCTGGCACCAAATCAGCATCGATGTACCACGCACCAACCCGCATCTCGAGCTGTACAGCTACGAGGCTACACAACGCTCCCTAGAGAGGATACTGTACGTCTGGGCGATACGACACCCTGCTTCAGGCTACGTACAAGGCATCAACGACCTCGTCACCCCATTCTGGCAGGTCTTCCTTGGCGCCTACATCTCCGATCCGGATATCGAATTCGGCATGGATCCTGGACAGCTGCCCAAGCAGGTTCTCGATGCCGTCGAAGCTGACTCGTTCTGGTGTCTGACGAAGCTCCTCGACGGCATCCAAGACAACTACATTGCGCATCAACCAGGAATTCAACGGCAGGTGGCTAGCTTGAGAGATCTTACCACACGCATCGACGATGGCTTGGCCAAGCACCTGCAAAATGAGGGTGTTGAATTCATACAGTTCAGCTTCCGTTGGATGAACTGCTTGCTCATGCGCGAAATCTCGGTCAAGAACACGATACGGATGTGGGACACGTACCTCGTGAGTGCCCTGACAAACTCCATCTCCATCGTTTCGCTAATCCATCGCAGGCTGAAGAAGACGGTTTCTCGTCCTTTCATCTTTACGTATGCGCAGCTTTCCTCGTGAAATGGTCGGATCAGCTGCGGAAGATGGATTTTCAAGAAGTCATGATGTTCTTGCAGTCCTTGCCAACAAAGCAATGGACCGAAAAAGACATCGAGCTACTCCTGAGCGAAGCGTTCATCTGGCAGAGTCTGTTCAAAGGAAGTGGAGCGCACCTCAAGAACACCAGCTCGAGAGGAGTTGGCATGGGCCCTGATTTCTAGAAAACCTCGGTGATGCTGCAAACGCCGAGATGAACTTGTACATAATCCGCTAATGTACCACATAATGATTGCCACCAACGCATCGCTACACCATTCCTGATATGCTGCACATCTCTCATTCAGTACGTCATCTACCGATGGCAAAGCTCCTGCCGGATAATGCATGTTATGTCCGGAAATCATCTTTGAGCGGAGCCCCGCCCGTACCCCACCAAGGCTTGTACATGTCAGCGGCTAGCATCAAGATCTACAGCTCCAGTCGTGTATAAAAGCACATTACTCTACCCATTTCGTTACAGCTTTTCCGACAGAACGTATTGCTAGAATTTCCGAGCAGTCCACAACATGGAACAACCAACACGGCCGCCCTTCGAAGAGCTACCACTCGACAAGGAAGGCCCTCCTGGCAATGCTTGGGGCTTGTACGGGTTCGACGACGAACTAGGCGCCCTGAACATGATAACACCTGCCACCGTGAAAGCAGCTGCACAGGAGATACGAACCGGAGAGCGCGTGTCACTAGACTGGAATCTCAACCTCCCCTCCCACCCTTCCTTTGGACGCCCCTCATTCGGCTGGCGCATGGAAAATCGCACGCACCCGGACGGCGCAAAACGCTTTGTCAACGACGATCACCTCGACATCAACACGCAAAGCTCCTCGCAATGGGACGGCTTCCGACACTACGGCTACCAGCAAGCCGCGCGATACTACGGCGGCCGGACCCAGCAAGACATTGAGAACACAGAGATTATTGGCATTAACAAGATTGCACACTCTGGCGGCATTACCGCACGCGCTGTAATCCTCGACTACCCCCGCTATCTTCAAAAGCAAGGCAAGGCCGCTATCGATGCGCTCTCATCCCACGCCATCCAAGCGAAAGAGCTGAAGGATATGCTCGCACAGACGGGTGTCCAAGCCAGGAACGGAGATCTATTGCTTGTGAGAACAGGGTTTACGGAGCAGTATGACAAGTTGAGTGAGCAGGAGAGGAAGGAACTGGCGAGTAAGCCGCCGACGTTTGCCGGTGTCGAGAGCACAAAAGAGACATTGAGGTGGATTTGGGAGAGCGGGTTTGTGGCGGTGGCTGGGTACGTTTTTTGTTTTTCTCGTAACACTCAAGAAGAAGTCATTTCTCGCCAAAGGAAGAGCCTCGATCAAGATGAGACTGACGATTCCAGCGACGCGCCCTCCTTTGAGATGGCACCACTAGTTGGTGACCACAACAAGCCCGGTGGCATATGGAAGGGTGAAGCCTGGGAAGACGACATGCAGGGCGGCGGCCTGCTGCATCAGTGGTTGCTGGGTGGGTGGGGTGTTATGATCGGCGAGATGTGGGACTTGGAGAGATTGTGCGAGAAAGCAGAGGAGCTGGGGAGGTGGACGTGCTTCGTTAGCAGTGTGCCTTTGAAGGTAAGTCTACATGCGTGCATGGTTGTGACTTGATGACGATGGCTAACAAGCGAATAGGTACCAAGTGGTGTTGCGAGTCCGCCAAATGCGGTCGCTATCTTCTAGATGTTAGGTGGTTGTTACAGAAATGGTAGTTGCCACGGACGCCAGTTATGTATATAGTGGCTGCAGGCTCCAATACATGGTTCATATTCGGATTGTTTGCAGTGAGGTTTCGAAGCTTGCGTGGCTGTCATCTCACTTCACTCATCTGTTAGCGCCACTGCCACATATTTATATTTGCCTACCATCGACAACTTTCTACCTCTGCTTTGAGGACAAACTCTTCCCAATTCCTCGCCCACGTCACCGACAAACTCTTCCCAATTCCTCGCCCACGTCACCGACAGACAGCTTCAGCGAATTTCAACATGACAACCGTCCCCACCTTCTTGTCTCTGCCGCCAGAGATTCGCAATCGAATTTACCAGTACGCTCTCACTCCAGCAACTGGACTCGTATACCGCGAAGACGAGGCAACTCGGAAGCAGAAGGCGTTTTTCTGCGACAGCCAAAGTAAGGTCGTTGAGTTCAATCAGCTGAAGTACGCGAACAGACAACTCCATCTGGAGACAGCAGCATTGGAGCTCAAGCACAGTCCACTGCTTATCTTCGACCGTCTCCCTGGATCTGAACAGCCTTGTGGAGCTCGGGCAGTCGAAGTTCCATCGTCCCTATCGCCTCAGAGGCGTGCTTGGCTTTGTCATCATCATCCAAGATACACACCAAAGAAGTCGCAATAAAAGATTCCTCAACGACACTTCAGGCACTCTGTTGCTTCTCGACAAGATACGCATTCAGTACCCCGACCTTTGCGTGATATACGAGCCGCCATGTTGGAGGCTAGATGCAACGGCAGCACTCTACAAGGCTTGTCTTTTCTTGGGTATGCTGTATTCTACAGTCCTCCGTGGAAACGGTATAGCTCCACTACTCAACCCGACTGGCAGCTTCAGCATAACTCAATTGTTAGACAAGGACGAACGAGATGACCCATCTTGGTTGAAAGCAGTCAGGGTTTGGCGAGCCAACCACACCATGTCCCTTACGGCTACAAACTTTCGCTTCCGCCCACTGAACCTGGACAAGAACATGAGCCGATCCAAGGGACTTGTAGGCCTAGCCACGGCTTTTGATGCTGAGTCCTACCGCATGAAAGACGCAGCACGTGCTCAGATAAGGCAGTGGGTTGAGATAGGGCTCTAAGTAGCCTGGTGCACGGATGGAGATCGAGAGAGACATTAACAGTGTAGGCAGTGCTATTAATACCGAATCACTGGTCAGAAACGCACTTATCACTTTCAGAAGAGCCAGTGATGAACCAAAACAAAAAGACCGACCTGACACTCCAGCGCAAGCACTCCAATATATCTGTCATGCGCTTCCATTACAATCCCCCCCCCCCCCCCTCCTAATTTCATTCTCAACGTCCACTATTCCACAGCATCTCTCCACATCGAGTATAAACAAAGCCACCCAACCCCGACGCTATCAAGGGAAAAACAAGATCTGGTCGCGCAACGTATTTCCAACTCCTCCGGTTACGCGCTTCGATCGCTACGCAGCCAAGAATCCGAGGATCGGATTGCTCTCGTCTAACTCGACATCTACCCTTCCACGCCTTTCGAGGCCCTGGATGGAAATCTATTGCGAATCGTGCACGACGGTGGGATGGAGTGCTTTTTTTCTTTTTTTTTCTTTTTTTTTTTCTTTTTTTTGGTTTTTTTTTTGACCTTGAGGAAGATTGATGACGTGGTACTAACTACTGTTTTATTTCTTTTATATATATATATATATATAACGTACTCTACAGGCAAGTCAGACACACAGGCAAGTCAGACAATTAAATTCACACCAAAAATCACAATTCTTACACCTTAATATCTCTACAACCACACAATAGAATTGTCTAGAAATTTAAAATCTATGCTGCATCTATATACAAATAAAGAGTCTAGAAGCACCTAGCTCTATTATAGATACACATAGAGGTATTTAAAAGTACGCTAAAATAATCCCTGTATTTTATATCTTACTTAATAACTTCTACATTAATAGGAGGAAAGCTTAGCGCTTCTATAGTCTTTATCTTTATATACATACAGCGTAGTATCTTAATTTTTAAACAATATTATTGTGTAGTTATAGAGATATTAAGGTGTAAGAATTGTGATTTTTGGTGTGAATTTGAGTGTCTGACTCGCCTGTGTGTCTGACTTGCCCGTGGGGTACGTTATATATATTTTTTTTTTAATTTTTTTTTTTTTTTTTTTTGGAATTGCCAAGGGAGAAAGAAGGAAAACCAACCTGCTTTGACGAGATAGATACCGTCCATGTGCCTCGGTCATGCAATCCAAGAAGCAGGGTCTTCAGCATCACAGAAGTGCATCACCGTTTTGGAACAGGGTGATGCACTGCCGCGACGATTTTGTCGGAAGGAATGGCGCGATGAACTTGTTTGGAGTTTTTTTTTTTTTTTTTTTTTTTAACGTCGGGGTAAATGCAGAGATGTGGGTTCTTCGGGGTGCGTATCCACAGGTTGAGCTCTCGTGCTCCCCGTTATACATCTGGGATTGGCTTTTTCTTGTCTTTGCCCCCAATGGTTTCAGACGGGGCGAAAGGAAAGCAAGCAGGGAGCAGGACACGTGTGGTTCTTCATTTACTTTTTTTTTGGGAATAGAAAAAGCGGCGGATAGTGCACCAGTGCACAAGACAGAGCCTGCACCGACCGACCTTTTATGGAGTGCTACTCACAGGTGCAGGCAAACAGCAGTGCCTTGCTATTGCAACAACGCCGGCACTGCTTGCTCGATGCTTGGACAGCTAAGCGCGGCGCTGGAGGAGTCAGGAAGGCAAAAGACGGGAGAACAGCGGACTGCGGGTATGGAGGGGAGAGAGAGTTGTGGTCCTCTCCGCAAGGCTGAGGGTGGAATGTACGGGTGAGAGTATAGAGCGCTCACTTCAGCCATGCACTTTCAGCTGGTTTGTTTCCCTTCCATGTACGGACATGCGCCATGAAAGCAACAAGTCACGTCGTCGAGTTGGGTAGTGGCCAGGGGTAAACTTCCGGAGACAGATATTGATACGTCCTAGTCACCTTGGCAGCTCATAGGGCCAGCGTAGTGTATACGCCCGGAAGATTGAATAGGGTACGTTTGATGAGTAGGTAGGCTAAGGGTTAGTGTAATGAACACGGGCTGATTTGTAGTACGATTGTGATTCAGCTTCGCCCAGCCTCAGTAATCAGATGACAGGGAGTGTGCACGTTCAGAAAGATCCGTAGTGTTTGTTTTGATGCTTTCATTCCTCTGATTCAGATTCGCTACACCAAGCCCCCCTTCAAATACTGCTTAAACATAAGAAATTAAAAAATAAACACGACCCAGTAGCGCGTGGGTATATCATCCATGTACAGGAAACCTTGAAACGCCCTTCCTCAGCTCATCCTACACGTGACTCCCTTACGAGGAGCCAGCGTAGACCTGACCGACGGCACTGAGGCCGCTAGCAGAGTTAAGCTGGTTCTCACCAGTTCCAACCATAAACCAAGCATAACCTTGAATGAGCGGCGAGGAATCGCAAAAGTCCATGGCCTCCTTGAGGAAGGAAGCAGCCTGCTCCTCGGAAGCCGAGCCGGGGTTGAGACCAAACTCGGTGATCCAGACAGGCTTGCCGTACATGGCGGCGGCCTTCTCGACCTGGGCCTTGAAGCGGTCGATGGTCGCGCTCTCGTAGATGTCGTAGAAGTGGATGTTGGTGGCGTGCACAATAGCGTCGGGGCAGACCTCGTGGAAAGTAGAGAGCCACGAGAGTCCCTGGCCATCGTTACCACTGTTTGAAACCGAGGGTCCAAGGATGGTGACATCGGGGTGCGAGGAGGCGATGGGGTTCATGTACTCCTTCCAGCCGCTGCAGGCGGCCTCGGGGGTGAGGTTGGCCTGCGCGACAATGTCGGGCTCGTTGAAACCCATGACCGCCTTGGAGCCAGCCTTGACAGCCTTGTCGACGTTGGCGAGCCATGCTTCGGCCGTGGAGTCGGAGATCTTGTGCATCATGGGGATGAAAGGAGCGCCGACGTCCTTGCTCTCGGTCTGCGCCCAGTTGTAGGCGAAACCGAAGTTAGAGCCGAAGGATGCGCAGAGCTCACCGTCGTTGTAGGCAAGACCACGCTTGGTTCCGCTGTAGGTAGGAGTACCGGAGGGCTTGGGGGCAGCGGAAGAGGAAGCGGCGGCAGAGGAAGCAGCGACGGAAGAAGTAGGGACTGCGGTGCTGTAGTCCGTCTGGGCCACCGAGGTGACAGCAGGGAGAGAGGCAGAGGGAGTGTATGCCTCGTACTGAGCCTTGGAGCTGGAAGTTACGACAGGCTTAGAGGAGGTGACATCGGCAGGCTTGGAAGAGGTGGTGGGCTTCTCAGCAGCGGGAGTCGAGGAGACGACAATGTAGCTTGAAGCATCGTACTCGCCAGCCTTGGAGGGAAGGGCAACGACGGAGGAGACAAGACTGGCAGAGTATGCGGATGAAGCTCCGGGGGTGACGGTGACGGTGGCCTTCTCAGTGGAAGTGATGGTGACGGTAGCAGGACCGCACTGGCCAGTAGCCTTGGAGGAGACGTTCTCAACAACTGCAGACGTAGGAGTTGGGTAGACAGTAGAGTAGATGGTCTTGGTGGAGGTGGAGGTCACGTCGATGGTGGAAGTCTTGTCCTGGCTGTAAGAAGCAGTGCCGGCGGGGACCTGAGTGCTGTTGTAGTTGCCGGACCAACCGCCAGTGGGGTAGGGCTTGGAGTGGGAGTGGAACTTGTAGTGACCACCGTAGGAAGGGTGGGCGGCAGCGGCGCCGATGAGGGCCAAAAGGCTGATCTTGGTCATGGACGACATGTTGGGATTGATGTTGATGAACAGGGTATCTTGTGCGTCGCTATATGGACGGGACAGGCAATCTCTTGATGAGCGCAGGGAACGGGCCAACCAGGGCTGAGGCGAATTTGCAAAAGTGAATGTGGTGTTCGAAGGAACGTAGTGAGCGGTTGCTCGTAGGGAAAGACTGCGACAGCTCTGGTGGGATTGAGAGACGTTGTGGGCGAGATGGGGGTATGGGGTGGCCTTTGTTCATATACGAAAACGGGGAGAGCGGACCCCCCATGGCTAGGGCAAGGCCTGGAAGACTGAAAGGCAGCGGCAGTGAGCGTTTTGCAAACAGACTTTTCCAGTCCTGGTCGCACCAAGGATGGCCTGCAGCGAGCTGGCGGCTGGCGGCTGGCGGCCAGGGACAAGCGTCGCGGTGGCCGCGTTGGTGGAAATGAGCCGTTCGGCCACTCAGGGCCGGCGTTGCAAGACAAGGGCCGCTCATCACCAAAAAGGAGGCTGCATGGTGGTCACTGATCGGCGTGGTGAAAGCTTAGCTCGTCCAGCAGGCCGGTGGTGGTGGCGCCCCCCAGTGGGCGCCGTCGAGCGCCGTCGTTTGAACCATCCAGGAACCCGCCCACCCGTCAGGAACAGCCGCCAGGAGACGGAGCCAGAAACAATGAGTGACTTGTGCTTGCACATGCTCCCGCTTGATGTGCTTGTGCTGATTGCCAGTCTTCACGTGGGCTCCTCGTCGACCATGAAGGTTGTGGCTGTGACCAGCAGCGGTCTGGTTCGGTCGGTGTGAGCCGTCTGCGCGTCGTCCCACGGCAGCGACAGGCATCTCGTCCCTCTTTCGTTGCCTCCGGGACCGGCGTCCACAGACGCTCGCTCAATTGGGGTGTGAGCGACGGCAGCTGCGCTTGGCAACTCCAGCGGCGTCTTCACTTCATTTCATTTCATTTCCTTTGCGTCTGATCGACTCGGCGATTTATTGTTTGCTGTGACGTGCGTGCACTTGGCTGCCCCAGCCAGCACTCTCCAGCTGAAGGTGAATGCTCTGTTCGTTGGTGAAGCAACAAGGCCAGGTCAAACAAGTCGAGGACGAGGCTGCGCAACGTGGCTGTTGCTGTTTGCCCCTGCCCTTGCAGCGTTGGACGCACTGAAAATGGAAGGCGCGCCGGCGCCCAAGAGCGTGGCATGGATGGCGACACGAGGGCTTACGACACGCCATGGGACCTGAGAAATACGAGAATCCACCGCGCACAGCTGGAGGCTGCCACACGCAGTCGAGCACTGAGGTTGCTCAGCTCGTGTTGCCAAATGCTTGGACGTTCTTTGTCTCTATGTGCGACCGTTGATGGTCGTGACAATGCAACGATGGCCTGCAGGCTGCAAGCAACTGAACACAGCGCGTCAGGGGTGACCCTTCGCCCCCAACTCTGCGGCTGTACGTGCCCACGTGTTCGGAGCCGCTTGTTTGAGCAGGCGAGGTGCTGTGGGCAGCGCTGAAACTGCATCATCTGTTTCTGCAGGGGCACTCTATTCATCGTCTTCTGTGCATCTTTGCAGTCGTCCGAACGTGCAATCAGGACCATGTCGGTCCGGCTCCTCAGCGTACGTGGACCTTCCTTCCCGGCCGCAGCAACGTCATCGAGTTCCACCAGCATGAGGGCCCAAGATGCGCCGTTGCGATCTTGATGCCTCTCCACACACACCTCTCAAGTTTGCGCTCGAGAGCTGTCTCCCCACAACTCCATCACCGTCTTCGCGTGCGATTTCCACAATTCTTACCACAACCCTCCGCCGTCCTAAGCTTGATTGGCTAGAGTCTTTGCAAAGCGCAAGTGGTGAGCCAATAGACTGTCACTGCGAACGAAAAATGCAGCTATCGATAAGCGTTGCCCGGTCCTGCATTAGCTTAGGCACCATCTGTGCACGATTTATGCACGCCGTGTGCCGTTGCAGCGTTGAGCCAGTTTTCATCTCTCAACACTGACTGACATGACCGGTCGCTTGAGTCAATGTTGGGCTCTGGAAATCCTTCACCTGAATTGATGGTAGAGTGGTGTCCGCGGTCGAATAAACCACGACCTTCTGGGAAATCCCCAAGGCCAGGCAATCTAACGCCACAGTCATTGTGGCAGGTAGTGTTAAGATACTGATCAACAATTTTAGATGCTGTTTTGTCCGTGGAACGCCAGATTCGGATCGCTGGTGTACCAGAACAAGTTCCTGACGGCTTGAAGCTGTCTGAGCCGTAGCTCCGCTCGTCTTCACGTGTCTTGTTGATGTGTCTGCGGTCGAGCCCAAAGGCTTGATTGTTGCACTTGGTTCACGTTCAACTCTTTCTCGCCGTGCGGCGGCAACTTCTCGCCTTGTCTTGTCGTAGAAATCATCTCCGCGTCGTCCGTTTCCGCTTGCATACCTAGATATAGTTCCGATTTCTATCGTTCTTCGTTTCGAAACACCCGCCCGCAACATGCAACACCCGTTCTTTACGTTTGACAGGACTGCTTCATGGCCCCTGCACCGGCTCGAAACAGCGGCGGGGGCCGCCGGGAAGCTGGGGTTCATCATACGGCTGTGCTTTTGGTTCGACAATGTCGATATTTGAAATTTCATGTTGTGCTCTTCAGGAAACCCGTCTGTTCCAGGCCGTAGATATCTTCCATGACTCCATGCTATGTAGGGGTGATCCGCCCGCCCAAATGCACACAGTGTTATGCCCCTCAAACGCCAGACCCGAAATGCGAAATCCGCACATCTACGCAAGGTATCGATACGAATCTACCTTCGCTCCGTCGATGCGCTCAAGATACTCGCGCTCGATAAGCGACTCTATACGCTTCTTTACCATGTTGACTTCGGGCTTGAACTGACCGGCCAGCTGGCTAAGGGTCTCAAGAATGAGCTGCTGATGCGAGAGTTCCTTACGTTGTCTATTACCAGGTTAGCCGACTCTTCGAGCGTCGTTCAGTATACATACTTCATGATTCGAACGACTGCTGCCTCGATGCAGAACTGTCGTGAGTCGTCGTTTTTCTTCTCCGTCTCTCGTCGTTCTCGGTCGCTCTCGACCTTGTTTCCGCTGCTGATTACACCAACCTTGATTTTGACGAATTTGCCATTGAACCCGTCATTGAAGAAGAACTTATCGGTCGGCTTCACGTCCTTGGACATGGGCTCTTTGACCAAGATGCGCGTCTTCGGTGCGACAGCGAGAGACTGCAGATTTCTGACCAGGTCGCTGGGTGGAATGTTCGTCTGCGCTTGAATCTCCTCAAAGGTCAGGTGCTGATCCGCAGCCAAGTCGTTGAAGAGCAGGAGGATGACCATGCCGTAGGTTGGTACGTTGAGCTCGTGACGACGTTCCTTGTATGAACCGTCCTTCTGCTGTACTTTCTTAAACGTAGCTCGGATGTCCGCCGATCCCATGTTGGCGAGCCAGGTGAGCTGTCGGCCAGAGTGCTTCTCGTTATAGTACTTCTCAAACCCACGCTTGACCTTCTCCACAGCTGTCGGGAAGTTGCACCGCGGTCGGCCTTCTCCATCTTCGGCTGTACCCCCAATCGTTTCGAGTGACCATGTCATACTGGTGAGTACGTTGATGTTAAGGTCGATGCGCTTGGGATCCTTCTCGCCAAGTCCTTCGACATGCTTCTTGAATCCTGCAGTAAGCTCCTCAGAGATAGTCATGTCTTTGAACATAGCCTCCAGCTTCAATGTGAAATTGTTTCCGAGTTCGATCTTCATCTTCGAAATCATCTGCTTCTCAACTTCGTTGCTGATCGACTTGTTCATCAACAAGCGCCTGCAAAGATGCTTCTTATAGTACCGCTCGAACAGGTCCTTGTCTTGGACATATCGCAGGAGAATGATTGCCTTTTCGAGTACAGCGTCAATTTCCATCTCCGTCTTGCCTTTGATACCTTTCTTCATGTTTTCGTCAATGAAAAGCGAAATGTACTCGGAGGATCGTGGAAAGGTTGGTGAGTTGATGAACTCAGCAAAGCTCCTGGTCACTGCTTGCTGCAGAAGGCCGTCCGCTTCGAAAGACTCCCGCCAGATACGATCGAACTTATCCTTCAACATGAGGACATCCTCCACCCATTTGATAGCAGCGACTGTCTGCTGGTTGATGGTTTTCTCCTGTGCAACTTTCTTGTTCTTGTCCGCAGGATCGGCAGCTTGTGCGGGTGCGGGAACAGGCGCGGGTGCCTGTGATGCTGCGATGGCGTCGTTATTGACGTCTGTGCCCATGTCCACGATTCGCTTCTGGATTGCTTGTGTGAGCTCAAGCTTTTTCTCATCGACGCGCCTGTTCAGATCGTACACGACGTTCAACTCTTCCAACCTGTCGTTGTCGATCATGTACCTCACTCCACTCTCCATCTCTACCAGCTCGTGTATCCGGTTCTTGATCAGCTCATCCTCGACGACCTTCTGAATCTTCGGTCCAGTGCTCTCCAGTAGCGTCTGCTTGCATCGCTCATCTTCCTCGTATATCCTTCTCCGAGCGTGTCTGCAGTACGCACCAGCATCAGAGTCGCGCAGCAGAAGCTCCGACTCGCGTTTGTAGAATTCCCTGCTAGTATCCAGATACTCTCGCTCGAAAGAAACATTGTAGAGGCGTTGCTCTTCTGACTCTGTCTCATCTTCGTGCAGTCCCTCGAGCATCCATACACACGACTTGATAAGATGCTTGTCAATAACATCGCCGTCACGCTCCATCTGGATTTGGTCGAGGATGACATGATTCAGCAGACCAAGAAGCCATCGCGCATCATGATCGGAAACAGGCGAGCGCAGGATCTCATCGCGGAAAAGGACCATAGCGGCGTTGAAGATCGAGGGCCGTCGATGATCTGCGCAGTAGACACGGTCCTAGGGCGGTCAGTGTGTCGCCATATAAAAAAAGTAGTTCTCCAACACAACTTACCATATACATGAGCACATCTGCCAGCATGCTCATGCAGACCTGGTGATCGCCCCAAGCCTGCTTCAAGCCTTTCAAGAATTTCTCGCCTGCAACTCGGCGCTCGTTCGCTGTTGTGCCACCCAAACTCTGCGCACCCACGAGGAGGTTTGGCGAGAGCAGCTGCTGAATGCCGGCGCGGACCTCGCTACCCAGCCATTTGCGCTCAAAGTTGTGGACATTCTGATACAGGTCTCCACCCTTCTTTTTCAAGACGATGCGGTAGGCGTGGCGATACAGCTCCTCGTACGATAGCTTCGAAGCATTCTTGGTGTGAATTTCGCGGAAAGCAGCTTCGATAGTTGCCCAGGTATTTTCGAAATCAATCTCGTCGCCGTGCAGACCCTATTTGTGCCGCATCGTTAGCGATAGTGTCCCGTGGGTGGAAGGTGCAGCTGAGTGGGTGATGGATATACAGCTGCGGTGAAGGTGAGGAAACAGTAACGTACCCTGCGCGGGGGCCTTATGCGCTGCCTGCCGCGTCCTGCAATCATGTCGTCTTAAATGCGAGCGCTACAGTGAATGCCCAAGAGCTGCGCGATGTGCGAGCACTCCAAGTGCGGAAGGCGGCCGAAGGTGAAGGCTGAGTGGCGGGGTCAACCGCGCACGCTGTTGGTCAAAGAAGGAGCGACTGCGCAGTCTCACAGCAGAGAGACGACAACAGCGAAGGGGCGGCGAACAGGCGGCACAAGAGTGTGGTGTTGGTATTCACGCCTCATGGTTCCGGCGGGGATGCTGGTGGTGCCCGCATGCAGATGACGATGTCCCTTGGCGTTCGGCGGCTTCGGTGGAGACCACTTTTTGCCCGCGGTATCATGTCAAGCTTCCTTCACGACTAACACTTTTCCATCTTTTTTAGGCCGATCGTTCTTCCCCTCTACAAGCCAACATCTTCCTACTTGCTATGCGCTCTTCGGTATCTTTCTTGCGCTCTTGCGCCCGTACAGCTGCGCCTCGAGCAGCATGGGTTCAACCTGCAGAGTACATTCCAGCGGCCTCAAAACGCTTTGTTCACACACCGCGAACATCAACTGTCACACGTCCCTCGCCTATCATCTTAAGGGCCGGACTTCCTTCTCTGGCACGATTCGAATCTAGTTCAGCAACATTGCCGCAAAAGAACACATCGACTCAGGCGCCCGAAACGCGACTCGACCGCGAGCAGGTGCCCTCATATGAGCTCACATTCACGTGCAATGTTTGCAAGACTCGGTCATCGCATCGACTGTCTAAGCAAGGCTATCACAAGGGCACCATCCTGATCGCATGTCCTGATTGTAAAAACAGGCATTTGATCAGCGACCACCTCAAGGTAGGGCGAATGGTATTGACGCATGGCTCAATACTAACGCCAGCAGATCTTCTCAGACAAGTCTGTTACAATCGAGGACCTGATGAAAGAAAAGGGCAATCTCGTCAAGCGTGGCTCACTAAGCGCAGAAGGCGATGTCGAGTTTTGGGACGATGGCTCATCTACACCACGCTCCGCACACTTCCATACCGAATCGTCACCCAAGGGCGAGGAGCGCTTGACCGATAAGAACCAGACATCATCGCAGACCCCAAAAGAGTAATCACCCAACAATAAATACTAGCCGCTGGTCGGCACGATTATACCCTGTACAATACTTTAATTTGTAACATCCTGTAGCGACAACTGTACGACAATAACGAATAAGGAAGGCTGGGTTTGAGTTATTTTACTTTATACTCCTTCACAAAGAATAAAAGGCCGCGACTAAAACAGTGGTGTGCTTGACGCAAGTAACTTGACGACGCGTATGCGCGGGTTGCCTACACCGGGTTGTTGCACCTCCTCCAGGTAACTCTATTTGTCCCCCCCCTTCTCTCTCTCTCTCTTTCTCTCTCTCGCAACACTGGATGCGTGACCATCTTCAAGGCTCGCCATCTGCCAATCATTCCCTGCTGTCAGCCTCATCCAGCGGTCCATCCGTCTATCTTGTATAACACATAATGCGCTGGGCCGGTTTGTACTACCGAAACCGTGGAGGGTTGCTCCGTATCTTCCTGCAGGGCTCGCGAATGCCCTTGTGCCCTGGGTTCTGGCATTGCGGCACTCATTGAAGATGTGCTCAGCTGGTACAAACTTCAAGACCAGGGGGAAGCGACACTGCTGTCCCGAGCGGAGGCACGACCACCGGCCATGACATGATGAAGGACCCACAGCTCATGCCACAGTCTTTCAAGAAGCATAGTCTTCCGCACGAGTGTGAGAGCAATACATAACCCAACCTAAAGGGAAAATGAAGCTGTGGAGACGAACGCTTCGTAGATGCCATTGAAGATTGCAGCTCCTAAAAACTGCAAGGGATAAATAAGCAAACAGCATGCTCGTGCATGATCTAAGGAATGCCAAACTATAACTCTATAACTCAGGGTGTCAATTCAGGGAGCCTCGACAGACATGCCAATGCAGCTCTCCATAGCCACGTCTCTGCGGCCTTCACTCAAGGCAATCAACTCATCACAAAAATCCTGGTCCCAGGCTTTCTGCAACCTATTTAGCTTCCATCCGAAAAAAAAATCTGACCTATTGTGCCGCGGACTGCCTTCTCACCACCTCAACCGCGCGGCGCGATATCGCAACGACCAACAATCAATTCGTCAGCAATCTCCTGTATGGGCACACACCGAACTTCTCTCTGCTGAGTAGTATCCTCGCACAGTAGAATATCTGCGTCAAAAGCGGTCTCGACGGCTTGTTGATTGATCTCTGCCACTAGAGCACGTCCAACAGTAGGAAACAAGATGCCTTTCTTTCCTAAAGGGATATGACCGACGCCTCGATCTGGGCGTTCAAGGATTTTTCGTATTAAAGGAATGTAGTAGTCGGCCAGATCAACGACATAAACCTGGTTGAAAGGAGAGCAGTTAGCAAGCTAGCCATCAAACGAGAGCTCACAAAAGACGTACCCAGTCGAAGTTGGCCTGATCGTTCAGCTTGAAGCCATAGCCATGCTGAACAACATAACGAAGGACCAAAGGTATGACCAAAGCCTGTCGATTGAAGAGGCCAGTGCCTTCGCCAAAGAAACACGGGACCTGTAAACTGACAGCATGCACACCTTTCCCCGCTGCAGTCTCCAGCACCCTGACCTCGATTATTCACTGTGAACATTGCTACTCTAGATCAAGAGACTTCATGTAGTCGAGAATGGCCTGCCCCTTACGCCTGTCGTTCCACTCAAACGCCAATGTGTGCATCCGGAGAGGTGAAGTAGCTAAGGATTGGGTAGGCCTGCTTCGACGCGATGTGCCAGTTCATCCACAAAAGCTTTGACACCAGCTGTAATGGAAATTGGAGCCCGATTCTACAATGATATCATAGTGAGCCGCAATTTGCTCAATGAACTGTATCGTCTAAACCAGCCCAGAGTACAGTTTCGACACGTTCGCCATATGTTTCGCGCAATCTTCCAGCTTGGTGCTCGCGTCGAATCAAGATGTCAACCGTCAAGGTCTTGAGGCTGGTTTCAGTACTGGCAAGTGACTGCGATAGTACAGTTCCACCAACATAGCCCGTGGCGCCAATGAGGAAGATCTTGCTCATTGTCAAAAGTGGTTCAATGGGGGTATAAAGGGGATAAAGCAGTGTAGATTGGCTGGAGAGAGGTCTTTGTATGAGACTGCTGATGTTGACATTAGAACGACAAAGAACGAAGCCTTGGTCGAATTTGCTTGAACTCTCTCTGAGCTTCAATTTCAGCTCTTCCTGCGCCTACTTGTAAGGATCCTGCATGATTGATCGCGCTGAAAGTCCAGACCGGACGACTCGCCCAGTACGGAAGAGACGGAAGAGGGTATTTAACGTATGCAGCGGGGCAGGTGGTGAATATAGCGGTAGATTGTGCAATTCCTTACGCCAGACTATGGAGGCGTAACGTAGTAGTGCCATTCTCGTCTATTGCCACACCATAAAACTTGTAGGCAACTGTATGGCCAGTCTCGGGAAATCAATTGCAGCCATGCTTGACTACTCGTCGCGCAATGAACAATAAGTGGGGCCGCAAGAAGAAGGGTTGTCTGGCAATCAATCCTGCACTAGTCGCCAGTGCATCATTGCCGATGTAGTCGGTCCATCGCGATGCCTCTAAATGTGGGGGCCTCACAACATCAAGACTTTGATGGCTTCCATTGTGTTCGACGATAAAGCAACGGCCTCGGAAGTGGCGATTTTCCGTGTTGGCAGCTTTCTTTGAGCTAATTTGTCAGCACCGAGCTTGCAATATATATACAACACCGCTGCATCGGCGAACGCTCGGCACGATTGAGAGATCGAGAGAGCATTCATCGTGGCGTTCAAACAAAGCTTAAGCAAAATGACCCAATTCAACATCAACATCGTGTCGGACACAATCTGCCGTACGTTTCCATAAGGAATTTTGCACAAAAATAGCACAAATTAACAACTCCACAGCATGGTGCTATGTTGGCAAAAAACGCCTTGAAAAGGGCATCGCAGCATACAAACAAAAGCACCCAGATTCCGATGACACGTTCTCCACACAGTGGTTCCCCTTTTACTTGAACCCGGACGCCGGTAAAAGCCTTGACAAACAAGAAACGTACGCTAAGAAATTCGGAAAGGAGCGCACAGCAACCATGAACCAGATGCTCGCCAAGGTCGGCCATGATGAGGGCATCAACTTCAAGTTCGGTGGTAACACAGGCAACACCCGCGACTCGCATCGCCTAGTTCAGCTCGGCAAGACCAAGGGCCCGAAGCTGCAGACGCGCGTGGTCGAGGAGCTATTTGCTGCGTACTTTGAAAACGAGAAGGACATCACAACGCAGGAGGTCTTGATTGAGAGCGGCGTAAGGGCAGGTCTTGATGAGAAGGAAGTGAAGGAGTGGCTGGATAGTGGGAAGGGTGGTGCTGAGGTGGATAAGGAGGTGCAGGATGCGCGTGAACAGAACATCAGTGGCGTGCCAAACTTCACCATCAACGATCATTTCCAAATTGGAGGAGCTCAGGAGCCAGCTGCGTTTGTGCAGCTATTCGAACGTATTAAGAAGATGGACGGGAGTCTTTGAAGCGTAGACTGCTTATGACTCAGTCATATATGCACGGTGTGAAGGTATACATACCTCTCAGGAAAGCTCTGTTCGCCGTTGAGTACCTACATTGACAACTATATGAAAGTTGGACAACTTAAAGATCGCTAGCTAAGCAAGGCTAGCATCGAAACCGTGTGAATACCTCCAGACAAATAAATTTGAAAAGCTTTCATAACTTCATCAAACCAAGGTGCTAATCAAGCGGTCCATATCTGTGCACATGCCATTATCATCCTATGGTTAAAAGTCCATGTTTTCACCTACATCTATGTACAGTAATATGCTCGTTTGTAAGGTGGAATTGGAAACACATCATTCATGTTTAGAGCCTTGCGAGCACCGAAAAGCAGGGTGGTGGAGACGCACAAACGTCACAGCAGCGTGAAGCTATTGCGTTCGAACAAACATTCCAAGGGCCACTGTTTATATTCCATAATGCTGGAGCAATAATGTCCGACATTGAAGCAACTGGAGTATGATATACAATGCTTGCACACCAATGCTTGCGACATTCCCTTTGGTCCTCGTAACGACCTCGACGACATTACAGTCATCAACACTTCAAGATCACATCTACACGAAGCACCTGACAGAAGCAACTCAGCAACAGACTATACTGCAACAAATCACTAAAAATGGTTGATTACAACCACGTTTTTAACTTCCCACGTCCGTACTACCGTACCCATGAATATAATGGCAGCGTTGCGCTTGCGCCTTATGGGTTTGAACATCGAGGACGTTTGCCCGACATACGATCTCTTCGCCTACTATCTTCCGACTTCCCACCTCGTCAAGGTTCTGGCCCGCAGAACAAGCGTGGTCGGAATCCAGGTCTTTATGTCAATACCCAAAACGTTCAGCAGGGGTACTGGGATGGCCGTTATGAGGATTCTACCAACTACTATGCAAACTACTAGGATATATACTAGGTTCAAGGTCGAGTAAAGATCAAGAGCTAGTACATTTGGATGATGGCGGAGAGATTGGCGTCAATTTGTTAAAACCTCTTCTGCGGCGACAAGTAGACCAAATAAATACAAGCTTATGATCTTTCTCTCGTTGCAACGATGACTCTAGTGACGTGTTCGAGTCATGACCATACTCGTTTCTGAAGTCGCACGTATTCTCCTGGACCTCTACCTTCTTATTTCACTCTCATGCTTGCTTGAACTCCCTTCTCTCGGCGCGACGATGCGTTCATTGCGTTCCGTCCTAGCGCTTTGTTGACTCCACAGTACCTGTCAATGCTCCACATCGCCGTCTAAGCTGACAGGATCAATTTCCGCTCTACTAGGCTTTTCGTGTCGTCGGAGTCGCGTAGGTCAAACAGTCTGCTTGACACGAGCGTGGCTTAAAACCAACTGGCGCTTAGTCGTTTTAGACGCGGAGGTGGGTCCTCCGCGCATTCCATGGTGACATCGTGGACTACCGGAGATCAAGCGCCCCACAACGCCTTCCGGAGGAAATGCCGCGTGCTTGCCACGAAGCTTGTCACCCCACACAACTTTCATAGACTTATCTTTAATGAGCAAGCGGACTTCTCGTACCGGCATGATGTCAGTCCTCACCTGCCTCCGAGGTTGTTCATGCCCCGAATGTAACTGCGGAGATCTGCGAGTATACTTAAGCGTTCCGATGGCGCCCTTCGTTATTCGGTCGAGCCTCTTCGACTTACAGCAGGAGTTGACCTCCTTACGCAATTCTGAGACTGGTATCGAGAAAATATGAGGACAACCGCTTCTCAGTTGCTCCTGGCCTCCTTGGCGTTAGGATCCGCAGTAACAAGAGGCGATAAGAAACATCATGGCATCAGCAAGGATGATTTCATCAAAGTCGACGGGTTGAGATTGTATGATTCGAAAGGTGCTTTGCACTATCTCACGGGTAATACTTCTTCAGTCCATCAAGCAATCGATATTGACAATTGCCAGGAATGAACTATTGGGCTTGCATGAACCTGGCTGCCGATGATCAGTCTGGAGGAAATTATTCACGTCTCGTCACAGAGCTCGACCAAATGGCAGCGAAAGGCATCAATCACCTCCGAATCATGGCCGGTTCAGAGGGTGCACCAACACCCCAACCATTCCGGATGAACCCGCCTCTGATGAATGCCCCGGGGCAGTACAATGACGAAATTTTCAAGGGTCTGGACATCTGTCTTGCAGAAATGTCGAAGCGTGGAATGCGTGCAACAATGACGTTGAGTAACGAGTGGCAATGGTCTGGAGGCTTCGGTCAATACATTTCATGGGCGAACAACAACACGCAAATCCCATACCCAGAGTCGTGGAACCTTACAGCGTCGCCTCAAAGGAGCACACCCGGAACAGGCTGGGGAAACTACACAAAACAGGGTGTGGATGCAGCGCCATATAGCGAGTTCACTGGCTTCGCGAACTTAATTTACAACAACAGTCTAGCCGAAGGGTGGTACAAAGATCACATCAAAACAGTCATGACCCGTCGGAATACCGTGACTGGCCGCTTGTACGTTGAAGACCCAACCATCATGACATGGCAGCCTGCAAACGAGCCTCAAGCCGCAAATGCACTTGGCTACGTCGGCATCGGCCTGCTCCCCAATCCAGATGATTTACTTTTCCCTTGGGTGGACCGTACTACAGCTTATATCCGCTCGTTGGCTCCCAAGCAGCTCATCAGTCTCGGCTTCGAGGGTAAGCAGGGGGAGTTCTACTTCAAACATGCACAAAACTTCTCGACCATCGACTACGCCACTACGCACTGTTGGGTCCAGAACTGGGGCATCTACGACATGTACAACTCCAGCGAGGCAAATTTGAAGGCTGCGCAAGACTTTGCGGTAACTTTCATGCACAACTCCAGTAAGTGGGCTGCCGACATCGGAAAGCCGGTCTTCCTCGAGGAATTTGGCATGGCTCGAGACAACTGGGAGAATAAGGATAAAGATTACCCGTACCTCAGCAGTGCGTCGACTACACACAAGGATCAGTATTTCCGGACGATTATCGGCACAGTCATGGACGAGTTCCGCAATGGTGGTGCGTATATTGGCACCTCGCCGTGGGCTTATGGAGGCGTATATCGCCCGGAGATGCAACACGTCAATGAGTTCGGTATGATATGGGCAGGAGACCCACCCCACGAATCGCCTGGCTGGTACGACCTGTACGACACAGATCAAGCAATGGAGATCATTGCAGTGCAACAGAAAACTATTGCAAGCTGGATAAGGGAGCAAGGGAAAAATGGAACCGACTGCTGAAGAGAGCATGCCGTGACCTGGTAGCAGGCCCCCTTCACGACAAGTAAGATATCAGCACTATACCACGATTGTCTTAGCGCTAGAACTCGTTCGCAGTTGCATCACAGCTTCAATGGCGCCAACTTTCAATCAACAAACAGTAGTTTCCAGTATCTATTACATTATCGCCGTTACACGCTAATGATGCAAACTCCCAGGGCCGCCCCAACGCCGCGCTATGCAATGAAGTCAAAACGGTATAGCATCGTCAACACGAAGCCTTGATGGATCACCGTGCTCAGCCATGCGTCTGCTGTGCTTTCAATGCTGCGCGCATCTCCGCACCTTTGAAGATGATCAGCAGGATCCCAGGAATGCAGAGCAAATCCATCGCCCCAAAGATGCTGAAGGTCCATCCAACACCAACCTTGTCCAGTAGGCCATCCATGACAACAGCAGCGATGGCTGCAGCGACGTTGCGAAGAAAACCTCCTAATGCGACTAGACTCGCGGTCTGAGCTGGGTCGCATTCTGTCTGGAATGAAGTGCTGGTGACGAAGACAATCGATGTCCCAACAGAAGCAAGTGCCGATCCAATCAGACCGGCAGCTGGACTTACGCGGTTTTGGCAGGACCATCCGTACATGAGCTTGCCTACGGCTGCGATAAAAAAACCAGGTATTTGATAAGCAATTCGTCGCTCAGGTGCGACCTTGCCGTCGGGGCTTTTAGCGATAGACCTCCTGCGCAGCCAGTCACTGCCACGACCGACAATGATGGAGGCGATGAACATGGAGATACCCGGCGCGAGGTATGCGTAGCTGACTTCGGCGGTAGACCAGTTGTACGTATCCTTGAGTACAGTTGGAAGGGAAATGTACAACCCATACAACCCAGCAAACTGGAAAGCACCATTGAACGAGACGATGAGATGAGGAGGGTACTTCAGAAGCCGCATGAACTTTCGAAATGATGGACGAGGGACCTTCGGGCCCTTGATATCCGTATTAGGTTGTGTGCGGAGCTTGGGTATAGAAAACCATGGCTGGTGAGCAAGAACGGCACCATTGCCAACGAGAGATCGTAGAGTCTCCGGCATGCAAAAGATGATGGCGCAGTACACAGGAAGACAAGTCAAGGCCAAGAAGCCGAAAACCCATCTCCAGCGCGAAACATCTGCAAAACCACCGCCAATGACTGGTCCAAACACTGGTCCAAGCTGGGGCCCCATGAGAAACCAGGCCAGAGCGGATGCGCGTTTTGCAGGCTCGGTGATATCCGCAACGGTGCCTGCTCCGACTGAGAAGACGATGCACGACCCAAAAGCCTGAAATATTCGTAGGATGAAGAGAAGTGCGATGTGAGCAGGGAGCGTGGCCAGCA
The DNA here is from genome assembly GCF_004011695.2 of Ascochyta rabiei. Lineage (NCBI taxonomy): Eukaryota > Fungi > Ascomycota > Dothideomycetes > Pleosporales > Didymellaceae > Ascochyta > Ascochyta rabiei. The sequence continues at coordinate 896,482 of NC_082405.1, forward strand.
GCACGTTTGCGACCAGAAAGCTTCCAAGACCGACCATATAAACGAGTTTACGCCCCCCAACATCGGAGGCTACTGCGCCGAAAAGTGGCTGTGATACATCAGCTTTGGCTTTTGATGCTCCATAAACAATTACATACCGCGATGGCAAACACCACCATGTACATCGCCACCGTCGCATTGATCGCTGTTGCCGAAGCCCTGAAAATTTCTTCGAAGAGCACAAGAGATGGCAAGTAAATTGCGCCAGTCAAAGGGCCAAAGAAGCCTGCTGCTGTCACGACGCCAAGCATGAAGCGCCGACGATTGAGAGAGAAGGCCGAGTATGGAGGTGGTGGAGGTGGTGGTACAACATCGTCGGCTTGTGCTAATGGCTCTGCGGCATTGTCTGAAGAGGAGAAATCGCTGTCGATACTGTCTCGACACCTGTCGTAGTGGTGGTCTTTCTCGAACTCAATCGGAGAACGCATGTTGAGGATGGATAGTCCAAGCTAAGATTGGGACCCTTGGGTTGATATGTATTGTGCACCGCCTGATTCTCGGAGCGTTCTACAAGCCGACAGAGTACATGCGCAGCCTACGTTCGAGTTGGACTTTGTTCAACAGCCATAAGCTATGACTGTTCTCACTGGCTCACGTTATCAAGGCCTGTCCTTGCATGCTATTTTCATACAACTGCGGTCAGCCCTGGGGCTAGCCTAAGATACGCCTTTTTGTGCGTCGCCAAGCGGCCCACCCTCACTCCAGCCAGCCTCCACCGCTCTGCTGGCCCTTCCACTCTCAACCATCGGCGGCCTTCACATGACAACCAAACTTCTCGTGGTACTTTAGCAATTGAAACTGAAACGTAAATGCAGACTGGGCTGCAAAAGACAGCATGGCATCGCGTGCAGCCCACATACATGGTCTTTTGCTAGACGGAACATGCTTGGTTCAATCACGATCGCGGGAATTGTGTGATGCTGCGCCGTCAACGACGGGATGCAGCCCCGCCAGACAAGATTCAACGTAGTGATCACAAAAAGAACATTGCTCAAACGTTCAGTACCAGCCGCGATACCGTACACGTTGGACTACAAAACTGGTCTATCCGCTAGTGCCCGCTGTGATGGACTGAGGCTGAAGGCCTTAACTTCGCCTAGTGTGGGCTCCTCTAGCGAGCTGAACGCATCAACTGCGCCTCACGCACGTCCGCAAAACACCGGTACACATGTTTGTTGCAGAAGCAGACATGTGTGTGGTAGCAATAGGATCTACTACGACTGGAGAACAACGATCAAAGTGCTAATATTGGCACTCTCGATAGGCCTAACTGCAACCTAGTGCAGCTCTATTACGTTTTGATTTAGTTGTCGGAATCAGAACCCGTCAACGCCAACAACCCACCGCAATACTAACTTCCCGAAAAACCGGATCAGATTCAGGCTGTTTCTACTCTGGATAGTCGCACTGTGCAGATGTCTAGTCGGCGACGTCAGACTCGATTTCCGCCTTAAAGTGACGCCGTACTGCGCCGCACTGAATCCTTCAAGTCTCTTCGCCGCAAAGGCGCAGAAACAATTACATCTTGGTTTGTGCATACAGTAAGCTTATCGCGCCGCGTCTGGACGATATGCTGCATAGCTCAGGTTCCAGTATACATGATGAAATTTGTCTGAACCAAGTCTTGCATCAAGACGTGATGTCACTCGAGCAATACATCATCAGTCTTATGAGAGCATCTATGGGTAATTTGTGAGATGGGAATGAAGCTAGTCTCAGCTTGACCAGAAGGCAACAGAGTTACACGCGTTGCCCCACACCCAACCAAAGGACATGCTTGGATGTGGAGATCTGCCCCAATACCGCGCCGCAGGGGCAGGGCAAATCATTTGCGGAGCTTCGACTGTACCGCAATCTCATCAAATATTGAGAGGTCGCCTGGTTGGATTATCTGAGTCGAAGGTTAATTGTCAGCACGAGTGGGTCTTGAGATTCCACAATGCTACAATGCTTCGAGTATGATGACTAGTTTCATAAAGGGTTGCAGCTATGGGTCTCGGAGTTCGAAGAAGGGGACCGTTGCAGTTGTAGGCATCACTCAATGGATACGGTGTACATGGAGACAACAAGCTACACCGTGCTTACAGCCTTGAGCGGCTCCATCTACCACGAAAGGCCTTCATTACCACGGGTGAAAGCTGGAGCATATGTTATCCATATGGCGCGTCACGATATTGCACCCAGGTTTTGCTTGTCCAGATTCTTCACTACCATATCAATGGTAGAGTCGTACGCAGATTTAAGACATTTTCTCTATAGTACAAGCTAGATAAGCCGCCTTTCACGTCTAATACGGGGTGTTTCTATTGTCAGGTGCGTAACGCCAACACCGGTACTATGCATAGTCCAGCGATTTCGGTATGTTCCAGGTGTAGTTGGACGATTTTCGTATCATTTTGTCAAACCAGCTCACAATGACAGGAACTTCATCTTCAGACCTCGTGGGTAGAGGGGCCCGGCCTGGGATCATTAGCCTGATTGAATTGGTGAATTGTTTGTAGCAACGACTTACCGGGGTCATACGTCCATCCCAACTTTCATCCACCTTCCACTTACAACGCCTCACCAACTCCAGGATGGTAATTCTAAGCTGCTGCATGGCAAACTTCTGTCCCAAACACGCTCGTCGGCCTCCGTGGAAGCTAATGAAAGCACCCTTAGAGTTGGCTTTCCGGTACAGGTGGTTTATTTCGTTCATATTCTTGCCCCAGCGTTCAGGCTTGAACTCATCCGAGTCAGTGCCCCAGAACTCGATGTCGCGATTGGTTGAATACGCATTGTAGCCCAAGAAGACGCCTTTCGGTACTGAAATTTTGCCACCCAATAAAACAGGTTCAGTGGTACGGCGGTTGATCAGCTGCGATATCGGAGGAAACATGCGCAGACCTTCATAGATAATGGCAGTCAAGAGTGGCAAGTCATGAATTTCGGTGTAGGAAGGCTCGTAATCGCCGGATGCACCAGCAGGGTAGAGGGTCTGGATCTCCTTGCGTACCGCATCTTGGACCTCTGGATGGGCTCCAAGAAGATACATGAGCGACATGAGCGCAAGTTGTGGGTTCTCGTGTCCGGCCAGGAATGTGCTGACCATATTGTCCTCGAGGTCCTTATCGGATAAGCGTCCCTCGCCGTGAGCTCCTATTAATCTACATGCAACATTCTTATGATTGTTGGGGTCGCAAACGTGGTTGTGTCCTTTCGTGATCGAGGTTCGTAACGTATTACGAAAGTTCCTATTGAGTGCTCGACCAAGCTGTCTCATCTTGAGCGGCAAGTGATCGAGGAATGGAAAATTCATAAAGATTGGATTGAAGATGATAGGCTTGATCTTCATCTGGAGCGCGTGCAATGGTGCGTCTGGACGCTGCATTGTTTCGAAGCTTGATGCGTACATTACGTCTGAGAGATTGGCAAGTGCAACTCGGTGTAGGGGTACGTAGATTGGGATACCCGCACCATTGGCTTGCTTCGAGCTATCCAGGAACATGTTTCTTAAGAGTCTCGAGTTCTCCCAAATTTTGGTCGAATCCTGGTCCGCTTGTAGAGCTGGTTTGAGAACACCATGATAAAGCTTCCATTTCTCGCCATGAGAACTGATGATGTTTTCCCCTGTGTACTCCGCTACAAGGCTATGCGGGATCTTGATCTGATTACCCGCCTTTGCATAGACATCTTCGTACTTGAAGACCTCGGCGATGTACGTAGGCTTGCGTACAAGGATATTCCATTGTCCACCAAAAAAAAGTTTCACTGCTCCGTATTTCTCGAGAGGGTCCTTCATGTAGCGGCGATAGAGCTCCGCTTGATCTACGTCTTTGAAGAGCGGTAGAAGAGCATAGTAGAATGGAATTGTTGGAATGTTCTTGGGGAAGTTGCTAGGCGGTGTGAAAAGGTAAACAAAGAACGACACAACACCGAAGATCGTGACAAATACAGCAACGAAGACCAAAGAAAGATAGGAAGCCATATTGTTAGGAGGATGGTGAATGCACGATTATTGATAGAGGGGAGCTGGCTCGGTCGAACCTATATGAAACACATGCTCATGTGAGAGCAACTCAGCCTCAAATCTACATTCGGATTGTTTGCTCAGCCGGGCTGATTGATGGCCACATCAACGTGGCTCGAGCGCGCCTCCACCCGTCTTCGTGCGTCCACAATTAGACAATAGACAGTGTTAGAGTGTGGGCCGGTAATGTTGAGGCTGTGGTAAGACGCTTGGCTGTTTAGGCGAACCCTTTGTTCACCTACCTATGGCACGCTAGCGTGTGGCACGGGATTTCCGTTTCCAGCTCATGCACGCCAAGGCATGCACGTCTCCCGTGCACAGCAATCCTTGGATGAGATGAAGCTGCAACAGCGCCGCATTAGCGAAACCATGCCACCACAACCTAGTAATGCGAATTGTGGCACGCTGAATACCCATGCCAGACCGCTTACACCCTCATCAGACCAGAAGCAAACGTCTGAACTTACAGCCCCCGCAGCACCGCCGCTGGGCCGTCCGATAGGATCATGTTGGTAGGCCAACACAATTAGCACAACGGCTTGTAGCGAGATGAGTACCGTTGCAAATAACAATGCCAGTCGGTGTACTGCAGCACCGTGTGTTTGCACTGATGTGGCTGTCATGGATCCATCCGCAGCTTGGTGGGCAGTGCCCGATTCGCCGAGCCTTTGTGTAAAGCTGAGACACAACCAGACGTTGAGGATCTTTCATATAAGGGTACCCAGATGTCAGAGGCCATCAGGTCCATCGATTCAAGCCTACTATTGCTTATCAGCACAAGCTTGATCGACTCGCCGCCTCCACCAACTTCCATATTGTCTTTCTGTTCCTCAGCATTGTCGGTGTGGCGAGTACCGCCTCAACTTTTTTCTCAATTATTTACAATGGCTCCTTTTAACAAAGGGGTTTCCACATACCATTGCATCCAGGGTCTCTACTGGAGAGAATCGAATGGCGAACTTCTGGCTGTCGAGGGTAGTAACTCGAAGTCACTGCCGGAAGTATGGCCACAACTGAAGGACGAGATACTCTCTTCGACCGCATCGTGGGCTCGGGTTCAACTGCCATCTGGCAAGGAGATCAAGAGTTTACAGATCACTTCTGATGTCCCAGCTCTTTCAAACATCAAATCGAACTTCCCTCCCTCTTACCAGAAGGAAGAACTCCATACGTTGATAGCTGAGATTGAGCATGATAATGGTCGCGTTCTCGGCATGGTGACATCGAAACCGAAGTCCCTTGCTTCAGACAGTTTCAGCATCTGGGCGGAGCGGTTCATCCTCCTCGAGACCCAGTTCCAGCCCTTCGCCAACATCTCAGACTCTTCGACTCCATGGGCAGCAAAAAACCGCGAGATTTGCCAAACAATCGCCGAGATCTTCGAGCGCAAGCTCAAGAATCTCTCCAAAGATGATCAGTGGAACGTTTGCGGCCGTGAAGGCTTCCTCAACAGAGTGTATGGCTTCGTCGATAAGAACCTTCCTATTCTTCTTGCCCTGCCTGCATTCCCCTGCAAGTCACCAAACCCTAACAAGGCTGGTGGCATCATGCCTGATCTTGCGGAAAATATCGCTCTGGATGTGCTTTACGACTTCATAAAGGAAGTCAACGCCGTGTACGAGCCCGGGGCAACCATGTGGATTATTAATGACGGCCACGTCTTCTCTGACTGCAGTAAGCATTCACGCACATGCGTTCCCCGAATGACTGCTGATCTCTGCCAGTTGGTGTTGACGATGAGATGATCGACACGTATGATGCCTGCATGGCTGAGATCTACAAAGAGCGCTTCCCAGGCCAAACCGCACCCGCCCCAGCGATGGATTTCAAAGGCCTAAAGAACATCTTCAACTCTGATTCTGAGGGTTTCCAAACTTTGAAGAAGGTGGCCGGCAATGCTCACAAGATGCCACACCCGGTCAAGACCAAGATGACCGGAGAAGCAGAGCTGTGCAGAAGGCTCATGCTGGGCATTGGTGGGGCTGATCGTGCCTTTATCCGATCACTTATTGAGCAACAAGAGCCGGAAACATTGGGACTGTACCGCGGCCAGACGCGCTTCATGCTTGAGGATCTTGCCGACGTTCCTTCTGTCAAGTCGCTTAGTGGCAAGCAGAAAAAGAAAACTGCTGCTCTCGTGGCTGAGGAGATGATTTCTCGTAATCAAGGCTACTCCAACCTGGTCGAGCTGCTGCTGCCCAATTATGTTCGTCTCTCAATCCACGCTCACAATAACAAGGGCCCCAAGTTCGCCATCCGCCTGCTGCCTAAGCACATGGTCCGCCCAATCGACGACCTTGACAATCGAATGGAGCCTGTAGCGGCGTACGAATTTCAGATCCCTACTCCCTGGCACAACTGTATGATCAAGGTTGAGGGTGATGACTTCCTCTACCTTGCTCGCTCCGCTGTTGCCAAAAAGGCCCTGGCTAGCGCTGACTACACAGGGTCCTGGGTGAACGGCCCTGATGGTTCATACTTCAGCTTGAAGCGTGCTACAGCTTGGGTGCGTACACCCACGAAACTTATCATTCCCCAACTGTCAGTCGAGAAAGTCGCCATCTTCGATCAGAAAAAGGGTACAATTGTGGTGGTGTCTCCGTTGGCAGAAAGGCAGCGCCCGATTGTCATCTGTTCTCCAGTCGTTGGAAGGAAGAACCCGCTCGTGGTGACAAACTCAGGGAATGGAGGACGGCCAATCGTCATTTGCTCTCCTCAATCTAGGAGGAGTGCATCATCCCTATGGTCCCCAGTGCTACAGAAGGTCCGCAACCCTGTCGGTTCTCCCATCGTTCGTACCAAGACGTCCATTGCCATCTGCTCTCCTGTTACTGAGAAGAACGGTGCTACTGTCACACAAGCACCTGTCGATAATCGCCCGTTCAAGCGTGTCGACTCGCACTGGGTTCGACCTGGGGAAAAGACGAGCAGGCTGCGCATGTTCGTTCAGAACAACCTCCCACAGCTTCGAACTCAGGCGGTATAATTCCATCTTTGCCGTTTATATCAAAACACCATCATACTCTCATATCGTCTGGCATCTGGATTATCTGCTATTTTTGCGCGTGGAGTCAGCGAGCATCTTGTAAGCTGCTTCGATAGTAGGACTTGGCATTGGCGTTTCTGGAAGTTGGCCTCCTCTATATACCATTAGGTAGCGCGGTTGCCCGTAGCTTCAACTCGCGTAGCGCGACCTCTCATAATGCATCTTAATTTCTCGACGAGCCTTCATTTCTGATGTAAAATTGTGAAGCCGGAGGTATAAATTGTGATTCATCCGTTCGCGTCCTTGTCCTTCCAACTACATACATAAACCGCGCGCAAATCGACTCACGAACAGTGATCAGCATATACAATGCACATACCGTGGCGGGTTTTGAGCTTTCGTGAATGCAGCGTCAATCAAACTCTACTGCCAACGAATCTTTGCGACCAATGAGCTGGACGCGTCTGTGCCAAAACACCAATCCAGATATTGATCAGTCAGGAATAACGGGCTCCTGATCCATATTATGCATTATGCTGAGTATATGACCAACCTCTGTCCCTCTGCTCTCCTTGTCTGCTGTACGTTTGGATTTCTTCCCTTCCACATCTCCTTGTCACCACGTTGATACTTCACCATGAGACCTCTAGATGTCTTCAGGGTAGTCATGCCTATCATCACTTTGCAGTTCCACGGAGCTGCAGCCAGTAAGCTCACATCGAGATCACAGAAGCTATTGGCAACCAAAGACTGACCAGTTGCAGCCACTAACACTACACTACCCCGCACGTATGGCATCGTACTTTTCCGCATGTTCGACCTTCTGGACGTGCACGGTCCCATTGAAATCCTACAGTTCTTAAGCGGGCTGTACAAGATTGATATCGCTTTAATTGCCGAGACAATGGACCCGGTCACTTCAGAACCATTAATGGCCTCGATGAACCCATTCAACTCTTCGGTATACCCCGTGCTTCCACCCAGCCACACATTCGCGACGGCGCCGGAACTAGACGTCTTGATCCTTGCCGGCGGCCCTGGCTGGCGTAATCCTGCGCTAAACGCTACGCTTGACTACATCGCACGTACAGCACCAAACGTTAAGCAAGTTCTTACTATCTGCACTGGTTCTGCTCTAGCTGCAAGGGCTGGCATCATGAACGGCAGGAAGGCAACAACAAATAAGACATCATGGCCAAATGCTGTCAAGGCGGGGCCCAACACAACATGGGTGCCTCACGCACGTTGGGTCGAAGATCAGTCAAGTACTCCGCCTATTTGGAGTTCCTCGGGGGTGACAGCAGGTCTTGATCTTATGCTGCACTTTGTTGAGCAGACATACAGCGAAAGGAACGCCACGTTCATCGCAAACATACTGGAGCATCAGCGAATTACAGATCCGAGTTTCGATCCTTTCGCGAGGAAAGAGTGCGTTTCAAATCGGGCCATCGTTCGATCGTGAGCAGCTGGTAGTACTATTTTGATGGTTCCAGTCAATCATAGGTTGCACGAACGCGTGTTCGACTCGCGCGACAGTGTCGCAGGCATTACCATGTGGAACATCAGTGGAACCATCAACTCACCTGGAGACCAGTGTACATGTCAGGAAGATGAAAAATCGCAGTGGTCGAATTCTTTTCCAGCACCCTACCCATACAAAGCCTATCGATGTGCCACCTATCATCTCGAACGAAGACCACAGAAGGAAGGGTTACTTCAGGGAGTGAGCTTTGTCGCACCCATATGCAAAGCCCCGCTGCTCGGGGCTTACTGAGCGACGGTTTCCGACATGGTTCCATATGTCACACACTGTGCGATCTATCTTGTCCGCACCTATCTGCAAGCGCCCGATGCAGGGCGGCGCCCACAAGCTAGACTTCTCGTCCATGCGTACCGTATTGATTCACTTGAAACCCTAAAAAAAAGTAAGTGGTGAGATGCCCTGATAAAGAGTCTCTTCGTGGCATTGAAAGTGCGCAAATACTCTCGATAAGTGGGGCCTCTAACCTGTGAAAGGAAGGTGTTCTGCCAGCCAAGCATCTCAGATCCTTCCTGCTCACCTTACAACATCATCCCGTGCATACTGTTCGACCGGTTTGGTGATGATGGACGGTACAGGTACGAAGCGGCGAGCGTGAAGAATGCATCGGGGTCTTGGTTCTCGGGTATCACCAGCCTGCGGTGTGAGGATATGCACGTCTGTTCTGCAAACAAGTGCTCAGCTCCAGCTTCAAAAGGCAGGATGGTCTCCTTCTGCTCTGTCTGGTGGGCCATCTCATAATTCCAACCTGCAGTATCCTGTGTTTAGAACCAGAGACGAAAATTGAGAAAACGGGTTCGATTGTGCATCAACACATCGCTCCTACTAGCTTTCACCACCCCCGCATTCAACCAAATAACTTGCTCAAAACTTGCTCGTCTTGTCTTCAACAGCATCTCAGAACCTCTGCGATTTCAACCGCTTTTCATCGACACCATCAATCAGCTCAACACTCACTCTTTCGAACCGCAGCCACTCAGAATACAAGCATGGATCACTCAGGTCACGGTATGGTGGCTTCTACCACAGCCACGGTCATGTCTGGTATGTCTGACATGTCAGGAATGACGCAGACTGCGACAGGCACCGCTGCCATGGCTTCCAACACTGGGATGTCAATGGGCGGAGGTGGCATGAACATGGGTGGAGGGTGCAAAATTAGCGTAGGAAACAGTCGCCGCAAAGCTTTGACAGACAGACATGGCTGACTCGATCGTTAGATGTTGTGGAACTGGTACACCGTCGACTCCTGTACGTACCTTTGGTTTCTTGTTTTGCATTCGTTACGGATATGCTCAGCTGCAGAGACCGGGCACTGATCATTTACTCGCTGCATTGCCCCATATTATAGAGCAGCAATAGCGTACTAACCGTTACCAGGCTTCGTCTCTCGATCATGGCACATCACCTCGAATGGTATGTTCGCCGGATCTTGCATCGGAGTGATACTTCTCGTGATCCTCCTCGAAGCCCTCCGCCGCGCTGGCAAAGAGTACGATCGCTACATCGTCAACCAATACTTGGCGTCGCACGCTACAGTCGCTGCAGCAGCCTCCTCCGCATCCTCTGACGACGACTCAAGGAAGAATCCTGCAACCACTGCAGCTATCGCCCCAACAGCCCAGAGCTTCCGCCCCAGCGTCATTCAACAGGCAATCCGCGCCCTTCTCCACATGCTCCAGTTCGCAGTAGCGTATTTCGTCATGCTGCTAGCCATGTACTACAACGGATATATAATCATTTGCATCTTCATCGGCGCGTATCTTGGGTATTTCATCTGCGGATGGGAGAGCTTCACAGTGGGCAGGGGAGGCTCAGATCGCATGCAGGAGAACGCTACAGTATGCTGTGGCTAGACCACAGTGGAAACGAAGTTGAGGTCCAACGAGTACAAAAGAAGAGGTACTCGCGGCGAAGCGTTGATATCAAGAGTCTGGGAGAAATACTCCAGACATTCTCTCTCCCGCCAGGGAGAGGTAGTAATCACAAAGCGCAATCATTGCAACAGTGAATTTATTGTCCGTTTATGTTGTAATTGTTTCTCCATGTCGATTTGCTCGTCGTTTTGGTATCTCAGGCTAAACACAACTCTGCTCCATGGCACACCTCGTCTTCACCACCGAACAATCAGTCCATCACTCCCGGCATCTCGCCTCCAAAACCAAACAGTGGTTACCACCATGGCATGATAGCCTAGCCTGAATCAGCACAAAACGCTCTCGTAGCTAAAGAGCTCGCCACTCACCATCCCAGACTCCAGCGGCATTGAATTGATGAACAAAATCAATGGGACTTAGTTCTTGTGCTATCCTACATTAGCCAAAAGTCCATGGCTGCAGGGGGGGTGGAAGGAGACGTACAGGGCAGCTATCGCAAGTGCAGTCCTTGCCGCAGTTGCAGGCGTTGCTTGACGAGCAGCCGCAGTTGGCGTTGTTGAAGGGTATGGAGAGGGGGGTCTGCATCGTGTCTGAAGGCGATGGTGTTCGTTCTGGGTAGGTAGGTAGTGGGATCGAGTGATTGTATTTCGATTGATTGTTTGCTTGTCGGATGGATGGATGGATGGATGGGCGGGCTGTGATATCAAAGTCGGAAGACGGAGAATCAACGTGTTTATATACATACAGCTACATGGCTTCCTGCGCGACTTGTGCGGTTGCCTCATCCTCGGGCTTTCCTCTACTACCAGGATCCACATCATCCGTGTGCTTCCCCCAATCATCGCTGCCCAATCCGATTTAGTCTACCAGAATCTTCGCCCCCCACGCCTTTGGGCCGTGGCTGCTGCGACGTGATTGGTTGCACCACAGTTGCGTTCATTGTGCGGAGTGGAGTGCGAGACTTGTGCGGAAGGCTAGAAGAGGGCAGGCGGTCTGTGCGTTGAGCTAGAGTGAAGAGAGTGGGGTGAGGGTTTTGTGCGGAGTGGGATGCCAAGACGGTGAGGATTGGGTCGGTTGGCGTGCACCAGAAGACCACGTCGTGGTTCTTGCGACTGTTTGCGCACGTTGAGTGAGAATGAGGTACTTGGGCTTGGGAACAGGTCATCTGCTTAGGGTTGAGTTGGTTGGCTTGCTGGCTATGTGCGTTGACGAGGTGCTTGTAAGTGTGGATATAATTTAACTACCGACCACACCCTTCTGTAGATAGACCATGACCGCTGCCGACTGATCCCCCATTGTGAGGGCTGAGTGTCTCCTCCGCTCCGGTATGTTTGTTCGGTAAAACTACATATGCAAAGACTGGAGCCAGACCCAATTGTCCAGCGCCCTGAGGTCGTAGTTGTCCCATTCTGCGTGCCAATCTTGCTCTGCAACCTCCTAGTGAACCCCCTGTATTCTATAAAAAGAGGCGCCTGGAAGGGCTGCTAAACAGGTAGTCTACCTGCTAAGGTTAGGGGGTCCAAACTCCCGCAAGAACTCCACCACAGGATGTAGATAAGACACTGTAGCACTCAAGACGCACATCCAACAAGTAGCAGAGCTGCTGATAGTTTTTGCGGATTCGCATAAGCCAGTCATAGAAGTCTAGATAAAGACAGTGTACTCCCAGGCGCTCGAGCGACGGTAAGAGGATGACGCTGCTGGCGGAGAATGTTCGACCCACGAGAATTCAGGTCCCAGTAGGCACTGGTATGGCACCACCAGATCCTCAAGGCTCTTGAACATCAGGAAGCCGTTGCAGGGGCGGATATGGTGAAGAAACAGGTTATTTTTGCTTTCATCTGCCATGCATACACCCAGGTCCAGACTAGTCAGAGAACAAGCAATCAATGCGAACTTCTGCAGCAAGGGGCCATAATGCCCTTGGTGTAGGACGAACGTCTGCGTCGCTGCGCCACTCGTGTATATGGTCAATAACAGTCAGCTTGAGCTTCTCAACCTCTGGAACGCGAGCAAGGAGCGGCGTAAGAGCGTGAGGTCGGTGACCTTCTATGCCTAAAATTTCTGAACGATAAGTGACTTTTAAAAACTTGACGCTGGTATTGACTTCGTTGGGAGCTCTGTCTGGCAGAACTGTGCATGCACAGTAGATAGCAAGCTCTTTGAGAGGGGAAAATCGCAGCCTGTGAACGTTGTGATATTTCAGGCTGTGTCGATTCCGTCAAGCTCCGTGATCCAGTGCGTTAAAACGTTCAAGTTTGTCATACTGGAATTCATGGTGTGAGTTGAGTTGAGAGGTGTGGAGGATTCAAGGAGCGTTTCAGCGTATGTTCAGATGATTGATGAGGGACCACTGGTCCTTCGGAGATGAGATGGAAAGCGACTATATGCAGAGCACTGAAGACTACTTCATCCGGCTCCGTGAGCGCGTGTCCGTTGGTGGTCACGTGCTTCCATATCCACCACATGCTCTCGTATCGAGCCTCTCGTAGCATGATTGTATGCTCTGCCACGAAAAGAGGTCACACATGTGGGTTAGTCTTATAGAAAGGGGGACAAGGAGATGCTCACCCAGCTGCTACTGTTCAATATCTTTACCCCATCGTGACAGGTGAAGCTCTGACCCAACAGATGCAGAGGACCCTTTCACCCATAACAGGGACGAGGCGACAGTGAAGCCAACAAGCAGTGCCGGACGAGAGGTGACCACACAAGAGACGAAATCCCTCTGAGATCTAGCAGAGCCTCAATGCGTTGATGCAAGGCTGTCATGACTGCCAGAGACCGAATTGGAAGCTCGCTTCTTGCGATATCATGAGCTGCCCGGGATCGAACATACAGGCTTTTTACGTGCACTATATTACTTTGCCTTTTTTCCTTTACCAAACTCAGCCATTGTTTACGTCAAGAAGCGTGCTCGCCTTCTCTAGGACTCGGCAAGCCTGATCACTCGGTTCGAAACTGTGTTGACTAGCTGTGCTGATGACTCAGAGACCTGAGTGAGCCTGGAAAGTTGATGTGGGCTAACGCTGGCCTTGATGTTCGTCAGCTTACTATGGCGGTCTTGAGTGTCCAATCGAGTGATCTGAATGCGATGACTTTTGTTTTTCAGTCCATCGGCATTGTGAGCCACACACGCGCTAGCGTTTACTGGATCATATGGGCTCGAGTCGTTTCACTCACCTCTTTCATGCCGAGTCACAGGTGACCTCAGCTCTGCCTTGGGTCTTGAGGAGGTGGAGCTTCCGTTCGCGCTTCCCCACCATGGCATGCTGATAGCAACTTCTTTCCCAACGGTCCGATGCATCGCCGTGAGCACTGGTCCTAGCTCAATGCTGCATGCAGATACTGAAGTGGGTAGGTATACGTCGACAAATGTTTCTTCATCCTACATGGCAGGGGATCTAGTCGGAGCCATTTGATCTTCACTGCCCTTCTCACCGTTCAAGCCATTTTCTTGAGGGGCAAACGCGGGAGTGTAGTATATAGACGAACTGGAATGAGATGACGATTGAGTTTATCTTTATCCGGTGTAGAGACCCTTGCGAATCGGAAGGCTCAACGAGGGTGGGCTCATGTTCAAGTGGAGTTGGACGCCAATGTCTCGTTATCGGAACGATCTCCGTCAACGATTAGCAAGGGATCCAAGCGTCTGACTCCCAGTTCCGCGAACAGGGTGTGCAAGCGTTGTTTGCGTAAAAGGTCCTTTAGTTTGTCTCGTGAGGGCACTACATATGGGGCTAGCGAGCGTTGCAAGTTGTCTTATAGCACCGTGGTCGAGTGAACCACGTGAAAAGATGCACATACTCAGCGCAAGAAGATTGGCCATGCAGAAGGCTAGGCAAAAAGGACGTTAGAGATACAGAGCCAACAGAGATGCAAGAATGATGATTTGCAGCTTTGCTCGTAGGCAAGGGTGCTCTGAGTATACTGTTGCCGAGTCAGACGTGTAACATGCCTTCTTCTGCCATGGTATAGGAAGTACCCTGAAAGCTGTGAAACGCTGCACGTCGTCCGGGCCGAGCCTAGGAATGGACACTATTTGTCGCTTCTAGGTAGTTTTCACCATCGATTGCTCTGAGTACTATTCGAGTTCTTGGATGTTTTTCATAAAATACTTCCAGCGGCGGATCATCTGCCGTGGTGGGAGTTTCGACTTTCAAGTATGTATGAACTGATTCGTATGGAAATCTGATGCCTCGTCGTGAACAGAAGACCGAAGGTTAGTAATGCTGTGCTACAAGCGCCTTACTGTTTTGAGGTACCGGTGCGCTGACCATCAAGGAGTTGATCGTTCAATACGTGTGACGACCAGAGTGTCTGGGACTCGGACTGCGTGTGTGGTCTATATAATGTACACTCCGCTAGTCGGTCTGTTGAGGCAGGTCTTTGCCAACCCCTTTAAACAGTGGGATCTCGGCGATACATGATACGACGTTAGACTATATGTATTGGGAGACCAGCGCTTGGGCTGGGTTCTTGTCGGCATTTCAAGGTCAGACGTAGACCCTCATAAGCATGTGGTAGTGTCTTAGATCATCAGAAGGATGTCTTTGAGCAGGCTGGTGTGGTCTCAGTCCAACTGTTGACAAACGCCTAAAAGCAGCAGCATCCAAAGTTATGATGGCCAGTGCCTGGAGCAACAAGGCCGAAAAGGTGTCAGCTGCGTTTTGACAACCGACCTTCGGTAACCGGGCTGAAGGCTGACTCGAACCATAGTAACACACAACAGCATGCACATGCGCATGTTCGTGTCGTTGCTCTTTGTGTGGTTGATGCTGTACACGTTGGTATATAAGCATATGTGCTGATAGAGACGGCTGATCTCGAGTGTGTTATCGATCGGTACGATGTTGGAAAAACCTCAGTCCTGCTGATGTTTTGCTCGGCCATAGGAAGGCCACTTCTTTCGGCAACACAGGCTTGATTGGAGTATGTAGTAGAGTCGGCGGGACGGTTTGAAAGTAGGTGGAACCACGTGGCGGTGTTTCACAGATGGCATAAAGGCCAACTGATATAGGCACATGAAAAGTGCGCCTCTGATTTGGGAGAAGTGCCTTTTCTTGTACCACTTGCTGGTAGGGTACCTGCTGGATGGAAAATCAGGTAAAGGTGTATGGGGGCGCTAATGTAAAGGCCAGCAACCTTGTTTTCGCAAGCCGCGTGCTGTTTGTCGACACGATGCGCTTGTCGACATCAAGCGCGGGAGAGACAGCACGATCGCTTAGAGATGGACCGGCATGGCTGGGGCTTCGGCATACCGAAGGTCTCTCGGACTAGCGTGATTGGCAGCCGGTGGCCCTGCCTGCGTCTTTGTTGGGTCTGACCTACAGTCTGACTTGTCAAGCTGCAGGCATGCTCGGAGGTTTGTCTGGTAGGGTTTGACAGCCCCGCAGTGGTTGTGTGCAAATGCAGCCGGCCCATTACCGCCAACGTCGCCGGCAGTGGTGCAGCTGATGGAGGGTATCGAAGCTTGTGCGTCTGCAGCGATTGCCCATGAGCAGTGGTTCAAGTCCAGAGGAAGATCATTGGGGGTCCCACTTGCTGGACGCAGGATGATCTCCTCCTAACCAGGCCCAAGACTGTGATTCGCCGTTCGCATCCCGGCATATCAGGGCCGGAGGGCTGGTTAGCAGGCCACTTCCCACAGACGCGGTGAGCCATCGCTCGCTAGTAAGCTGAGAGCGGCCTATTGTGAAGTCGGAGCAGGACCGATTGCCTGTGATGAACGTTGACTGCGTCCGCAAAACGCCGCTTGCGTTAGGCTGAAAGCTTGCTAGCAGACACGCATGCACAAGGATGTGGCGAAAGCACTGCAGACTGCAGCGGGGCCTGTGTGAGGTGGTGAGCAGCGCAGAGCCTCTTCAGCAAGTAGTTTGGGCGCAGCGCAGCGCAGCGCAAGGGCGACGGCGGCGCTGGATGTCGTGCGAAGCAGAAGAAAGAAGAAAGCACACGCCACGTCTAGGCGTGCATATGACACGGCGGCGTTCAGCATCCCACGCTGCAGCGGCGTTGGGCTCCGCTGTGGTCAAAGGGTTGGAATTGTTGGATAGAGCATTAGGACAGCCAGCCAGTAGGAACGCGGACCTCTACCGGCGCGGCTTCGCCCAAGAGGGATGGAGCATGGCGGCAGCGGGAAGTGACGGTCGAGGGTGTCGCAGGCAGAGCGAGGGCCAAGGGCTGAGGGGTGATGGGTGATGGGTGATGGGTGATGGGTGATGGGTGATGGGTGATGGGTGATGGGTGATGGGTGATGGGTGATGGGTGATGGGTGATGGGTGATGGGTGATGGGTGATGGGTGATGGGTGATGGCCGGTGGCTGATGAAGAGCGCGGTGACTGGTGAGACGAGGCTCGACTGGGAAGGCACGCGTGGAGCAGCGTGGAGCAGACAGAGGGCAGGCGCGGTGTAGCGCGCCATCCACACAGCCGTCTCGTCACGTCGTCTCGTCACGTCGTCTCGATGGGCGTGGTACGCTATCGCGCATCGTCTCTTGCGGTACCTGTGCGACTTGGCTGCAAGTGTCTGGAGTAATGCTTGCACGGCCGAATCAGCTTAGGCCGCCATGAGCGGTCGCGCGGTGGGCTTCCGGGTCAAGCCCAGTTCCCGGCAGCGGTGCCCAGCAGCAGCACCAGCTCCAGCCCCAGCTCCAGCTCCAGCAGCGCCAATCCCCAGCGCCAGTCCCCAGCGCCAGTCCTAACGCGCGCCCGCCTTCCTCCCATGGGTGGGCATGTCGCTTTTAGCAAGAGCGCCCCGTCTGCTTCCACCAAGCCTCTGCTTCCACCAAACCTCTGCTTCCCACACCCACTCCTCCTGCGCTCCCTCTTACGCCTGCACCGTGCCGTTCCTCCCTCTCCCACACGACGTCAGATGCCCTCTCCCCTGCCGCTCCGTCTCCATCTTACTGCGTCTCCATCTCACTGCCGCGCGGAGCTGTAGCAACCGCACATTCACATTCACACTCACATTCACATTCACATTCACATCCACATCCACATCCACATCCACATCCACATCCACATCTACATCTACATCCACATCCACATTCACATCCCGCGCTTGAAGATACCCATCCACATCCACATCCAGGTTCACATCCCGCGCCTGAAGATACACATCCACATCCACATCCACGCCCACTGCCGTCCGTCCTGCCTGCGCCCACACCCTTGCTACCGCCCCGATTGGCTTGCGCGGTACCTTGCTCTCGACCAGCCCTGCGATCCGAGCGTGCAGCCCAGCGCCTGAGCCACCAGCTCTCGAGTCCACACCCCCCAAATCCCCTCTGCATGCACTGGCCTTACCACCCGCACTCCGTCTCTCCATCTCTCCGTCTGTCGCTCGGTCTCTCTGCCCTCAACGACCCATCCATCGCTGCAGCCCTCGCTGCACGCGCATTCCTCGCAGACCTGTCTGTAGGCTAGCGCATCAGCGCCCACTTCCGTTTTCCACCGGAGAGCCTGCTCTCATATCAGCCCCCCCCCCCCCCCCCAGCGCACTGCCTCTTCCCGTCGTCGCATTGCTTCGCTCGACACAGCCGGACCCGTAGCCACCGCCCGGACAACAGCAACCTTGCGCAACGCCCACGCCCACGTCCACGTCCACGCCCACAACATTGTTGATCCTACACGACGTTGTTGATCCTCCACAACGCCAGCATCCCTAATTCTTACTGCACGCTGCCCCCATCGCTGCTCCGCACACGTGCGCCTGTGCCGTTGCGACCGTTTGCGCCCGCCTTCCACCACGCTGGCTTGGGCACAACCACGTTTCGAAGTTGTTTTACCCCTTAGGCGCCACCTTGCTCTCTTTTCCACTCCCCCACCCCGCCATCCGAGACCTGACAAATCTGAGTCGTCATCGTCGACTCACTGCATTGGTCTGCGCCATCCGTTTTGACTCGCCTCGCTCGCCGCTCTTTGTCTTCGTCACGGCCGCCACCATACCTCGACGACAAAGGAAGAAATGGCCGGTGGGCCTAGTCCGAGCAGCACAAGCCCTTCCAACCTCTCCAACAGTCCCTTCCTGCACGGCTCTCTAAGCAGCTCCAACTCCTCATCTCCCCCAAAGCTCTTCGCTCAAAGCACCATGACGGCAGACGTCTTCGCACCCTCTCACACATACAACATGCCGGGCGCTATCGGTGAGCGTCGGCCAATGGAGCGCAATGGGCTCTCCATGCTTTCTTTCGGCGACGCCGACGCCCCCCCAGATAACAGGACTCGACACGCCATCTTCTTGCGCAAGCTTCCCAGCAACAGTGACAAGGAGGCCGTGCGCAACATTCTGCTTTTTGCCAAGGACTTGGTCGACTGCGAAATGGTCCCTCAGACTCGTTTCTCCGAAGACAAGGGCTTCGCCTCTGCTATTGCTTACTTCCAGACATACGATGGCGCAAAAGAAGCGCGCGATCTTCTCAATGGCAAACGCAATGCTACCCAAGACGCAACGCTGATCGTCGAGGTACTGCAAGACGGCCTTGGCGGCGCGATTGGTTCGCGGCGCAACACAGTCGATAGCGGATCCGCGCGGCATGGATCCATCGCGTCCTCCACCGGGATCGCCGGTGCATCTTCGAATGCTCGTCAATCTTCGCGGTACAATGGGACCTTTCAAAATATGGAGAAGATGTCCCCACCAAATGGAACTCCAGGTCTTGGCAACGGAGAATTCGGAGTCTCGAACCTCTTCTCTCCGACGTCACCGGTGCAAACCTCTTTTGCTAGCCGCAACCTGGGAAAATCCGTCATCAATGACGAAGCAGACGACGATAACGACCTGCTCAATGAGTCCATTGGATACGCTACTGGAGGGCCACCAGCTCAGTCCAACATGTCACGAAGAGCGACAAACCCAAACCCCCCGGTCCCAGTGTCCCGTTTTGCATCGCTATCGCTCAACACAAACAGCGTCAACGGCATGGGCTCCCCGCCGTTGAACAGCTATACGTCCCCGCGATCAGCAGCCACTATGCAGTCGCCGGGTCCGGCTCTCTCCGCCATGTCTCCTCACAACGCACCGTCTGCCCTGAACACTGGCCCGAACACGGGCTTCCAGCAGTACTCCTCGCACTTTGCTCGACCGACATACCCTCCTGTAAACCCGGCTGATCAAAACCCACCGTGCAATACACTCTACGTCGGAAACCTGCCCATGGACACTTCCGAGGATGAACTCAAAGCCGTCTTCTCCAAGCAGCGTGGGTACAAGCGTCTTTGCTTCCGTACGAAACAGAATGGCCCAATGTGTTTTGTTGAATTCGAAGACACTTCATTCGCTACCAAGGCCCTGAACGAGCTATACGGATACATGCTTCACAACAGCGTCAAGGGCGGAATCCGACTGAGCTTCTCCAAGAACCCTCTGGGTGTTCGCAGTGGACAGCACGCCAGCATGGGTTCCGCATCATCCATCACGCCGAGCACTCCGCTCTCTGGATTTGGAAGCGGTGTCGGAGCCCCCCCTGGCTTTTCTACGGCCACTGGCCCTCCGCCTGGCTTGTCGGCGCCTCCGGGACTTGCGAGTCAGTCTCACGCAAACGCTAACAATGGCTTCGGCATGTACGCCAACGGCGGCTTCGGTATGGGCCCAAATGAAATGTCCAGCTCAATGCGCCAACCCATGGCTACGGGCGGAAACAGCTTTGGGGGTATGGGTGGGAGCTACTCCGCATACATGATGGGTCGTTAGAGACGGCGACAAGCTGTCATGAGTGATGATCTAGGAGTTTGGAGGTGCATCGATCACTAAGCATACCTCAGATGTATGCTTCCTATTTGTCGCGTTATATCCTGTCACTTCGGTTACATTGCGAGGTGTTGAGTTGTTTGGGTTGAATCTGGTTTCATTTCTCATTTATGCAAGGGCATGGGTATAGGCGCGGAACTTCCTTTAGGACGATTACGTCCTTTGGGCATGGACTTCCTTCCAGCATACAGCGATGATTCCCCCTTGTGCGTTTGCTAATTGACTATACGGTTTGCACGGAGAGGCGTTCGAAGAGGCTGGGTTCTTTGTTTCTGTTCTTATTCTATTTTACTCGGTCGCGCTTCTCGTCCCGTCGTTGACTGCTTCTATCAGGTCAGGCACTGGGGCAAGTAAAGGGACTGAACCTGTGTGAAGATGTCACATGAGCCCATACCTGCAAAGGTGGGATGTTCTTTTTTGATCGACGACAAAGCAGTGGAACGATTGCGGGTGGGCTTGACATGGTTTGGCAAATCCGTGTATGGCGGTCTGTCGAAGACTTGTTCTTGCGATTGTTTGCCCCTCCCCTTGGTTTCTGCTTTAACCGTTTTCCCATCTTTCTTCTACATGCGCATTGCAGGCTCGCCGCATACTAGGAGCTCTACCCTATTCTGTCCTTACATTTATTATTTGGGTTTTTCAAACATCTACTTGGACTTCGGTCTTTTGCTCTCATGTCGTAACGGATGTTGTTACCTGGGCTGGTAATCTGCTATACGTCAGCCATTCTAAGTTGCTACGAGTAGCTGCATAGAGCGACGATCTTCATACAAATACCTAATAAAATTCATTCCGTCGCTACGGTGAAAGAATTACAACTTCGAGACGATTGTGATGATGGTACAAAGATCTGTCGCCTGGGGCAGTATTAGACTGCCGTTTCAACAAAGCGGTCAACCGCTCATCATCAACAAATCACCAAGTCCTCACAGCTCCCCAAAGCAGCTGCGAAGTCGGCCTTTCAAGGAGTAAAAAGATCGCCGTCTGGCGGCCATGTGGTAATCAGGATCTCCCGCCCTTGCATACGTGTTGTGCAGACTGGGTACCACAGATCGGATGGGTGGATAGACGTCGATCACTGCATCTACCCTAGTCACCCAGACAGAACTGTTCAATACTTGAGGACTTTGAGGATGACATCTCTAAATGTACTTGACATAGCAGTTGATAAAAGAACCATCATCCGATATCTTTGAACACAAGACGAAAGATGTGAGTGTAGATCACGTGAGCACAACTTGCTTGGCGCTACTAGCTCGGAAGCTAACACCAATGGAACTTTTCTGCATGTCCGTCTTCGAAGCTTCATACCACATCGCAAAATTCACATTGGCTGCTCGCGTCTCTTTCTATTTTCTGTACTATACTGCATCTATGCGATAGCATTGGCTCACACTAATAATGCCTCCTCGAATGCGCTCCTCCAAATTCTCTTCCCTCCCCCGGCCTTCTCCCAGCCAATCCTCCACACGACCACAATCCATCACACAAAGCGCACAGCCATCGCGTCAGTTCTCACAAACACCATGCCAGCAAGTCACATTACGGCGGCGGAAGTTTTATGAGTGGCTCAATGGGCCAGGACGACAGCTGAAGGAACCTATACCCAAGTCTACCAATTACCTCGGAGCCTACGACCGGTACGGCAACTTGGTTCGTGCGGGGCCATGGTACCAGCGAGGAGCAGCAAAACCACAAGAAGAAGGCCAGACGAAGCTGACCGAGACGACCAACGAAGCGGCAGCGTCGACAGACGAGGCCAAGACCCCAGAGGGGCAAGAGTCATTAGATGAATTGGAGTCGGCTGCACGACAGGCTGACAAGAAGAAGGCGGATGCCGCAGGAAAGCAAGACAACTCGCGGTTACCGCCGGAAACTGCAGAGGACCTTCGACCGTTTCCCCTGAACCAGTATTTCCGCAGTCAGCCTGTGTTGAGCGAAGACTTGCGGGAAGCCATCTACCAGCGCGTAAAGCGTGACGGTGCCACAGTGTCGCTTGCTAGTGTGGAGTTTGGTGTCAGCAACGAGCGTGTCGGCGCTGTTGTACGACTCAAGCAGATGGAGAAGGAATGGGTTGCACAGGTACGTTCGGACTCTACTCTCCCTTCCCTTGAATCTCTCCCCCATGACATGATGAGACCTTATAAAATTCGATTAGTCTTTAAGACATCCACATGGTTACAAAACATAAGCTATGCTCTTGCTGAACGTCAACAATCACTTCACCCTTGTTTCACGGATTTGCTTCAAGGACAGTCACTGATTGAATATTAGGGTAAAACCTTGGCCGTTCCTTACTCGAAGGCAGTTCTCAACATGCTGCCCACAACGCCACACATCGACACATCAGACCCCAAGAACAAGGGCATGCGGCCCGTTATCCACGAGCCCATCAATGATTTGATCGTGCACCCTGCGACCCGTCAGCAGCTGTGGGTTCCCGTCGCCGAATCCAGGCACTTCACCCGGGAGGATGCCGGTAAGGCCTTTGATAACAACCTCCTTCCTGCTGATGAGCGCATTCCTCATCCAGAGCTAGTCAAGGCTGAACGCGAGCTCGCGTCGGGTCTGAGCTTCGAGGAGCGACGAAAGCTCGCCGAGGAGCGCTTCGTTGCGCAGAGTGCGCAGAAGAAGCGCGAAGAGGAGGCGAAGCAAGCCGAGATGCGTGCACAGAAGGTTGTTCCCCAGAGGAGGTGGGACTTTGTGTTTAAGGACATAAGTGTTGAGAGCGCTGGACGCAACGGAAGGGACGCCAGGGGTGTCGGGTGGAGATATGGACTCCCCCACCAGGACCGCAAGAAGGGACAAGTCAAGATCCCAACCAAGGTCGAAGCGTAAGGCTTGTACGATGGGTAACTTTATTGTCTGTACTTGTATCACATGTAGCCTATGGGTGCATCTGCCGCGGGGGTTTGTGTGGGCCTTTGGTGCCTGCGTGTAGCATTTTGAGCAATATACCTACTTCTGATGTTCACTCATTATTGTCTTTTGAATGACATGGCCTTGGTACACTCGAGCCTGCGGCATTCTACCATGAAGCTGGTCAACGCAAGACATGACCACACACGCTGCCTCTGTGCGCTGTGTACAACTGAGGCCGCACACGCCCTTCTCCAGGCGTCTTCCGTCTCTCGACTGTCCCCACTGTCCACGACGCGAGCACAAGAGCTCGTAGGCAAGCTCTTATCGCAGTACGTCCTTGCCTCGGCAACTGAGTGCAAGGATATCTGCTCGGCGATCCCTCTCGGATCGCTCAGCGGTAAGCAACCCTCTGCCCACCCCTCTTCTCCATCTTGGCCTGCCTCTTACTCTGCGCAGCCTCGGGCTGGGGCACGCCCGCAGCATCCGTGTAGCCGCCGCCGCCGCCCCTGAAGCCCCTGTACACGCCATACAGCGAGTATACGCTGTACACGGGCACGACCATCATCCCCCACCAGACCCAGTCGCCAAACAGGCTCGCCAGCGCAATGCATCCGTACGTCCAGTAGGTCACGTCCCACATGTACTCTGTCAGGCCTGGGGCGTCGAGGTCTTCACCGGGGCGCTTGATGGAGCCGTCCGGGAGGTGGGTGGGGCGCGAGAGGCGCTCGAACTGCAGGTTGATAAGGAGCTGGGGGGCGCTGAGGATGAGGTAGAGAAACAGGGAGCGGCGGGTGAAGGAAGAGCGGAAGACGAGGGCGCGCAGGAGCCAGAAGAGGGTGTGGATGGAGAGCGTGAGGTAGAGGGTTGTGTTTAGGCGCTTTGTGTTGGCCGCGGCGAGCGTTTTGGTCGCTTTCTGGGGGGGTGTCAGTGGGCATGTGCGTGCTTATCAAGGTGTCTTGTGTGGTAGCTGTGTTTGCCTGCAAGATGGTGTAGGCAGTCGACGGGGCACACATTGGCATATTGACCACATGGCGCCAACCAGGTGGGGCAGGGACTCACTTGCGCCATGATGGGCAGCAGCGGCTTCGGTTGCTGCGCAGCTGTTTGGCGTGGAACACAGGGCGGTGGTTCAATGGCCAGGGGTCAATGGCAGTCGGGCGATGCGGTGTGCGATGGCGATGACGACGGTGAGCGGACAGTGGCAGGCCTCCCGCCGCCCTCTCGGCGTGGTTGGACGTGGACGTGACGGGCGTGTGGGCGTGTGGGCCTGGGACCTGCCCTGTGCGCCAACTCTCACCTGTACACACACAACACACAACAAGCGCGAGCACTGCACCACGACTGTTGTCGCCCAGAACAAGACCGCGCACCCCTTCTGCCCGACCCGCTGCAGCAGCCGGCCCCCTCGCTACTTCCTAGCATGTCCTGCTAGCGCACGTCCGCCTTCACCTCTGCTGCGCCCGCTGTGTTTGCCAATTCGCTTTGTCGAGCACCCCCGAAAGCGTGCCCTAGCAACACAACAGTGCCCTTCACCGCGAAACACGCCCAATACCACACACGCCTCCCACGCCTCCCACGCCTGCCACGCCCAACCCGCCTGCCACGCCTGCCACGCCCAACACGCCCCACAACGCCCGCCTCGCGCACTATCGCCTCGCCGTCTTCATGCCTACACCACCGTAAACGTCGCCATCCTTCTCAACCCCACCTTGACCGCGCGCGACATCCATCACCCTGCACCGCCCACCACCATGTCGCCGCCGCCCTCAGCGGCCAACGCCCAGCTGCGACAGCTCATACACTACCACCTCGACAACGGCTTTACTGAGAACGCCCTCTTCCTCGCCGGCCGCCTGCATGCTTTGGACACGCGCAACGCCGACGCTGCACATTTGCTAGCCCTCTGCAACCTTCGTTTAGGAAGGTACAAAGCTGCATTTGAACACTCCAAGAACAAGGCAGCACAAGCGCAGCACTTGGGGTGCGTGCACGTGTTTGCCCAAGCTTGTTTGCGCCTTGGACGCTTCGAGCTGGGAGCCACGGCGCTCGAGAAGGCCAGAGGACTGTGGCACGGGCGAAACCACTGGAGTAAACGCGCTTGGAAATCGCACCATATAACATAGCTGGGCTAACTGTGAGATCAGACAAGCACTCGGAAACCTCAAGACGGCATGTTCCAGATGCTGCGGCGTGCTTCTGCATGCTAGGGAAGCTGTGGGCTGCACATGGCGACACAAAGAAGGCGATCGACTACTATGTGGAGGCGTTGAAGCTCAACTCGTTCATGTGGGATGCCTTCACTGGTCTCTGCGACATTGGCGCCGTGGTTCGACCCCAGAACGTCTTCACCATCACACCCACCATGCTCGAGTCGATATCGCATGCCGCAGTGAACGGTCATGCGCCGCAAGTCGCACTACCAAAAGAAGACCTGGAGACCAACAACCCCTTTGTTTCGAGACCTGAAGACGACCCGTTCAATCCACCGACACGGCAACGTGGCGACGTTGGACTCAACATGGGAGGGACGAACCTGCTTTCGAAGCTGAATGGCAGGAACCCAGCGCCTAGTGCAACGCGACATCACAACGTCGAGACGCCCGTAGCTAACGGCCAGGATCCTGACGAAGACGATATGATGATGGGCGAGGGGGGAGGCCCAGTCATGACGGAGCGCGGACCTGCGGATATCATGCACGCGCCGGGACGCAAGATTAGAATGCAGCCGTTCGCCGCGGTGGAAGATCCGCCTAGAATGCGACCGATGACATCCAGAATGCGAACAAAAACGAACCCTTCAGACGGCGAGCAAACTGATATACCACGGCCGGTGAACCAGAATGGTCATAAGAGGACCGTCTCAGGCCATTCTACACACACGCAACACACACAAGCCTCACAACTGCACGCGGTTGACCCAACGGCTGCTCCGCCGCGCAGAAGTGCTCGGTTGTTCAACCACATCAGCTCCATAACATCCACTCGCACGACGAACAGGCCGCCTGCTGCTGCTCCCAGTAGAGATCCAGAGACCAGAGAACGGCGAGAGTTGCGGAAAGTCAAGGCGACAGGAACCAAGGGGAGAACAGGCACAACTTCGACTGTAGGACGAGTTGTTAGCGGCAACCGGAAACCTACCCTCGATGCTACAGAACCTTTAGAGCCCAAGCCAAGGCCTCTGAGTGCGGCTGCGATAGCCCCGCCGCCGCCTCCTAGGATGGCCTCTCAAACGGACACCGCTCGAGATCGAGAAGCCTTGACCTGGCTTCTGGACTTGCTGCATAGGATCGGCGCAGGATACAGCTACTTGAGCCAGTACGAGTCCGTCAAAGCGTTGGGTGCATTCGCATCCGTACCAGTGGCGCAGCGCGACACGCCGTGGGTACTTGCGCAGATTGGCAAGGCACACTACGAGCGCGCGCAGTACGCAGATGCGGAGAAGGCGTTCAAGAAGATACGGGAGAAGTCGCCTTCATACCTGGAACACATGGAAGTGTATTCCAACACACTGTGGCAGTTGAAGGATGAAGTTGCTTTAGCCCACCTTGCGCATACCCTGATCGACCAAGACCGTCTTTCACCACAAGCCTGGTGTGCTCTCGGTAACGCATCTTCTCTGGAGCGACAGCACGACGATGCTGTCAAGTGCTTTGCGCGAGCCACACAGCTGGATCCCAAGTTTGCCTACGCCTTCACTCTGCAAGGCCATGAGCACGTGGCGAATGAAGAGTTTGATAAGGCTATGCAAGCATACCGGAACGCCATCAGTGCCGATAACAGACATTACAACGGTTGGTATGGCCTTGGAAATGTGTACGAGAGGATGGGCAAGTACGATGTAGCCGAGAAGCACTACAAGGCGGCGTCTCAGATCAACCCCAACAATGCCATGATCATTGTTAGGATCGGGCTGGTAAGTCAGCCGATAAAAGTCACTTCCTTGCGTACTGATTCTAGACAGGTTCTCGACCGCATGAAGAGGATCGATGTAGCCCTAACTTACTTCGACGCCGCGGTGAAGCTCGACCCTCGGTCCATCATGGCACGCTTCCGCAAGGCGCAAGTACTGCTCAAGCTAGATCGCTCGGAAGAATCGCTCAAGGAGCTTCTCGTACTAAAGGACCTGGCACCCGACGATGCGAACATCCACTTCTTGCTTGGCAGGTGCTACAAAAAGCAACGAAACCGCGCGACCGCTATAAAACATCTCACGATCGCGATGAATCTGGATCCCAAGTCTCACGGAGTTATTAAAGAGGTCATGGAGTCCATTGATCAGGACGATGATGGTGCCTGGAGTAGTGAAGAGGACAGATGATGACCGTTTCTCTGCTTTTGGCAAAATACACGTTGATCCTTGTCACGTTGAGCGACTACCTTGGACTTCCTTGCAGCCTTGACCGCATCGTTATCGACTGGGTCGTCACATCATCAGCCTCATCCTCACCTTCGCGTACGTATTCAAAATCGACTTTTATACCCTTCATTATCATCTTTTGGGCGTTTCATGTTTTTGGGCAAGCAAAAGCCGGTTGCGTTGCATTGGAAGATGGAGTTTGGCGGGGTCCTTACCACCACCCTGGATTGCATTGCATAGCTTGCTTCGGCAGAGCACCGGACGAGTCTACGATTTCCACCTCTTGGGGCATGGCTGAAACTTGCATGAACTGGTGTCTTGCTTCTTTGGATTGTACAGTAGGTAGCTTAACAATCAACATGATACCGAAGAGTAACAAAGCGACCTCGCCTCAATCATTCATCCACTCAATCACTCACACTTCCTCTCTCCCCTTCCTCTGCATCTCATCATACTCAGCATTCCGCTCCTCCCCTCCCCGCCTCTCCCCCTCCTCCGCCTGCACCTCCCTATCCCGCCTCCGCCGCTCCTGCAACGCAATCAGCAACCTCTTCCTCTCCCGCCTCTCCAGCCCGCGCGTACTCCGCTCCAAATCCCCCATCGCCCGCGCATCCTCCAGCTCACAACGGGCCACGATATCCGACGGACTAGGACTCGGCCTCCCGGGCCTCGACAGCTCCACAAACCCGCCGTCATCTTGCTCTCGGCTCTGCACCTCGCTGCGCTCCCCGCTACCGTCTTGCTGCTCTTCCGCCGGTGGTCCGGGGGGGAACTCCATCAGCTCGTCTGCGTGGGGGGACGTATCTGTGGTTTCGGATGCGCGGTAGTATTCTCTGTTTGAGATGTTTTCTGGGGCTGGGGTCGGGAGGGCTTGCGTCTTGGGCTTGCGTTTTGGCGACATGGTGGGTCGTTGGGGGGGTTCCTTGTCTACGGTGGTGCAGGTTGATGGATTTATCTAAGCGGTGTTTGCTGGAGATGGTCGTGTGAACGCGCGCTGGGCTTGGGGCGTCAAAGGAGATGGGGAGTGTGTGGCTTGGTGGGAGAGGGTGGGTGGAGTGCAGCAAACGTTGGAGTGTCGGCGCTGATTGTGAATTTCTGGCACAGTGCTGGGCGGTCCTGAAGTCGCTCCAGATTGTCGCGGTATGCGGGATACTGACGCAGAGGAGAGTGACGAGCGTCGAGAGGATGGTAGTCGGAAACGTCAGTGAATCTCTTGACAAGCTTGCTTGTCTGGAGTTTGTCGAATCTTTATGCATGTATCAAGTGCACCTTGACTACAGACTGTCCGAGATCTGCACAATAGGGAGTTCACACCTCTTCACTAGAACAAACAGTCTGGCATCCACAATCGGTGCTCAACTAGATCGCGCACACCCGTCATGGTAAGCTACCACTCGAGGTACTGAGAAGATCAGGGCTTATGTCGAAAGCCTCATGATGATCGAGGTGCGGATGACTGCTGCGTTCTAACAGTGCGTGTTGCTACTCTATTCGCACTGCCCGTCCTTGCGTGAGACCGGCCATAGGAGGTGAGCAAAATCTCTGATCAGCAGCGAAGCGAATTGGAAAAATAAAAAGAGAGTATGAGCTAGATTACCGGAGAGAATATTCTGTCTTACAACATCCTTCATTCCAACATTACCTAGGTAGCATCAAATTTATGGAAATTGGACGAAGCCCTCTTTTCCTTCAAGACCTAGCGTTTCCCCGTAATCTCTCCAGATTCCTTTTGGGTAGTATTGAGACCCAGCCCATATTCCCGCTTTACCATATCGTTTTCAAACTCTTTATGTGAAGGCTTAGGAGTAATTTCCGGTGTGTCAAGCTCTTTTACTCCAGTGCCTCCGGGGAGTTCAGCAATCCGAGCGAGGGAAGATTTCGAGTGTAGTTCGGAGTACGGACTGCGATGGGGATCTCTTGAGTCTTCACCTGGTAGTTCGTGGCCAGAAGCATGATTGTGGACCCAGCGTTGTTGAACTGGGGAGTTGCCGTTTGCATCCCATGAGTACGTGGGGGGAGCTGCTCGTTATCAGTATTGCTTCAATCAACAGGTTTGTGGAGCAGTGAGGCATGCCTGTACCAGCGGACAATGGAGATGCCAACTCTCCAGCTTCAGGCTTGTTCTCTTCCATCGGCCCACCAGAGGAGCTACGGCTTCTTTGTTCTCTATTGCGTCTCTTTCTGCGGCAGAGGAGAAAAACTACCGCTGTGATGATTGCAATAAACGCAAGACTTCCTCCAACGGCACCACCAATAACTGCGCCAGAGACTTTGGAGCCAGAGCTGGGTTTGCTTGAAGTAGTTGGCGTAGGACTTGATGTTGACCGGGGAGCAGTCGACGAAAGCAAGATGTTCAGATCTTTGAAGTACTCGTACTGATCCGGGCGGTCCCAGAACGCGGGTTCTAGCTTTCCCTCCGGGCATGTTGAGTTGTTAAGACAGGGATCCTCATTGCAGCATCCGTAGAAACTGGGTGCTTGCGCACAAGTCCAGAACGGAGTTTGTCCACCGCAAGATCCACCCGGAGACTGGTTGTCAAGCGCAGTAGATCGACCTGCTGGGCGAAGACTATTTCCATGGCAACTGTTTTGACATGGATCCGAAAGGCAGCAGCCTATGAATTTCGTTCCGGACTCGCAGGCATACCTGAGAGCGTCAGAACTGTGCTTTCTTGAAACACTAGAAGAACTCTTGGTTTCGCAACTAAATGTCGAGGTTGGGTGTGTATGTTCCTTCAACATTAACGCGTTGTGACTTACCATTTCCCTCCGGCTGGGCAGAAAAATTCGCCTGGCTGAGCAGCCCTATAGGTGGGGTCCGCCATACTAGGATACGCTCATGGAAAATATGTTCGAAATATATCAGGCTAACAGTATTTGAAAAGGCAGAAAAGCAGAGCAGGCAACAGGAGTTTCCGAGACGTCTAGCATCGCAGGCGGAACCCTGGGAAACGCGGCAGGCCGAGCAGTTCATAACTGCGCTTTCAAAACAGCCAAGTCTTCTACACTGTAGATGCGTGACTGGTACTGATTGCACTGCCTTGAAGCATTGGTGCGAAACAGTGGCAGACGTCCTTCTTTGTTGAATCCTGGTAAAGTGAACTGACAGAGGCGAGCGATATTACTCAACTCGGGTTAGCGGATGTCAACCCTATGGTGCGTGCGATGTTGGTTGCATAATGACATGTTGGGTCAGAAGCTTAAACCACGTCCTTTGAGCCATGAATCATTGGAATCAGTCTAGCGCAGGCTCTTGTCCAATAGAGCACTTCCTGGCAGATAGAAGCGATAACCTCAGAGCATCCCTTGCTGAACCGCCTGGCGGCCGAGATGCGAAGCAAATTGATTAGGAAACGTTCTCCGATACTCGCTCCTTGTTTAGGGAAGCCCTGGGTGTCGACTGATCAGCATACTGAACTGAAACCATACGCAATAGCTGTTGCCAAGTTGAAAAAGGACGATGTGTGTAGACTTTAACTTGACCTGCTCCTCATGCTGCGGAGAAAAGCCGGCTAAAATGTCTGAGCCACCACAACAGTACTACTGGAGGCCTTCAACGTAGATACACATACCTTGCGCTTCTCACAGAAAACTATGCAGTAGTGAATTGTCTTACCACGTTAGCAGTACTCTGAAGATGAGCGTTGAGTTCTCCTAATGATTCGGAAGATCATTCCAACTTGTGGGCTACCTGCTATATGGACGCAAAGGTAGTTGGAAATCCTGTAGCTCGGTCCCGATTCCCGCAAGGTTCATCCAGGCGATAGGAAGGAATGATCAGTGGAGGGGTTTAGATGAAAATATTCGAGTCGTTACTATACGCTGGAAACTATCCAGGGGTAGTTTAGCGTAACGCTCACCCCTAACTAGTGCTAGAGGGACTTTAGATAAGACGGAAACTGCACGCTGCAGAAGAGGGGTTTAGATAAAAACTGTAATCTAAAATATTTGCGTTAGTAAAGGCTATACTGTCTATTGTTTATTAGTAGTTACTTACTAAATATAGACTATAAAACCTACTTTTACGTTATCTAATTTATAAGCTAGTATCTCTGTACTACCTCTAACAACGCAATTACAGTTGCTACAGCAGCTACTACCCTACTAGCTAAGTTAGATCCTAGTACGCAACTAAAGTAGCTATAGAGACCTTTAAAGCGCTATACTATATATAAATTAATACTAGATATATAGCTATCTAAGGAATAAGGTAGGATTAATAATAAGATATTCTGCTTCTTTACTTAGTTTACAAAAGCAGAGATACAGGAGCTAGCTTAGAGTCTTAACCTACCTACTAAATATAGTTAGGATAAGAGAATAAGATTCTATAATATATCTGTTAGTTTACTAGAGGAAGCCTTATTAGTGTTCTGTTAGCGTGCTGCTTACCTACTTACCTTTAGTTATCTTATCCCTACTTTTAGCTACAGCTGTACGTAGCTAAGTATAGTATAGAATAGTATTTTAGAGTACTTATAGGATACGTAGGGCTTATAGATAGAGCTTAATACAAAGATGTTAAAGTAGCTAATAATAGAGGCTTGCTGCAAAGCTGTAGGGGGGTTGCTAGGAGCTGCTAAAGACCTTATCTTTAGCTTTATTAACAGGACTAAGATTAGAGTCTACTAACCTATGTTTAATAATTAGTAACTGTACTAATTAGGTTATAAGAAGTAATTGTTAAGGACTAGCCTTAGGGTGGGATGTAATAAGGGTTGATATAGTATTGTATCTCTTAAGGAGGTAACACGTTGCGTGTCCTTCTAATATGTCTGTAGGGCACGTAACTGCCCTATCTTACTTAAGGCTTAGATAAGGTCTAAGCCTATAATATACCTCCTTTCCCTATCTCTCTCTAGCTAAATATATTTTATAAGGTCCTTTCTACGTTTTGTGTAGATTAGAGGGACGCTAGTAGTAGGTAAACCCTAGAGCTAGTTGTAGTTGCGTAAGGGCCTGCCTCTTAGTAAGTTAGCTGCTAGTCTAGTCTGTGGTTTACCTGGGGTAGTCCCTACGCGCACCTAGGTTATTTTTGTTTTGTCTAGCGTACCTGCCTAAGTTAGCCACTATACTACTCTACGCTCCTGCCTAACCTACCTATCTTACGCCTACCCTATTTTTTTTTTATTACGCTTACGCTTAACCTGCTATGTCTGTTATTACTTCTAGTTACAGCTACTAGGCTACTAGTTAAGGAGCTAGTAGTCCCTCTAGAGGGGGTAGTTGTAGTCTGCTATAGTCCCTCCCCTCCACCTATAATATACCCCTAGTATTTTTATTTCTATAGTTTCTAGTGTAGTTATAGGGCCTAACAGTGTATATAGAAAGCTTACTACTGTTATATAGGCAACTATAAGGTTAAGGGCAATTTAGACAACAAGGACCTAGTCTCTATCTCTGCTAGCGCCGTCCTATACTGCCTATACTACCTTCTTACTATCCTTACTAGTTAGCCTTATACGTGTTCTACTTCTGTTATAGGCCTATCTACCTGCTAACCTTCTACAGCTAACTGCATTCCTAGCGCTAGTAAGACGTGCTGTACCTGTGCTAAGCGTAAGCGCACTTATATATATAATAACAACCTCTTTACTACAAACACTAAGCTCTACTATACCTAGTATAACTTTAAGTAGTACATCTAAGTATATGTCTCTGTTCTAGCCCTATATTCCTAACTAACTATAGTTAAGGCATTAGTGCGCGCTAGTAATGCCTATATTAAGACACCTAGCACCTAGGGTGTAGGCACTAATAAGGCTAACTAAGGGTATTAGCCTGTCTTCTACTGTAAGTTACCCCCTTAGCGCCCCTATAGGTCTTCCTTTCTAACGTAATAGTCTTATTAGGCACCTACTATAAGTATAGGCAGGTGTATAAGGCTACCCTTAACTTAGCCCTAGCTAACCCTACGCTAGCAAAGTGGCTAACTACCTCTTGCGCTGCCTGTGCCCCTACTAAGCCTAGTACCTAGGTTGCCCTGCCTGCTACGCTGTTGTCTAGGTATTATAGTAGTAACTAGCTTAATATATACCTCTTATTATAGACTAGCCTTAGGGTAGGATGTAATAAGGGTTAATATGGTATTGTATCTCTTAAGGAGGTAACACGTTGCGTGTCCTTCTAATATATCTGTAGGGCACGTAACCGCCCTGTCTTGCTTAAGGCTTAGATAAGGTCTAAGCCTATAACATACCTCCTTTCCCTATCTCTCCCTAGCTAAATGTATTTTGTAGGGTCTCTCCTGCGTTTTGCGTAGGTTAGAGGGACGCTAGTAGTAGGTAAACCCTAGAGCTAGTTGTAGTTGCGTAAGGGCCTACCTCTTAGTAGGTTAGCTGCTAGTCTAGTCTGTGGTTTACCTGGGGTGGTCCCTACGCGCACCTAGGTTGTTTTTATTTTATCTAGTGCACCTGCCTAAGTTAGATACTGTACTACTCTACGCTTCTACCTAACCTACCTATTACGTACCTACCTAACTTTTTATATAAGCCCTTACCCTACCTGCTATATCTGTTGTTACCTTTAGTTATAGCTATTAGGCCACTAGTTAAAGAGCTAGTAGTCCCCCTAGAGGGGGCAGTTGTAGTCTGCTATAGTCCCTCCCCTCTGCCTATAATATACCTGCAGTATTTCTTATCTATAGTTTCTAATCTAGTTACAGGGCCTAACTATATACGTAGAAAGCTTACTGCTGTTATATAGGCAACTATAAAGTTAAGGGCAACTTAGATAATAAGGACTTAGTCCCTGTCTCTGCCAGCGCTATCCTGTGCTGCCCCTACTGCCTCCTTACTATTCTTACTAGTTAGTCTTATAAGTGCCTGCGTCTGTTATAGGTCTACTTGCTTACTAATTTCTTCTATAGCTAACTACGTTCTAGGTGCTAGTAAGACCTGTTATACCTGCGCTAAGCGTAAGCGCGTTTGTGTTTATAATAACAACCTCTTTACTGCAAACACTAAGCTCTGCTATACCTAGTGCAATTTTAAGCAGTACATTAACGTACGTGTTCCTGTTCTAGCCCCTTGTTTCTAACTAACAGTAGCTAAGGCGTTAGTATGCGCTGGTGACGCCTATGTTAAGACGCCTAGCACCTAGGGTGTAGGTAGTAACAAAGCTAACTAGGGGCGTTAGCCTATTTTCTACTGTAAGTTACCCTCTTGTTGCTACTATAGGTTGTCCTTTCTAACATAACATTTTTATTAGGTGCCTACTATAAGCACTAGCAGGTGTATAAGGCTATGCTTAACCTAGCCCTAGCTAACCCTACGCTAGTAAAGTAGTTAACCTCTGCTTGCGCTGCCTGTTCCCCCGCTAAGCCTGGTACCTAGGTTGCTCTGCCTGCTACGCTGTTGTCTAGGCGTTGTAGCAGCAACTAACTAGACGCCTACCTCTAACAGTTTATAGCTGCTGCAGGGTTAGCCTTCTAGTCCTAGACTAAGCGCATAAACTGTATAGAGGCAGTCTAGGCCTATACTACTATAAGAATTTTCTGTCTATATTAGGTGTACAGCTAATTAGATCTAAAGGACGCTATTAACTAAGTTAAGCGCCTGCTTACTACGCTCTGCTGCTGCCTAGAGTACGCCTTAGTATCCTACTTATCCTGCTACTACTGCTCTAACTCCCCTAATAAGCGCTACTTATCTATCCGCCAGCTCCGCTTGCTACCCTACTGTTACTGCTCTCCCTCCCCTATAGAGTTGCCTACGCCCCTGCGCTAGTGCTGCTCTCCCTCCCTTATAAGGTCCCCTACGCCCTCTTACTATTACTGCGTCCCCTTGCTTATAGAGTTACGCGTGCCTACCTGCTATTACTACTTACCTTCCCCTATAGAGCTACGCACGCCTAGCTGTAACTTTAAGGAAATATTATAGTTAATATATAGTAGCACTATTAAGGTAGATGTAGAGGGTGGTAATAACAACTATAAGGTTAACTGCTGCTGCTGCAACATGCGGAACTAGGCCCTAGATACAGCTACTACTACCTGTTGTTCCCTATCTATAAACAACAACATCTTTTTTAAGTCTTAAGGCTTACTGCTAGTTACTAGGTAGTGTGTAAGTAAGGTAACAGTGTGCTATTACTGTAAGGTCCCTAAGCTCTCCTACGCTAGGCCTTATACCCTACACAGTAACTTCTAATAGGACCCTATAAGGGTTATTATAAATAACAAAAGTTTCTTCTTCCCTATATCTACTGCTTGCGTGCTGTGTATATTACTGTAAAGGCCTTTTAGGCCTTTATATCTTATAATGCTTCTAGTAGTTTCTACATTAGCTTTGTGTATCCCTTCTATTTAACTAGAACCTATAACTTGTTCTGCCTATAAGCCCTTTTTTCTTTTAGGATAGACTCTACCTCCTATTTAGCTAGGGTTAGGTTGTCCTCCTCTAGGATAACTAGCAGGCCTAGTCTACTTTCCTATAGGCGCTGTGTTAGTAACAGGTTAGAAGCTATACGTTCTAGTAGGTCTATATGCACTGTCTTGTAGAGGTTACCTAGCAAATCTAGGGTAACTATTAGAGGGGTAGGAACTGCAACTACTATGTACTAGGCTTGTAACTAGTCTAGCTTCTAGCTTAGCCTATTAGTTTTTACGTTGTAGAAGGAAAACTACACCTTATCTTCTATATAGTACTACTCTGCAGGCCTATAGCTGTAGTCTGTTACGTTCTAGGTATGTTGTTACACCTATGCTATAGCTACCTAGGTAAGCTCTATACCTTACTAGAGGTAGTCTAGAAAATAGACTGCCTATCCATGTAGTGTGTTTTAGCTAACAGTTAGTAGCACTATTGTCTGTAGGAGGTCTATATTATACCTATAGAGGAGTAGGTTAGAACTAACCCTAGTAACTAAAGAGTTGCAATTATTAAGTGCTAGTTAGCAGGCTAGAAGATAGTTAGGCTAGTTATCCTGTTTAAAGTTAACTATAACCTATAGGACTACCTACACCTCTTAGTTAGCACGCTCTGTCCCTCTGTCTGTCTAGAGGTAGTAGGCTGTAGAGAGTAGCTGGTCTACCCCTATAAGGCTACACAGCGTTATCTAAAAATGTCCTAGCTAGTCTAAGCTGCAGTCTAAGATTATAGAGCTAGGAAAGCCTTAGAACTGCTACTACGTGTTGCAGAAGACCTTAGCGCAATATTCTACAGTTATAGAAGTTATCGCCTTAAGCTATATATACTTAGAGAGGTAATCTATAATAACTAAGAGATAGCACAGTACGTCCTTAGTAGCCTAAGAGAGGTTAACTATAAAGTCTATAGAAATCTAGGACTAAAAACAATTAGTAATAGGTAATAGCTAGAGTAAGCCCTACTGTTAGTGCTGTAACACATACGCGCTATAATAGTAGTAGTTACAGATATAATACTAAACGTCCTATAACATCCCCTCCTAGTAGAAGTTATATCTAATAATGTAGAATATGGCATTAGCCCCTAGATAGCCTGTTAGGTTAGATTTGTGTGCTCTTTAGATTATTGTAGTTGTAAGTAGCTTCTAACACAGAACCTATGTAACTCTACGCTACAGCAGCGTGCTATAAGCACTAAGCGTACAATCTGTAATTTGCTAAGTAGTCTTAGCCTTAGGAGGGAACTAGCAGGCCCCCTTATAGATAGTAGATAGGCGCACTATATGCCCTATGTCCTGCTAAATACCTTTATTCTACAGTAATTACATATGCGTATTAATAAAAAGTAGAGGTATACTAGGGTCTAGTGTACTAATTGCTAACACTAAAACTAGGGTTATTATCCTATAGACCCCCCCTAACTTCCTATTATAGTCCTGTTCCTAGCAGCTTAGCGTATCTAGTTAGGCTGCTAGGCGCCCTAGGCAGAAGCAAAGATAGAAACAGAACTTTAATAGCTCTTCTGCCTATTAGTGCTACCTCTTACTTAACCTACGTGCTGTTATAAAGTACTAGAGGTTCTTATAGTTAGTAAGGATAGTAAACAGCCTAGCAACAGACCCTAATTTAGCTGCCTAGACCCCTAGGCACTTTATAACAGTAGTTAACTCCTTATTATAGATAGTATAGTTCTATTATTCTATTATAAGTATAGTAGAGTAGTACACTACTAGGTAAAGCACCTTCCTATGCTATTAAGAAAGGCAGCTGCCTAGCGCCTTACTAGAGTAGTCTGCCTCTAATAGTGTTTTCTGCTTAGAGTTCTACTAGGCTAGGACTAGTTCTGTTATAAATGCGTTCTTTAGCTAGTAGAACACTATTTCCTCCTTCTACCCCTACCTAAACAGGATATCCTTCCCTGTAAGTTAATTAAGTAGGGTAGTAATATTAGAGAAGGCTAGGATAAAGTCTTAGTAGAAGTTAGTAAACCCTAGGAAACTGCGGACCCTACGTAAAGACTATAGGGCTTCCTAATTATAGATAGCCTTAACCTTCTTAGGATTAGGACAAATGTCCTTTCTAGCTTCTATAATATATCCTAGGTAGTGTACTTCCTTTATTACAAATACGCACTTCTTAGGGTCTAAATGTAGCCCTGTATTGCGTAGGAGCGTAAGGACTCTGCTAACCTTCCCTAAGTAGTCTGTTCTAGACCTACTACTGTAAACTAGGACATTATCTAGGTACGTAGTAGTATAGTTACCTAATATCACTTAAAGCACGCTGTTAATATAACGCTAGAAGGACGCTAGTGCTCTAGCTAGGCTAAACAGGTAGACTAGCTACTTAAAGAGCCTAAAACAGGTACAGAACGTAGTAAGGTGCTTATCCCCTTCTGTAACACAAATCTAGTAAAATACTAAACAGACATTAACCTTAGAGAACTAGTAGGCACTCCCTAGTGTACGCAAGGTTTCCTTAATAAGAGGGAGTAGGTACTAGTTAGTAATTATAATACTATTAAGTGCGTAATAGTCTATGCATATACGCCACCTACTAAAGGACTTTTTAACTAGCAGGACTAGGGCCCCTGCTAGAGAAGAGGAGGCGTAGATCTACCCCTTGTCTATTAGTGCTAACACCTGTTTCTGTAGCTTAAGTAGCTAGTCCCTTAGTATGTTGTACAGAGGACCCTAGGGTAGAGGCTTCTTCTTTCTAGACTAGTTATGTTATAACTATATGTGGTAATCTATCCAGCCCCTATATAGAGGGAGGCTAGAGGCCTTACTCTTATTAAATAGGTCCTAAAACTAGACTAACTTAGAGGGAAGAGGGTCTACCTCCTCTGCCGTCCCTTGCGCTCCTAGGGATTAAACTAAGAGGATTTTAGTAATGTTGTAGAGGCTTATAAAGACAAACTAGTCCCTAGGCAGGCGCTTCTAGAGCCTATTAGCTAGGGTCTTATTAAACTTAGTTGCTAACAGGAGAGCTATGTAAACGTTTGCTGTACACTGTAAGGATTTATAGATAATAAGGTTCCCTACCTGTTGTATCCTTAGTGTGCCCTTTTCTGCGTCTAACACCACACCCTCTTATTAGAGCTAGGGCTTCCCTAAAATAACATTCTAGCTTAGACCTAGCACTACGTAGGCTACAGCCTATAAGCGCTACCTATCTAAGTTGTACCTAAATAGAACTAAACAGGAGATTACAGACTTCCTACTAGTGCCTACTACTTACGCTAAGAGTTATAGCAGCACCTTAATAAAGTCTCCTTCTAAGCGTGCAGTAAAGTTATTACTTACTACGCTAAAGTATTTACACCCTAAGTCTACTAGCATGTTAGCCTAAATTACCCTATTAATAAATAACAGAATATAGAATAGGGGCTTGTCTATAGAGTCTGTAATAGCTCCTCTAGCAGCCTGTAATGCCCCTGTACTAGTAGTCTCCTCTGCTAATATACTTCTACAGCGCTCCTAACTTAGACTTACGTTAGAAGCAGCTAGTTTCCCCTATGCAAACTAGCCTCTTCCTTACCTAAGATTATTACTGCCTACACTATAGTTACTACTGCGTTAACACAATTCTAGCAAATGTGTCCCTCTTTACCGCAACAGGTATATAGGTTAGCCTCCTAGTGTTGCTAAAATACCTTATTAGGAACCTACGTAGCCTGGTTAGGAGCAGACTACTTCTAACCCCTACACTTAGCACTGCTGCTAGTGCAAACTGCATACATAACTGTTATCTTAACGTTACTATCCTTGTTTCGCTTAGGTAGAGCCTAAGTAGGGATATAGCGCAGCTAGTTTTCTATAGCTATAGTCTTAATGTCTATAGTAATAGACTTATACTCTATAATAGCTACATTATAATCTATATAGGTTACTCCTTAGTTTATTACTATATTATAGATGTTTATGTTTAGAGCCTAGCAGAGCTTTAATAGGCGTTGTTCTCTATTCTAGTAGAGGCTGCTACTTTGCACTAGTAGCTGCTTAAACTAGATAAAAAAGTCTGAGAACAACTTGTTAGGACCTTAACAGACGCTTTCTAGTTTTGCCTAGGCCTGTTCCTAGCTGTAGTTATTGCTGTAGTAGAATTCTAGGTATACTAGGAAGTCCTCTAGGCTCTATACACCTTAGGTACCCCTAATCTTATAGAATAGAGCTATATCTTATTATATAGACGTACTAAGCTAGGACTATATAAAGGTAAATATGTCCTATAGCCTACTAATAAAGGACATGTCTACCTATAGCTTATATTCTATTATAACCTACTACGCCTTAAATAAGGATTTGTCTCTAGTAAAGGCCTTACCTATAGGAAGAGGTTTCCTATAGGCTACAGACGTCTGCATAGGGGCATGCAGGCCTAGGGCAGATGCTAAAAACAGCGCTTTATAAGGCGGGTTAGAGGCTAGGGTAGACGTTAATAGGTACAGCGTTGCTCCTAAGGAGGACAATAGGACTGTAGATACAGGCCTAGTACAGGTGTTAGCTGTTTATGCTAGGGACTCTATAAACGCACGTATATTAGAGCTATTACGCTTAAGTAATACTATACGCTTATTAGTAGCTAATAAGGCTTACTATAAGTTTATTATAAACTGCAATATTTAGGCTATAAATTCCTAAAGGGTTAAGGGGACAGATTTGTCTAAGGGGTTATTCTAGGAGCTGGCTAACATAGTACAAGTGCTAGCTATTCTCCTAGAAGAAGAGATACAAATGTTATAGACTAGCCTTAGGGTAGAATGTAATAAGGGTTAATATAGTATTATATCTCTTAAGGAGGTAACATGTTACATGTCCTTCTAATATGTCTGTAGGGTATGTAACCGCCCTGTCTTGCTTAAGGCTTAGATAAGGTCTAAGCCTATAACACCTCTAATAGTTTATAGCTGCTATAGGGTTAGCCTTCTAGTTCTAGACTAAGCGTATAAACTAGATAGAGGTAGTCTAGGCCTGCACTACTATAAGTTTTTCTGCCTATATTAGGTGTGTAGCTAATTTAATCTAAAGGATGCTATTAACTAAGTTAAGCGCCTACTTACTATGCCCTGCTGCTGCCTAGAGTACGCTCTGCTATCCTGCTTATCCTACTGCTGCTACTCTAATTCCCCTAACAAGTGCTGCTTGTCTGTCTGTTAGCTCTACTCGCCTCTCTACTGTTGCTACTCTCCTTCCCCTATAGAGTTGCCTACACCCCTATGCTGTTACTACACTCCCTTTCTTATAGAGTTACCTATACCCCTATACTATTACTACTTCTCCTTCCCTATAGAGCTGCGCTTATTTACCTACTATTACTACTTACTATCTGTTATAGAGCTGTATATGCCCTACTATAACTTTAAGGAGATATTACAGCTAACGCATAGCAGCACTATTAAGGCAGATAAGGTAGATAGCAACTATAACTATAAAGTTAACTACTACTGCTGCATTGCGCAGAACTAGGCCTAGGACATAGCTACTACTGCCTATTACTCCCTGTCTGTAGACAACTCTATCTTTTTTAAGTATTAAGGCTTACTGCTGTTTGTCTAGTAGTATAGAGCTTAAGGTAGCGTTGTACTAACGCTATAAGGTTCCTAAGCTCTTCTGCGCTAGGCCTTATACCCTACGCAGTATCTCCTAATAGGACCCTATAAGGGTTATTATAAATAATAAAAGTTTCTCCTTCTCTATATCTACTTCTTATGTGCTGTGTGTATTACTGTAAAGGCCTTCTAGGCCTTTATGTCCTATAACACTTCTAGCAGTTCCTATATTAGTTTTATGTATCTCTTCTATTTAACTAGGACCTATAACTTATTCTGCCTATAAGCCCTCTTTTCTTTTAGGATAGACTCTACCTCCTATTTAGCTAGGGTTAGGTTATCCTCCTCTAGGACAACTAGCAGGCCTAGTCTACTTTCCTGTAGGCGCTGTATTAGTAATAGGTTAGAAGCTGTATATTCTAGTAGGTCTATATGCACTGTCTTGTAGAAGTTACCTAGTAAATCTAAGGTAACTGTTAGAGGGGTAGGAACTGCAACTACTATGTACTAGGCTTGTAACTAGTTAAGCTTCTAGCTTAGCCTATTAGTTTTTACGTTATAGAGGGAAAACTACACTCTATCTCCTATATAGTACTACTCTACAGGCTAACAGCTGTAGTCTATTACGTTCTAGGTGCGTTGTTACACCTATGCCAGTGTTTGGGCCAGCGGGTGCAGAGCTTTGCGTTTACAGGGGTAGCGGGGTAGAGAGTTAGTAAGCAAGGGAAAATCACAACAGTAACAGGAGTGTAAATAGCACTGTAAACACTGTTTCATTCATGTGCAGATCTGTAAACTATTTAATCCTCATCATCTTCATCACTGTCCTCTGAGGAGGAGGAATCCATAGCAAGCTCTAGAGCCGCTACGGACTTCTTTACGTCCCGTACGCACTTACGGACCTCTGTAAGAAATGTTAGCAGCCAGTAGATTTCTTTTACAGGCCTGTAACCTACTCTTCTTCTTCCTCTTCCTCTTCTCCTTCTTCTTCTCCTTCTTGGAGGCGGTGGCGGTGGTGGCGGCGGCGGCGGCGGCGGCGGGGGAGGCAGCAGGGGTGGCGGTGGTGCGGCGGCGCTTCTTGGAGGGGGTGGCAGGGGCAGCGGCAGGGGCAGGGGCAGCAGCAGCGGCAGGGGCAGCGGCAGCGACCTGGCGGCGGGACCTGGAGGGGGTGGCGATGGCGGGGACGGGGACGACGGGGGCGGGCGTGGCTGTAGCAGGGTCAATAAGGTCTGTATGGGGAATGTGGAGGCTGTAAACTTACGGCGGAAGGAGCAGCGGGCGCCCTCACTGCCATAGTGGCAGTTGGCGCACGAGTCGAGCAGCTGGCCTGTAACTACCACGCAGGTAGTATACGGGCCAGCTGCTCGCTGGCAGGAGTCGCATTCGGTGGGGGCGACGCGGCCGACAACCTGCGCGAGCGCAGATTCGAGGTTCTGCTGCCGAACTGCTTACTGTCAGTACAGGGCTCTACAGGACACTTACAGGGGGTTACTTACCAGCGAGGTTGAACTTGCTGGGCTCGTAGCCCGCGCGGAACTCCAGCTGGCGCTGGACTGGCCGAGAAGCCAGCCTTGTGCAGGCCCGCGAGGCGGGCGGCATGGCGAGCAGGGCGGCGGCGGTGGGCGGGCCGGGGGCAGGGGGGAGCGGCGGGAGGGCGGGGGCGGCAGCGAGGGCGGCGGCGGCAGTGGCAGCAGCAGCAGTGGCAGCAGCAGCAGCAGCGGCGGCGTCAGCGGCGGCGGTGTTGGCGGTGTTGGCGGGGGCGGTGTTGGCGGTGTTGGCGGGGGCGGCGAGGGCAGCGGCGGCGTCGGCGGCGGCGGTGTTGGCGGGGGCGGCGACGTCGTCGGCGGGGGCGGAGGAGTCCATATTGATGACCTAGAGAGTAGTAAAACGGGGGGAGGGCGGCTGCCTATATAGTATATCGCAGCCAGCTAGCGGCTGCCAAGACCTGCGATATTTTGGTGTTGTAGCTCACCGTGAATAGTATATTCTGTTTGTCGGGCCAAAACAGTGAATAGGCAGCTATTAAATGACGTTATAGGGCCTGTGGCTATACTGTATCTGGATTGTACGGTCACTGTACGTGGCCTGATTGGTGCTGGATACTGGTACGCGGGGGGTTTGTAAGCTCACGGTGAAGGTCAACCTGCGGGCACAATAGCACCTGTAACGGCAGAATAACTAGGCGGTGACGTACTATTGATAGCCGTTAGCCCGATATACTAGTAGGTTGTGGCAGTGACGTTGACGGGCTGATATACTGGTAGCGGCGACGTTGGCGGGCTGATATACTAGTAGGTTGTGGCTGGCTATAGGAGCACCTCTGGGTATACGATATTAGGGACCGTACAGGATGGCTCATCGCTAGTATCAGGTGCTGGCAGCAGGATTGACAGGCCTGCAAGTGTAGTTACACAGGACATAGCTACGTATAGCTGGCCATGTGTAAACACAGCGTGACGCAGATTAACGCCTATAACAGAGAGTGACTGGCCCTGTGACTTGTTTACAGTGATTGCAAAGGAGAGGCGAACTGGAAACTGGACCCGGCTGACGATAAACGGGAGCTCTCTACTGGTTGAAGTGAGCCTGATACGTGGCAGCAGGCGGAGCTGGCCTGCAAACTCGCCAGATAGGATGCGGGCCTGGATACAGCGGGAGGATATCTGTGTAACCGCTAAACGGGTACCGTTGCAGAGCCCCTGGCTTGGGTACAGGTTCCGTAGAAGCATTATTGGTACGCCTACCTTGAGCAGAAGGCGTGACGGGGGCAGTGACGGGGGCTCAAAGGACTGCAGCAGCTCTACGGGAGGCAGATCCTGTGTTGTATTGTCCTCAACCTCAGCAGAGTCCACTGCAACCAGCTCTACTAGCTCACCAGGGAAGGCAGCAAGCATTGCGGCGTTGATTACAGCCACTGCGTCGTTCCGTACGGCCAGTATAGCACGGCCGTTGAGGACCTGATAGTCCGCAGCAGCCTGCTGGAGGAGGTGCGGCGGATAGACGTGATCCAGGAAGCCCTGTAGGCTGTAGTAGACGGTCATCCAGTCTGGGATGGAGATCAGGCCATCCATCTCACGGGTAGCCAGTCCCCGGCACCAGGCTGCAAAACAGGTGTTGTCAGCCCCAGATAGCACCCGCATATTCTGACGCAGGTGCAGTACGGTCATGTGCGGCCATATGAGCGTAGACTGCTGCAGGCAGGCGTTGACGATGGCAGGCCGCTGGCCCCGGCGGACGACGGGTAGGATCTGGGCAAAATCGCCGCTGGCAATTACAGGGAGGCCGCCAAACAGGGCAGGGGAGCTACGGACGTCCTGCAGCATACGGTGGACTGCCTCGAAGCAGTAACGGTGCTGCATAGGCACCTCGTCCCAGATAACTAGAGTAGCGGCCTGCAGCAGCCGCCCAAGCTCCGAGCCTGGAGCAACAGGGCAGATGGAATCGTCGTGGATATCCAACGGGATCCGGAAACGGGAGTGGGCAGTGCGGCCGCTGGGCAGCAGGACAGCAGCTATACCCGACGACGCAACGCACAGGACCACCCGGCCTGTAGAGCGATAGTAGGCACATAT
This sequence comes from Ascochyta rabiei, assembly GCF_004011695.2. Taxonomy (NCBI): domain Eukaryota; kingdom Fungi; phylum Ascomycota; class Dothideomycetes; order Pleosporales; family Didymellaceae; genus Ascochyta; species Ascochyta rabiei. The sequence goes on from NC_082405.1 coordinate 941,390, forward strand.
ACAGCGCCAGAGGAACGTCTTGCCTGTGCCTGCTGGGCCCTGTACGAAGAAGTGGGCAGTGCTGTGGTCAGCCTCAATAGCGGCAGTAACGGCATCAAATACGGCGCGCTGGTCCATATTCAGCCCTGTAACAGTGTCCCAGAAGGCAGTGTCCTGCCCGTCTGTATCGTAGGCCAGCTCAGCGGCAAGAAGCTGATTCTGCAGCCGTACTCCCCAGTTGAACTGGCACGCAGGGAGTGAGAAATCCGTAAGACGTTTGCCAGACTCTGCCAGCAGCCCTTCTATCAGATACAGGCCGTAGTCAAGGTACGCGTCTGGATCTGCGGATACTAGCAGGGCAGCAGCAGCCTCAGGTAAGTCGTCACACAAATCCGCCTGGAAGGCTGCCCAGATAGCAGCTGGATCTGTAACAGGCCCATTTAAGAGAGCAGCAACGAAGAAGTACCGTAACGCCTGGCCTGTGGCAAACGTAACGGCGTCCTGGAAGCAGGCTACCCAGTCTCCATCGTGTAGCAGTAACCCGCGGGCAGCTGCGGCGGCCTGGAAAGTAGGATACTCTGTGCCGCTAAAGGTACGCAGGTCCGCGTAGGACTGTGGACCCCGTACGGTAGTCAAGAGAAGCCGTAGATAGAACCGTTCACCCTGTAGCGGGCTGCAAAAGTACATGCGGCCAATCGCAGTGCCGCGCTGACGCACGTGCCAGGTCCGTGACGGGAGGTGCCAAACAAACTGGGATGGATAGTCCTGATATAGGACCTCACGGCCATACTCATGGTCAGCGTTGCGCTGGAAGAACGCCGTAAGCGTAGTTACAGATCGCTCCAGGCGGGCTGATAACTCTGCAGTAGTAGCGTTAGCAGGGAACGTAACTATCTGCTCATTCGGTAGGTGGACCGCTAGGGGCACTACAGTGGGCCGCTCCATGTGTACTGGGTACTCAAACAGCCGCCAAACAGCCTCAGATGGACTGATATATCGCCCGTTTAGATGCTGCTTAACCTCATCTGCTTCTGAGACGTTTAGTACTGCCCTGTCAGTGCCCTTGTAGATGTACTTGTGGACGTATTTGATAGCGTGGATAGTGCCGCAAACCTCTACATTGATATGGGCCCAGTACTTACGGAGCAGACCAGGGTTATACGGGACAACCCAGCTGTTATTAAGGTGTACAATACGGCCCTTACACCGTACAGCAAGCGTGCGGCCATCATCCCGGCGCTGATACTCAGGGTACCCGTCCTTATGGACCACTGTAGATGGGCAGTAACGCTTGGGAAAGTTCTTAGAGCACCGCGGCGGGGCGCTGTCGCGCTGAGGCACCATACACGGGGCCTGCAGATTGTGCTCCCCACATGGCCCGTGAAGCATGAAGGTCCGTACAACCTCTGTAAGCAGGCCGTCTGGGTCATCCACAGGGGAAGGGATCTCAGCCCGGATAGTGCTATCAATTGTTACAGGATCCGTGAACGCCTCGCGGTTGTGTGGGGTCAGGAACAGCAGCAGGTGTATATGGGGCAGGCCCCGTTTCTGGTACTCAATCGTGTACACGTGGCCCAGATGGGTGCCGAACAGGTTGCTCTTCACATCGGCTACTAGCTTCTGCACCTTCAGATGGAAGGCCCGGCAGATTAGATCAGGCCGATTCAGGCCTGTCTCCCCAGGGCGGAGCTCACGGGCAACCTCTGGCCAGTATGGGCTAGCTGTAAAAGTGATAAACAGGGTAGGGCGGCCATATCGACGGACGATAGCCATAGAGTCCTGATAGCACTGGCTGACAAATCGTGAGCTGCCTAGATAGGACGACGGCAGGACAACGCGGCGTCCAACAGGGCCTGCCTGGGCGTCGTTGTTGCCCATAACGGCATCAGCAACACCGCTATACAGGTCTGCCCGCAGCTGTGCCTGGTTTGCTCGGATCCAGGCCAGCCGGGCCTGGTCGCAGATAGCCCAGATATCCACAACGTACTGCTGAAACAGCCTGTAGAAGCGGAACGGATTTGTAGTCTGCCCAGGGCGGGGGTGTAGATAGTATCGATAGTAGGTTTGCTGGGTCAGCGACGTCTGCAGACGGGATCCGTCCTGGTTACGGAGCGTTAGCCCCGGCCGCCACCCAGAATCCCCGTGGGGAAACATCAGTACGTAGTGTAGCGGCATGTAAGATGGGTGGGCGGCGCTGATAGTAAACAGGGCGCTGGAGTTACGGGCCGCTAGGACGATGGGACGGGACGTCTCTGCACCTGCTGCGTCAGGTATCACTAGGCCTAGCTCATCGCTAGTAGGTACGTTCTCCCTGCGGCGGTCCTGCCCAGTCTCTAGGGCTAGTGTAAGCCTGCTGGTTAGTATGACGCGGGCGTCTGCAGCGCTACTGTTGAGCCGATCCTGGGCTGTGCGGTATATAGATATATATGGGTTATTGATCTCATATAGCATTGCCGTTAGATCTTGGAGAATCTGGAGCTGTAAGTGGCTGTTCCGCTGGTGGCGGGCGTTGGCAGCGTACTGTGGGTCGTAAAAGTATAGCTGAGCGTACTGCGGCAGGCTTCCCTTGAGAACCTCTACAGGGCCGCTGCGGTGGTATAGGGCCCCGTGGATCTGAAACACCTGCACGCCAGGGCCCTGCGCCCCACGGCTGGTAGGTGTACAGTCTACCGAGGTAAACGCAAAGGCAGCGTTGTAGGCCCGTAGCTCCTTACGGAAGTGCCGCGCTGCTAGAGTATTCGTGTTGAGTAGCTGATACAGGTACGACGGCAGCGGTGTGAGGGCTGGCAGGTCGACCTCGCCGTCCAGGCAGCAGAGAGTAAATCGCGGGTCTGTTACAGAGGTAGTGCTCTTCCGCTCATCTATCCAGTGTAAGGCGCCGCAGGCTGAACAGGGCACCTGCATGCTGCCAATATCGTAGTATACACCATCAGGACGACGTCGCAGGAGCGGGGTGGTGTCCTGTTGGAGCCCTACAAGGACTGTCTTGGGCAGGTCGTCAAACGGGTTATCACTATACTGGGAGCTAGGGGCAGCAGCTGGAGCAGCAGCAGCCGGGTTATTAGGAGTATTACTGGCACTGCCCTCACGGCGTGAGGCCTGTTCAGGGGCGCTAGCACTGGGCGCTGGCTGGGAGGCAGTTAGGCGGTCCCTCTGGGGGCTTGATGGACGTGGAGGTGTAGAGAGACGGCGTCGCCGGCGGCCTGCACGGGACGTCTACTGACTGTAAGCGTAATCAGAGAGAGGGGGAGGTAGTAGTTACGGCACTGCAGTTGCTACATGGCTGGTAGACGCCCCCTATCCGGTTGCGGCGGAAGTTAGCAGATGGGAGATAGGTCCTACAGCTGCTGCAAAATACTTGGGATGATGGCTGGCTGACGGCTAGGGAAAAGACTGGAGGGGGGGGGGGCTAGAACACGCCGTGGACGGGCCATACGAACCTGTAGCGAGCCTGTACAGGACCTGTAAAGCTTTTTACAGGAGTTTACAGGAGCAGATTACCGGAACAATATAGGGCCGCTACGGGCGGTGTAGGACGTCAGTATAGCTGAGAGTTGACGCTAGAGGGTGCACGGCCAGAAAACGACAACTTTACACGTCTGCTGCGCCCGCTACAGGGCTGATTAATTTGTCTCAAGCAGATAGGCAGGTAGCGGCGAGTTTTATCAGCCATCTGGCACTTATTTCAGGGCTTACAGGGGCTTTGTTGGGGAGATCACTTTAACCTGTTTATATATAAGAAGATGCTATAGCTGCCTAGGTAAGCTCTGTACCTTACTAGAGGTAGTTTAGGAAATAGACTGCCTGTCCCTGTAGTATGTTCTAGCTAATAGTTAGTAGTACTGTTGTCTGTAGAAGGTCTATATTATACCTATAGAGGAGTAGGTTAGAACTAACCCTAGTAACTAAAGAGTTGCAATTATTAAGTGCTAGTTAGCAGGCTAGAAGATAGTTAGGCTAGTTATTCTGTTTAAAGTTAACTATAACCTATAGGACTGCCTACACCTCTTAGTTAGCACACTCTATCCCTCTGTCTGTCTAGGGGTAGTAGGCTGTAAAGAGTAGCTAGTCTACCCCTATAAGGCTACACAGCATTGTCTAAAAGTGTCCCAGCTAGTCTAAGCTGCAGTCTAAGATTATAGAGCTAGAAAAGCCTTAGAACTACTACTATATGTTGTAGAAGACCTTAGTGCAATATTCTATAGTTATAGAAGTTATTGCCTTAAGCTACATATACTTAGAGAGGTAATCTGTAATAACTAAGAGATAGTGTAGTGCGTCCTTATTATCCTAAAGGAGGTTAACTATAAAGTCTATAGAAATCTAGGACTAAAAACAGTTAGTAATAGGCAATAGCTAAAGTAAGCTCTACTATTAGTACTGTAATACGTGCGCGCTATAATAGTAGTAGTTATAGACATAACACTAAATATCCTGTAATATCCCCTCCTAGTAGAAGTTATGTCTAATAATGTAGAATATGGCATTAGCCCCTAGATAGCCTGTTAGGTTAGATTTGTATACCCTTTAGATTATTATAGTTGTAAGTAGCTTCTAACACAGAACCTATATAACCCTACACTACAGCAGCGTGCTATAAGCACTAAGCATATAATCTACAATTTACTAAGTAGTCTTAGCCTTAGGAGGGAACTAGTAGGCCCCCTTATAGATAGTAGATAGGCGCGCTATATGCCCTGCGTCCTGCTAAATGCCTTTATCCTACAGTAATTACATATGCGTGTTAATAAAAAGTAGAGGTATACTAAGGTCTAGTATACTAATTACTAACGTACTCCACAGTCGAGCAGATCACACGATCGAGCGGATCACTCAAAACCCCACCAAAATTGCCTAAAACCACAACCCTTTATCTCAACAACCACGCAATAAAATCTTCTAAAATTTTCAGGACAGGGCTGCACTAATATAAATAAGAGTATTTAAAAGTCTTAGAGTGCTAGAATCTATAACACAGACGTTATTAAGCGATTACTGTTTTACAGGGGTGTTTAGCACTATTTGCAGGCTATTTCTATAACTATTATAGCTATAAAGCTGAAATCTAGATATGTACTTACTAATAACTATACAATACTATTCTGAGATTTTAAGAAGATTTTATTGCGTGGTTGTTGAAATAAAGGGTTGTAGTTTTGGACAATTTTGGTGGGGTTTTGAGTGATCCGCTCGATCGTGTGATCCGCTCGACCGTGGAGTACGTTAATACTAAAACTAGGGTTATTATCCTATAGACCCCCCCTAACTTCCTATTATAGTCCTGTTCCTAGCACCTTAGCGCATCTAGTTAGGCTACTAGGCGCCCTAGGCAGAAGCAAAGATAGAAACAGAACTTTAATAGCTCTTCTACCTATTAGTGCTGCCTCTTACTTAACCTACGCGCTGTTATAAAGTACTAGAGGTTCTTATAGTTAGTAAGGATAGTAAACAGCCTAGCAACTAACCCTAATTTAGCTACCTAGACCCCTAGGCACTTTATAACAGTAGTTAACTCCTTATTATAGATAGTGTAGTTCTGTTATTCTATTATAAGTATAGCAGAGTAATACGCAAATAGGTAAAGCACCTTCCTATGCTATTAAGAAAGGCAGCTGCCTAGCGCCTTGCTAGAGTAGTCTACCTTTAATAGTGTTTCTTACTTAGGGTCTTACTAGGCTAGGACTAGTTCTGTTATAAATGCGTTCTTTAGCTAGTAGAACGCTGCGTCCTCCTCCTGCCCCTCTCTAAACAGGGTATCCTTTCCTATAAGTTAATTAAGTAGGGTAGTAATATTAGAGAAGGCTAGGATAAAGTCCTAGTAGAAGTTAACAAACTCTAGGAAACTGTAGACCCTGCGTAAAGACTGTAGGGCTTCCTAATTACAGATAGCCTTAACCTTCTTAGGGTTAGAATAAATGTCCTTTCTAGCTTCTATAATATATCCTAGGTAGTGTACTTTCTTTACTATAAATACGTACTTCTTAAAATCTAAATATAGCCCTACATTGCGTAGAAGCGTAAGGACTCTGCTAACCTTCCCTAAGTAGTCTGTTCTAGACCTACTACTGTAAACTAGGACATTATCTAGGTACGTAGTAGTATAGTTACCTAATATCACTTAAAGCACGCTGTTAATATAACGCTAGAAGGACGCTAGTGCTCTAGCTAGGCTAAACAGGTAGACTAGCTACTTAAAGAGCCTAAAACAGGTACAGAACGTAGTAAGGTGCTTATCCCCTTCTGTAACACAAATCTAGTAAAATACTAAACAGACATTAACCTTAGAGAACTAGTAGGCACTCCCTAGTGTACGCAAGGTCTCCTTAATAAGAGAGAGTAGGTACTAGTTAGTAATTATAATGCTATTAAGTGCGTAATAGTCTACGCACATACGCTACCTACTAGAAGACTTTTTAACTAGCAGGACTAGGGCCCCTACTAGGGAAGAGGAGGTGTAGATCTACCCCTTATCTATTAGTGCTAACACCTATTTCTATAGCTTAAGTAGCTAATCCCTTAGCATGTTATACAGAGGGCCCTAGGGTAGAGGCTTCTTCTTTCTAGACTAGTTGCGTTACAACTATATGTAGTAATCTATCCAGCCCCTATATAGGGAAAGGCTAGAGGCCTTACTCTTATTAAATAGGTCCTAAAACTAGACTAACTTAAGGGGAAGAGGGTCTACCTCCTCTGCCGTCCCTTACGCTCCTAGGGATTAAACTAAGAGGATTTTAGTAATGTTGTAGAGGCTTATAAAGACAAACTAGTCCCTAGGCAGGCTCTTCTAGAGCCTATTAGCTAGGGTCTTGTTAAACTTAGTTACTAATAGAAGAGCTACGTAAATGTTTACTGTATACTATAAGGATTTATAAATAATAAGGTTTCCTACCTATTATATCCTTAGTATGCCCTTTTCTACGTCTAACACTACGCCCTCTTATTAGAGCTAGGGTTTCCCTAAAATAACATCCTAGCTTAGACCTAGCACTACGTAGGCTACAGCCTGCAAGTGCTACCTGTTTAAGTTATACCTAAACAGGACTAAACAGGAGATTATAGACTTCCTACTAGTACCTACTACTTACGCTAAGTGTTGTAGCAGCACCTTAATAAAGTCTCCTTCTAAGCGCGTAGTAAAGTTATTACTTACTACGCTAAAGCATTTATACCCTAAGTCTACTAGCGCGTTAGCCTAAATTACCCTATTAATAACTAATAGAATATAGAATAGGGGCTTGTCTATAGAGTCTGTAATAGCTCCCCTAGCAGCCTACAATGCCCCTACACTAGTAGTCTCCTCTACTAATATACTCTTACAGTACTTCTAACTTAGACTTATATTAGAAGCAGCTAGTTTCCCCTATACAAACTAGCCTCTTTCTTACCTAAAATTATTACTACCTATACTGTAGTTACTACTGCGTTAGTATAATCCTAGTAAATATATCCTTCTTTGCTGCAACAGGTATATAGGTTAGCCTCCTAGTATTGCTAAAATACCTTATTAGGAACCTACATAGCCTAGTTAGGAGCAGACTACTTCTAACCCCTACGCTTAGCACTACTACTAGTGCAAACTGTAGATATAACTGTTATCTTAACATTACTGTTCTTATTATACTTAGGTAGCGCCTAGGTAGAGATATAGCGTAGCTAGTTTTCTATAGCTATAGTCTTAATGTCTATAGTAATAGACTTATACTCTATAATAGCTACGTTATAATCTATATAGGTTACTCCTTAGTTTATTACTATATTATAGATGTTTATGTTTAGAGCCTAGCAGAGCTTTAATAGGCGTTGTTCTCTATTCTAGTAGAGGCTGCTACTTTGCACTAGTAGCTGCTTAAACTAGATAAAAAAGTCTGAGAACAACTTGTTAGGACCTTAACAGACGCTTTCTAGTTTTGCCTAGGCCTGTTCCTAGCTGTAGTTATTGCTGTAGTAGAATTCTAGGTATACTAGGAAGTCCTCTAGGCTCTATACACCTTAGGTACCCCTAATCTTATAGAATAGAGCTATATCTTATTATATAGACGTACTAAGCTAGGACTATATAAAGGTAAATATGTCCTATAGCCTACTAATAAAGGACATGTCTACCTATAGCTTATATTCTATTATAACCTACTACGCCTTAAATAAGGATTTGTCTCTAGTAAAGGCCTTACCTATAGGAAGAGGTTTCCTATAGGCTACAGACGTCTGCATAGGGGCATGCAGGCCTAGGGCAGATGCTAAAAACAGCGCTTTATAAGGCGGGTTAGAGGCTAGGGTAGACGTTAACAGGTACAGCGTTACTTCTAAGGAGGATAATAGGACTGTAGACACAGGTCTAGTATAGGCGCTAGCTGTTTATACTAGAGATTCTACAAACATATATATATTAGAGTTATTATACTTAAGTAATACTATATACTTATTAGTAGCTAATAAGGCTTACTGTAAGTTTGTTATAAACTACAACATTTAGGCTATAAATTCCTAAAGGGTTAAGAGGACAGATTTATTTAAGAGGTTATTCTAGGAGCTAGCTAACATAGTATAAGTACTAGCTGTTCTCCTAAAAGAAGAAATATAAATGTTAAGGACTAGCCTTAGGGTAGGATGTAATAAGGGTTAATATAGTATTATATCTCTTAAGGAGGTAACATATTACATGTCCTTCTAATATGTCTGTAGGGCACGTAACTGCCCTATCTCGCTTAAGGCTTAGACAAGGTCTAAGCCTATAACAGTAATACTTACTTAATTATACAGCAATTATCTTACCTAACAGTCTCTTTAGCAGCTACTTCTTAGGCGTTCTATCTTCTAGTAGGGACGCAACTGTGTGTATAGTCTTAGACTTTAGTTACTAACTTAGGGAGCTGTTAAGCTAGTTACTAGATAGTAAGTACTAATACGTCTACAGAGACGCAGCTTTTAGAAGCTAAGATTATGTGCTAGGACCTTATAAGGACATTAATAGTAAGTATTTAACACTAAAGCAGAAGAAGATTAATTAGTAGTTGTTAACTAAGCAGATTGTAGTTAAGTAAGGCTTTAGTAGTATAAAGAGAAGCTTTAAATTACTACAACTACGTACCTTAATAGTAATAGGCCTGTTACTAGTTAGGTTGTATATACTAGTCTTTACGTTTCTATAGAACTACTAGGCTTATATAAGAGGTAGGAATTAGATCTCTTAGGCCTTTAATATAGCTACGCTGTTATTAAAGGAGTATTTAAGTAGAAGATTTAAGTTAAACAGTAACACTAGAGATTAATAGTTTTAGGTAGCTGTGCCTAGCTGTACAGTTACGTTTATAATAGTAAAAAATAATGTTATTAATAAGATTAGCAGAAAACTCTGCGTTACTTACTATATGTAAGTAATAACTATTAAATTTGTATATATAGTAACTAAAAAGTTAATAGGTAGTAACATTATTAGTATTTTATATAGCTAGCCTACTAAAACACTAAAGAATCTAGGCAGCAGAATCTCTACAATTACCCTAAAAAAGTAAGGCTTAGTGCAGGGTAGCAAAACCTAGGCGCTGTAATCTCTTACTGCCTTCCTAATTAGGTAAAGCGTTACTAAATTAGCATAAAGCCTGTGCAGCAGCTTAAAGTTAGTAATAGAGTAGTAATAGCATTTGCAAAAGTATTAAAACTCCCTTACAGCTACCTACATACCTTAATAACCCTGCCTTAACTACTATAATAACACTATAATATTAGTAATACTAGTGTTTATCTACTATATTGTCTAACTCTACTGCTTTAACTACTTATTAATATTCTCCTCTAGCGCCTTAAGGCGCATCTTAGTCTTAGTTTAACTCTGTTTAACAAAGCTCTAGAGGTTAGCTTCCCTACATAAGGTAGCTATAGCAGCAGCTATCTTAGAGGCACTAGCTTTAGTTGCTTAGGCTAAGGTTTTAATAGACTTACTAATAGCTTTAGCAGACACCTTAGCTTACTGTTTAAACTTCTTCCTAGCACTATTTAGCGTTAATAAGCTATAATTTAACTAAGAAGTACTACTATAAGCAACTAACTATAAGCGCTTAGTGTCTTAGTTAGTCTATCTATTATTGCTGCTATCCTCTACGTTAATAGCCTTACTTAGTTTGTTAGAGTAAGTCTTTACTAACCCTACCTTAGCCTTCTACTTAGCAGTCTACTGCAGCGTCTCTCTCTTTTTACACTTACTAATATTTAACTTTACCTTAGCAATAATATAAGCTAACTGCTCTCTTAGAATATTAAGGTGCTCCTAGTAGCTGCTGTGTCTTATCTCTTTACTAGACATGTTATCTACTTTAATCTTAGCGTCTTAGTTACCTATTATAGTGTTAAAAAACTTTATTATTACTAACGTACTCCACAGTCGAGCGGATCACACGATCGAGCGGATCACTCAAAACCCCACCAAAATTGTCCAAAACTACAACCCTTTATTTCAACAACCACGCAATAAAATCTTCTTAAAATCTCAGAATAGTATTGTATAGTTATTAGTAAGTACATATCTAGATTTCAGCTTTATAGCTATAATAGTTATAGAAATAGCCTGCAAATAGTGCTAAACACCCCTGTAAAACAGTAATCGCTTAATAACGTCTGTGTTATAGATTCTAGCACTCTAAGACTTTTAAATACTCTTATTTATATTAGTGCAGCCCTGTCCTGAAAATTTTAGAAGATTTTATTGCGTGGTTGTTGAGATAAAGGGTTGTGGTTTTAGGCAATTTTGGTGGGGTTTTGAGTGATCCGCTCGATCGTGTGATCCGCTCGACTGTGGAGTACGTTATCTCTAATATATTGCAATTATCCTTTATAAACATCTTCTAGATAAATTAATAGAAGTTACTCTTACCCTATAGGTGTAACTTCTATATATAAGACGTTGTAGCTATCTCTATAAGCACTTACTTCTCTAGTAAACTTATACACTTAGGTTAAGTCCTACCTTAACTATTCTTAGGTCTACTGTTATTAGGTAGCATACTACTACTTCTACGCAGCTAGTTTAATAATACTACTATAATATAACGCTTAGCTTTAAGGACTTATTTAACAGCAAGGTAGATAGAAGTTAAGGCTAATAAGACGTTATAGTTAATAGCTATTAATAACAATATAGGTAGATAAGATAGCATTGCTAGTAATAGTAACTAGGGGTTAACAACAGCTACTTCCGCAGCAGAGGCCTTAATTTTAGAAGCCTGCTTAGCTACCTACATAAGGGTGCTAGGGTTAAGCTGTTAGCTATAGGTTTGTAAACCTAGTAGGTTACCTATCTTTTAACTCTAGTAACTAATTAGCTTACAGTAAAAAATCTAGTTTACCCTACAAGTTTACCCTAAGTTTGTTATAAACTTGTATTTGCACGCTAAGAGGGTAGCGTTGTTTTTGTCTTATCTAACTTAGAACAGACTGTCTAGTAGGGCCCCCTAACTAGTCTTACGCCACCCTGCTGACTTATTGACGGAAACAGCTATCTGTCACGGAAAAACCGATCATCTAAACCCCTCCAGTGCCGCATCTTACTGTACCGGATGAATTACTTGGCATCCCTGATTAAAATGAGGCTCCAGAGCAAGTCCGTTGCCTGGAACAGGAGCTGTTAGAAAGCACTCGGACAAAGGAGCGTTTTGCACTGCCTGACCTTGCTTATGTCGAGTGGCGTGTGTATGGTAAGAAGCAGTACCGTCAATCGCTACGTTCCCCGGTATTTCTCGCATTTCAGTACGCTGTGCTCACTCGTGTAGTGATTTGGTTGGAAGTATGTTCGCAAAGACTGGCCGATTTGTTACGGAAAGATACGTGGGTAGGCTGAAAGAGCAGTTGTCGTGAGATGTATATTGAAGCAGAACAGCGAGACATATATTTGCAGTATACGTGGCAACAATTCAATACGAGAATGTATGTGCATTAATGTATACATAACGGTCAGCCTTCACCATGAAGTGAACGTCACTCTTGTGGCGAAAAGTCGGAGACTGTACTACTCACAGGTCAACCACGATACTCGTTGATAAAGGTCGTAGGAACAATAGTAAATACGAGATCGCGTATCAGCTCGGATGAACATTTAGCAAACAAGGTGGCATATGAATGCGAACGTGACACTAATCTGTCCCTCACGGCGATGATGGGCTCATTCCTGCAAGCTTCCGATCGGTCAACCTAAAAGGGGTAGATCCAGCAAGAAGGGTGATTGTCGCACAAGCTCCCCCCCCCCCCCCCCCCCCGCCAAGGTGATCTGCTCTTCCTTGGCATGGCACTCCCGCGCGGTGCGTACAGAGAAGCAAATCGACTGTGAAACAGATCTGCGTGATATACAACCTTAGTGCGTCCAACCGACTCTTGTATGCAATAATAAAGGAGATCGGAAGCCTCGGTCTTCTCTTTTGTTAAGAATATGCAGATCGTTCCTTGAGCAATCGCAATTCGTGTCGGATTATTGTCATCAACACATTCAGTACAAAAGCTGGCATATGTATTGCACGATTTGAGAACAACAACACCATTGACTTTGCTCCGAGTTCAAGGCCGATGGACGAGACAAGTATACTTCGCACATTGCTGTAACAGGCAACTGGTCTTCTGCCCCCATGGTGTTCGTAGCATCCAATCGTTTCATCACTGATGGCTACACAGCATCACCGCTGTGCTGGCTACACTGCCACGGGAGCCGCGTACGACATATAGCATAAGATACCGCTCTCTGCCAAGCGCGGAATTTGACAACTTGATGCGCCCAGAATCCCTCTAGGCTGCCAAGTTCGCTGCGGAGGACCTGTGTATTGCCAAGTTCAGGAGCCGCCCAATCGATCTTGACGTCGTGGACTCCGCGATATCATGAGAGGAAGGTAGTGACCGATACGCGTCAATGGTGCACTTCGAGATTGCGTAATGTCATTCCTCTGGCAACTTTGTGACGTTTTTAAAAAGGACGTTTGTGAATCCTCAGTTGTCTCAGTTGCGTAAGGCCAAGCTGCCAAGGGTTCCAGAAGAGGCTACTAGGGAGGAACGACTGGAGCTCAATGAGACGAAACGTGCTTCGGCTTTACCATGAGTGACAAAGGGAAGGTAGTATCAGCCGTGGGTTGACTCCTGTTAAGAAATTGGGCACCCAGAGTAGTGGTGGTAAATGGCGATGGATCACACCTTCGAAGCATCACCTTGATGAGGGCCTTGGCTGTGCGAAGATTTCAGGAGGTTGCGGCGCGCTTTCCCGCTTCTGAGCTCACCATTGTTCCAACCCCACAGTGCACGAGCCCCATCGAATCTCCGCCGAGACCGCTGTGTTCGTATGGAGCACTGAACGGTGGAAGGAAGCATGCAGCTAGTGCAAATTCCCTGTACGCATACAGAAGACCTCAGTCGTCTACACGTTCGCACTACTTGGAAAACCAAGCCGCACCGTTAAATCGCTCGTCACACAAGGACGGCCCAAGGACGTTTATCGAAGGTCGGAATCAGGACCTTCTGTCATCAGACGTTTGCCCGTCTCAACTCGACAAGCGGTTACACCACCCCCACAAGGCGTGGAGTACGCAGTCCATCTCAAGCAGCCTTGAGAGTGCAATATGTGATCGCCGGGGATAACGACAGGGCTCAGTGTCATTTGCAACGTTACAACCGGAGCTTTGCGGGGAAGATCGTGTGCTCAAACTACCCCCACGAGATATCGCGCATCGTTCTTGGCGGCAGTTCTCCGGCCACAGATGTTGTGTGCAGTGAATACAGCATGTAGACTTTTATCTTCGAACGTGGTCATTCGTCTCGACCACTGGCGTAAACAAGAGGGCTGAGGATTCAAGTCTCACCAACCAAGAGCTGACATGTCTGCATCATCTCACTTAGATGAAGCCTTCAATACGCGCTTGCGGGATTTTCACAAATTGGGTCAAGCCATGGACGTGTCTTGCACGCGGCAGGGCTGACATTCACGATCGCCGGACGGGAAACAGTCGACGTTTCCAACACTTCGAGCCGCTGTTAAATATGGCAGACCGCATATTTACAGTGCTTGTAGGCTGTATGGTGTGTGATGCAGGCGGTCTAAACACGCGAGGGAAGTCGGACAACGCCTTGCGGGCTCCGAGAAACCTGTCAGCGGGGTGCAACCTCCAAACAACGGCAGCTTGCGTCGATATAAGGTCCGCCGCGGTGGGTGTCTGAGCGATGGCTCTCTAAGGGCTCGGCGCTCACTCACACACTTGCATCCCGATCTGCAGGTGCGCTCGAGCTGTGGGGGTTGAATTGCAGGGGTGTGGTTAGCGCGCCTAATTGAGCTTGATTAACCTTGTGGACTGCAGCGTCTGCCATTGTTTTGGGTCCTATTTATCTCCCGCGATCCCTGGTGGAGGTCTCGCGCTTCAAAGCTTCGTGTGCACGCTTTGCTGAACATTTTTTGGGGCATCATCCGATCAAAAACGGGCAAGAAAGACCGTTCGATTGGCCGTTCCGCCATCAGCGCCAGGTTTCCGAAATCCTTCGACCCACACTTGAAGCGAAGAAACCAGCCAGTGGACGTCACTGCTGTTCGTCTTATACTTGGCTGGGCCCCTCCGTTGTCGATTCACTTCCACTCACGGACTATATCCTGCTTTGCTCCAAGACCAGTTTCGATTTTTCCCGTCCTTTGGCTTTTCTTGAAGTCACTCCAATCATTCTCGTTATACGTCTCCCTAGTTTGGATGGCTCACTCAAAGCTGGATACTTCCTCGACTCCCTCTTGCTACCCTCCTTGTAGTCTCCTTAAAGCAACATATCACCACCCGAATTCACTCCAACGAGCATAACGACAATCATAGAGGACTATCAACAATTCATACCGTTACGCTATACGTGATCGCGCAGCTGTCGCTTTCACGTACTCCAACTCCTCGCCCTTGCCACCATGCCGACACTTAATACGGACATGTCAGTCAAGACGGAACTCTCTCAAAAAGATGCTTTTATTTCCGAACGTTCGCAACACAGGAATTCACGGATAACAGAATATCAACTTGCAGTCGAAGAGGAGGGTGAAAGCATCCGTACAGCGAGTGAGTGCGCCGAACCACTCACTCCAGCTAGCCATACCAGTGGAGACGTTCCTTTCTCGCACTCTTTTCACCCTGAAGACCATGCAGACGAACTCTACGAAACTTCAAAGCCTGCTATGGGTTTTGACGCCGTCGATGCACTGCATCCGACTGTAAAAGATGAGACGAGACCCGAGTTAAGACCCACTTCAGCACATTCGAATGGAAAGAATGCGACACAACATAAAGCCCAGGCATCATCAGAGAGGCGTGGGTTGGGTCGCCGTGTTGGATCCTTTGTTCGCAGCAGGTTGCATCGACGCAACACCCCTCAAGAAGATCCGAAAGATTTAGGCCTAGAACCCCACATCTCTCGCCAAGCGCCAGAAGCAAGATCCGACATCAATCAATTGCTGGTTGTAGATACAGCCGAAGAATCCACAAATATCGACAGCTCGGCGATCAGCTTTCCAAGGCCCAGTAGCAGGCTTAGCTCTTTATCGCTTTCCAGGAGCCCTCCGAGATCCTCACGAGCAGTTACACCACCGCCATTCTCTGACTCGCCAATCAGTGACACGCCTGCCGAGGAAAAAAAAAGAAAGTCTGGGCTTGAGAGAAAACCGATGTCTTCTACAGCTCTTTCTAGCCTGAGTCCCTCTAAACCTGGCATCACCTGGGCTGAAAAAGCGCATGGCAACAAGAGGCACACCTGGTCAAGGAGGCGGTCAGCAAGTACCGATCAAATGCCGCGGTTCGGACAGGACGAGAACAAGCCCACTGCTGGCATGCTAAACACTTTCTCCAAGCCACCTGAAAAAGGTGTGGGCATGAAGGCTCGTCGACTCAGCCTCAACTTGCCAAGTGACTATATCATAGATCAGTGCGAGCTAGAGAAAGAGTTCAAGAGCTCGAGCCTTATGCCTGGCAAGCGAGGTAAGGTACTGGGAAAGGGTGCCACGGCCGAGGTCCGGATCATGGCTCGCCGGGGTGTATCGAAAGACGAGCAACTGGTCGCTGTTAAGATATTTCGAGAGCGTAATCCGGAAGAAACAGAGGAAGACTACATCATGAAAATCAAGTCCGAGTATAGTATCGCGCAGAGTCTGCATCACCCCAACATTGTCGAGACCCTCCGTCTGTGCACCAACCGAGGCCACTGGAACCACGTCATGGAGTATTGTTCCCACGGCGAAATCTATTCTCTGGTGGAACGGAAGCTTTTCGCTGGCGGTGTCGAGGGGTTCTATAGCCGCGAAGACCGCCTATGCTTCTTCAAACAACTATTGAGGGGTGTTGACTACCTGCATAGCCATGGAATTGCCCATCGGGATATCAAGTTGGAGAACCTTCTATTGGATAAGAACGGGCATCTCAAGATATCCGACTTTGGCGTCGCCGAAGTATTTAGCGGCGAGCATCCCGGCCTTCGCGCATCAGGAGGTCAGTGTGGCAAGAATATGGGAGCAGTCCGTCTATCTGCTCCCGGCATCTGCGGCAGCCTTCCTTACATTGCTCCCGAAGTGCTTGCGAAAAGAGGGTCTTACGACCCTCGTCCACTCGATATATGGTCCTGCGCCATTGTTTATATCACCATGACCTTTGGTGGGTGTCCGTGGCAGGCTGCTAAGACCGAGTTCGAATACTATGCAAGGTTCAAGAGAGGTTGGGAACAGTGGCTAGCGAATCATCCCGACGGTGAGCTGTTTGAAGGACCGGATGGCTATCCAAAATGTGGCAAGCTCTTCAATATGATTGAAGGTCCAGCGATTCGGCACCTTATACTACGGATGCTACACCCCATGCCTGACAAACGTATCACCATCCATGAGGTGCTGAATACCAGTGTTATCAGGAATGTCGACTGTTGCTGTCCTGAGAACTACGATGATCCAAAATGCTGCTCTGATGGCCCGAACCCCGTCTCAGCATATAAGAGGTTTTCGCCCAAGAAGCCTCTTCACCACCACATACCGCCAAAACCTGAGCACAAGTCCCGCGTACTTTTTTTCGAAGTGGGTGAGGCTTGATCCTCGCACGCGTTCCGCATTTCTGTTTATTGTTGCATCAATTGGCGTTCACATTAGCGTAGCATAGCGAGGTCAAAAAAGATCGTCACCGACTCGTCGATTTTCGTTTCATGGAGTACGTCGTAAATAGATCTACATCGTAGAATCACGAAGAGCGAGTATTCAATCGAATTAATAGCGATATCAATATTACTAATTTAACACGTGACGCCACACACATCTGTGACATGCTCCGTGGACAGCGCATTACGATGAAACTCTCTGTTAGTAGCCATACATTCTACAACTTCGTTAAGCATCAAGCGTAGCGAACTGCTGTTCACTAAAAACTAGTTGACCTGAAGAGTCTCCGTGGCTTCTCTCTCTATCTCTCTCACAATCGCCGACGGCTTTATCGCAGCCCTTGCATACCAACTTCCCACATTACTCGTCATCGCCTCTTACCTCTACGGCAAGCAATCATACCCCGCAGTTTTCCGCCCATCCCTTTGACCGGCATGGCGCCGAGTAGTGAAACGAGAGAACACCTAATCAGATCATACCACGTACTTGTTTCATCAGATCTAAGATTCCTGGTGGCGCAACAGCGGGACGAAAGTGACAGGCGCGATATGCCACGGAAGCGATTGCGACTGCCCAAACGGGCTGTTCAAGCTCAAACTCCGGTCGCGATGTGTCGACATATCTTTAGCCTGCTTGGCTGGTCTATCAGCTACCGGTCTTGCATCGGCTATTTTCCTGCTGAATAACGTCTGGGTTTCTTGGGATCACGGGGACCACGGTATGCTGCATGTTGCGCGACGCAGTAGTCTGGGGTGCATTGTTGCGGGCAGAACAAGGGAACGGCTGCGTGGTCGCTAAGGTGCTATAGCAAAAGAGATGAGGCCTGAGAGCAACGTGGGATTTGGATGGTTGAGCTGCAGTCTCGGCATGCATCGGAGGGTCGCTCGGCAGATGCTCCGAGAACGTGGGTTTTTTGGGGTCATGACACACTGACCGGGTGAATTATCGCATTCCCGTGATCAGATTGTCGTTGCAGACAGCCATGGCGATGACGTGCGACCATAAGACGCAGGATTGAGGCGGTGGGGTTCATGCCTTGTAATCACATGAGCCTTCTAGTTTCGTCCCTCTTTCAGCTGCCTTGTCAGCTTTCAAGACGCACTGGTTTGCCTCGAGTTTAGACGTGAATGAAAACACCACCATTCAATACGTTGAGGTTCGCTGTCCTTGACTAAACAGATCTAACGAGTTCACACAAAAGGTTCCCCTTGTTTCCTTCCTCATCTCCTCAAACTACAGGTACATGCACGACGTATGCATACCTCCAGCGCTTATCAACTCTTTTCTGACTGGTAGCATGACCCAGTAGGAATGCATCCACGTGCAACATCTGGTTTCACAACATCCGTGTCAAGCTCAGATCTGCAGTGCTTATCCTGCGTCAAGCCACGGTTGGCAGGAGCTTCTCTTCAGCTTACACATATCTCGGCCTTCTAGCTCCAGGGAAGACCGCATGAACTTCAGCTGCAGATCGCGGGCGGTGACAGAACCACCGCGGTGATGTTTGGAACGGGTAGATACCTATGCCAAGGTATACAATAATTTGAGTTGATTGCAGTATCAGATGTGTACTACATGTTTGTTCAATATATTGACCTTAAAGCTTCGCTCTGTTATCGCAATAACCCATGCTTTACATGAACAGTCCACCGCCATCTGTCCTGATCATGGCCCCATCCATATTGTAGTCTCGCATACAACTCAAAAAGCTCTCGGCCACGTACTCTGGCTTTCCCGGAGTCCCTGTCGCCATTTTCTTGCTCATCTGCTCCATGAGTTTCTCTTTCTCTTCCTTGGGCATCTTCCAAAGCTCTGTATCCACAACACCAGGACTCACACCGTTGACCCTGATCGGCTTCATGTCCAGCGCCAAGTTTCTGACCATGGAGTGGTGACCACCCGCAAACGAACCGATGACGCTCCAGTCCGGCATCGGGCGCTCGCTGATGCTACCGGTGGTGATGGTGTAGCTACTCTCGTGGGAGTTCTTGACGTATTGAGGAACAAACTTGGCGGCTAGGAGAGGTGCGAAAAACCGGATCTGGCCGGCTTTGAGAATGCTTTCCATGGTCATGTCTGCGAGCTTCATTGTTGCAAGTGCATCGCCGGCGGTGAATATAACATGGTCCAATTTCTCGCCGCCCATGTTCTTAACAGTCTGATCAAACAGGGTCTTCAGCTCGGACTCGAGTGTGTCCGACTTGGAGAGATCGACAGTGAGACCGTAGACACCGGATTTGGCTGAAGGATAGGCAGATTGTAGTTTAGAGACAGCGGCCTCTACTCTGGATGAGTTTGATGAGGCTATTGTGACCAGGGCGCCGTACTCGAGACAGGCTTCGGCGGTGCAGAAGCCTATGCCAGAGGATCCACCAATGATGAGGATGCGCAAACCCTGGAGCTTGTTCGAGTACTTCTTCTGATCAGACATGTTGGAATGGCCTTCTTTCCGGTCCTCGATTGACGGTGGAGATGCTGAACAATTGAAGATGGTGGATGTGATAGGGTCGCAGTCGTCAGTATGATGCAGGGTCCACTGCAACAATGGATACTAGCGTAAACCTGTTTATATCTTTCAAAGCACGCAGAATGAAAGGATCAACCGAGTTAATCTTGAGTACTTCATATACTTCTAGATGGCGGATCTTGCTTCGTACAAATAGGGTTTACACGGATTTAGCAAGGCGATATGACCAGCATGGTTGAACAAGAGCTCCACTTCTCGAGTGTTTCGATCTAGTCTAAATGTATGACATCATGTCTTCGGTAACAATACACGGCGGAGACATCGGTTCTCACCTAGTGGATCTGCTGATCCGATATGCACGCTTTTGCTTGCTTTGCTCGAGAATGATATTTGATTGTATACATCAATTTTGCATCAGCTCCAACACGATGCTATGCTGGATAGGTCTAGGGTATTGTCCAAAGGGAGTTGATCTGCTTCCTCCTGACCTGTAGACAATGTAAGTTTGTTGTAACACAGTGTACGGAATGGTGATCTTACCAACGGGGCGACGAACAAAACGCCGACAAACAATGCAGCGACGGTAAGAAGCATCTGAATCTTGTTGAACCCCTTGCCCAAGATATCAAATGCAAAACTGGGAGCGACTCGGGTGCCAAAGATATCATGACCGTAAGCAAACACTAAGCTTGTACTTTCGATTCCGCTTTCGCTCGTAATGACGTCCCTGATGCCCAGGACTTCATACTTGTGAGTGAGGTGCCACTTCGAATCGAGAGGAAGTAGAGGTGTGTATCTGCTAAGGCCTTCTGCCTGTTCATTCGCAGTGGGGTCACGGCCAATAGGGCGTCGTGGGTCGATGACTTGGCGGGGAATGCCGACAAGAGAATTGGTTGAGGGTATCGTAATGATGAGCTCGCGGCTAGTGATGCCCTGTCTCGTCTGAGTCACAGTCATGTGCGAGATCTCTGCTGCGATTTGGTAACTTTGCGATAGCACATAAGGCTTTGCGGCATCGCCTTGGGAGCTCGAAGGCTCCAGAATGGAAGAGTTCGAAGAAGCCCCTAAAGGACCTCTGTCGTCAGGCAGGGGAGACTCGTAGAGATCAGAGACGATAAGCTGGTGACCACGAGACTCAGGCGAAGAGGTCGAGTCAACGGTCAAGGAATAGCTGAACCAATTCTCTGAAATGGTAGATGGGATTGGGCGAGATGTGTCAATGTCAGAGTGCGACATGGTGTGGAGCAGCTGGCCTGAAGCAGAGTCTAGAAGATAGACCGAGGCGGTGCGGGTAGAGTCTGAAACCGCGGTGACAAGGACAAGATTGGGATTCAAGTACTTGTAGAGTACCCTCCGATCTCCTAGAACTTTGCCAATGGAGGCGACAGGGTCATTGAGTGGCCTCAAGGTGTAGCCGACTATGCGCTCACCACTCGGAGGCTCAAA
This sequence comes from Ascochyta rabiei, assembly GCF_004011695.2. NCBI lineage: Eukaryota > Fungi > Ascomycota > Dothideomycetes > Pleosporales > Didymellaceae > Ascochyta > Ascochyta rabiei. The sequence goes on from NC_082405.1 coordinate 962,401, forward strand.
GCTCCAAATAGATTCCGAGCTTGGCTGGTTGGGCAAAGTTCCTGTTAATACGCCATTTGCCAGACCAAAAGACACGAGCTTCTGTCCTTCAGCTACCAGAGGCATATGCATCTGGAGATTGACCGACGAGGCCAGGCCGCCCGTAGTCGAGTTGATGAACACTGAACCATCGAAGCTCGGGTCCTTGACTTCGACGTAGCCGCTGTGTGCTTTGAGGGTGGGATACTCAAACTTGGTATCGGCGAATCGCTCCAGGTGCACGTTCCACAGGACCTTGCCACGAGAGCCTACGTCAAGTGCTGCGAGACGACCGCTTTCGGTTGCGATAACAACAAGCCTGTGGAAACCGAAGGTGTCTTGCTGAATGTCATCGACAGTAGACTCCTTTGGTTTGCCAACAACACTGCCAAGGAGCCGCTGGGGCAGGCTCTGCGCCCATGCGGGGAAATGCTCCAGATCCTGGATATGTCTTTTCACTCGGTGAACATAAGCTGATACCACATTCTGATGGCGCTCAACCTCCAACTCAGCCGCAAGGGTTTCAACCTCCGGCAGGCCTGCCCATACAGCAGACGAAGCCTGAGACAGAAACTCTGGCCTGGTCCAAGCGATCTCACCGTTGCGTATCAATGCCCACTGTCCATTAGAAAACAGTACGGCTGACCTGGTGGCAGTAGCTGCTCCAGACTTGACCACTACCTCCGAGACTGCGTGTACCGGGTAACCTCCCGCTAAAGCAGGCGACCCCGCAGTAGGCCAGCGACCAAGTATGCCATGCGAGGTCGACGAAACTACGCTGACTTCGTCTTCAGTGATTCTGACGAAATGGACGTTGGCATCCGATGTGCTCGTAGCAAAAGTACCCCTGACTTGTAGCTCTGGGAGGCTGTAAGCCTTAGACACGGTGTTCTTCTTCAAATCAACGTGATAAACCTCAGCAGAGTGACCGAAAGCGGTTTGGTATTCAACAAGGAAGTGTGCCTGAGAGTTCACATGTCCTGGCGCGTGCAGTACGACCTTCTCGATAGCATAGTTTCCAGGTGTGTTGAAGCTTGTGACGGCCTTTGTGCCAATGATATTGACCTTAAGAACCTTGTTGGTCTTGTCAGTCCACGCCAGTATAGGCGCTGCAGTGTTTGCTCCAGCAAAGACGATGTGGTCTCTCGATGTAATCTCGGTGTCTGAGCTGAGCGTGTACTGGTCGAGCTTCTTGCCGGTGATAGGGCTTAGCGAAGTGACCTTCAACTTCGAACCGGCACCAATTATAGATGGATGTAGTGAAATGTAGTAGATGGTTGTGGGCGAGGTAGATACTTGGAAGGGCATGTCACTGCTGAAAGTGGGTGTCAGTATATCTTTTGCGCCTCATTCTGGCGTCACTAACCTGGTATCCTCGTATGTCCATTTCACACGACCGGTCTTTCCATCAAGTCTCTTGACTCCGTGGCTGGTACCAGACACCAAAACAATAGCGTCCTTAGCCTCATCTTTTGTAATGCCATCTTCCTGCTCCAAGATCTCCAAGTCCTCCACAACTGCCCCATCGACGTTCGTCTCCCACACTAGTCTACCATCTGAGGAGCTCCAGGCTGTTACCCGATTCCCTGCAGCGCTAACAATTGTATCTTGCTCGTCTGCTGCTCTTAGGTGGCCTTTGCTGCGGGGTTCTGACGCAGGATGCTGTCGCCAAACAAGGGCGCCGTCTTTTGGATTGATGGCGCCGATTGTCTGATTTTCTGAGATCGAGTACAGAAGAGAAGCTTTCGAGCCGCCGTACGGCTTCTGGAAGAAGGTAGCATCGCGCTTCGGTAGGCCTAACAGCGCGTAGTGAAAGTCGATGTGGTAGGCGTCATCCTCGAAAATCGCAGATACCGGTGCGAGACAAGCTGCAAGACTCAACGCAGCATGGAGACGCATTGTGTGGTGTAGCTGCTGGTATCACGTCGAGTGACGAGCCCAGCGATTGAGTGCTGAGCTCCAGCGGTCTCAAGCTCTCGGTCCGTCTGGACTCCGGCGCTAACCGTATCGAGAGGTGCATGCATCGCATTGAAATCTCCCGACATGCAGCGTATACTTTCATATTTGTAAAAAATGGCTGTAAATTTAGTGTCCTATTCAGCGCGCTTGGTCGCTTTCCGTTGATGTCCAAGTCACTGTCTAACGTCCGTGTTTCGCGGAGCAGGCCCGCTGCACGGGGAAGCGGCAAGCTGCCGACGGACCTTCTCTAGATAACGGCGAGCACAAGGCCATTTATGGCAAATTGGTATCTAGCTTTGAAATCCAGTAGGGTCCAAACGGCTTTTCATCCCTTCCAGTAGCTGGCGGTTACACACTTACGCGCTCAGCGCTCGACTCGCGTTCATGTGACCCTCAGTCCGAGTCGATACAGCGCAGCGCAGATGTCAATGTCTGCCACGTGGAGACGGCCAGCAAGTGCATCTGTATCACATTGATCAATGCCACGAACCCACTTTAGCGACACCACGAATCTCGGCCCTGGCGTCATGTTTGAGCCTTCATTTAAGAGCGAGTTAATCCGGTCAGAAACCCTGTTGAAATCTTCCAGCTTTGCCGGACTCTGTGTCCAACTGCAGCAAATATCGAAAGGTATCCTCACTACCGATGTACAGTCAAACAACGATAGTTGAGGCTTGATCTATCCTGGAGCTAAAGCAACGGGGTCAAACTGCTCGGGATGCGCTACCATGGGATTGGGGGTTCGGGATGATCCCGAACAGCCGGTTTGGGTCTGCTTCGCGACCATGCTCCTTCAGGCTTTTTGCACTGCGACTGGTCTGTCGATGATGTCGGTCGGACGATTTCTGGTGCTAAACCAACCGCTTTGGCGAACGCTCGACCAGAAGGAGCTATTTAATAAACTACATGAGTATTTGCGCGGCACGGCATGCGTTACACCAGCTGGCAGCTTCGAGTCAAGTCGGCGTCCAGCGAAGCGGCGGCACTGCACGAATCTGAACATGTCACTGCACACCCACCCACCCCACCGAGCGTTGCCAAGTACAGGGCAACTGAGCAATTCTTAATCACCGCGTTACCTTTGACATTGCATACGCTCTGCTCCCCTTGCTTATTTGCCCACCTGCTGCCCTTCGAACAACTGTTGCGCACCTTATCGATAACCGTTGGAAAAACTCTTCGAACCTCGCCGCAAAGAAGGAGGTGAGTCGAGTCCACGCGTTGAGCTGCAGAGCCTCGTATTCCAAAATCGCTCCAATGGCTCGATTGAGGTGTTCTTGAGATCTTTAACTTGCTGATTGGATGCCACTCGACGAAAGTTTACACGGCTGACAAGCTGTCGCAGTTGTGTGGTTGGTTCACAGGGATTGCGCACTATTCCGAAGCGCAGAACAACATCGAATACAAGCTCTTTGCGATAGAGGTGCCGCTATATCAAAGCATCGGTGTCGCTGGGACCAGCTAAGCTCCGCTCAGGCTAAGGGAGCGGCGTTTTGGGCCGCTTGTCCTTCCGCCGCAGCTCGTGCCACTTAAGACAGGGAGATATTCTCCGTGTGCACTGCTCTGTCTTCCTCACAACATCCCAGAAAGATCTGAAGCATGTCGCAGAGAGAATACCACATAGTCGTTCTGGGATCGGGTAAGCTAGTGACCCTCCAACTGTTTCCTAGAGCAAGACTGATGGTGGTGGGACAGGTGGAGTCGGAAAAAGTTGTCTGACAGGTACGTTGCTGGCGTGATAAATTGGCCGCAGTTCTAGCGTACTGACCTTTAGCAGCGCAATTCGTTCAGAATGTTTGGATAGAAAGTTATGATCCCACTATCGAGGACTCGTACCGAAAGCAGATCGAGGTGGATGTCAGTAACCGATGCACAATCATTCCAGTTCGACCACTGATCCGCTTTTAGGGTCGCCATGTCATTCTGGAGATTCTCGATACCGCAGGAACAGAACAATTCAGTAAGTGGATGTGCTTGTTCCAGCTTGTCACGTGCTAACCATGCTCTAGCTGCCATGAGGTACTATATCACATCCAATGAAGACACTCTAAGCTTACAACCTACAGAGAATTGTATATGAAAACCGGACAAGGCTTCCTTCTGGTCTTTGCTATAACTTCTGCATCATCGTTTCATGAACTTGCTGAGTTGAGAGAGCAAATACGACGAATCAAAGAAGACGACAATGTTCCCATGGTACTCGTTGGCAACAAATCGGATCTCGAAGAGGACAGAGCAATTCCACGGCCGAAAGCGTTCGCGACATCGCGGGAGTGGAACACGCCGTATTTCGAGACCAGTGCGCGAAGAAGGGCGAACGTGGACGAAGCTTTCGTTGATCTGTGCCGGCAGATTATTCGCAAGGATGCAAATGAACGGAGGCATCCTCAGGCCATAGACCCAAGGACTGGCGGAGGTCCCAGGCGAGGGGGTGGAAGAAGGGACAGGGAGCGGCGACCACGACATCGGCCGAAATGTGCAATTCTTTGAGCTACGATACCCTCACGACGACCGACTGGTGGCTTTTATCGCCTGCTGGACCAGGCCCAATTGTTTCCTTTTCCCAAGCTCTTCTGGATGCTCTGAATACTACAACTACAATATAGAGGCTTTAGAAGGACCGTGCAGGCGGCGATTCGTTATCTCAGAACCATAAGCGGGCGTTGACGTACCACACAGCAGCTTCCGAGGAAGCCAGTGACTGACCTCGTAGACCAAAACTCTATTTGAGTTATTCCCTTACGTCGCGTACGCAGGTCGATCTACATGGACAGCTCAACCGCGCACTCAACGACTCATAGGCAGACGCTATACAGAACCACTTCGCTCAAATTACTCGACCACACAACACCACGAATCGAGAGCCGAAAGCATGGCGGCCCATCACTGATGCCCAACTACATCGGTACAAAACGTAAAAACTATATACAGTCCGCACTCGCGTCTGTGCAGCAACCCTACAGTGCTTGAGCTGCCGCTCTTGACCCAACCTGAGGAGCAAGCGCAGTTACCTGTTGGGCCGGAATTCGCTGAAAGATGATCCGAAGAGCTGTTCCCAAGCCGGTACTGGAATACCCCGCGTTTGAAGTCGCGTTACGGCTGGCAATCTATCGGTTAAAGGACGGGAAGATCACGAGCCGAGGCGTTCGCGTGCACCTGCCCAAGAGTGACGTTTTGTTTGTTTGGGTGTCGATTGGTGGCTGGTGAAGTTTCGCAGTGTTCGGGAAGTGGAGAGGTAGCTTTTGTGTTGATGCTTGGGAACCGTCGGATACCCGAGGCTTGGAATGCAGCTCGTACCGTTTGTGGGTATCAGACGATCTGAGCGATTATGTTGTCTTCTAGGTCTACAAACACAATATTGGGTGTACAGCATTCCAGCTTTTATTTCGACAAGTCCTGGCTCGGGGCAGCCCAGGCCAGACGATCAGCCTCCTCTCGATTGTTCTTGAGACGTTTGCATCTGAACATTTGGTGAACCTTGTAGTCTGCAGGTGGACACCATGGTCTGGAGGATCTGGAGGGTTGAGCATTGCGATCCATTGACCTTATTCCTAGTCTGTGTAATTCTGAAAGGTACTGGAAGCCAATGACTGAGCTCTGAAGAAAATAGTGTAGCGGTCTGTGGCAGACGGAGAGACTGGCCCTAGGATACTCAAATGTTGTCATCATTGATTCTGACGATGTGCATCGCATTGGAATGTCAAGCAGACATGACAAACAGGAGTGAACTGGCGTTGGAGACTGTTGGCTGACTTGGGTGACGCCTTGCTTGAAGAGGCATTGATTGAATGTGAACGGACAGAGCGAGAGCTTGGACTGACAGGGTGTCTAGAAAACGGCGATTATCTGGTTACGCAAACGAAACTTGCATTCACAACAGAGACTTCGAATGACTTCTGCATTCATGTCGAATGGCGGTAAGGTTTGTTCCATACTCTTCTACAACCTGCCATGTTCAGACAGCTTTGCGTTGACATGTGCGGACCTTGGTGGCACGAGGCCAGAACGTTTCCGTGTCGATGAGCCCAAGTGGATATTCGCCACGTATAGGCAGCCATGTTTTGACATTGAAGCGACGGAGATTGAGACAAACATGGAGCATCTTGACAGGCGAATGAATTTGTTGGCATCACGTTTATCCTCAAAAGAGCACGGCCTCTAATCATGGCCTCGAACAACCATCAACTTGCCCAAAAGACGGGGACGTCAAGCGTAGGGCGGCTAGGACTTGATGCCAAACCGAGGTTCGCAAAATGGGGCTGAGGTTGTTCGTAACAGCAAATGTCATCACAAGCCCCACTTCTTTAGGGGGATGTTCTTTTGGGCGTGGAGAAATCCACTGATGTACAGCACTTGACGTTGATTTTGTACATCAGCCTTCCATCAGTTTCTGACTTCATGCAGTGCATCACGGGCTCAGTGGGGTCAGAATACTCATTGGGAGGTTTGCAGCACAATGTTACGGCTCTCGATCTCGATCTACGGTCAACTGCCTAGCCACATGGAGATATGGACAGAGTGTATCATGTTAGCTGATTTGCCTGCGGGCGTCTAGAGCTTAGCCACGAGAGCACAAGCTGGAACGCCTCAAACTCACGCATTTCGATCGGCGCTGAAACCCATCACGATTGCAGACAGGGTACACCGCCAATGATTGCATGTGAAAGCAACCAGCATCGCATGCATCACTTTGTTTGCCGCTTTGTTTGTGTTGCTTTTTGCGCTGTGAAGCTCAGGCTTGACCTCGGGGGAGCTGCAGACAGTGACGTAGTATAGCGGGGCATAGTGGGGCGCTCCCGCAGACTGGAACCCATGGGCAACATCGAACAAATGACGCGGATCGGCATGGGAATTGTGCCTTGCATTAGACAATTGCTTGCAGCATGTGATCTGAGCAGTTCGTTTCAAGCGTGGTCTGGAACAGCTGTGGCTCGCTGCTACCATATGACGTGGCGCTGTGACGTCACGCCTGCTGCTTCCAGCGCTGGCGCCTTCCCTCACCACAGCCCCTGCCCCTCTCCTCCTGCCTCTCTGGTTGTATATAAACTGCCCTCGACCCCTCCGGCATTGTCTCACAACACCTTCAACTCATCAAACTTACTACTTCCAACCAACCAACCACCCAACCTCCCTATCAGAATGTCTGCCCCCAACGCCAACAAGCCCAACGAGGGTATCGTCGGTCAGATCGGCAACTCCATCGCCAACGCCGCCAACTACGTCTCCGAGACCGTCCAGGGCAACGCCGCTGAGGCCTCCAAGGAGGGCAACAAGCAGCAAGCCAAGGGCAACGTTCCCGGCCAGGACTCTATCTCCGACCGTGTCTCCGGCGCCATGGGTGCTGCCTCCGACAAGATCGACCAGAGCAAGCACGAGGGCTCCGCTGAGGCCAACAAGCGCTCCGTCTAAGTCTTACTCGAATCTCTTGGTATGCCCATACTTCGTCTTGCACTTCGAGCTCTCACTAATTTTGCCTAGCGGACGTCAGTATAACGGTTCATCAATCTCACGATCGACGATTACACGATGCGGTTCGCCTGGAATATCGATAGGAATAGATTGCAAGCAGGCGACACTTGTCCCTGCAGCATTTTATGAGGCTATGAGATACCAATGAATATGAATTTCGACTCCAAATCCTTCTCAATTGATGTGATACTCTTTCTCCACTCTTTGTTTCCACACTGCGTTTCGATTGCTAGTCATATTCTTTGATTCTACTGATCGTTGAGATGAGTCTCATACAGAAAACATTCATCGGTCCAGTTCGGTCCAGAATATTGGCCCCTCTCACGAGTGGGAACCTTTAAGGCAGGAACGTGCCGAGCCAGAACATAAGGGTCCTACGCCCTACGAGCAATACGTGCTCTCAGCCAAGGTGTTGTTCCATAGCTTGAAAGCTACTGCACCTGAACCCTGAAGATACACCGAACATCACGATTGATCGCACAGTGCTCCAAACACGGGCAGACCCAGATCTCCAATGACACTAGTTTCGATCGCGCCAGAGTGGCTTACTTGTGTGCCGCTAGCGGGTCGTATCTGGTAGTAAACAAACAGTGAACAGCATCAACAGCCTTGCATAGTGTAAACGAGCGTCGTCACGATTCGGCTATTCCACGATTCGACGCTTCAATGTCCCGGATGCAATCACTCTTTGAAGAAGAATTGATATGGATTATGACTACAGCGAAAGCTTGTCGTGTACTTGCCGCTAATTCAATGGGGTATCGATGACATGGAAGCAATGAAAATCGCAAGTTCAGCAGGCGTAGAGACCTTCCTCAACTGTGGTCCTCCTTTCGTATGCTCCACCAGGTACATGGGCATTGTGGTTGGGGCTTGCGTGGGTATGGATTGTGGCTTCTGGAGTTCGGTGTGAGAGCTTGGTAGAGTGTGAGACCAAAGTGTTGGCTCACAGATATGATGAGGCGCTGCTTTGGCTGCCGATGGAGGCGATGGGGGAGCAGGCCGAGGAGCTTGAATTCTGGGCGGTGGAGGCCAGTAGTGGATTGACACCGGCGGTGCTTGCGGAGGAGAATTCGACTCTCGAATTGGTGTCATGACGGGTGGGTACGATTTTTCAGGAGACGGCCAAGGAGATATGCTCAGCTCAACGTCGAACAAAAACCTCTGCGCAATCTCTGTCAGCTGCAATGCTTCGTACTCTCTCTTGAAATCAAGGGAGAACACTTAGACGTGCGTGTTGGCACGTCCGGTGTGAGTTGTACGTGCACTGCGATTCCTCCAGAAAGCAATGCCACCCCATGCCGCAGTGATGAACCATAGAAGCATGTTCATCAACAGCACCCAGACTGCGTTCTTCATGCGCGTAATGCCACCGTTGCCCTCAGCGTTCTCTGGAATATACATCTTGCCGAAGATGCCAAACGCGATAAGATAGCAGATGAAGACGAAGAAGTCAACGAAGAAGAAGAACCAGGTCTTCACTGAAGGGAGCATGGCGACGAGCGCCATGATGGCACCCAGAGTGCCGCAGACGACAGCCCAGACCCACTTTGAGTCTGTGTATTTTCCAGCTTTCCGGGCATTGTCCAGGTCGATGGCATAGAGCGCGATCACGGTGATGCCGAGTACAAATTGGAAGAAGCGCAAGAAGAGTTGAATGAATCCAAGAGGTGTGAAGTGTGACCCGAACGAAGTACCGAGGGTGGCCTTCTCACCCTTCAACGATCTACGAGAAAGGAAGTTAAGTGCCATGGTGACAAGCTGTATCATGTTTAGCTTTGGTTGTGTGTCAAAGGCTGAGAGCGCACGTACCTGACCGTTGTCAAGTGCAAGTGAGGTTTTGTAGGGTGTTGATTTGTAGGTTTACGAGGTGTGTTGGTAATTTGATGCAGTGGGAAGTCTTGCGCAGTAGCAATATAGCTGTCTGCAGAATAAAGCGTTGTACGTTCACAGTGTGATTGTGTTCACCAAAAAGGGGGTTTGGATTCGAGCGTGAAGTTGAACAATGTTCTTGGAAAACTATGACGTTGTGGCGTGGGATGTGGCTGCCCGTGTTGTTCACGAGGGCGCTCTCGTTGTGTGTAGTGATCTGCAAAGGGGAAAGCGAGGCTTGCTCTCACGAAACCAGAAGATGCAACTAACTCAAGTACAATTGTCAAGGTCTTTGCTGGATCAACGTGATGGGCGAAACATCGGTCATGAGCCACAGCGAAGTGCTTTGAGGCGCCACGCCTTGCATCGCGAAACATGGCCCAGAACGCACTCACTGACTGTCCTCAATCTCTGGCGCCTGCGAGCGCGAGATGGCAGCTAAGAGACCCTGTTCTGCCGCATTCCGTAGCGCTTGGCTGCCGTCATAGGCGCCCGCGTTCGATGATCAAGGGTCCGCGAGACTATGATTGGCTTACAGCGCTCGGCAGCTCCAAAATACTGTCGTTCTGTGTCACGTTACCAAGACGCAAGGTAATTGGTTGACTGGATGCTCTGGAAGTGCCTCGTAAATCTGCTGTTTATGTCCCTTTCCAGTGTGTAAAAACAACCAACATTTCAGTGTACCATATGTGCGCATGCGAGGAGCTCCTGCCTCCGCCAGTCGGGTTGATTATTACTATTGTTCTGGCTCGCGTTCTCAGATTCAGAAATCTGTTCTACCGCTCAAGCCCAGTGGCATTAAGGAGATGAGTACTTATATCCGTATTGCTCCTTGGCAGCGTTGACCTTCTCCCTGAGTTCATGTTCCTTCTGCGCAAACTCCGAGTCATCCTTCAGCTTCTGCAGATAGGTGTCATTACCGAAGCCAGACTTTGACGGGATGCTCAGACCTCGCTGCACAGCCGGGCGGGCTAGGACACGCTCCCACCAAGCCTTCAGGTTGGGGAACGAGTCGAGCTCGACACCGGAGAATCGGAGCATGTGAATCCAACCGAAGTTGGCAACATCCGCAATGCTGTACTTGTTGCCAACGAGGTAATCGTTGTCCTTGAGCTGCTTGTCCAAAATTCCTACAAGACGCTCGGTTTCTCCTGTGTACCTCTGCATGCCGTATGCGATGCGCTCCTTTGCGAAGCGGTTGAAGTGGTTGGCCTGTCCCTGCATTGGGCCAAGGCCGCCATGTTGCCATGCCATCCATTGTTCGGCGCGTGAGACATCGAGGTCGTCGTCGAAGCTGAACTTGTGCTCAGGGTCGTAGTGACGTGTAAGATAGGTCAGGATAGCTGCAGCTGTTAGCAGCATTCCTATAATTGCATGTTTGGATTCATACCAAGACCTTCCTGGACCGCAAAGCCACCCTTGTCGTGGTCTACGATGACCGGAATACGGCCATTTGGTCCCAGCTTGGTGAACCACTCCTCCTTCTGGATGTTCTGGCTAATGTTGATACCCTGCCACGTGTAGTCCTTGCCGTATGCCTCCTTGAGCTCCTCGAGGAGGATGGATGCCTTCCAGCCATTGGGCGTGCCCCAAGTGAGCAGCTCGATGCCCTTGTTCGCCTTCAGGCCGGTGGGTCGTTCGTCAGCCATTTCGGGAAGTACTTGTAGCGTTCGTCTAGTCGAGGTGTGGAACGGAGCTCGTAGTTGGTATCTAGGTGCTTGTAGGAAGCTTCGTATGATGAGCCTAGGCACTTGAGATGTAAGAGGTCGTAGGAGTGACATGGGGATTAGCCACATGCATCAATGAGGGGTTACGTGGGAAGCCTTCCTGCGTGCTACCGGTGCTTATGGTCCTATCGATACGTCACTTTAAGTCGTGATGACCAAGCAGAAAAAGACCCATTCGCACAGATGCATCGGACCACAACTAGTTCAGACGATTTCATACTGTAATTTACGCAATGCAATGGTTGCGCCTGTCATGTCATGCCCAGCTCCAAGAGTGTTATGCTCGCGCCACAGAATGCTTTTGGCTTACTAAGCGACGTGCAGCAGCGCCGTCCTCCAGCTCAATGCTAGCGATTGCGACACTTGCATTAGCAGACACCAACATCACATTAAACTTCAGGTTCTTCTGGGCGCATGGCCACATCTTCCGTGTTCAAACATTGGGCTACCGATGTTTTTCGCGCACTGCATATAGTCTTCGCGCTTTACAAGATGTCCGCAGGCTTGACCACTACCCAGTTCTTGTCCGCAGTCACCTCCCTTCCATTTGCAATCTGCGCGGCTGTGTTGTTGCGGATTTCGCCCTGCATTTCCTCCCAGTACGCGTCCCGTCGGTTGATCCATAAATGAATACCGCCCTTTGCTGTATCCACACCGTGGAAGAGCATGTACGAATCGCTACCAGGAGTGTCTCCGGCTGCCAGGACGGGGCGTTTCCACTGATCGATGTATGTCAGGATGGCAGCCCACTTTCCGGCAAACCACGTTGCAGGTGTCCATAGATATGGTCCAAGGACCAGATCTAAGTTCGCTTCTGGGTCGTAGTTGCCCTCGACAATCTGCTTACGAGCGTTCGTAAGAAACCCTGAGGTCGAATTCACCAGCATAGTGGTAACGCCGATTACGTTCTGGGGTGGGACGTTGTAGCCATATTTGGGGTCGCTGGCAACCATACGGACGAGCTCTTCGTGCGCAGCGCTGATAACATAGACAGCGATGCCATTGTCCATCAGCGCGTTGTAAAGTTCGGCCTGGCCACGGAAGACCTGAGGCGAGTTTACTGTTGAGTTAACCACCTCGTCGCCGTCCCAGTACTGGGTGGGGATTGTCGTGTTGAGAGCCATAAGCTCGTCGACGTAACCTTTGAGCTCCCGCAGTGTAAATCCTGACCAGACTTGTGCAGCCCATGGGTAGCATACGAAGTCGTCGTCTTCACACAGGCGGAGGTAGTAGCTGTACAGCGTTTCTGTGAAGTTGGCGGTGTCCTTGAAGTCGATCAACTTCAGCGTCGGGTCCAGGTTCTCGCGAGTCAAAATGCCGCGATTCTCGAGGAATGGGAGCAGCGACTCTTCGAGGTCGTACCGGTAGCTCGTGTTGTCCATGTCGAATACCGCGTAGTTGCTTTGGTTCGCGTTTTGGACGATCATGTTGCTTAAGGCTCTTGACGCATTGGCAGGCCAGTGTTTGAATTCAATCGTCGTATTGGTCGAGGAGCCATAGGTGGGTGTGGCACTCACGGCGAGCCACAAGGCTGCCGATACAGCTGAAGTCCTGAGATACATCTTGGAGTAGGAAGCTGAACGCGCGAAAGAGAGATACTAGCTAGAGCTCAAGACACAGGCTTTGAGACGAATTGCGTCGATCCCATCGGTACTGATAAGATCCACTGCACAGTAAAAAAATTGGCAGACCAGCTCGAACCGGATAGCCGTCATTGTCGTTGAGGCCAATTTACGAATGTCACCGACGAAGCAGCGGAGAGGCTCCCTGTACCTGGTCATGGAAGTGGGGCACGGCGGGTTGTGGGGATGTCACAGGGCAATCTTTGCCGGCTTGTCGGACGGGCTGTGAGCTTGCGTAAGTACCTTTGGATGACCTATGCACATTGAAGCAGTTTCCACGCCTTCACTTTGTAGTTTTTTCCCCTAACACCGTCGACTAGATTAGGTACAAATCTGTAGGACGCATGTGGTTGAACACGATAAGACATGATCCTGTCGTGGTAGTTGGCATAAGTTTTGTGAGTGGGTCGACCAGTGGCTGATCAACCAGCCTACGTATTGAAACATTCACAGCTCTGCACAAGGAGACGACAGGGGCAGTCAGCAGCTAAGTCTGTTCTTATTGAACTGATATATAGTACGAGCTCTTGCGCCTTCAACCTGCACCTCTAGCATGCTTTCCCTACTCACAAGAGTTCTGCCTACTACCATAACACTCACGGGTACTCGTGGCAATGCGCGCATCGCAGAGTCGATTGGCTGATTGGTTAAATACCAAATGGAGAGATCCACATGATTTGAATCGAAAATACCCGTCATATACCTTTAAAAGCCTCTGCGACGAAAGCTGCATGTGGAAAGATGCAAAGGCGCAGCCAGGTGTTCAAGGCTGGTCAGACGCACCCCGAAAAAGTGTCGCCACCCCCGGCGTACGTCAACGACTTGCGGCCGTAACGACCTCTCAGCAACGGCATAACATTCCACCTACAGAGATTCTCTAGCCAACTTAACCAGAATAACTGGAAAACCATCACTATCTGAATAGTTGTAGACATCTTACGTCCGTTCTTCGGGTTTTCGTCCCTCCCATAGTGAAGTTCAAGAGTGTGAGTCGTCCCTTCACTTGAAGCAATACCGATTCCTTTAAACACTCAACACGACTATTCCTGACCCATCATGTATTGCAGACGCAAGCAACAACAGTAACTCCTTCGAGCCGGGCTTCCGGTTCAACCTCAAAGACTTTCTGGTTGTGCCGCTCGGCGACAGCAACGCCGTGAACTCAGAGCGCTTGCTGTGAACAGCTTGCCTATTGTAGACACAAAGCTTGTTCTTGAATCGACTGTCCCGCACTCCCACTGGATCGAATACCAGCCTCGCACAATGGCCGGCATCTTAGTTATGGGCGTTGCCCTTGGCCTGCAAGAGGGTGGGAAGAAGATCAAAGAGAAGAGAGACGAAAGAAAGGCAAAGAAAGCTGCCCTGGTAAGTCCTACTTTTGTTTAGCACATTCGACAAGACTGATGATTGCGATAGGCAGCCGAAGCATATGGGCCTGCGGAGTCGTCTTCATCTGGCGCGGTGCGTGGCCACGCTACTCATAGAGACTCCCGGCCAGGGAGGAAGAGCGAGGAGGCTCGAAGAGAGCAACAGCACCACAGCTTCAGCTCTGAGGAAGCCCATGGAGAGGATGCGCCGCCGGGTTATGAGGAAGTCGTACGACCAACGTACGAAGAGGCTATGCGGGAGGATCTGCATAGAAACTGAATGGAGCTCGGGCTGCTGAAAGAGGTGATACATTTATGTTTTCCCATACTGTTGGTTTCTGAAACACGTTTTCGTATATCGTTCAAGAGCACCGAGCCTCACAACAGACACAGGCAATTCTCTGGCAGACCAACAACACCAACTCTAGCGGCATCATCGGCTTGAATGAAAACATCCGTTCCAATCATGGGACAAGGATACATGATGTCACGTCTAAGACAGAGACCCTTATTCACGACCAACCTTGCAACAGCATGTGGCATCGTCACTTCTAGACCAAGACGTACATCACAGTTATACAGGCCCCGAATACCACGCAAACGGATCGCAACAAGCAAGTCGAACCCGAGTCGTGTGACCATCGGGAGGGCTCGAGTGTGGGCTATGTCGAGTCGGAGGAATGTGCCAACATCCGGATTCGGAAGGGTTCACCCTATTCTCACCTTCACTTGAAGCACGCAGCAACTCACCATGTGTGCACGAGGACAAGTTTACAGTCCTGCCGTTCGCGGCCCCCGGTCACCGTGCACGCTTGCTGCAAGTTACGATATATTCTCCTTTGCTTCCCCACAAACGCTCATTCCTTCTTTTCGTTGCACGACCCCACTGCACAATCCTCAACCACGTTGTCCACCCCTTGCTTACACAGCTCGTAGCTTAATACAAATAAGCTTCTAATATGCCCCGCTGGGCTGCTTCCGTCAATCGCGGCGGCGTGCTCGATCGCATCGAGGCGCCGGTCACGCTGCGCGGCTATCTGCTCTGCGTCTTCGCCGCCTTCGGAGGGTAAGGACTGGTTCTCAGAGGTTGGACGATGTGTACTGACCCAGGTAGTATTCTCTTCGGATATGACTCGGGTTACATCAGCGGTGTGTTGGCTATGAACGCCTTCAAGCAACAGTTTGGTGGTGAGTAGAGACTGCGCCTCCAATAAGACCAAGCTGACAGTGCAGGCCCATCCACTGCTGAGGACGCTTACCATGGCCGCCTTTACCAGACTTGGGAGAAGTCGCTCATCGTATCTATCCTGTCCGCTGGCACATTTTTTGGTGCGCTCTTCGCTGGTTCCCTCGCCGATTGGATTGGTCGCCGCTCCACCATCATCTCCGGCTGTGGTGTCTTCTCTGTCGGTGTTGTTCTCCAGGTCGCATCATCCACGGTCTCCGTCCTCGTCGCCGGACGTCTGATCGCAGGTATCGGCGTTGGTTTCGTCAGCGCTGTCATCATACTGTACATGTCTGAGGTAGCGCCCAAGGCTGTCCGCGGTGCCATTGTGTCTGGCTACCAGTTCTGTATTACTATCGGTCTACTACTTGCCGCCGTGGTCGATAATTCCACCATGAACCGCATGAACTCGGGCTCGTACCGCATTGCCATGTCCCTCCAGTGGGCCTGGGCCCTCATCCTTGGTGTCGGGCTGTTCTTTCTGCCCGAGTCGCCGCGTTATTTCGTCAAGTGCGGCCGTCTCGATGATGCCGCCAAGTCGTTGAGCATCCTGCGTGGCCACCCTGCGGACTCCAAGTTTGTCGCGGACGAGCTGGCTGAGCTCGAGGCCAACTACCAGCACGAGTCGAAGAACATGCAGTCGGGCTGGCTCAGCTGCTTCAGTGGCGGATGGCGTTCGCCTAGCAGCAACCTCCGTCGTGTGATGCTCGGTATGGCGCTGCAGATGATGCAGCAGTGGACTGGTGTGAACTTTGGTAAGTGAAGGCATTTTTTTTTAGGGGGATGCAGAGCTAAGTGGAGTAGTCTTCTACTTCGGCACAACCTTCTTCAAGACTGTCGGGCTCAAGAACGCGTTTGTCATCTCGATGATCACGACTGCCGTCAATGTCGGCTCCACGCCAATTTCCTTCTGGACGGTGGAGAGGTTCGGTCGCCGCATGCTTCTCATCTATGGCGCCGTCGGGATGCTCGTCTGCGAGTTTGTCATTGCCATTGTGGGGACCGTCAGCGAGGGCAGCCATGCGGCGTCCATGTGCCTCATCGTCTTCACGTGCTTCTACATCTTCTTCTTCGCGTCGACGTGGGGTCCGGCTGCGTGGGTGGTGATTGGCGAGATCTTCCCGCTGCCCATCCGCGCAAAGGGCGTCGCCTTGTCTACATCATCCAACTGGCTCTGGAATTTCGTCATCAGCTTCGTCACGCCGTACATGGTCGACGAGGAATACGGCAACCTCAAGACCAAGGTGTTTTTCGTGTGGGGGGCCACGTGCACGGCGTGCGTCGTGTTTGCGTACTTTTTGGTGCCCGAGACAAAGGGCCTGTCGCTCGAGCAGGTGGACCGGATGCTCGAGGAGACGTCGCCGCGCCAGTCGAGCAAGTGGGTGCCGCACTTGACCTTGGGCGGTCATGGTGAGACGTCTTCGCTCGAGTCAACGGAGAAGGCTGGTCTTGGTGCGCGCCACGAGGAGGACGTGTCTCGTGTTGAGCATGTGTAGTTTGGTTTCTGTAGGAACGTCGATCGGTCGAGCGTGGGGTGTGGTTTTTTCTATACTATGTACTAGGCTGAGTATAAGATGCAGTTTCTTTCTATACTATGTACTAGGCTAAGTATAAGATATAGTTTCTTTCATACTATGTACTAGGCTGAGTAGAATATATAGTTTCTTCCTATACTATATACTGGGCCAAGTAGAAAGTGTAGTTCTTTCTATACGATATAAACATCTACTAGGCTGATTAATGGAGAGTGGTAGGAAGTAGTGGAGGTTAAAGTTTGGGCGTTTATTGGGATTGAATGGTAGCGTTTTTCCACAACATGAGTCTCCTTCTCTGCCTGATACAGCTTTCGTACTATTCGATACTTTGCATCACGCTGGTAGCTTTCGTTGGTACTCACACGGCACTCTGAGGTTTCCTGCCATGGACAAAGTAGAACTTGATGTACATGTGGACGTCCTTTCGCCTCACGTCGTTTGTGACCTGGGCTATGAGAACGCGGCACTCTTGCTCGGACCAGCCGAGGATCTTGCCAATGAAGCCAAAGGTGTAGGGCTCGATGCCCATGGCCATGTGCTCGCGCTGATAGCGGCCGATTTCCTTCATACGGGCGTCTTTGGGCCAGGGGCCGATGGGGACCTAGGGTGCTGGTTAGGAAGTGTTGACAAGTGGTGGTTACCAAGTGGTGGTAGTACTGAGCAGTGATGGAGGGAGAAAGCAGCGAGGGAGGGGTAAAGCAGCAGTGAGGGAGGGAAAAACGCACCTTGACGACCTTTTCGGCGACATCGACAAAGCCGGCGTCGAGCATGCGCTGCTTCAGCGTGTGGCCGACGCGAATGTCCTTGGCAAAGACTTTTGCAGCGTCGTTGCACAGGGCCTGCCACCTCAGTAAGGCTTCGGCAAGGTCAATGGTGCCGTCGTCGCTCTCGCACAGGGCGACGGGCTCCTGGAACTCGAGCCAGCCGCCGGGGTGCAGGTGGGCGTAGGCTTGGCGGGTCAGCTTGGGCCAGTCGGCAATGGCGCCGCTGAGGGTGCGGACGTGGATGAAGTCGAAGCGCTCGTCTAGGGAGTAGACCCACTCGCTCTCGGCGTCGTCGATGTAGAACTTGGCGTTGGGAGGGATCCAGGTGGGCTGGATGGGCGACAGGTCGGTGCCCAGGACTTCTGAGCCCGGGTACTCGTCGGCAAAGTCAATGGCCCAGATGCCGGTGCCGGTGCCAATGTCGAGGACGCGGCGCGGTGGGGGGTGGATGGGGGCGTCGTAGAGGTTGCCGCCGAGGATGAGGGTGAAGATGTGGTGCAGCAGGTCAAGACGGTCCTGCTCCTGCTCGTCGTTGGGCAGGACGTAGGCGCCGCTGCGGTAGCCGTGGTAGCGGCGGCCGTTGGAGTACTCGTAGCTAAGGATGGACGAGGCGAGCGAGGTGCTGGTGGACGAGTTTGCGTCGAAGGCGCTGTCCGTGTCGCTGCCGCTGTCGGGCTCGAGGTGGGTGACGGGCTGGAGGTCGCCGTGGTCGTGGGTGTTGTTGTTGTGGGTGGTGTTGTCGTGGGTGGTGTTGTCGTGGGTGGTGTTGTCGTGGGTGGTGTTGTCGTGGGTGGTGTTGTCGTGGGTGGTGTTGTCGTGGGTGGTGTTGTCGTGGGTGGTGTTGTCGTGGGTGGTGTTGTCGTGGGTGGTGTTGTCGTGGGTGGTGTTGTCGTGGGTGGTGTTGTCGTGGGTGGTGTTGTCGTGGGTGGCTACGTGGTGTGGTGTCTCGTCATGGCGTGATGGGTGTGGTGTCTCGTCATGGTGTAGGGGCTGCGCCGTGTCTCCACGCTGTGGGGTGTGTGGTGTGTGTGGTTGGGTGGATGTGTTTGATGTTGTGACGGTAGGCTCTGCGGACGATGCAGGCGGTGCAGGTGGTGTGGAGGTGGTGGGAGGCTGTGGGTGCGGGAGCGGGCCGGCGGACATGGTGTGGATGTGGGCAGGAGTAGCGCGGGCAGTCGTTCAGGCAGTCGTTCAGGCAGGAGCAGTCAGTCGATCAGGCAGGAGCAGTCAGTCGATCAGGCAGGGGCAGTCAGTCGAGCAATCGAGCAGTCGAGCCGTCGGGCAGTGAGGCAGTCAGGCAGGCAGATGGTCAGACAGACAGGCACAGGCAGACCGTCGCCCAGACAGGCCTTCAGTCAGGCAGACGATGCGGACCCGGTGCAGCCAGGCAGACCATGCAGACCCGGTGCAGTCAGGCAAGCCATGCAGACCCGGCGCAGTCTTCTGGCGACGTCGCATGCCCGCGCGGCCAACACCCACGGTTGCGGTGCAAGTCGCATGAGCGCTGCCAATCTCCCTGCGACGCTTGCGGTCAGGCCCGAGCCTCCACCCACCCACCGCCCCTGCCGCTCCACCACGGCCACCAACCACCCTTACCACCCTTCCGGCCAAGCACCACCCACCACCAAGCAAGCAACCACTAGCCATGCAACCACTAACCATGCAACCACTCCGGTCCATGTGATAGCCTCGCTATAGCCTCGCTATAGCCTCGCCATGGCCTGCCCCTGTGATAGCACTGCGATACCACCGCGCCTATGCCGCCATTGACATGTGTGGCCCGCTCGTCTTTGTCCCTGCTGTCCAACCCGCCCTTCACCTCGTCTGAAGATTTGCCGGCCGCACTGCCCTCACGCGAACACATGTTTCATCTCCGCCACCACCACATCCCCGCCACCACCTGCCACTGCCACCTCCGCTGCCACCTCCGCTGGAACGGTGGGCACCGACAGGACGGTCCACCATGGCCGCCGCCCTCGCCCACCTGATGGCCTCCGCCGCCGCCGCCCTGCCCGTCCTGGCCGCCTCGCTGCTCACCTATGCCCTCGCCCTCGCCGTCTACCGCCTCCATCTGCATCCCCTGGCCAAGTTCCCGGGTCCTCGCCTCGCCGCTGTCACGTCGTGGTACGAGGGCTACTACGAAATCGTCAAGATTGGCCACTACTCGAGAAAAATATCGAAGCTGCACGACGAATATGGTAGGTGTTGATCTTTTTTTCTTTTTTATCTTTTTTTTTTCTCTTCCTTTCTTCCTTCCTTCCTTTCGTTCTTTCTGGCTTTCTGGCTTTCTGGCTTTCTGGCTTTCTGGCTGGCTGTGACGTGGTGGTTGATAGCTTCCTTCCTTGGATGGTGGAACTGTTTCTTATTGACACACCACAGGCCCTATCGTCCGTGTCACGCCACACGAACTGCACATCCGCGACTCCCTCTTCTTCGACGACTTCTACGCAAAGAATCTCCACCTCGACAAAGAAGGATGGGATGTCCGCTTTGGCACAGAAGGCGGCGTTCTGACCACCGTGAATGCGGCCTTCCACAAGCGTCGCCGCGCTGCACTGAGTCCCATGTAAGTCACCAATGCTCCAATACCCAACACCAAAAACAGACTGCACCTCCCAAGTCATGTGTCGACTTCCAACTAACCAACCAGGTTTTCACGACGCTCGATTCTCGACTTCATCCACATCATCTACCGTCACATCGACACCTTCTCCGTCCGCATGCAGGAGTTCGAGGCGAGGAAAGAGCCTCTGAACCTGACGCACGCCTTTCCTGCCCTCACCGGCGACATCATCATGGACTACTTCTTCGGTTTCAACTATGCCCAGCTCAAGCACCCCGAGTTTGAATCTTTCCACGATGCCTTCCAGAAGATCGGCGGCGCCGGCCATATCGCTACTCAGTTCCCTTTCATGATCCCGGTACGTTCACGAATCATCACTACCCGCCACATCGGCTGACACGCCCAGATGATGAACTCCATCCCAGATGCCGTCACCGAATGGCTACAGCCCGCCGCAAAGAACATTCTCAAGTTCAAGCGCGATCAGTGGTCCAACATCGGACGCACCATGGCGGGAGACCCCGTCAAGACCAATGACGCCAAGAAGACCGTCTTCCAGGAAATCCTGCAATCCAAGCTACCCGACGAGGACAAGACGCAAAAGCGCCTCGCAGAAGAAGCCCAGATTGTTGTCGGCGGCGGCGTGGAGACCACCGCCTTCGCCCTGTGCATAGCCTCGTTCCACATCATCAACACGCCCCGCATCTACGAGCGCTTGCACGCCGATCTCGTCGCGGCCTTTCCCAATCGCTCCACCCTGGAACTGTATCCTCTGGAGCAGATGCCCTACCTGAAGGCCTGCATCACCGAGGCCGTGCGACTGAGCTACGGTCTGAGTGCGCGAAACCCCAGGACACGGAGAACAACACCGCTGCAGTACAAAGACTGGCTGATCCCACCCAACACCAACGTCAGCATGACGATCCCCGAGGTCTCGCACGACGAATCCATCTTCCCCAACTCCCACGCCTTCATCCCCGAGCGCTGGCTCGACAACCCCCTCACGCCCGACGGCCTGCCGCTGGAGCGCTTCCTCGTCTGCTTCGGCAGAGGTACGCGCTCCTGTCTGGGCATCAACCTCGCGTGGACCGAGCTGTATCTCATCCTCGGCATGATGTTCCGCCGCTACCGGTTCGAGCTGCACGAGCCGAACGTCGAGGCCGTGCAGCTTGGACACGACTTCTTCATTCCCGTCACAAAGTTGGATAGCAAGGGGGTCCGGGTTTTCGTCGAGAGTGTGGACCATTAGATGACTGTGTCTTGATCAATCTTGGATGCTGTTTTGCTATTTCGCTCCCAACTTGCCTACCTCTTCTTTTCCCTCTACAAGAACGCAAAATACACTAAAGGTAACAAGGCAATAAGCCGGTGGTTGCCATTGCTTGACCTAACCATTCAAATCCGACGTGCTAGCCTGATTCTTTAGCCTCCAATCCAGATGGCTGACTTCTCAATGAGTCAACGAGTAGAGCAGAGCAGAGCAGAGCAGTATGTATGCATACCTCTCATGTACGCGCACGTCTATAGTACGTTCTACAGTACATGTATACTACAATTACGTTGATTGACACGTCATCAACCTGTTAGACATACATGTGCTACCTACTTGGCCCACTCCATTTCACGGATGGACCTCCATTTCCTCCAACAAGCAAGGACTTCGCTTCGACTTTTTTCTTTATTTATTTTTTGCGTGTGACGGTTGCTTCTCTTGTTGTATCGCCTCGGAGATTCGGTCGTGCGTGCTGTGGGTGGGTCGTGTGACTCTGGGTATAGATGGGTTTCTGCTCCGCTGATGGTCCATCACTTACTTGATCAACTGTCTTCTGCCTCTCCCCTCCCCTCCTCTCCTCTGTACATACGCTCCGTCTCTGGTTCAGTAGATGGTTACTCAGGAGTCTTGGCTTCAATGTGGTGACTAGGCCATGTCGTTGTGTTGTTTGTCGTGTAGGTTGTCGTGTAGATTGTCGTGTAGGTTGTCGTGTAGGTTTTCATGTAGATTGTCGTGTAGGTTGTCGTGTAGGTTGTCGTGCTGTTTGTCGCACGTACTTTCCCACCACGGCCAGCAGCTGCCCCATCTGATACGGTTTCGTGATGACCTCGTCGAACCCGCACGCTTTCATCTCCTGCACCTGCTCCGCCCGCGCGTTGCCCGTGATGGCCACCATGGGGATCGCGCTGCTCAGGTGGCCCGCGCCTTGGAGCTGCCGCACGCGCCGCACGCACGTCTTGCCGTCCATGACGGACATCTCGAGGTCGCAGAGCACCATGTCTAGTCTTTGCGCGCTGCCGCCATGGGTCTTTGCGTGCAAGGGGTTCCAGCTCGATGTGGATAGGGCCCCTAGTGCTTCTTCGCCGTTGTTGGCGGCGAGGGTGTCGTAGCCGTTCTTTGTGATTAGTCTTCGCAGGAGTCGCTGGTTGATCAGGTTGTCTTCCACAATGAGTATGGTTGGTTTGGAATCTGAAGATGACTGTTCGTGCGCAGCCTGGTTTTCGGGAGTAGCTTCGCTCTTCAGCCGTGTGGGGACGACGTGTTGTTGCATTGCCGGCGAGGCCATGTTCATGTGCTGCAGGTCAAGCGGTGGCTCTGCAAGCTCCGCTGTCTGGTCGCGGCGGACTTTGATATAGAATTCAAAGTTGCTGCCGAATCCTGCCTGTGTGCTGAGCCCTATTCGTCCGCCGTGCAGCTCAGCCAGATCTCTGGAGATGTAGAGACCGAGCCCTGAGCCCCCGAATTGAGCGTGCGTGCGAGGCGAGGCTTGCATGAATTTCTGGAACAGAGAGCTGGCTTCTTCGGGCGTCATTCCCAATCCGCTATCCTTGACAGAGAAGGACAAGTACAAAGTATCCCCTTATCCCCATTCAGACAGGTTGGTGGGATCATGATGTTGAGCGCCCGATGGCACGTATCTAGTACTCATTGGCTTGTTTGCAGGCTCTTCTAGGTGAGCGTTCGCGTCATCTCAAGGTCCCGCTTCTTTCCTTTCTTCGTAAACTTGATGGCGTTAGAGAGCAAGTTGATGACGATCTGCGTCACTCTATGAGGATCAATCATGACTCTCTCCACCCCCAACGATTGTAGCCCTCCCCTACCGTGAGATTAGTATTCATGCCCGATGCGCGTATCTCGGGCGCAAATAGCTCCAAAATGCCCTTTGAAGCGTCGCTGCTCTCAAGTTTGAATTTCACGTTATCCATCAGCTCGGACGCGCAGTGGAAAATGGCGTTGAGAGGGTTCCCTGGATGTGAATTAGCTTGTCTGATCCTAGAAAGCAAGTGAGTACGCACTCATCTCATGCGACGTAACGTCCAGGAAGTTTTCTTGCTGTCGTTTCTGCTCCAGCGCTTCGGAAAGTTGTTCAGCCTGTATCTTCTCTGCCTATTTGAACGAGGAAATATCCGTGATGCAACCCAACGTGGCCGTGAGCTGGCCGTCCTCTGAAATTTCAGGATAAACGGTCCCCAGCGCCCATGTCCGATCTAGCGAGCCTTCGACGCCATCTTTCTGTGATTTCCAAGGTTTCTTGAATTGTATGTCGAATGCGATAGCCTCTTCGTGTTTGGAGTTAGTGTAACCGTTCCAAATGGAGCTGATGTCGGCAATGCAGTCCGGGTGGATCGCGTCCAACCAAGCCATTGGGCCAGTCAATTTCTCGCCAGATTTCCCTATAATGGCTTCAAACGCAGTGTTCCAGAGCGTTAATACATCATCGGTGTTATACATATACATCCCTACATGTGCCTTTTCTGCGAAGCGCCAGAACCGTTCCTCTAATTTAGATGTAATCTGTGCCTTGTGGAGCTCTTTTTCTTTTTCTATGCCTTTTACGACATTGATGCCGTTCTCGATTTGCTTGGTCATCAGACCAAGGAACGACCGGTAGTCTTCGTCAAGCTTTCTGAGCGGACTCGTTCCGATAACTATGACACCTGCTACGTTGTTCTCGATGAAGTTCCTCAGAGGGTGGATGACAACCTCTCGACACGGGACTCGTAGGTCGTATTCCCTGAGCTGGTCCAGCGTACTTTGGGTCAGACTGTCGTCATAGGTGGAAAGTATTCTTGATTCGTAATTACGGCAAACTTCTAGGAGAACACGATTTAGACCAAATTGAGGTACATCGGGGTCGCCTCTTGGTGGGGTCTTATGGTGATTCTCGTTCAGACCTGCGGTGGCTTGCAAGGTCAGGTCCAGTGTGTCGTTCTTGAGGCCCGTACTGTAGACGGCTGAAAAATGAACGTCGCTGCTGGCGCCATCAAGCACACCAAATGCTATCGCCATTGCTTTGTTGATGTCAGTCAAGATCTGTGTTTTTCGTTCAGATATGACCTCGTGTGTGGTCTCATGAACGTGTGTAAATATACCCGCTACAGAGCCATCTGCAGCGAGCATGGGAGCCATGTAGAGATTGGCAAAGGTCTCTTCTGAGAAGCCGTCGCGCACAAGTATTCGTCGAAGCTTTTTCGGTTGAACGGATTGGCCTGTTTGTCTTATGCCATGAAGACGTTGTAGTGTTCTTTCCATTGCTCGAAATTCTCTTTAAAGGGACGACCCATCGCGCGAGGGTGCTTTTCTCCGACAACGACCGAATATGCCTGATTGTAGAGGAGCGTGTATTGGTCTCCCCATGCTATGTTGATTGGGTCCGAAGTTGCCAGCGCAAATTCACATGCGTGTCGAAGCTCTGCCGGCCACAACTCAACCAGGCCGCATGGTGAAGATGCCCAATTGTACTCCCGCATCCACTTCAAATGATCGAGGTCACCAAGGTGACCATGAGGAAGGATCTCTCCCAGCGGTGGCCGATGAGGAATATCTCTAATTGACAGGGCGGCGTTGGTAGACTTCTGTGTTTCCGCGCCTCTACCTTCTGGAGCAGCGGTGGAGACTGTCCAGCCCCCGTGCTGCTCTGTTGATACGGCCACGAGCCACCGATCTCCTACGATCGTCACAGTCCATTTGGCCCCACAAAACAAAACCAGCGATTCGAGCAGGCCTGCATGAAGGGTGCGACCAGAGTGACTTAGAGAGCTGAAGCTGTTCGTAAACGCTGCAGTTGTTTGGCTCAAATCAACAAGCTCTGCGTGCAAAGACCTGAATCGTTGTAGCGCTGGATTGGTGTGTTGGAGGACAACTTCTTGAGTCTCTCTATTCAAATTTGGGTCTGGATCCAAAAGGTGCAGCACGAACGTCGGCTGCAGGCTGGCATCCAGATACTCCAGTAGAAGAGCAAGGGGACCTTCGTACATGACCATTGCAGGGTCAAAGGTCCAACTACTACAAGCGGTATTGCTTGGTGACGGCCCGGAGCTCTATGCCATTCGCCCCATATCGCATCTGAGATTTGAGGTTCGCACAAAACAGAATAGATGTACGTGAAGTACCCAATGCGGCTCTCGAGTGTAATAGGAATGTTCGTGCGCTGGAACGCTGTCCGCCACCCCAGTCCAACAGACCAGGCCTGGTTAGACAGATCTCGGGAAGGCCATACATCCCGTGACGGCCTTGCTTCTCAAGCGCTAACAACAGCTTCGGTGGCGTAACGAGTCGTTCGCGAGCCGGTTTTATACTAGTCTGTACCGCGCAAGTCACGTGATAGCATAATCGTATTTAATTCATGCATATGCGTATATACTTGTTTATTGTGACACTTCTTCAGACTGTGCAAGAGAACTGCTCGCGTCAGATTGTGAAATGTATCTTTTTAACGATCGAAGATACCGCCCGACGAAGCCCAGGGTGACCCAGCTGCTGACACCTCAAAAAGAAGCTACTACTAATATCATCGAAGGCGAAGGTTGAGGAAATCTGTATATGGAAATGTGTACATAGATTCGTTGCTCAGTCCAATGTTGTTATTGAGGCAAAGGGTTCAGGATTCGCTTTTCTAAAACGCTCAGAAAGTCCTTCCATCCAACACTCGTTGCAAGTTGAAGTCTACATCATGACAAGAGGCCCAATAATCTTACTTCTTTCCGATCCTCCTCTCGTTCCGCTTCCCATTCAACCCCGCTGTTGCGGAAATCATTTCCTCTCTAATATCCTCGGCTCTCATCGGAGGACGACGACCCTGCCAAGCCATCCACTTTGTGCTGAGCACCGATCATTCACCGAGCGTATTTACTACCTCCCAGTTATCTGTTCCCTGCACCACTCTCTGCAAGCTCACCTGTGATTTCAACAGACCGTGCCTCATACAGGCTTCAATTCTGACAGCGGTCGCGTGCCTCAGGAGCTTTTTTCGCGATGTCTTCGCCCTTCTCGACGCAGTACGTCACGGGCATTTACCTGCCCTCGGCCGTCTTGCTGATTGGAACCGCTGCGTTCAAAAGTGAATGGCTGCCATACGCTCTTGCTCTCACAGCGATATTGACTGGCGCTGTTCTTTTCAGCAGCCAAGGTACGTTTACACTCCTTCAAGCAGCTATGAGCAATTACTAACGCTTCTAGGCGGCGGTCGCAAAGTGCTGAAGCCTGATGCTTTCCAGGAGTTTGAGCTTGGGGAGAAGACGGTTCTTTCTCACAACACAGCAATGTACGCATGCTCTGCTCTTGCAGTTCCTTCCTGTTGTCTAACTTGAGTAGCTACCGCTTCAAGCTCCCCAAGGAGAACGACATCCTCGGCCTTCCAATTGGCCAGCACATCTCTCTCGCCGCCAACATCGAAGGCCAGCCCAAAGAAGTCGTCCGCTCGTACACCCCAACCTCCTCCGATAACGACAAGGGTTTCTTTGATCTCCTGATCAAGTCCTACCCCACCGGTAACATCTCGAAGTATGTTGCAAACCTCAAGATCGGCGACAAGATGAAGGTCAAGGGTCCCAAGGGTGCCATGGTCTACACCCCCAACATGGTCAGGCACTTTGGTATGATCGCTGGCGGCACTGGTATCACACCCATGCTGCAAGTTGTCAAGGCTATTCACCGCGGTCGCGCCGCTGGCGACAAGACAGAAGTTGATCTCATCTTCGCAAACGTCAACCCTGAGGACATTCTCCTCAAGGACGACCTCGATGCGCTCGCTGCCAGGGACCCCAAGTTCCGCGTGCACTACGTTTTGAACAACCCACCTGAGGGGTGGAACGGCGGTGTGGGCTTTGTGACCGCGGACATGATCAAGGAGAAGCTCCCTGCGCCGGCCAGCGACGTCAAGATCCTGATCTGCGGTCCCCCGCCTATGGTCGCAGCGATGAAGAAGGCCACCGAGGGTCTGGGTTTCACCAAGGCCAGACCTGTCAGCAAGCTCGAGGATCAGGTCTTCTGCTTCTAGGCACCACAACAATGTGCACTATAGGAGATTCGGAAAGTGTGGAAGCAGGGGAGTCGGAAGTGCCGGGCAAGTTGGACACGTCGGAAACGTCGGAAAGCATCTGTAGATACTCCAGTCGAGCGTTTGTGCGTATACAATCTACTATGGTAGCAGGCACAAGTAGTGTAGGTGGGTCACGCAGCAGCTCAACAGGGACAACCAGCAACTAATACCAGTTTCGTTGGCTTAGATGAAAGGAGAGTTCTTGCCCGCATACCGCTGGACGCAATTACCCACCTACATGATTTCAGCCTAATACCAGGGTAACAAGATAAGCGTGTCGAACAAGACGTCAGGATTGAACGTACTCCATGTCTTGCAAGTCGACAACAACCACACAGCTTCAGTCAAAACGACATGGTCATAGTCAAGTAAGAGGTGGATTCGAATTCTCAATTCGCTGCTCTAGCGTGAAAAAAAATCCAAGCTTGCCTATGCACAACCCAAAGCCCGTCTACTCCTTGGAGCCGTGAACGAACAGGCGCTCACCAAACGTCTTCTGGAACTGCTTCTCGCCGGGCTCGCCAGCACGGCCACCAAAGACCAGCTGCGACCTGAGCTTCCACTCGAGCGGGATGCTCCAGTGCTCGGCGGCCTTCTGGTCGATGACGGGGTTGTAGTGCTGCAGGTTTGCGCCGAAGCCCTCGGCCTCGAGCGCGACCCACAGCGCGTACTGGTGCATGGCGTTGGTGTGCTCGGACCAGTCGCCGAAGTGGTGTGCGTAGATGGGGAACTGCTTGCGCAGGTTCTCGACGGGCTCGGGGGCTTCGTAGAAGAGCACCTGATGTTGTTGTCAGTCGTGTTGTGGCGCTGGGGAGGGGTATCGGTGATGGGATGGTGGGGCTGGCTCGCGTCATGCTTGCGTGGTGGGGCAATGAGAGCTCGCTCGTGGGGCTGCGAGCTTCTCCCACATCATGCAACACATCGCGCCACGCTGCCCTCCAGCAACCCCTTGAGACAACGAGAAGGAGGGGGTACTCACAGTGCCGTAGGCAGCCCTGAAGCCGCTGATCCTCTGCTTGGTGCCATCGAACTTGTCCTCGGGTGTCAAGGGCTTGAGAACCTCGACAACGTAGTCCCAGAACTGCTCGTGGTCCTTGTTGAGCAGGACAACGAGGCGAGTGGACTGGGAGTTGAAAGATGAAGGGACATGGAGAACGGCCTGCTCGACGAGCTCCTTGATCTTGGAGTCCGAGATGGGCGCCTCCTTGTTGAGCTGGTAGTATGTGCGGCGCTCCTTGATGGCCTCGACGACCGACTTTGTGAGCTGGGAGGTAGCCATTGTTGGGGATGTGGTGGAGAAGGGTTTGCCGGGTATCAAAGAAGAAGCTGAAGCTAGAGGAGCAAGACAAGTGGGCGTTGAATGAAGAATAGAAGAAGATGAAGCAATGGTGCTTTTGTAGTTTGAGCCCCTCCCACTGACCCCGCGCACCACACCTTTAGCAATACTGCGAAGCACTTGCGCCATCGAATCTGTCGCTGGAAGCGGTATGGTACTAATCCGAGTCTCACGTGAAAAGTGTGCCGGCACTTGGATGTGGGGTGTCAAATGCTGCAGCAGGAGAGCAAGAAGCACACCAACGAACAACCCCGTTAGCAACGATCGTGCGGCAACGGACATGGATGGCGTGCTGGGACGGTCAGGATTTCAAGCCAAAACCGAGCGTGACGGAGGCTTGTGTGAGTGCATGAAAGTTCTAGACACCGGGGCTATTGAACCAGTTGCGTGTCTTGCATGTGTACACAGTAGCATTGCGGTTGCTTGTTGGCATTGCTTACGAGATAGCTGCCATGTTGAGGCTCGGTGGGGCGGAAGCCGGGATCTTCATGCTGCCGGTGCTTAACAGGGTAGATGTCAGCTACGCGGGCAATTTCCGCGCTCGTATCATCGCACCCCATCAACATAGAGGGGACCAGTACAGGTAGATTGACATGCTTTTATCTCTCAGACCCGTTCTCTATAGGCTGTCGCGATTAATCTTTGCATCAAGCCCGGATTCTATTATTAAAACCCCGTGCCGACTGTTTGTATCCAATAGGGCACTGCAAGTACTATGAAGAGCTTCATTTCAATCTCATATATTCAGATGCTCTACCGCTCTAAGAGGAGAGTGTTGGCAACAGTCGCCATGCTATGCTCGCCATGCCATTTTGATACAGCCTGACATGAAAAGCAGGGTTAGAAGTGAGATCGTCGCAAAGTAAACCGACCAGAGATGAGACAGTATGATACATGCTCAGTAACGCCCAGATGTCCCGAACCTGTCCATCAGTATATACCTACCCCCGTGAATCAGAAACAATGATTTTGGATATCGAGAACGTCCCTTCCGCGTTCTCTATGCATGCGCCGCATTGTAGGTGCGATCTATGAAGAATCGCACTCATATAATGTGCACTGGTGGTGTCTGGGTTCCAATACCTCTAGCAACGTATCGAAAATCTCGTCACCGTCACCACCGTCCACATCGTCATCTTCATCTTCGTCTTCGTCTTCATCAAGTCGCCTTCGTTGTGCGGTGGGAGTTCTGTCTCCTTCTGATTGTGAGGCATCATTCTCTGACTCAAAGCCACTGTCGTCGCCCGAGAAGCTCACCATCTCTTGTGCGCCGACGCCGACACCCGAGTCGGAAGATGATACGCTGACCTCGTCACCGTCGGTAACCCCGTGCCAGCTCTGCTCGCCGTCGTCATCATCATCGGCGTCGTCAGCATCCTCATTGCCGTCATCGTCATCGTCAGGCTCTGTGTCTCCTCCCTGGTTGTAGCCACCAAAAGCAGGACCGCCAATGAACGGACCCGAGGCTGGTGTAGCATATGCGAACGCTGCAGGATTGCTTGTACGGGTCGTGGATCGCTGACTAGGACGGCTTGTTACGTCCGAGCTTGACCTTGGAAGGGCAGGATGCGTGAAATGAGGAGATGGTGGCTCCCTTGAGCGTCGCGGAGTGGGATTGCAGACAGTGACTTGGGCTTCTTCAGGAGCAGCCTCTTCTTGTCGTGGCGACGACGAGTATGTGACCCGCCGACGTTTGAGCCGAGCTACCGAAACACTTGGAGCACGTGCGTGCAATGGCTGCGATGATGCGTGCTTGGTAGGAGATGAGTTGAGACGTCGCTTCGCTGATCCTGGAACCTCAAGGACCGAAGTCGACACTGTGCGGCTCAAGGATCTAGGTCGTTGTTGACGGAACAAGCTTAGAGGCGAGAGAGGCTGCTGCTGCCTATTCTTCAGGATAGAACTGGGTGTGATCGATCGGCGCCACTGCCGATCTGCTGGGCGCATAGATAACTCGACTGACTGATGGCTGCTGAATGAGGACTGGACACTGACAGGAGGAGCGTCGTATGTAGCAGCGTATTGCCAGCATGCCTCCTTCGCATCCGCCTCTGGAACTGGCTGACAGTGCTCATCGTTACCGTCCATTTGCAAGTCCTGGTCCGGTTGGTACCGAGGCAGCTGCCGCAACTCTGGCCAGGTCCATGAGCTGCCCATCTCGTCGCTACGTTGCACATATGCCTCACGTTGTGTGACGTACAGCCTCCTCTTACCGCCTGATACCCGCATGATCACACCAGCGGCGAGGAACTGCGCTGACCAATGTGCGGAGCTCGACATCTCACTGGGAGTGAGGAAACGAAGCTTGGATTCCTTCATTACCTTTCTGAGTGGAATGAAGGAGGCTCTCAGAGCAGGGTGTGTGGCGACCATCTGGTCCTCATCTCGATCAGTAAAGTGCAACCACTCCATGACATCGCTGAACGCATGGGACAATGTAGCTTGGATGTCTCGAGCGCTGGCGCTCTGCAAAGTGACGTTGCGAATGAACCCTCGACTAAAGAGGCGCTTGTACACCAGATTGTTAGCTCCACATGCTTTGGGGTACAGCCAGTCGTCGGTCGACCCAGATGCCCAGTCACTGATGGCTTGACTACTCCATCCACTCTCGGTATCGCTAAATACGCCCTTGACGCCAGGATTGGGACTCGAATCAGTGTCTCGTAGATTCTGGAGACTCTGCGCTAGCTTCAAGGTCCTGGCTTGTGTCCATTCTTCGGAGTCCTGCGTAGTAGGTTTGGAGGAATCGTGCATTGGCTGATCAGGTGAGAACCAGATGCCACGCAGTTCACGACCCCAGGGCAGCAATATAACTTCGACTTCCCACGGGTTGAGCATAGTTGGCAGTGCTGCAGATTCCAAAACCTCCAGTCGGTCCTTGATATCACCAAGCTCAGCTTCTTTGTCCTTGCGGTCCATGGCAGCAAGAATCAGAGCCGAGGAGGTTGTTGATTGCAGAGACTGGTTAGAAGTGAACGATCCTGTGACGTTGTCAATACGACGTCTGCTGTGCGAGAAGCTGCTATCGTCAGCATCAATAGCTTGATGCATTCTGTCATGCTCATCCATGCGGTGTTCAACAGTGATGAGTCTGTCATCATACATCTCAAGGGTCTGATGAAGATCTTCTGGCTGCACGTAGTTGAAAGATCCGTTCTCCAGCACGTCCAGACGGCTTCCTAGCTCCCTCATGGTCTTGGCCACGTTGGGGATAGAGTTTAACAAATTGTGCAGCGGTGCTAGGTACGAGACGAGCTTCTGGAGGTCTTGAGGCGATGCAGACCTGAGCACCTTCTGTAGCTGCTCTTCCTGCTGACCTGAAGGCGAGTTGATCTGCCGAAGGCGCTGACTCGGTACGGAAGTGACACTGGCCGGCTTGTTCGGCGAACCATTCGGTCCTGGCTTGTTCGAAGTCAGTCGAGACAGCGCATCAATGAGCTTCTTTCCTTGCTGCACAGCATTATCGGCGGCACGTAGGTCGGGTGTACCTCGAATGCTAGGTGTTGCAGCCTCAGTAGCGCTTTGTATGAAGTCGTGGGGGTCTAGCGTATTGGGAATGGTGTCGCCGGCAACATCGAGGTGTAGATTGCGATTGAACTCCTTGATCTGCTCGAGGGGGCCGCGGAGATCGCTGAGTAGTCTGATCGAATCAGCAGGCATCGAGCTGTCTCTGGTAGAGGCCCGCTCTGGCTCGCTGAAGGCTCTCTGGAGCGGCGGTGGAACGCTGTCATCGGCAACGGTGGGTGAGGCAGACTGCTGACGGTTAATACTTCGCATACTCTCCATGTTCAACATGGACAATCCAAGGCCCGCTACACTTCCGCGAGGCCTGTTCACAGCATGTCTAGCTTCATCGTCAGCCGCTGGGCGCCGGTCATGAGGGAGCATGCACATCGAGGGGAGTCCTGGCAGGCCAGTTGTGCTGACCTGCGATGGTGTGTCCCGACTCTGCAACATGCGACCGGACCCATTGGCTTCAGAAGCGGCTGGTCGCTGGAGTCGCTGGCTACTGCCATGAAACGACTTTTGTATCCGCTCCTCGTGGGCACTCGGCGCTTCTTCTACATTCACTTGCTGCTCCAAGTGCTTTGCGCCTGTTTGCGTGGCGGAAGGAGGCTGTTCAGGCGCGCGCGACGTTCTTAGATGGAAGCAAGCATGATGCCCGCAGACACACCAGGGCACGCGCTCGCTCGGGGGACGGTGGTGAGTGCTACCATCGTGGATCTCGGCGCTGCTCTTGTCCCAGAACTGGTCACATCCACAGGGGCCAACCGAGGCGTCGCGGTAATTGCAGGGTCCGTTGGGAAGCGCGCGTCGAGGAGCCGGCTCTCGTTCGGGTACTGGTGCTGGGCGATAGAAGACGCGTTGTGTAGGAACCGTGTCTGGCTCTGCGAACCCCGCCATGGATGCCAGCAATTGGGCATCCCGCGAAGGGAGCGCGCGAGTCTAGTACTGGGACATGGCGCAGAAACTATGTATGTGTATGCAAAGAGCTGCCATGGCGTTAGCAGCGTGCTGGAGAATTTCTGGCGGGGCCGAGCGCGTACCGAGAATGTTGCGAGCAGGAGACGAAGGAACCAGGTCCCTTCGAGGGGGGGACAGCCAGGCTTTATAGACTCGATGCCTGACGATCGAGCCTTATCACGGACACGGGCGGTGGTGGGTCGAGAAGTGTGGGTGGGGAAGGAGCGACGCTGGAAGCAGGCAATCGATAGAGAAGTGACTTTCGCAGCTCGCAGCTCGCAGGTCGCATGCCACCTGTAACGGTCAGCCCTCGACAGACTCCACCGAAACCGCGGAAACGGTGCGGCCCCTGTACCAAACTATCGCAGCCGTGTGATAGGCGGGCTGCCTGCTAGAACATGGGGAAAGCGGCTGCGCTAGCCCTGGGTTCAGCCCGGGCTTGGGCTCACCAACTCAATCTCCAGCAACAGATCGCAGACAGGATGGTGCGCTTGCCTGCTTCGGTCTGATCAGCGCATACGCAGCCTGAGACACGCAGCAGAAGGCGATTCCATCAAAACAACAACCATGCCTTTCCCGCCAAGCCAGCAGTCCAGATGCCCCAGCGGTGCGTTCGCGCGACAAGTAACTGTTGCCCTGCTTTGCGCGAGGCCGCTCATTGGGCGCTGTTCGAAGGACCATCCCCACTGAATGCAGGCGACCGGGATCGTTGCATAGGGCGACGCCTCGACCTACGTTTTGGCCTGTGGTACTGTGTTGGCGAGTACGTGACCACTTGTCGCAATGCGCATGTGCAATCATCAGCCCTGCGCGTGCGTAGAGCGTGCGCGGTGGGTGCTTGTGAAGAAGATGCAAGACGTGAGGCACAAAGATCGTTGCGCGGCCTGCGGCATGCCTGAGCTGTTTCAGTGTAGCATCGCTGTGGGTACAGCTGTCGTGTAACACCTGTGGAGTCGCACTCGGCGGCTGTGAAAGAGCAGGATAGAGATACGTCATTTGTGGGTCAGACTGTATGACGGCTGAAATCGTGTTGGGTTGTTCTGATGGAGCTGAGCATAGCTAACGTATTCCAGTGCATCAATCCAAAACATCTGCGGAGCTCCCTTATAACGAAGTCGCTGTACTTTTATCCCAGATTCTTACGTGGAGCAGCTACACTCTATCCCACAACGACTGCGTCAGATCTCGATTTATCGCAGCGTGTAGACAACACACCTCCAGATCCAAGCCTCCTACAAGGTAGCTTCTCGTTGACCATCCCGCAATTCGCCTGTCTGCAACATAGACTTGTGGCATGCTCGTCCTCGTCTCGTCCGCCATCTTCCTCTGGTCGGTAGTGGGCTTCCTCGCACCCTGCGTAATAGACACCGTGCCTTCCTCTGCAAGGTGGTACGTGTCGAACGGCAAGCGGTAGCTTGGAGACATGAACATCTCATGCTGTCGACATGGTTGAGGTAGCTCGAAGAATCGGTTTGATAGGGTTAGAGGCTGATGTCGATAGAGGGAGAGCCACTGGAAGGAAACTCGTTGAAGCTATCATCTGTCGTTGTTTGCTAGATACTCGATCGGGCGATGCAGACAGATGCAGCTCATTCACCTTCACTAAATATCTGACCCATCGTATCTTCATCCTTAGCTGTTCCTATGCCAGCCTCAATCCATTGGTCTCGGGCTTGAACCACTCCCTCAGCAGATCCTGCAAGATACCATTCGCGCCCTTCTTCGCATCTTCACTGGTCTTGCCTTGGCACTCAATGTACAGCTTTATCTTAGGCTCTGTCCCACTCCCTCTGACTGTGAACACGGCACCATCATCCAGCTCGCAGGTGATCATCTGGGCAGTCGGGTCCACGGGTAGATCGGGCGTATGGTCCTTGCTCTTTGAGTCATAGCCTAGCGTGAGATCCCTCCAGCGCATGATCCTGCGGGGCCCAATGGTGGTGGGGTGGGGGCTGCCCAATGCGCGGATGTCTGTGAACACTGCAGCTGTAACCGTTGGCGACGGAGAGACCAAGTACGTGTTGGCATCTTCAAAGTAACCGAGGCGCTCGTAGAGTTGTTGCAGTTTGGCGTATGGCGTCAGGCTTTGCTCGGACCACTGGGAAGCTGCGGTCAGGAAAACAGCTGCGGCACTGATGGAGTCCTTATCGTGTACTGTCTGGGGGATCATGTAGCCAAGAGCCTCCTCGAACGCGTATGCAACTTGGTACCCTTGCTTCTCAAGATCCCGCGCTACGTTTCCGAGCCATTTGAACCCAGTTAAGGTCTCTGTGAAGTGGAAGCCTTCCTTTGCCGCCAACGCTGCAAGCGACCTAGAGCTGACGGTGGAAGCTAACATAGCGAGCTTCTCTCGCGGTTTCGAGGCAGGATATCGCTCGAAGATATAGGCGCCGAGCAACAGACCGAGCTGATTACCTGTGAAGATGTGCCACCTATCTCCAACCTTTTCTGCTACGGCCAGCCGGTCAGCATCTGGGTCACTTGCCAGGATGAGGTTGGACGACGCGGCATCAGCCGTCTGTATGGCCAGATCTAGTGCTCCTTTCTCCTCTGGGTTTGGGAACTTGACCGTGGGGAAGTCAGGATCTGGCTGTGCTTGGGCCTCTACAACAGTCATTTGTGAGGCAACCCCAAGAGTCTCGGCACAGCGCTTCATGGCTGGTAGACCGACGCCGTGCATTGGGGTGTAAACGAACTTGAGATCCGGGTTCAGCTTGATCGGATGCGCCGGCTGCGCCGCGCACAGAACGGCCTGATGATAATTGTCCCTCACTAGGTCAAGAGAGCCTTCTACCATGAGGCATGGCTCGTCCACAATGGATGTGTCCCAGGTGACAGGCTTGAGGTTCTCCAGAATAGCCTGAGCAATGCCGGTGTCATGTGGCGGGATGATCTGGCAGCCATTGGACCAATATACCTTGTATCCGTTATCTTTGGCGGGATTGTGGCTTGCTGTAACCATTACTCCAGCGGCAGCACCTAGCTCTCGTACACCAAAGGGCACGAGCGGTGTGTGCGATGGTGTCTCGTACCACCACACTTTGATGCCTTTGGCAACGAAAGCTGCCGCTGTGAGCTTAGCGAACTTCTCTGAGTTGTGCCGTGCATCGCGACCGATCACCACACCTCGTTTCTTAACATCCGCCTCGGTCTTCAGGAGGTATGCTGCCAGTCCTTGGGATGCTTGGATGACGGTGAGGGAATTCATGCAGGCAAAGCCAGCTTGCATAGGACCCCGAAGACCAGCAGTTCCGAAAGCGATTCGATTCCGTAGTCGTAGCTCGAGCTCAGCTGTGTTGCCATGATGTAACAGTTGGTAAATCTCGTCTCTTGTTGATTTGTCCTGATCAAGCTCCAGCCACTCTTTAGCGAGCTCTTTTATGTCCAATGCCATGATTCTTGTTGCCGTGAGTCCAGTGGATGAGTTGATGTTTATGGAGAAGAGCAAACAAGCAGAGTGAGTACTTATTAGCGCCTCTAAGCGAGTGGCTATGACCAAACAGATGCAGTTCATGCAAATCCGGTGATGGCGGAGATGGCCGGGTTCAGATCGAAAACGGCGTCAGCACCTGCCTTGTTTTGACGCCTGGCCGCAACGTTTTTCTCGTGTTCTCTCGATTCAGTCCTGATGTCTGATACACAAGTGATGCAAGAGTAACCACTTGGTCAATAGCGATGCAATTCACATCTTCTGCCTGGGAGGTGGCCACTGAGTGGTCGCGAACAACGTGGGGCACAGAGTCATGGACCCCTGCCCAGACTTGCGACTCTCAACAACGGTGGTCCGATTCGATCATCCTAACCTCTCCTTCCCTTGCTTGGCTCTGGAATACACTCTGGAGCGCCAGCACTTCTTTGCTTTCGTTCGCTTGAGGCATAATTTGAGTCTGCTCTGCGAGGATCCCCTTGTTACCAGATCCCGACACGCACGATTAGACTTTGTGTAGCTTCGCAACCTACCACATCAGCCATTATGGACGTGCAAACACAGCGGAAGGCCAGGATCTTCAGTCGTAGAGAGATTGAGGGCCAAATCGCCAATGGCCGGGCCATTGTTATTGTAGACAACAGAGTCCTGAACGTAGGAGCTTGGATGCCATATCACCCTGGTGGTGATAAAGCCATGCGGCACATGATAGGTCGAGACGCTACAGATGAGGTTACTAGGTACGCTGCAAAGTCCTGTCGAAATACCAATGCTAACGTCTCCATGCTTCAGATTTCACTCCTCTCAGACTCTAGAGCTCATGAACCGCTACCAAATCGGGCGCATCGAAGGACGCTGGACGAACTTTCTTCCACCGATCCAGGGAGGAAAGTTCAGGACACAGGCAGAACTGGAGAGACTGTCAGAAGACGAATACTTGGAGTCGTGCTCTTCCTCAGATCACGAGACCGCTAGCTCAACATGTTCGGCAGACCAGAGTCCTGTCTTCGAGCCAGCAGACAAAACGTCTTCTATACGGCAAAGAACCACGGCGACTATCGCACGCGCATCATCATCATCTTCGGTATCTTCGATTGGCCTCGATGATGCATCGGGCCCGCCAAAGATGTCAGTGTTGGACAGACGTACACAACAGGAGCTGGACTTGGACAAGGCGAAATATCCCTCGACAGACCCACAGACACAGGACAGGATAACGCAGAAGTACCGTGACCTGCACGAGGAGATTCAAGCGCGAGGACTATACAATTGCAACTACAGCTCGTATGCCGTCGAGTGTCTGCGATACGGGACGTTCATCGCGCTGTTCCTGTATGCTCTTTACTCTGGCTGGTACATTACAAGTGCTATCCCACTCGCTTGCGTTTGGCATCAGCTCACCTTCACCGTCCATGACGCTGGCCACATGGGCATTACACACGACTTTACGACAGATACCACCATGGCCATGTTCATTGCATCCTACATGGGCGGGTTGAGTGCGTGTTGGTGGAAATTCAACCACAACGTCCATCACCTCGTTACGAACGACCCAGAACACGATCCAGATATCCAGTACATACCTATTTTCGCTGTCACTCACCGATTCCTGGAGGGCCTCACAACAACGTACTACGAACGGGTCATGGAGTACGATGCAGCGGCTAAGCTCCTGGTGCGCATCCAACACTACACGTACTATCCGATCATGCTGTTCGCACGTTTCAACCTCTACAGACTGTCACTGGAGTACCTTTTGGGCGGCAAGGGACCGAAGAAGGGGCCGGCATGGTGGCATCGCTACTTCGAGATGGTCGGCATGATTGTGTTTTGGACGTGGTACGGCTACGGTGTCGTGTACAAGACCATGCCAGACAACTTCAGCCGCTTCTGGTTCGTCATCATCAGCCACGCGCTCACTTCGCCTTTGCACGTGCAAATCACACTGTCGCATTTCGCAATGAGCACGACGGACCTCGGCATTCACGAGTCGTTTGCCCAGAAGATGCTGCGCACGACTATGGATGTCGACTGCCCGCAGTGGCTCGATTTCTTCCACGGTGGCCTTCAGTTTCAGGCCATTCACCACTTGTACCCCAGGATTCCTAGGCACAACCTGCGGGAGACGCAAAAGCTGGTTCAGGACTTTTGCAACGAGGTGGACATACCCTATGCTCTGTACGGGTTTCTGGACGGGAACAAACAGGTGATCGGCAGGCTGGCCGATGTAGCCAGGCAGGCGGCTATTTTCGCGGAGTGCCAGCGGACCATAGCAGCAGAGGGTGACTATGGGCTGCATTAGAGTAACTGTCTTGGACGCGACTGAAGAAATGCAACCTATGTGTTCCCACTCGCTAGGCAATCTTGCGGTGACAGCTGACAACGACTCAAACCGTGCGGCCAAATGAAGACGAGCCCCTGGGCAGCTTTGGATGCAGCGCTGGGCGTGGGAGTGGTGACACGTGTTTTGCTCGCATTCATGGGAGCCCTGGTGGCGCGGGGGGGATCAAGCATCGCTCTCTGCACAGACGGGAGCATGCCACGCCGTGCAAAGGCAGCCCTATCCAACCTGGCATGCTTTGCCCAGAGCGCGTCTGGGAAACGACGGGTTGCAGCCATGCGTGGTGCAGGCAAAAGCGTTGCACAACCCGTTCGCACGGCTGGAGGCAGTCATGCGCAACCAGAGGCAGCGTCAGCCGACAAGGCACGGAGGCGCTATTCGCGGTGTGAGAGAAGATGTCGAGGCTTTTTGTTTTCGTTCAGCCAGCGCATCTCGGTTCCTGGTTAGGTGGTTTCGGCGGATTACATCCACTCATCCATCGACGGCCCTGGCGCGCACTTACATAGTACACATCACCGCGCCCAACGCACCCATCCTCTGCACGCCACGGACCGTCTGCTGCGCTGCGATAGCCAATTTCGCTATCCAACGGGCGAGTGCCGCGTGCTGGCGAGGCTCATTTCGAGCGCTGACCGCCATTGTTCGGTTGCTCGTCGCCGATTGCAGTGCTCTCCAGGCATAGGCAGTCCAGTGCACCCAGCGCAGCATGACAGCGTTGCTCCGAGCGCTCCTGCCATCTGAAGTAAACGAACCGCAGCCAACATGACCTCCCCTGCTGCTGCTGCTGCTCTCCCCGAGACCGAGGATTTCGAAAGCATCACCGGTGCGCAGGAGAGTGCTGAGCCGGC
Source organism: Ascochyta rabiei (assembly GCF_004011695.2). Classification (NCBI taxonomy): domain Eukaryota; kingdom Fungi; phylum Ascomycota; class Dothideomycetes; order Pleosporales; family Didymellaceae; genus Ascochyta; species Ascochyta rabiei. The sequence continues at coordinate 1,002,251 of NC_082405.1, forward strand.
GTCGTCATCGTCAACAACGCCCACGCCCACGCCCACGGCAGCCTCTTCGCGCGAGAACTCGACGTCCAGCCAGGCCTCGGTCGTGCATGCGCCTGCATCCAGCACTCAGAGCAGTGCAGCAACGCAGATCCCCTCGATGCACCGCCCATCCCTCGCGCGAGACCGCACGCTCAACGTGTCCGGCTCGCCGTCGCCAGCCAGCTCGGCGCTCAACTCACGCGATGCTTCGCCTGCACGCAGTCTGCAACGCAACACCAACGCGCCGCCCGCCTCGACCGCCAGGTCCCAATCTGGCCTCCGTTCACGCAAGAGCAGCACCGACGTCAGCCCCAACCGCGGACCCGGCACAAACTCCCCAGGGCTCTCGGCTGCTGCCATCCAGCGCGCCCTCTCGTCTACCAGCATCCCCCAACTGCCGCCTGTCTCGTCCTCCGACTCGGTCAAGGCACCCCGGCCGCTCAAGTCTCCCTCCGCCCTCGTCTCTGGCGACAGCACCCCCCATTGGCCGCACTCGCCGCGCCTCAAGTCTCCCCCGCCGCCCGACGCCCGTTCCCATTCGCGCTCACGCCGCAACTCTCTGCGCTCCCAGACGCGGAGGCCTGAGGCTCCATCGACGCCCTCAATCGTGGTCCAGCACTCTTCGCCCTCGCCTGCCTCAACCTCTCGTGCTCCAGCCGCCGACGAGGCGGTGACGCCGGGCGACCAGGACGAGCCCATCATGAGCTTGTCCATGAAGGCGCCGTCCCGCGGTGCCAGCGGCGTGGCTCCCAAGCTGGCGACTGTGCAGGAGTCTAGTCTGCCTGCAACGCCGGGCTTTGACGGCGTTGAGCCGCAAAGGTGAGCCTTTCCCCGCAGCGCCCCACTCTTTGTCATGGCGACGCACGCACGTTGCAGCTACGCACGGAGCGAAAAACCGTACCAACTAACAACCATGCTAACGGCTATCGCAGCTTCACGCCCACAGCAACCACGCATAAGAAGTTCGAGGAAGACCGCAATGACGTCAGTTCGTCAAAGGTTACCGAAGACCTCAGTAGCCGAAACAACAACGCGAACAACAACAATATGCATACCGGCAGTGGCAGCGACAGTGGCACAAAGAACGGCAGGAAGGGCAAGATGCAGGAGCAGCGATCCTCGTCCACCCACCGAGTGAGCAGCAACGTCTCCACCAAGCCTTCGTTGACCTCGCTGTCATCGCGAGCCCGCGATCCACCCCTGCGCAACATGACGGTGGAGACGGAGACGGTTCCATCCATAGCGCAGGCCACCATCAGCAACCAAGATCGCTCTGCCTCGGGGCGTGTCGACGGCAGCTTGCGATTGAAGCCAAGCAACGAGACAATACGGCCCAAGAAAGAGAGGAAGCCCCCAAAGCGAAAGGCACCGTCAATCCACTCGGGCACTGGTAGGTCCTCGCAACTTTCATATCACTACCGCATTCCTAGCAGGCCCGACATGGCCCCACGATCAAACACCGCGTCCTCATACGGGAGTCAGATGTCACTGCGCTCCTACGACGACCGGCGATCGATGTTGACCATGTCACCACCTGCAAGTCCAGAGATGGCCGTTTCCGCTTATGCTCCATCGCTCAGCTATTTTTACTCGAATACTAACTCAAGCTCCCGTAAAGCTTCGTCAAAAGCAGATGTCTTCGAACAGAAAGTTGCTAGCGCAGTCGACGAAGCCAACTCTTCCGACTCGGACGCTACGTTCATCTACGAGTCCAACCCACCCGAACATCAACCTCACCGCAGCCGGGGTCACCACTCCAGAACGCCCAGCATGACATCCATCGCCAGTCTTGCCGACCCACGTTTAGCGATACGCAATGAGCACAAGAACCCCGGCAAGAAGAGCAGTATGAAGTTTACCAATCCTTACAACAACCCAAACCTCGACCTCGATGGCATAGATCGCGGTGAAGGAACGATACGTTTAGGGTCTGGCCGCGCCGGCACAGGCAGCCACCATCACCACATCGGCCGACACGGCCAAGGCCGTGGCGCTCTTAGTCACATTTTGCTGAATGATGACGCCGCCTCCTCCATGTCGCAGTCCTCGCGCGGACGTGGACCCTCTTCGCGGCACCCATCGCAGCCAAACAGTCCTCGCTTCCATAATTTTACCGTCGCGAACGGTACTGTGAACGGCAACAACAAGTATGGAGAGCTGTCCGCCTACGACATTGATGCGGGCATCGTCGCTGATGATGAGCGTACGCCACTGATTCCATCAAGCCGAAGTCCCAGAGTCCGGACTCCACGCCGAAGAGACAGCGTAACTCTTAGCAACCTGCAACGGCAGCTAGATCGCAGACATCGCAACGAAGGCGGTTGGTGTCGCCGTTTCGCTGGGTGTCTTGTGCTATCTATTCTGCTTCTCGTCGTTGTCTTTAGCTCGGTCGGGCTTGTGTTCGCGACCACGAAGCCTTTGACCAACGTGGGCATTTACGAGATCCGGAATGTGGTGGCGAGCCAAGAGGAACTGATATTGGATTTGGTCGTCGACGCTGTGAACCCAAATATCATTGGCGTCACGATCACCGATATGGACGTCAGCATATTCGCAAAGAGCAAACACGTTGGCTCAGACAAGTGGTGGCACGAACACGGCAACGGCGTACCGCACAACAACGAGGAAGACTGGCAGTCCATCGAGGCCTCTGACGTTGTTGAAGCAACCGACAAAACTCCAGACGGTGTTGACGAAGGCACAGATCCTATCGAAGATCCAGACGTCGGTGAGCCTCGTACTATGTTGCTCGGCCGCATATTCCATTTTGATTCACCGTTGAACTTCGATGGCTCATTCTGGCAACGACACTGTGCTGAATCGATCGGTGAAATTCGCTTGACACATCCAGGGAACAAGACCGAAGCCGGTGGGACAAAGCGGTGGGAGGAAGTCTCGCAGTACCCTTTCGAACTCATCGTGCGGGGCAACTTCAAATACCAGCTTCCACTCAGCACGCGAGATCTCAGCGTCGTAGTAACGCATACCTACCATTATGATCCGGACGCCGAGAAGAGAAGGTTGATCAAGGCCGACGAGAGTAGGGTCGAGCCGACAAAAACAGAGCATCCTGCACATGCTGTACCATCCAAACCCCTAGGGAGGTACGACCGCAGAGTCGTTCCAACCCTCCAATGCCGCTAGAGGGGTCGCCTATTCCATTTTGTACAACACCAGTACTCGAACTCCTGAGGGGCCAGCGTCCATTCGCGGTTCCAGATATCACGGCCGAAAGCAATCAGACACCTTCATACAAACGAGTTCACGACCCATAGACTTACAATATCCGGTCTCCCGTTCTGCTTCATCAGCGAACCCGGCCACATGATCGTCCTCCCTATTACGGCTCTACAGCCTAACGATTTCCTTTCTGCTCTGCTTTTTGCTTTACATGCATTCCTGCGCGAGCCTGTCGTGGAGGCTCGCGATATGTATACGTTTTGGGTGTATTCACAACGCTTGCGAAATCAACGCGCTTCAGCGAAGGTGTTTTTGTCGGTTCCTACTGTTGGACACTTCATATTCTCATACCTTTCGAGAGAGAAAAAGGCCTTGAGGCCTGACCCCCTTATCACCAATCTTCCCCTTCATGTGAGCGTTATTTAGCTACTTCAAGCTCTTGTCTTCGGTCTCTCTAAGGCTTTGAGCAAAGGAATCAAAATTTGATTGCGGTCTCTGCTGGCCTGCATATTCCTGCTTGTACTTCTGCACGCTCGTTGAGTGATTTAACATTATATGCTGGGGTGTTCTAGCACCACTGCCTCATATCTTCTTTGTCACTGCAAACCTGAGTCCCTCAAGCGTCAGAGATGCTTTCCATGTTGGGGTCTTGGTTTCTCGTCACGGGTGCTCCCGCGAGACAGTACTGAATTTTGATTGGACTTATTTCGGTGCAATATAGTTCATGCACATGCTAAAGCGGGGTGCATACAATGCATCCCACTCAGGAAAGAGATGATCAGGAATTGCTCAAGTCCAGCGTTTTCGGTATATCTATCTCCATACATGTTCCATCTTGGCGAGATCAGCAACACGTCCTGTATATCGACCGCCCTTACATTGGACGCTAGACCTTCAAGCCTGTGAACCGATTTCTCTGTGACAATTGCTGTCATGCTCTCTCGGCGCTTCCTTTCGTTGGCCGCATGGCTAGTAGCATTCGCTGCTGCACAATCATGTGTCACAGATAACGACTGTAGTCTTAACGGTCTCTGCCTCCCTAGCACCAAAACGAATGCTACTTCGACCTGCCGCTGCGATCCCGGCTGGTTTGGTGATGATTGCGGACGGCTCGATCTTGCGCCCGCAGCGAGATACACGGGTTTCAACGAGACCAACGCCACTGCGCCGAACCATTACAGCAATCGTGGCAACTCCTCCTGGGGCGGCCAGATTGTTCAAGACCGGGATGATCCGAAGCTTTTCCACCTCATCTACGACCAGTTTGCGTACGGCTGTGGATTGAGTGGCTGGCGACCCACAAGCTTCATTGCCAGAGCAGAGAGCACGAGTGGGCCTCAGGGGCCGTATATATGGAGACAAAATATTACGTCGAGTTTTAGGCATAATGCGTATGTGTACTGGAGTCCGGCAGACAGGAAGTATTTGCTCTGGAGCATCGGCGTGAACATCCCGGATCCGAAGCAGTGTGGTGGGATCAACAAGTATGCCATGCACATCATGATGAGGTTTCATTGTACAAGTCCAGATGTTGACGCGGTACAGAGCTCAGTGGCCGAACAACATATCCGTCTCCAGCGCTCCCACAATCCGCGGACCATGGGCCCCGTTCAAGATCCTAATAAACGGAACGAATCCAGCTCCGGCACCTCTCTGGTCGCCGAACCATCCCACAGGCGAGACTATCCTCGCCGCCGAAGACCTCAGTATCTTCACAGCCCCGTCCTACGACGGTCCTTACAAACAAGTCTTCTCGGCGCCGTGGAACACCTCAAACTACTCCCCTACCTGGGCGGAAGATCCGTTCCTCTGGCGCGACAAGCGTGGACACTGGCACGCGCTCGCGCACTGGATGATTGACATCACCGAGCGCGGCGTCAAATACCCGCGGGTAGGAACACATATGTATAGCAGGAATCTGACGGGTCCGTGGACGTTCAAGTTGCAGGAGGCCTTCAACTCGACGGTAAACTTCACGGATGGAAGTGTGGAGACGTTCAACAGGAGGGAAAGGCCAAAGCTGTTCTTCAGTGATGATGGGGAGGTGACACCGCTGTATATGGTTAATGGGGTGCAGAGGTTGGGCAGCTCGACGGAGAGCTACACCCTAGTGCAGCCGGTAGGGAACAAATGGAGGGAGCTTGAGGCGGGATTGGGCTTTTCGTGAAATCTCAAGGTGAAGGCCTGGGATACGAGAGAAGGGGAAAGTAACATGCAGAAATCCAAATACCGACTCTAAGCTGCTTGCTTTGCGCTGCTGTTCTTCTCCACCTCCCCATGGCCCCCAAAACTTGCCGTTTCGTGCTCGTCAGCCATGCAGCATGGAAAACCAACCTAGCTCCACCCCCACCCCCAAAGAAATAAAATTTCCCTCTCGTACCAACCCAGCCAACACCATCTCCCCCCACACTCAGCCTCTACCTCATTCCAATGTCTAGATAAATGCACAAAGTCCTCCCTCGCTCATCGATCCACCAAATGGTGGCGCAACCAAAGCGCGACTCAACAGATCCGTTGAAATGTCCTCCGTGGCGCAATTGGCTAGCGCGTCTGACTGTTATAACAGTGTGTTATCCGATAATCCGCTTGAGCAAATCAGGAGGTTGAAAGTTCGAGCCTTTCCGGGGGGAGATGACACGCGATATTTTTCTTTTTCAATTTTTTTTCTCTTTTGTTTTTTTTTTTGGCGGTGCCGTGCTGTTGTTATCTTTGATGGGCGGTGCTGGGTTGTGGTATTCGCGGCCGAGCGCGTACACGTGCTGCTATGTTTTATCTCTGTGGGTTTTGTGTAGCGTGTGCATGGAGCGAGGTTGTTTGCTAGACGGTTGTCTTAACTTGTTTGTGTGGCCTTCAGTGTCATGAGTTTCGAGAAAAAGGGCTGCGCGGTCACAATCCTCTTTAACGAGACGCATAAGCTGTCCTTCCGCAGAGGAAACACCAAGCAAGTTTATCCACAAGCGTAGGGCTTTTGACCAATAATAACATTTGCATGTTCAGTTGCTTTATGTCACACCAATGAGCTGGTTATGGTTTCGTAGGGAGAAACAATGCGGTTCTTGTGTAAATCATGTCATTAATTACCATCATGAAACCGAGAAAGACTTGGCTCAAGTCGCAAGAGAACCGTATCTAGAAAGGCCACACCCAGTCACCAATCTCCTTGGGATCCAGTCCCTCGTGGTAAGAGTAGTTCTTCGCGCGGATCTGCTCGTTGAGCAGTGTCTCGCGTGCCGATGCACCCTTGTTGCCCAGGCCAGGAATGCGGTCAATGGCATCAATCGCCAAGCTGTAGCGATCGGTACCGTTGCGGATGGCCAGCTCAAGTGGTGTGTCGATGTTGCCCTTCTCCCTGTATCCACAAACGTGGAGGTTCTGTTGACCCTTGCGTCCGTAGGTCAGCCGGTGGATCAACCAGGGGTACGAGTGGAAGTTGAAGACGCAGGGGACGTTGTCTGTGAAGATTGCTCGCCACTCGTGCGCCTTCAGACCGTGAGGGTGCTCGCTTGAGTCAATCAGTTTGAAGAGGTCGACGACGTTGACGAAACGAATCTTCAGTTGTGGTAGATGCGTGCGCAGAAGACCAGTTGCTGCAAGAGCCTCGTGAGTTGAGACATCACCACAAGATGCCATGACAAGGTCAGGCTCTTCGCCTTTGTCGTTCGATGCCCATTGCCAAATGCCAACACCCTTCGAGCAGTGCGCAATCGCTTGGTCCATGGTGAGGAATTGCAGATGTTCTTGTTTGTCAGCAACAATAACATTGACGTAGTTCTCACTGCGCAGGCAGTGATCCATGGTAGAGAGAAGACAGTTTGCATCAGGAGGCAAGTAGATGCGCACGACGTCGGGGCTCTTGTTAGCGACAACATCGAGGAAACCTGGATCCTGGTGCGTGAAGCCATTGTGATCCTGTCGCCAAACGGTTGCTGTGAGAAGGATGTTGAGCGATGCGACCTTTTGTCTCCACTCAACTTCGAGACACTTCTCAATCCACTTGCAGTGCTGGTTCACCATGCTGTCGATGATGTGGATGAAAGGCTCGTAGCTGTTGAGCAGGCCGTGTCGTCCTGAAAGAATGTATCCTTCAAGCCAGCCCTGGATGTTATTAGCAATAAACTCAGGTATCAACTTCATCCATTCGTACGTACCTCGACTGTGTGCTCAGAAAGCATTTCCATAACACGTCCTTCGAAGGCAAGGTTGCCACCATCTTCGTCCTCCTCAAAGTAGTCAGCCATCCAGACCTTCTTGCCAGCCTCGTAGATTTTGTCAAGCTTGTTGGACTGTGTCTCATCGGGACCGAAGACACGGAAGTCTTTGGGGTTCTGTGCGACAACGTCGCGAAGGAAGCCTGCGAAGTTCGCCATGCTGCCCATCTTGGACACACCGCCTTTCTTTACTTCTATGCTGTAGTCGCGGAAGTCAGGAACATGCAGCTTCTTCCTGATCAAGCCACCATTCGCGACCGGGTTGGCACTCATTCGCCTATTGCCCTTGGGAGCCAGCTCCCTCAGCTCGGGAATAAGCTTACCATCCTTGTCGAAGTGCTTCTCGGGCTCGTAACTACGCATCCATTCCTCAAGCTTCTTGAGGCTCTCGTTGTTGGTCAGAACATCGGTGATTGGAACCTGATGAGCACGCCAGAAGCCCTCAGAGTAATGCTCGCCGATCTTGCGAGGACCGGTCCAGCCCTTGGGTGTGCGAAGGACGATCATGGGCCAGCGAGGCCTGAAAGCCTTGCCAGAATCGCGAGCCTGCTTCTGGTATTCTCTGATCTTGGTGATACAGCGCTCCATTGTGGAGGCCATGGCCTGATGCATCGATGGTATGTCGCTACCCTCCACAAAGTAGGGTGTCCATCCGTAGCCGACGAAGAGAGCTTCGAGCTCCTTGTGGCTTACGCGAGAGAGGATTGTAGGGTTGTTGATCTGGCCATGTCAGTTCACTGGCTGGACCAACAGGTGGAAGATACTCTTACCTTGTAACCGTTCAAGTGCAGGACGGGCAACACGGCTCCGTCAGTGATGGGGTTCAGGAACTTGGTGGAGTGCCAGCTTGTAGCCAGGGGACCGGTCTCAGATTCACCGTCACCGACCATTGTCAGAGCAATCAGATCTGGGTGATCGAAGACTGCGCCGAAAGCATGGGAGATGGAGTAACCCAGCTCTCCTCCCTCATGCAGACTACCTGGTGTCTCGGGCGTAGCGTGAGAACCAATACCGCCAGGGAACGAAAAGTACTTGAAGAATCTCCTCAGACCTTCCTCGTCCTCCTTCTTGTCGGGGTAGACCTCAGAGTAGACACCTTCAAGGTAGGAGTTGGAAAGGACGGCAGGCGCACCATGGCCGGGCCCGGAAATGAAGAGAGCATCCAAGTCGTACTTCTTGATCAGACGGTTCATGTGAATGTAGGTGAACGATTGGCCGGCGTCGGATCCCCAGTGACCCAAGAGACGTCGCTTGAGATGATCCAATGTCAATGGATCGCGCAGTAGAGGGTTCCTTCGCAGGTAAATCATGCCCAAGCACATGTAGAGAGAAGCGTGGAAGTAGTCGGTCATAAGGCGCACTTCATCGTCGCTGAGCGGTGTCTCGTTGACAGAGGACCTGGCAACACCGAATGGCGACAGACTCAGGTTGTCGAGATCTTCGGTGAGCCTTTCAGGCTCAGGAGCCGGGGCCGTGATCATTGCGTCCATGCTTGCTGTTGTGGTTGGAGGTGCGAGCAGGCGAACGCGTGCCTTTAAGTTAGGTCTCAGTGGAGATGCGTACGATGATGTAGTGGACGGGAGTGGGCGGAAGTACACAGGTTGTTGAGGGTTTCAGGTAAGACCTCGAGCTCCAGTACGGCGTACACGGTCAATCGAAGGCTCAAGGTAAAGTTGCAGGAGCACAAAGAGCTGTGTAACGGGCTTCCAGCTGTATTTGAGCGCGGAGCTGTCAGTTGCGACCGTTGGACAGCTGGAACTGGAAAGCTCTCCTGATCCATTGCTCCAGCTGTGCCATTGGGCATTGGGCGATTCAGCACCGCTCGTTCAACAGGATTCCATCACAAGATGAGCTTTCCACCGAATGAGAGCTGTTCGCTGTTCACTGTTAGCATGCCTTACTGCGTCATGATAGCACGATGACCTGATAAATAAAAGCCGCCCCACTTTCACCTATTCGTGTTTAGCGTGAGCAACTGCGTGTCTGACTTGCATCGCGCGTCACGAAAAAAAGTCAAAGCTTCAACTGCCCTACAGACATCTGGCCATGGCCTCATCGTGACCGTGTCGACGCGAGATTGTCTTCCAATGCTTCTCATCTTCCACAACAAGAGGAAGGGAACCACACTCTTCAGCAGCGCTGTTTCTCGATCCTTCCGTTCGAGTACTATGGTATCTGGCGAAAGTTTTCGATTTGCTGGTGACGTTGGGCGCGTCCGCCTGCCCCGCGCCTCTCAAAACCGACAAACCGAGCACCGAGCTACTGACTCCCCGAGCAACTTAGGATTGCCAATCAAGACCAGCCGTGGCGCGATCCAAGCTTTTCAAAGTATAGGCAGGCTTTCGCGCCACGACTGGTTGGCATGAAAAGTCCCGATCGTCAGGTAAATAGGGCAGAAATTCTGCCGGGAAGACGTATCCGCGCGTTGATAACGAACATCAGCTGGACAATCAGATGGACAATCAGCAACATCAAAACTTCGAACAACAAGCGACAAGCTGATTGAAAGAAAGAGATCCACCGTGACGCAAGCGGACCGGCTCCCAAGAGATCAGGGTAGATTCCGGAATACGAGCGAGCAACCCAGAACCCCGTTTTCGTACGGCGAGTTTCGCCAAACTGATGCTCCAGGTGGGAATGGCAGCGATCACTCAACCACCATGACCACCTCAGTCACTGAGCCTCTCACGGATTCGTACATCTTAGCTAAAGGCCCTGCTACCTTTGTCGCATGTCTTTGTCAAGTAGTTGAATGTGCATTTGCTGTCTCTTCGTAGTTACCAAAAGATGTACAAAGCATGAATGACCCCACCGACTAACTCGTTTATCATCTGCAAGCAGTATCGACCACTCACCAATGCTTGGCTCTTCCTGTCCACAGCACGTCGCAGCCTTCCTATCCAAGATCCAATCTACTCGTCGTCCTGCACATCGATGACAGTCTTGCTCCATTTGCGAGCAGGGATCTTGCGCTTGAACATGATGTCAATCTCACGGTAGGACCGGTTCTTCATCTCAGGCAAGAAGAAGTAGGCCACGACAAAGCAAGCAAAACCGGTACCACCCCAGACATAACCGCACTTGCCGCCAAGGTTTGCTTCCTGCATTGCGTTAGCAACTGTTCATCGCAAGATCCGGAGGGATACGGGTCGTACCTTAGGGTTGAGCATGTAACTAGAGAGGAAAATGCAAGGAATGTTAACGATGTAGTATGAAGCGCGACCGATTCCCGTGGTTAGAGGCCTCAGGCGGATGGAGGACGTCTCTCCGATGATGACCCACGAAGCGGGCGCAGGCCCCAGTGTGAACAAGACAGAGACAATGAGACCCAAGGACGCCTGTGCCAGAGAAGCTGCGTTCGAGGCGCCAACAGATGCTGCAATACCGAGAGCGATCAGGAAGCCTACGTTGATGAGTGAACCCCAGACGTAGATGGTACGTCGGCCAAGGTATGAGGTGAGGATCCAGGAAAGCATGACGAAGACCGCCTGGAGAGCGGAGGTGATGAGACCCAGGGCGAATGCAGTGTTTGTCTTCATGCCAGCCTCTGTAGTTTGTTAGCATTCTAGCTACAAGTGGGACGGCAGCTATAACAACTTACGCTCGAAAAAGTAGACGGCCTGGTTGGCGATGAGGTTACCCGTAAGGTTCTGTGCCGCGTACACGCCACACACAATGAGGGTCCTGTACAGATCGGTGCCCTTGAAAAGCTCCAGGTGGTTAGGGTCCTTGACAGTCTTCTCAATGTCGATTGTACGGCGCATCATGGCGACAGCCTCGCTGGCGTTCAGTGTTGCCGCGCGTCCCAAGCGAGCAACCGCATGTTCGGCTTCTTCGAGACGTCCCTTGCGGACCAACCACCAGGGCGACTCGGGCGCCATCCAGAGAAGAATAGCGAGTGGAGTTGGGAACATCCATTGAAGCGCAATAGGGATCCTGGATCATTTGTTAGCGAAGCAGTTGCCAGTAGAGCGGAAGAGAACATACCTGTACGCGGATTCATCATCCAGAGTGTTGTAGAAATAAGTTACACCGGTCACGATGATAGCGCCAAGAGCCCAGAACATTTGCAGCATCTGGGTAGCAGGGGCGCGCAGCTGGATTGGTGTGATCTCGCTGCAGTATGCCGGTGCGTTGGCGATGAAGATACCCCAAGGAATGCCCTCGAGAAGTTGGGAGACGAACATGACCGGAAGCGAATCGGCAAAGTAAAAGACAAAGATGAACACGTTCAGGAGCATGAGACCAGTGATTGTCGCCCAACGATATCCGATACGACTGGTAAGGGGACCAGCCAGGCAGACGCCGATAATTGCACCAACTGGTCCACCCATTTGAAGCGCTGATTGCCAACTGGCAACGATAATCATTTTTTCACCGTCAGGCACACCGTATTGCTTCGTGAACGCAGGTAAAGCGATGAAGTTACCCATGAGGAAGACACAGTAGGCCTCCATAATCTAAAAACAGTATTAGCAGCAGTCCTCTCATTGGGAACACTGAGCGTGAGGGGCCTGACAATAGTACAAGACATGATGAATGCCCACAAGGCAGCCATGGGGTACGCCTGGATAGCTTGTAGCACTCCCATGTCATGCTCGACGTTCTCTGCCTCGATCGCAGCCGCCTTGTATTGGGCAGCTAGTGCCTTCTCATCCAGGTTGTGGGCATCTTCCACTTGAGAGTAGGCCTTCTCAACGTGGTGATCGCCACCGTAAGCCTTGACCTCGACGGGGTCGCTCATGATTGCTAGTGTGGGCCGAGTAACAGATATGTTGTCGAGTAAAGAATGGCGGGGAAAGAGAAGTAGATACAAAGCCGGAAAGACCACTACCTTATAAAGAGCACAGGGGCAAGACCTTAACGGGCCTAACGTCCTGCAGAATGGCACCTGGGCATCTAGAATTCGCAATTACTCCTAACGCTCCTCCATTACAGAACCTAGCTCTCGAGTCGGCCTAACACCGAACACAATCATGTGATTTCACTAATTCGACTGTGGTGGCCTTGTTCTCGTATGCTCTTGCTAGACGAGGCGTTCGTTAGCAGCGGTCTGCCGACCGGAACGGTGTGTAGCGCTTTGAAGATGGCTTTCACTTGATGGATTTCTCGGCGAGTTCTGCGACGAAGGGTCACTTTGCCGCAGCCCAGCCTTCTTATCACGGAACAGTAGCCTATCAGAGCCTAAGCATGCCTTGGCTACGAAGCCCTGTCCAATACGACTCCATCCCCGCACGCCAATTATCATAATTTATCCGGCTCCACTGAAAGCTTGATCCCCAGGTTCCCCAAATTCCCCACTACCATCTCCATGCTCCATGCTCCATGCTCCATGCTCCATGCCAACCGAGCTAGACTCGCTGTAACGTTACACCGAGAGGTGAGACGGCGGAAATATCACCTACTGCTTCCCCAATGCTGGATCGCTACCGGTGGGAGCGGGCGGAGTGCAGAGAAGAGCCTGGTGTTTTCCTTAACGAGCTAGAGGTGGCTGCATGCTAAAAGATCGCAGAGCTCGGAGACGGGTGGAGGGATGAGGCTATTTTCAATGTTTTCGAGAGCGTACGACTCGGACAACCATCGCATCACCGAACCCATCGCCGAATGCCCCTCTTTCTGTACCGTCAGTCAGGTGAGTTGACCTATCTCATGGACCAGCTGATCCCCCGGACGCGCTAGTCACTTTTGCGGAGATCCCGTATGTCAGAGCTGTGGGGCCCCAGTCAAGCAAACAGACTCGATACCCTGACTGTGCAATTCCATTAGGGCACTTAGCGCCTTGGTTTCACGTCGCTGGTGAAATGAGTGAAGGCCGATTTTGGGATGTGTCGGCGACGCCCGTCGTGTCCAGCCCCGTCGAGCCTTCCAGTCACATGGCGGTGTAGCTTTACGAGACGAGTCAATACCAATTTCCTCAGCCGGATCCTGAAAGCGGATCGTGGAAGAGTGGGCTCGCGAAGCCGACAACTGACAACCTGACTGAAGTTACCATAGAACTTGCTCTCTTGACAGCCCATAAAGTGTTCCAACTTCAATTCCGTCTATGAATGTAAGTGCGTGTTTAGCCGATATAACTATATAATACGAAAGAACTGATTCTACTCAAATGCTTCTCAATACAAATTCACCATGCTCACGCTCATGCTATGCAAGTGATCTTCACCAAGCCCATCTCGAATCACGCCCAAACTCCACGCTAGAATGCAAGACGAGCCAAAGCTCAAAAATCGTAATCACCACCAATGCTCAGTCCCATCCTCATATTTTCCACAGTCTTGCCGCTGACACCCTTCAGTGTAGCCAAACTTGCCAGGTCCTGTACTTCAGCGTTGTCCATCTCCATCAAGCAATTCACTATAGCATCAGCCTTTTTCAAGCCCACTCCTTTCAGCGACTTAATTTGGTTGACGTCCCGGCTGTTGATGATTTTTAGAAGATGAGATGTTCGCGGTGTTTGCTCGCCAGGGGCGGCAGAAAGATCAAGGTCGTCGCGGAAGATAGGAAGTTTCTTCATCACCTTCTTGGGCTTGCGAGCCACCTTTGGCCTCGCCACGAAGCTGTCTTCTGATGCAAACGAGTCATCGTGGTCTGACTGTGGCGGTGGTGCAAATCCATCATCCTCTGATTCCGCATCATCCCGGAACACCGTCTTCGGCCTAGAGGCCTTCTTGTCTGCCTTCAATGGTGCCATCAGGCTTGATGCTGGTGCTGGCAGTGCTGTTGTCGAGACGTGCTTTTGTCCGTCTTCGCGCTTTAGTCGTATTCGATCCTCCAAACTTCTCATCTTCAATTGTAGCTTCTCGTTGCCAGGGAAGTACGGCTCGGCCAAGTGATACATGCGAAGAGCGCTAACATCTTCGCCCCGTGCATGATGCTGCTTGGCCATTAGCAAGAACTGCAGGCCTTGTGATTTTCCATCGTCTTCCTTTGCATCAATGCGGTGTTCTAGGTCATCAAGGCGCCGCTGTAGCTCGTCCGAAAGTGCAGGAGCTGCAGTTGCAGCATCCTGCAATGCTTTCTCTGCGAGACGCTCGTCGATCCTCTGCGCGATGAGCGCTTCGATAGATTCTTTCGTCATACCGGGCTCGATGTTACGAACTCGTGAGGTGCTGTCAGCCGCTCGGAACGTTTTGGTAGGCCGGGTGACGAACGTGCTGCTCGGCTCTGCCACCCGCTTCTGCGCTTCCGTCCGTCGTACGCCTTGATTCTGAGAAGCAAGGTTAGATACACGTGAGACAGGCTTGCGAGAATCAGAGTACACGGAAAAGGCCTTCACAGGCTTCTCTCCCTTCTTCTCCTTCCCTGTCTCAGTTACATTGGCATTAGCTGCTGCCGTCAAGGCTCGTAGAGGCTGTCGCTTGATGTTTGCCCCTCCGATGCTACTTGTCACTGCAAGAGGTTTCGTCATGCTTCTGTAAACCGGGTCGTTCTCCACTTCCGCGACTTCGATCTTCTTCGTGCGGCTGGCAAAGTTCAGAGAGCTAATCGTGTCCAGGTGATACGCGCGAGTCGGTGCGAGATTGAGGATCATGACAGTCAGACCCTTGTTTTGACCAAGTGAGAGGATTCGCGTCATCTTCGACTCTCGGTATGGTATCCTGCTCTGCTTCTTGTTCATCGCCTCGACGCATTGCGCTAGCACGAAAAGGGACTTATTGATAGCAGAACTCTCGACCAGGCGCTCTTTGTTGTTTTCTGTACGTCGGTTGTCTTCTGAGCCTGCGAGATCGATGCAGGATGCTCGGCTGATGCGAATCGTCGTTTCCGTGGTCTGTGTGATCTTGACACAAAGTACGGCGTGTGAGCGCGAAGAGTGAGCGTTGAGCTATGCTTCTGTTAGTACTTCGATTCAACCTTTTGAGACCGTCATCATACCTTTGTCGCAGACGTCGAACGGTTCATGTTCGCCTGATCGTACAGCTGCTCGAACTCCTTCAAAGTTGTGCATGGCTTCTCAGTCAGACCAACAACGACTGTCTTTCCGTGATTGTCGCGAATTGGGAGTCCAGATGGTGTGCGTTTCTCCGGAGGCTCAAAAAGGTCATATACGCGATCGCAGTAGATCTCGAAGTATTCCAGTGCGACCTCCACATTTGTCGCGCCGGCTGTGTCCTTCTCGACTTTCTTGCATCGCCGATATATAGCGCTCAACAGTCGGGGGATTACACCACGGTCGGCCAGCGACTTCCCTCCTCGCATCGTATGTGTCTTGCCGGTACCGGTGCAGCCATGCGCGAAGATCGACAGGTCAAAGCCATTGAACAGGTGTTTCACTGTCGGTGCGACTGGCCGTGTGTTAGCGGGCTGCCGGTGGCGACCAGTGGTCTCTACGCACTTTCGGCATCGAACAGTTGTTGTTGTGTGGCTTCCTGCTCGTACACAGAGCTGAACTGGAAGCTGAACGACTCTGCATCGTTCTTTGGGCTGGGTAACCGCACGACTGTAGCGGTGGAATCGCCATCGAGCGCTTCGGCCGTGACGATGGTGTCCCTGTCGAGCTCCTGCTTGAGCAGTGGCCGGATTCGTGCGACGACGCGGACGCTCATGTTGTTTACACCGGCGGAAAAGACACGAGTGCAAAGATAAAGAATACAAAAGTGCAGAACCGCAATAACAAGGAAAGCACGCGGCCTATCGTGACGTCGACTCGATCTACAGAGTGTAAAGGCCACCCCGGTTGGTCGTATTTGCTTTCCCTGACCGTTTCGCTTATTTGACATCACCACAGCAACGAATAAGGAACGGCACGTGCTCGAAGTTTCAACCCAGATATCGATCGGGAGGTGGGACTGCAACCAGCGTGCTCTCGATTCAGCCCATAAACGATGGTGTAAAAATCGACGTTTGGCATCTGACATGTCTGTCCCATACAGAACATCGTGTGGCGATTGACAGGTCAAGTGCGGTGGTGTCTGAGCTGTAGCATAGTTGTACCAGAGCATTCGTGCACAGGAATTAATCCTGGATATCAGAAGGCATCCCTCGGGTTGCTCTGTAGTGTGGGCTGCTATTGAACTCGTCACCATTTATGTTGTTGTCGTGCATGTGCACACCGCCAAGGTGCAGCCATGTCTTCCTGGGCGGGCATAATGTTCGCGAGCGCCAAATCTAGACTTCAGAAGGACCACGTAGGTTTGAACGTTCCGCTGAGCCTCATGATAATGCCGTGGGCCGCTTAGTCGCCTGCGTAGCCACGAAGAAGATGTCGTTGTTCGACGAGCCGCCCAGGTCACGAGGCTGCACTGTCCTGCGTCGTCTGATTGGCTCTCGCGTACCTAGCTCCAAGCTGAAACAAGAGTGCTTTTGTCTCTAGGCAAGCTCCTCCAACCAACCTTTGGAAGTCAAGTATTTTCGGAAACAACCTGGTGTCGCCTCCAAATTGAGGCCAAATGGGCCAGTACTACATGAGAGGCTACAATTAGTCCAGACAAAGGGTAAGGCGGGTACCGATGCTTCAAAGCCAGAGCAGACCCCTGCGAGCGGTGAGTCTCGCACAGTAGAGCTCCAGACTTGTGCGTTGTCGACTGTCTGAGTCGAACGATTCTTGTCGTTTGCTTCTCCGTTTTCCAGCTTGGTTCTCTTCGTTCCGTCGATCGTTGCCTTCATAATTGTCTATTTCCTCAGTCATTTTGGATTTCTCTGTTTCTGCTCTCATCCAGTCGTAAACGCGCGCGTTCCTTTCGTTCTCCACTTCCGTTCTCCCTAATCCGCGAGTCCATCCAAGATGGCTCGTTTTACTTCTCTATTGCTGCTGGCAGCGTCTTCTTCTATTGTTGCTGGAGGGCCGCTACCCAAAGGCCACAGGAGACAGTTGTATGTTGTCTACAAATCCATCGCGCTCCAAGCCTAACCCCCAGCAGACTCTCCAGCTACGCAAACACAATATCGGTAGCCTCTTCAACCGTCGAGGTGTCTCGGTCTCTAAGCACAGCGGAAGATGTTTCATCGACGTCTCTTGCTACCGCGGATGGCTCAGTCTTCTCGTCACAGCCTACGTTTGCCTCCACAAGGCCGTCGAATTCTGTACCGACTTTACTATCTTTTAGCGAGCAGTACGCCAGCGCAGAGACTGCTGTCATCATTCAGCCCGTACAACCCACTATTTTTACACAGACAGCACCTGCTATCACGTTCCTCCTTCCAGATGGCCAAGCAATGGCCACCCAAACACCTGAGGTTGTTCTATCGACTTCATTCATTACGTCGCTGGCACCGGTTCCTACTCTAGAAACTAAGTCGAGTGTTGTACATTCAGATGTTGCATCTTCATCATCAGCTCCTGCTGGAAATCAACCAATGAGCTCAGTGAGCTCATTCCCAGCGAAGGGCCTTTCCAGCTCAAAAGCCGAAGCCGAGAGTGAGGCGGTGAGCGCGACGACCTACGCGCCGCCCATGTTTACGTACTCGCCGGACGAGAGCACAACAGCAGCGTTCTTCGCCCCCAGTACTATTATTGTCAGCTCTACTGTCATCAGCTCCGCCCTGCCTAGCTCTATTCATTCCAGTTCTGTCACTCCTAGTCCCGCTGCGTCTGTTGGAGGACCACCGGCACAGAACGGTACGGGAATGCCGGGCTTCACCCATCCGGGAACATCTCAAGGCACTGCAACCCCAGGTAGTAGTCCGATCAGCTACACCAGCGCAGGTCTTGTGTCGGTTACGCAAGTACTTTCCTCCGCAGTACCTACGAGCTCTACAGTGTCTTCACTGCCGTCTCCAAGCTCTGTAGTTCTGCCCCCTACCAACTCGACCTTGATGACTTCGTCGCGCCTTGTAGTCACAAAGACAGAGTACACCACCGTCTTCCCTACACCTGCCGCGTCGCAGGTATCGTTTGTTGCAAGCTCGGCACTTTCTTCGACTCTAGCGTCAAGCGCGCCAGCGGTGTCAGTCATATCTTCGACCTCTGCGTTTGCAGCTGTTCCTGCTGTTCCTGTATCTTCCTCAGTCCAAACTTCGGTTGTACAATCGCCCTCGGCCGAACTCCTGCCTTCGACATCGCTGCAAGTTCCGCCGGTTGTTATAGTCACACAGTATACGACCGTCTTGCCGTCACCATCTTCTGCACCAGCAGAGACACCGCCAGTGTTTTCAACTCCAGCGTCTTCATCATCAAGTATTGTGATTTCTGCTGCGCCATCTTCCGTATCTACAAGCGCGGAATCGGCAACGACTCTGTCGCCAAGCACTGGGCTAGCACCAAGCTCCTCATCGAGCACGCTCGCAGCATCATCATCACCCATTGCTTCATCACTACCCACTCCAAGCGGACCTGCCTCTTCAGGGCCACCATACTCTGTCACGAATGTGGAGCCCTCGCCAACAGAAGCTCCTGCAGGACCGAGCGAGGCTCCATCAGCGCCAGCGCCGACATCTAATTCGTCTGAGGGACCATTGATCATTACACCGATCGCACCGAGTCAGATCTTCACTGTCACGGTGACAGAAAAGGAGAAGGAAACAGTCACAGCTACTGTGACTGCCACTATAACGGCTTGAGTGAATGACGTGTGGACGGAAGCAAGATGAGGAAGGGAGGTAGAAAGAAAGAGAGCGACGGGCCAGGTGCACAAAACGATACGACTAATAGGATGACTGAATTTGATACCCAATACAGACTATATAGCAGGACTATGATCCAAACTTTACCCAACATCACCAAAAGTCCTTGAAATTCTTGATTTGTATGTGCTTCGACCGGTTCTTGTCGAATTTTTGGACGGCAATGTATACTTGAATTTTACAGTATTGCGCATAATCATCGGATGGTATTGAGAGTGGAAGTCCGTTGCGGCGTGTCTGATCGAATAGTCACCTACCGTGCCGTCTATATGGGGAGTAATACAATGAGAGCGAGGCGTCTTCTTAGTGGGAAATCCAAGTCACCACAAGTAACACGTCTTGAAGAAAGCAATCTCGACTCAAGCTCGAAAAGGTATCAAAGTCATTTACTCGATATGATATACACCATTCATTATTCTTCGCCTCGTTATGCAAATTTGGTATCTTTCCGCCCAACGCCATATCGAAAAACCCATCAGTAACCACTCTGCTCTTTCCTAGTATTTCCATCCGCGCCAGCATCACCGTCCTCGTCACTCTTACTCGTCTTTGCTCCAACAGCAGCCTCCTGGATCCCCTGTTCATCACCTCTCAGCTTCTCAAAGTACGCCTTAACATCCTCCGCACCAACAGCCTTCCCAGACTCTGCAAAAGGCTTCAAGAATGCCGAAACCTTGTCTTTGAGCTGCGCATACGCCATAGCACCCTGTATGGCGCGCACACGATCCATGTTGTTGAACGCTGCTTCGCCGCGGTCGAGTATGGACCCTGTGCCAACGGACTGTACACCCTCATCGCCGTCCTCGGAGATTGGTGGCTCGTAAGTATCCTCTTCTTCTAGCAGTTGTGGATGGGGTTTGAGAAGCGGGAAGCAGGAGGCGCAGCGGCAGAGGTGGTCGCGGAAGTCGGGTTTGAGGAAGAGCGAGAAAGAGTTGGTAAGTGCTGGTGTGGGCAGAGGAGGGAGGGATACCAGCTTGCAGGTTGAGATGTCTTCTTTTTTAGGTGTAGTTGGAAGAACGGTAGTAGCCTCTGGGGTGCTAGAAAGTGCAGTGCTAGGGTTTTCGGATTTCTGGCGCTTAGCAGAAACCGGGATTGACAGCGTTGTGTTGTTCAGCTCATCATCGTCCGCATCAGATGCCTTGCGCTTCTTCGAATCGTCATTTGTGGCGTCGAGGGCCGATGTAGCGGTCTCTGTAGGCTGAACAGCATTGAGAGCCTTCTGGGTATAGACTGGGGGCAGGAAGCCAGGGGATCCTGCGAGTTTCTTGATCCAGGGATTGGCTTCCACGCATTTATAGCAAAGAAAGTGGTCGAAGTCGTCTTCAGGCGGAAAGCCCGGAGGTAGCGGCGTATCTTCATCCTCGTTCTGTTCAACTGCAGTTGCCATATCATTTCCGTCCTCACCGCTACGCTCAAGCGCTGCCGCATCCAATATTGGCGTAGCTATTCCGATCTCATGTCTTTTGTCCTCCACGTTGACGTCGGTGTTCACGTCTGTGCCGTTGGTATCCTTTTTCTCTGGCTTCTCAATCGACTTCGCATACTCCTCACGGGTGAAGCCGACCAAACACTCTGGGTGCCACCAGTCTTCACCGCAGCCGCCTTCGACAACAGTTCCTAGCCCTAGACACTGGAACATGGTTCCTTTTTCTTGATGCGCGTCATAGTCCTCGCCGCAGCCACAAAACCTGTTCTTGAAATTCTGGTTGTACTTGTTGCTCTTCGCGGCCTCCTCGCCAGTGACACCTCCCTTCTGCCCAGTCTTAGCATTGATGCGCAAAGTGCATGGCACGTTCTCAGGCATCCGAGTTGTGCCGCAATCACAGATGAAATCGCGTTTGTTAAACAACTCAACAAGGGTGTGTTCGCCGTGGCAGGATATTGAGCAGGAATAGCATACGCCTGCGGGTGTGTGGACTTGGGCGGCGCT
Source organism: Ascochyta rabiei (assembly GCF_004011695.2). Taxonomy (NCBI): domain Eukaryota; kingdom Fungi; phylum Ascomycota; class Dothideomycetes; order Pleosporales; family Didymellaceae; genus Ascochyta; species Ascochyta rabiei. The sequence goes on from NC_082405.1 coordinate 1,023,149, forward strand.
GGCGGGCGGCGGGCTACACGTGAGGCATGCGTAGAGACTCTGACGTAGAGGGCCGAGATCGCGTGTGCAGGTGTCGAATTGCTGCCGTGTATCAGCTTCAGCATTAAGCAGTGGCGTGGTGCACTGACGTAGGGCAGAGCTTCGCGCGCTTCTGCCTCGAGGCTGAGTTGTTCCTTGATGAACCTGCCGCAGAAACTTCAGATATTGTTCCATGTGTTGATTGCGTTTGTACATACTCTGCTGCTGTCTGGGAACTTTCGGATACTTGTGATATGCTGCTCGTCCGTGGCTTCGCTGACGTGGTTGTGGACTGAGAGTCCGCCATTGCAGGAATACGGGGCGCTCGATGTGCGCAGCAGGACTACTGTGGTCGTGGTCTGATTTTTATGGTATTGGGGCTTCCAAAGCAAGGTGAATATGGTATTGGTGTCACACTGCTCAAGATGCTGGAACCTCTGGCGTAGGCAGAATCAATTAAACCCTCATTCGGCTAGCGCCACGCGTTGCTACGGCAGGCGCGTCACGGTCGCGATTTCCTCCTCAAGACTAACCCCACACCCCCATATACACGACCACTTCCGTATCTCTTCACAACCTCGTGTAAGATACACAATTACGCATTGACTCTCCATGAGGTAGGTAAACACCTTTGTGGCACACATGACAATAGCGACTAAGCCCCTGCCCCTCTCTTACCGCCCATTCAGCTGCTAACAAAGCGCAGTTCACCTTTACGCTCAAACATGTCGTCTGCAAACCGCGGGGCAGGGCCTAGCAGGAACCGCAACAAGCGTTCCCGTGATGACGAACTGTCATCTTCTGCTGCGCTACCACCGTCGAGCCGTGAGTGACACCAGTTCAAAGGAAGCGACGGACATCTGATATATCACAGCCATGGCTTCCTCGCCGCCGATGCTGCCACAAGACGAAGATGCAGACATGCTTGACGAAGACGACATCATCCGGGACGTGGACGACTTAGACGAAGAAGCTGAGGAAGCTGAGGGTATCGATCTTTTCGCAGACGATTTCGAGAACGACTACAGCAGACGCGAGAACGATGCATACGAGGGCGAGGGTATCGATGACGAAGGCGAATACGATGAACTCACACTCGATCAAAGGCGAGAGCTCGAACGGCGTCTCAATGCTCGCGATCGGGAGGCCAGACGTCGCATGCCTGCTGCTTTCCTGCCAGACGACGACGACCAGGATGGTCTGGCTGATCTGATGGGCCAGGGCCGCCGCCGCGTACGGAGACATCGATATGACGAAGATCAGGATGACATGGACATGGGCGACGATATCATGAACGAGGAGTTGACCCTGGAGGCTCTTACAGACGTAAAGGCCAACAATCTGACTGATTGGGTCGCCCAGCCACAAGTCGCTCGTACCATTGCCCGCGAATTTAAGTCGTTCCTAACAGAATATACGGATGAGAACGGAACATCGGTCTACGGTACTCGCATTCGAACACTCGGTGAAGTCAACGCCGAATCCCTGGAAGTATCCTTCGACCATCTTGCCGAATCGAAGGCGACACTGGCGTATTGGCTTGCAAACACCCCGACTGAGATGCTAAAGATCTTCGACCAAGTCTCTATGGAAGTTGTGCTCCTTCATTACCCTGATTACGAGCGAATTCACAACGAGATCCACGTTCGTATCACAGATGTACCGGTTCAGTACACCCTGCGCCAGCTTCGTCAGTCCCACCTGAATAGTTTGGTCCGTGTCAGTGGAGTTGTCACTCGCCGCAGTGGAGTGTTCCCTCAGCTCAAGTACGTCAAATTTGACTGTACAAAGTGCGGTACTACACTTGGTCCGTTTCATCAGGATTCAAATGTCGAAGTCAAGATCTCTTTCTGTCAGAACTGCCAATCTCGCGGCCCTTTCACAGTCAACTCGGAACGAACAGTATACCGCAACTATCAGAAGCTTACTCTACAGGAGTCTCCAGGAACTGTGCCTGCTGGTCGTTTGCCCCGTCACCGTGAAGTTATTCTTCTCTGGGACCTGATTGACTCTGCGAAACCCGGCGAGGAGATCGAGGTTACCGGTATCTACCGCAACAACTACGATGCTGCTCTCAATAACAAGAACGGCTTCCCTGTCTTTGCCACCATTTTGGAGGCCAACTACGTTGTCAAGTCTCATGATCAGCTGGCTGGTTTTCGACTCACTGACGAGGACGAGCGGGAAATTCGGAGGCTGGCCAAGGACCCGAAGATTGTGGACAAGGTCATTGACTCGATTGCGCCCAGCATCTACGGTCACACCGACATCAAGACCGCTGTTGCGCTTTCGCTGTTTGGTGGTGTCAGTAAAGAGGCAGCTGGTCGTCACTCGATTCGTGGTGATATCAACGTTCTGCTACTTGGAGATCCTGGTACAGCAAAGTCCCAAATCTTGAAGTATGTCGAGAAGACAGCTCATCGTGCCGTCTTCGCGACAGGTCAAGGAGCATCCGCTGTCGGTCTGACAGCTTCCGTTCGCCGCGACCCTATGACAAGCGAATGGACTTTAGAGGGTGGTGCGCTGGTGCTTGCTGACAAGGGAACATGTCTTATTGATGAGTTTGACAAGATGAACGACCAGGATCGGACATCTATCCACGAAGCCATGGAACAGCAGACTATCTCCATTTCCAAGGCAGGTATCGTTACAACTCTCCAGGCCCGTTGCGCCATTGTTGCAGCGGCCAATCCCATCGGCGGTCGCTACAACTCCACCATCCCATTTTCGCAGAACGTCGAGTTGACAGAGCCCATTTTGTCGCGTTTCGACATCTTGTGTGTCGTACGTGACACCGTCGATCCGAAAGAGGATGAGCGTCTTGCTAAATTCGTTGTCAACTCCCACGGCCGAGCGCATCCTCACGTCAATTCTGCCTACGGCTATTCCGATAAAGCCAAGGCTACACAAAATGGCGAGAACGGCGAAGGTATGGAGGTCGATGAGATGGAAACTTCTCGCAAGGAGAGTGAGATTCCACAGGAGCTGCTAAGGAAGTACATCCTCTATGCCCGCGAAAAGTGCAGGCCGAAGCTCTACCAGATCGATCAAGACAAGGTCGCTCGCCTATTTGCTGACATGCGTCGCGAGTCAATGGCCACTGGAGCGTACCCCATCACCGTAAGTCACCCTCATTCTTTGCTCAGATTCAGATACTAATCATTCCAGGTCCGTCATCTGGAAGCTATCCTTCGTATCGCAGAAGCGTTCTGTAAGATGCGCTTGTCAGACTACTGCTCCTCTCAGGACATTGACCGTGCCATTGCTGTCACTGTCGACTCGTTTGTTGGCTCGCAAAAGGTCAGCGCAAAGAAGGCGTTGGCGAGATCGTTTGCCAAGTACACTTTGAACAGGCCTGGTGCTGTTCGTGCGCCTGCAAGGGCTGGACGCAACGCTCAACGCGCAGCTGCATAGTTGTTCAATGGTGGACTTGGAGCAGTGCTGTGGTATGATATTCAGAGAATGATTTTGATAAAGACTTTTTACGATAGTACGCATTGCTTGGGTGAACGCAAGTTTTGCAAGATTTGTATTCACAGCTACTGGCGTTTGGAGTTCGTCCATAGCTACATATACCAATCGCGGTTTATCCTGTTCGCTCTGTGACGTCAGGCATGGGGCGCCAAATAGGCATCCCGCGTGGCAGTCTGTCTGCCTGATGCGAATCTCTTCGGGGCCTCACTTGGAACTATAAACCTAAAAGTGACAACCTCAATCAAGACCAACACAATCTGTCTCCTTTGCGCTCCATCGTCCTTGTTCACGTCATGCCACTCATAATACAGCAAAAGCTGCCCGAAGAACTTTTGGATCTTGTTGTCTCTATTATTTCTCGCGACTCTCTCCGCAGCTTATGTCTTACATCCAAGACATTGAATCGACTGGCCACACCGTATTTCTACTCGAACATTTTCTTGAAAGAGACTGATCATCTTCCCGCACTCACATACCTGATCTTAACATCACCGATCCACGCCGCCCTCGTCAAATCGGTTGTTATTCCCAAAACTTGGGGAAAACTTGAAAAGCAATTTACTGAATGGTCTTGGCCCGAAATCGAAGGCAGAGAGAGCGTATTGAAGGAGAAATATGCAACAGCCGTAGCTTGTGACAAACAGGCAAGTGAGACGTACAGGAAGATCGAGTCTGGAGCGAACGAGGATGCCATACTTGCACTACTGCTCGCCAACCTCCCAGAACTGCGGAGACTAAATATCGATTTCGGGATCTGTAATTGACATACAGACTTTGTCTCTATGTGGCCAACAACCATGCGTGAAACCAGGTCATTCAGCGAGTCAGCACCAGCGACGAACAAGGTCGTTGTGGTCAATATGCCGCAAACAACGCACTCAACTCTGTTCTCGGCCCCTATTGATGTGATGGTCACAGGAGCAGAAGACAAGTATCCAAACAAGCCAATCATTTTGCGACGTTCATCCATATGCCCAATCTTCGCTCTATATATGGATGGAGGACAGGTGATGACGAGTCCGAGCCGGATCCCGAGACCAACGTCTTCGCAAAATTGGTGTCACGCTCATGTCCAGTGGAGTATATTGAACTGCGAGCCCCAAAATTAAACATGGTCAATTTTCGGCTCTTGCTAGGCGCGACGATTCCCGGAAAGCTCAAGACCTTCAACTACGAAGTCGGCTGCACATGGGCTTGGTGTTTGACAGAGCATCCAAAAATCATGGCAAGCTTACAACTTCATCACGACACACTGGAAAGTTTAGGCCTCAGTCACGAATACTACTACCCTTATGAGATGGGTGACGAGTCTGATAAACCTTCGCCTTGCTCTTTTACTCCCTTCGTCGCTATTAAACGTCTCAAGGTCGCGCCAGTGTACGTCTGGGGCCACCTTGGCTTCACCGACAAGGCAAGATTAAAGAGCTTGGAGGCGGAAGAGATGCTATGGAAAGCGCTCCCCAGGAACCTGGAGCAACTCTAGATTGCTAGAGCCCACCACCAGGAGTTCCGTGGCAATAATTCAACTGTCAGATTTGTCCCAGAATGCCTGCTTCCAGCGCTTGACCTTGTCGTCCAGAACAAGCGTCAAGCTTTTCCCAAGCTCGCACACTTCCGGATCAAGTTGCCGCCATTGACGTGGAAGCACGAATGGTTTGATGCCTTAGAGTCGCTGTGCAGATCAGCAGCCATGCATGGCATACAGACCACAATCATCTTGTTTGACACGTGCGACAGGTGGAGCAAACTAGCTGTCGAACGACCATGGGGTTGGGATGAGAATGTAGACTGGGAGTCTCCTCGCTACAGTAGCAATCGAGAGTCTGCTAAAATATGGATCGTTGCAGCGGAGCAACAGGACTTGGCTCAGGCGTTGAAAGATCTCAAGGCTCGATTTCATGAGGAGAAAGAGAGACACGAGGAAGCCAAACGTGAAATAGGCGCGCTGGGACCGCTGTGCCGGGAGTGTATGTTTTCTCCTGCGCACGATGCAGCAGCGCGGGCCGATGTCCCAGGGCTTAGACGGTTCGTCGAAGAACGTTTGCATACCAAGTCATGCTGGAAAGGATACAACAGCCGTCCCACTGTATTTACTTGAATGTAAATTACAGAATCAGGCATCTCAAGCTAGACGATAAAGCCTCTTCATAGTCCCAGTGTTAGGCTATCTGTTGAGTTTCTTAAACTTCGCCATGCTCCTTTCCCTATGCATATTGAGTCTTTTCCGACAAACCCTCGTATCAAATACAGACAAAGTCGTTTGCTCATTCACCTTGGCAAGAATCCGTAACTTCTGCCATTGGCTCATAGATCAGCTTTTGGTAGCTCGGGTATAGTGATGTACAACTCCCCTAGATAGATGGGCATCTGTCCGTGAGTCGTTGCAGACGAGCTCTGATTGCTTCGAGCATCCCGTGCTGGTCGCGCTCTGTACGAAGTGATCAGTACAACCTCGTGCAGGAGCCTCACTGAGACTGAAATGTTTGCGAAAAGCAGTTATGGATTGACATATGAAATGCTTATGTTGTTGCATTCGAGGGCAGCACCTAGCGATGGTCGCAGAGGCTAGCAGGGCACGTGCGCTTAGCGCGAGTTGAACCCACACCTTCGAAATTCGCTTGCGCGCGAGGTCGAGCTTTTCTCTTTGACAACCCAAGCCGGAGCAACTACCTTAGGAACTTTATCAATCACTTCCTATACGCAACGATGGCCCCCAAGAAGAGCAAGAGAACCGCTGACTCCATCAACTCGCGCCTGGCGCTTGTTATGAAGTCCGGAAAGTACGTTGGACGCAACACCGCGAAAACGAGCGATATGCTGATTGCAATAGGGTCACCCTCGGTTACAAGTCCACCCTCAAGACCCTCCGCTCTGGCAAGGCCAAGCTTGTCATCATTGCCGGCAACACTCCCCCTCTCCGCAAGTCTGAGCTCGAGTACTACGCCATGTTGTCCAAGACCTCCGTCCACCACTTCTCCGGCAACAACGTACGTACACACCCCGATCCACTCTCATGGCCTCACGACGAGATACACTGAGACACCAGGTATACTCTGAGGGTTGGCTCTGAGAAGAGGTCTGAACACGACTTCGGAGAGCTGCAGACTAACGTGTCAATACAGATTGAGCTCGGTACCGCCTGCGGTAAGCTCTTCCGCTGCTCCACTATGGCCATCCTCGATGCTGGTGACTCCGACATCCTGACCACCAGCACCGAGAACTAAGAAGTTGCTCGAGTGTGAGGGGTCCAGATAGAATTGATACCTACGTACAGCTTAAGTGCTGGTGCGATGATGATATCCAATGAATGACAAGAACCATGAGCCATAAAAGGCCTGCCAATTACCTCGCTTTGCTGCATTCCTTCTGTGACTCTTACCTGCATCGAATGACTCTGAGCCTGCTTTGAAATCAGCTCAGAATGCATTTCTCGAGCGGCTGTTCGTACAACACCAGAACTGCACAATGGGAAATCGCTCCCAAACTCGCGACAACCAAATGGCGCAAGCAGCAACTGCTGTCTTTGAAGCACACAAAGCGCATGTGCCAGTGCATCATCGACTGACAGCCTCCGGCCTTGTTCAGCGGCGACCGTTCACCCGTTCACGCGAATCATCGCCGAGTGTGGCAAAGTGCTGCTTTGAAATCGATGTCCGACTAAGCGAGCCCGCCTGCCCCGATCCGGTAAGGGCGCCCCTCGCACACTCTGGAGGAAATCGTCTTGCTCGCCCGACGACACTCTATAACTAACCCATCCAACGAGGTACGTACGGTCTCTATAAGTACCCCAGCACGCCCGTCTGCTGGCCGAATCGTCATCGACACTCTCGAGCGACTCCCGCACGCTCCGCCGCTCCTTTGCGCTCGTCGAACACACCACTCATTGATTTCAAAGCAGGTTACCAGTCGTCACAATGGCTCGCCGTCCCGCCCGTTGCTACCGCTACTGCAAGAACAAGCCCGTACGTTGTGCCAGAGAGCGCTGCCCAAGTGTGCAGCGTGCGAAGGAGGAATCGCGGACTGACAGACGTCCAGTACCCCAAGAGCAGGTTCAACCGCGGTGTACCTGATGCCAAGATCCGCATCTTCGACCTCGGTCGCAAGAAGGCCAGCGTAGACGACTTCCCTCTCTGCGTCCACCTCGTCTCCAACGAGTACGAGCAGCTGTCCTCCGAGGCTCTCGAGGCCGCCCGTATTTGCGCCAACAAGTACCTCGTCAAGATTGCCGGAAAGGAAGGTTTCCATCTCCGTGTCCGTGTCCACCCCTACCACGTCGTCCGTATCAACAAGATGTTGTCGTGCGCTGGTGCCGATAGGCTGCAGACCGGAATGCGTGGTGCTTTCGGAAAGCCTAACGGTCTCGTTGCCCGTGTCAACATTGGTCAGATCCTTCTGTCTGTCCGAACCAGGGATACTCACCGCGCCACCGCCCTCGAGGCTCTGAGGCGTTGCCAGTACAAGGTACGGAAGCGCCGTTTCAGCTGGTCATCTCGACGCACACTAACAAGACGCAGTTCCCCGGTCGCCAGAAGATCATCGTCTCCAAGAACTGGGGCTTCACTCCCCTCAAGCGCGACGAGTACGTCGAGAAGCGCCGGGAGGGCAAGATCAGGATTGACGGTGCCTACGTCCAGTTCCTCCGCACCAAGGGTCCCCTCGACTACAACATGCGCCGCTTCCCCGAGGCTTTCGAGCAGGAGGCTTAGGTGTTTTGTTGCGAGTGAAGAGATGATGAACATGCGCTTTGGGTTATTCAAATGGGATACCGGTCATGGCGTGGTTTGCTTTCCTCTGTCATCGATCAAGGTCGGACGAGGTTTTGTCTGTAGAGATCGACCGAATACCAGCCCGACAATGACAATGATACAACAACACACATCTCTGCTGATGTAATCATTGTATTCGTGATGTGTGCCATGTCAATCGTTTTTCTATCATCTTTAGTCTGGAACTTAGCGTAACAGTCTTTCAAAGCGCTACAAACGTCAAACAGTACAATGTATTCTGCCAAGTACTAACAGGCATGCCAGCCCATGATGGTATCGAAACGCCACCCTACCCAATGCATGTAGGCTCATGCCAGTGCAACGCCGGTCCCATGAATGAGCGGAAACAATCAAACTCCAACGCCAGCGCCCCTACCCTCAGCCTGCGCTTTAGAGAATTGCTGCAGCAACTGCAGTACGCCGCCCCTTCCAGCGCCAGGCGCCTCATCCTCGTCGTCGTCATCCTGCGCCAGCCTGCTCGTACGCCAACTATCCCCAATCGTGCTTTCTTCCTCGATCCTCGACCCTGGATGTCCTGTCGGGCTCACTACGTTGTGCAATCGCGACTGGTACCTCCCATGGGAAGCGCCTCGAGACGGGTTTCGTAAGGCCGAGGCCGAGGGCTGGTGCTGGGGGTCTAGGAGCATCGAGGACATGGGCTCGTCCCGTGCGGGATTGCGGGGAGTGCGGCGCTGGAGGTGCTGAGGTTGGCGGGCGGCGGGACCTCTGCTGGTGCCGCGTGCCTGAGGACCTGCATCTCCAGGTTGGGCTGACTGACTCATGTTGCCAAACGCGTTGGGGAACTGGGGTGGAGGATGAAAGGTGCTACGACCTTGGAGTCTGTTGTTGTAGCCCTTGCCATTGGAATTTGCGTATGTGTCAAGGAAGCCGTAGTAACTCGCAAGCATTTTGTTGTCCTTGGCCATGAAGTAATCTTCTCTAGGGTCCGAAGTGGGGTCGTTTGTGCGTGTGCCGCCAGGTTGGGAGGTGGGTATGTTGTTTGTGCGGTTCTGAGTGCCCTTGTTGAAGGGGAACATGGAGTATGAACAAGTCACACCAAGACCGTCAACGACGATGGAGAACTCGCGGAAGAAGTCGACGATACGCTCGCTGCAATTCGGTAGACGGAAAATGAGGAGGAAGGGAGTGATGACCATGCTTAAAATCTCCTCGGCAAAGATGAGGATCTTGGGTTGGTAGAGTTTCGCAAATTCGGTGCGGACTTCGTCGGTGTGCAGGCGGTCAGTCCAGGACTCGGGCTCGTAGCGCGTGTGATAGATGACATGGCCAAGATAGAACGCTGGGTCCGAAATCTGGTCTTCCTGGGGGCTGCTCCCTCTAGCAGAACGGTAGACAGCTGTGAAAACACCGATCCAGAAGATTGCTGTCTTTCCAGGCGTGATCTCGAAGGTGAGAAACTGCTCAGAGTCGAGAAGAGTTAGTGCCACCAGCACAAAAGCAAATGCTCCAGTGATGAATGCTATGAATGAAGATATTTGCTCTGTTTTGTCTTTAGGGAACTGTGCGAGGTACATGTTAGCATAGGGCTGTGCCATCTTGTGACGGCGCTCGAAAAGGTGAGGCAGTTCGTTGAACTCGCGGAATTTCCATTGCGCGAAATGTGTAAAATCGCGGTTGCTCAACTGGCCGGGGTCTTTGTGGTATTCCTGTCTCCGTCAGCTATTGAACCTCACACTTTTGTTGGACAAACTTACTGCGAAATATTTGAACAGATACGATGCCAATACAAACACCACTGCAAATGGAGCACAGACCACACTGATCAGTCCAACACCCATCAACCGAGTTCTCAGTCTCTTTACAAGCTCTCGGCGATTGCGCTCCTTGAGAAATTCGGGATTGAACTGCCCATTCTTGCCACTGAAGACAAATTCAAGGATCGCGAGTTCTACGTGCCAGCGAGTAGTCTCGGAGAAGATGTACCTATTCCCCAAGAATGGGATGGGCACTGTTACGTCGAGGACCTCCTTGTTAAAGAGGGCGATGAGGTAGTTCTCGCGCCGCATGAGGCGACTGGCAATATCGATAGCGTCCAGACGCTGTCGGCTTTTCGAATCAAGCAGCTTCCGGGTTTCTGGTGACAGGTTCGATGCGGTAGCGAGGTTCAAATCGCGCAATGCCATGATACGACTGACGACTTGCTGCCACTCCACGGTCTGGATGTCACGGTCGGGGATGTCGAGCAGATGGTGGTAGAAGTCATGCATAGCCCGAAGTCTTGGTATGTCTGTGACCATTGTGTAGAAGGAGTAGATCCAGTAGCTAGAAAATATCCAAATAGCAAAGATCCAAAAGCCGTGTATTCTGGAGGTACACTTGGGGACTAGCACCTCGCTCGTCTTATGACTCTGGGAGAGCTTGGAGTAGTCGATACACCAGCCCATGAAAGTCATGAAGCCTACTACGAATGCAGACTGCAAAAGGGTCAGGATTCGTTTCAGCAGCATGGAGTAGATGCCGTGGCCGCGGTAGTATTCATAGACATCCTTCATGTATGTGTCCAGGTCTGTCTGATTGACCCACATCCACAGTGCCTTTTCCTTTGGGTTGATGTTGAAGTGGGCTGCTCTCGCCCAGGTGCTTGCTGGAGCTCCAGCCATATCGGCATGCAGTTGCTGCTGTCTTTGTGTTGTATTCCACTGCGCTCGTGTCTGGCGCGTCGACGGGCCAGGTACGGGAGGTGGCAGGCCGTCTGTGCGCCGTGTTGCATGGGGCGATAAAGGGCCTCCTTCGAGTAGCAGAGACTGCGGAACATCGTCATCATCGTCTAGTGGCAGAGGGCGGGCTGGGCCGGGCTGTTTCCATCCAGCTGCTCGGTTCGCTGTGTTGATGCCTGGAGGCGCGTTCGGCTTCCGTCTTGCTTCAGGAGAAACAGCGCGACTGTCAGTGGTCATCTGACTGCCGGAGGCTTCCTCTAGCAGATGTTCCAAGTCCTGTGGCTCAAAGTAGGCCCCGAAGTTCTCCTCGTCTATGTCCATGTCGCGCTGTCCGTCTGTTGAAGCAGAGCTTCGGCGCGGCTGAGGGTTCAAGGGGTCGTCTTCGAATGGCTCGTCGGTCGCTGAGGGTAGAAACCTGGAAAGCAAATTCGAGGCCATCATGCTGAACCTCCTGCGACACGTTCGGGCAGGAGGCGGGGTGCGTGGCCGTGCTGCGGCGTCTAGGTGACGGTATGGTCAGAGGGTCGGTTCTGTGTTACCCAGCAGATCAACCTCAGCTCCATGAAGGTGAGGATTTCTCAGTCTATGAATATGCCGGCGTGACAGAAGAGAAGTATTGCGACAGCAGCTGTCATGTGGGAGCTCTTGGGAGGTGATGCAGTGCAGGTGACGCGGTAGCTCCCACCACCGATATCGATAAGCTTCGGCTAGACCTTCCGTCCGTTCTGTTTGCCCAATGTGTACACTTGTGCTGTCCACCATACGTTCAACAACCATGTCGACGAGTTATTTTCAGGAGCGTAGCACTCCCGCATCACAGACTGGCATGTCTCCTGCTTCACCTCAGGTAGGAGCAGGTTCACGAGGAGTCAATGCACTCTCCAGTCGAATTACCAGCGTCCTGTCTGCTTCGTACGCAGATTTGGAGATTCGAGGGGCTCTGGAAACCATAGATGAGCGCAATATCCAAAACACAGCGGAGACCAGACGACAGATCCGACTCGATGTCCAGAAGGACGTGATCGAGTGTAATGGCGAGATTGTCAAAGACTTTGGGCAGGTTGCGGAGGTTCGTTTTGCCTCGTGAACATTGCGTGCTGTTATACTGAGTAAATGTAGCAACTAAGGCGTATTGGTGCAGCCATCACCAGCTTGAACAGCTCCTGTGCTGATATGCGTGCACACATTTCCACTGCAGCCCGCGAGACTGGCCCTGTTCTGGAAGAAGCTACAAGCCTCATCAATCAGAGGAAACAGATCGAGACGAAGCATCAGATCCTGAACGCTTTCAGCTCGCACTTCCGAATTACCGAAGAGCAGGCCACTGTCTTGACATCGACTGCAGAGCCGGTAAATGAAGAGTTCTTCCAGGTCTTGACACGTGTGAAGAAGATCCATCACGACTGTCAGGTACTGCTGGGGACTGAAGACCAACGACTAGGCCTGGAAATCCTAGAGCAGAGCTCCAAGCAGCTCAATGGAGCGTTCCAGAAGCTATATCGCTGGATACAGCACGAATTCAAGACTTTGGACTTGGAGAACCCCCAGATCAGCGCGTCTGTACGTCGGTCGTTGCGAGTCCTCGCAGAACGGCCCACCTTGTTCCAGAGCTGCCTCGATTCTTTTGCCGAAGCACGAGAGGCAATCCTGTCCGATTCTTTCCACGCGGCCCTGACTGGCTCCAATTCGGGCACGTCGCACATTGCCACTAAGCCCATCGAATTCTACGCGCATGATCCGTTGCGTTACGTCGGTGATATGCTCGCTTGGGCGCATTCGGCCACCGTATCTGAGAGGGAAGCCTTGGAAGTCCTCTTCGTTTCTGACGGCGATGAGATCAGCCGCTCGATACAGGCCGGGTTAGAGAGCGAGCCGTGGCTCAAAGGCGAAGGCGAGCAGGAAGTGTTCGATGGCAAGAAGGCCTTGAACCAGCTGGTCAGTCGTGATTTGACGGGCGTTGCGCGACTTTTGCGGCAGAAGACCGAGCAGGTCATCCAGAGCCACGAAGATGCAACGCTCGCCTACAAGATCGCGAACCTGATCGGCTTCTACAAAGGCACATTCCTCAAGCTACTCGGTCAAGATTCGGATGTTCTGGCCCTGTTCGACACTCTGCAAGCCTCGGCGATGCGTCAATTCCGTGCCAACATGCGCGATCATGTTGCTACTGTTCAAAGCGAGCTGGCAGTCGCACCCGCCGACCTCTCCCCTCCCGACTTCCTGGAAGAAGCCTTGCAAACCCTCAAAGTGCTGGCCAAGAGCTACGATACCTCTGTAACAGCTCTGAACGAGTCGAGTAGCGACTTCGAAGCCGTGCTAGCCGAAGCCCTCGATCCCTTCCTCGGCGGCTGCGTGAACCTCCAAAAGGGCATGGAGCAGCCCAACGGCGCCATCTTCGCCATCAACTGCCTCCTCGCTGTGAAGGAAGCACTCTCGGGATTCAAATTCGCTGCAGAGCGAGTTGCCGAGATGGGCGAGACAATCGACGAACACGTCGCTGCTCTCGTGGACTACCAACACCAGTACCTGATCCACGAGTCCGGCCTCATCACGCTACACGAAGCACTCTCCGCCGTTAGCGATGCGCCAGAGAGCCTTGGGACGATCCCGCAACTCGCCGCTTTCAAGCCCGAGGCCCTGGTCTCCACCAGCCAGCAGCTCGACGAGTTCTTACCCTCGGCGCTCATCGACGCTGCAGAGAACCTGAAGCTGCTTCGCAACAGGACGACGGTGCAACAAGTCACCGAGGAGGCGGCGGCCAAGTTCTGCGAGGACTTTGAGTTTGTGGAGCGCAAGATCGTGGCGGCGGACGAGCTACTGTACGACGAAGATGATGAAGAGGCGGAGCCGGGGCTTAGGGATTTGTTCCCTCGCACGAGTGGTGAGATTAGAGTGTTGCTCAGCTAGACCATCTGAACGTGTAGCGCGTGGCGTGTCCCGTGAATACATTTGAGAGTGATTGAGTCTTGAATCGCACTCTTGTGACATGAACAGTGCAGCGGTCTTTCATTCATGACTACCCAGTTTTGCAAGGCTGTGTCTCCACCTATCCACCACCGCAGCGTCCACGTCCTCTAGTCATGAATCCTCTTCCGCATCGCCCTTCAGCACCACGATCCCATACGGATCCCTGTCCACCTGACTAACCGCGACCTCGAAGCCATCGTCCGCCAACGCCTCCTCCAGCGACTCATCGCCCTTGTCCTCGTCCCGCACCGCCTGCCACTCGCCCTCAATCGTGTCCTCCAACTGCTCGCGCAGCACCTCAGCCAGGAACCCGCGCTCGGAATTGCTGTGGAACAGACTAATGACCACCTGGCCCTTCTCAATCGCCGCCAGCGCTTCGTGGTGGCTCATCTCCCCCGTGAACAGCAGATCGACGTCCAGATTCGCTAGCAGCGAGCCCCCGGAACCGGCGCAGATGCCGACGCTGCGGATCTTGATGTCGGCAATAGTGGCGTCCTGTGGAATTGCAATCGGGAAGCCTTTGGGATTGTTGAGACCTTTGCCTATTCGGTCCAGCAGCGTGGGGAGGGCTTGGGCGTCGTGGAACTCCACGATGCGACCCATACCTGCGCCGGGATGGGTTTTGATCTCAGGAGACTGGGGCACGACGGGGCGGCGCGTGTGCGGGATTGATGTTGTTTTGGGCGGGTCCTTGGAGAGACGGAGGGTGGTCTGGCTGGGGTGGTGCTGCAGTTGGAAGGTGGGTCGCTGGACGGACAGTGTCGCCGCTCCCTTCTGTACAAAGGAATCGTGTGAGCCTTCGGTTTGGAGTGCTGGCGTCACGGCGGCGGAGGGAGAGGCGTCGTAGGATGTTTTTGTGCCTGTTACGATGTCGGCCAGCCAGTCTCCCAGCCCGCCGGGCGCGGCGTCAACGGCGGTGTGGGGGCTGTAGACGCTGATTCCATGGCTTGCGAGGCGAAGGAGGGTCTGTTGTTGCGAGTTTGCGAGGGTGAGGGACTTGAGGCCTCGGAATATGATGGGGTGGTAGGCGATCACGATGGACGAGTTTAGGGCAATGGCCTCGTCGGCGACAGCTCTGGTGAGGTCGATTGTGAGGAGGACCGTGTTCGACTGGCGACGCGAAGGGACAAAGGGAGCCTCGAGCAGCAGTCCGGTGTTGTCCCAGGCGTTGTCTGCAAGGGCCTTGGGGTAGCTGTGGGCGTAAGCTAAGAACACGCGAGCCGACATTTGAGACTTGCAGCTTTTGCATGGCCCTCACTACGGCCCGCGAGAATGGCGCAGAGCTGGTGTTTGCACTCATCATGGCAGCAAAAGAGCGTCTCAGTGTCGGAAAGAACATGCAGTCAGTCCCAAGTTGTGATGGCAGGCAGCTGTGATGCTCGGGCTACCTGCACACATGGCTGTCAGTACCAAGTAGCTGGCCCTGCATGTACATCCAGCCCTGCTAGCGTCTCTTCCATGCATGACAGAAACATACCTGAGTGCCTCGATTGCACCTCGAGAAGCTCGAACAAAGAGTCGCAGATGCAGCGCGACGCCCGTGTTCCCCTCCCCTCTCGATAACCCTTGTCGCGTTCCAGCGCTACGTCACAAGAGACCCCGGCTTGCCTTATCAGATCCGAAGATAAAGGCCCATGGGCGCCTCGCAAAAGACGGCAATGGATCCGCGTCACAAACTCTCAAAATCACTGGACCAGCTCTTCGTCGACCCGGCCAACCCCACAATCATGAGCGCACGCACAGACGACGAGGCTGCAAGAAACGCTGCTAGCTCCGGCGTCACGCCCGAGGCGCTCAAGCAAAAGCTCAAAAGCAGCCTGGGCGCAACCCATGTCGAGATCGAGGACATGAGCGGTATGTTATCAGATCCCCAATACATATACCCCCCCGAACCCCGCTCCTTCTCCCAACCTTCCTTTCGATTCTCTGCGGAACTCGAGGGCTGGGGATCCATGGACGCGCACGTGTCGTGAGACAACCCACTAATACCTCAACCAGGCGGATGCGGGCAAATGTTCGAGGCCATCATTGTCTCGCCGCAGTTCACCAAGAAGACAACCCTGGCGCGGCATCGCCTGGTGAACGCAGCGCTGAAAGAGGAGATTGCTGCTATCCATGCCTGGACGCCCAAGTGCCATACCCCCGAAGAGTGGGAGAAGAAGAAGCCGCAATGAGGTTGTGGAAATTGTGCAGTTGACGACCTTACGACAAGCGGTTCCAGGGTTTTTTTTTGGAGAAGAGATGTCTGTTCGAAGCATGGTTAGGAGGGGCTCGGAGTATGCGCTACTACCTGTGTCTTGGTTGAATCAAAAGAGTATATGGGAGGGGTAGATATCAACAAGTCTCAGCATCTCTGCAACGAGAAATCCACTCGTGCATCCCACTCCAAACGAAACATGGAGCGTGTACAGGAATTCAACGGTCTTGTTCTTGAGTCCCCGATTCGATTCGATCCAACACATGAAAAGGTACAGACTAGGTATATCAAAAAACAACGGTCTATCCCAACTCCAGGGGTATCCTGAGCCACACGTCTTTTTAAAAAAAAACCCAAATATCATCTATCTTACTCCTGCCATTAGCTGCAGTCATCCAACCATACTCTTCTTCTTCTCAGCACCCATCTACGGTGTCTCACTCCCGTTTCTCAGCGCAAACTTCTTCGGGTCAAACTCCTGGCTCTGCGGCATCTGCGCCAGCCACGCGGGCGGCGCCATGCCCGTCTGATCATGAATGGTAGACAGCAAAGGCGGCAGGCTCTGAAAAAGGTTGCGAATCGGCGCCGTGGCATCCATGGCGGCGCCTTCGCCTCCTTGCGCGCCCGTGTTCCAGACGTTGATCTTGGGCTGCAGGCCCTGGATGGCTTTTGCGTTTGCGTTGGCCAGCTGCTGGTACGTGCCGTTGGACAGCATCATCCACTGCATCAGGCCCTGGGGCCCGCCGAGGACCGTGGCCATTTCGCCGTACGCTTTCGCCATGGCGGACAGACCTTCTGCTTCGCGCTGCTGCGTGATGAGGTGTGCTTGGGCTTCGCGCTCGCGGCGGAAGTAGTCGGCTTCCGCTTTGCGTGTCTCGGCGAAGAAGGAGGCTTCTGCCTCGCGCTCCTTGGCCTTGAAGTCGGCTTCTGCGTCTTGCAGTCGGCGGTACGCAGCGGCTTCGGCGTCGGCCTGCTCGCTGAACTTTAGACCCTCGGCCCCGCGTTGCTGGGCGTAGAGCTCTGCATCCGCCTTTTGCTGGGAAGACTCTTTTTCGATCCTGGCCTGGACGACCTTGGTCGCACGCAGATGCTCAAGCTCCATGTACCCCTTTGCCTTCTCAACCTCGGTGTTGAGTTCTGCATCCCGCTGCTCGGCCTCCCTCTTCGCGTTGATACGCGCAATGTTCAGCTTGTTTCCAATCTCAATCTCTATGTTGGTGAGCTTTGCATCGGCTGTTGCTTTTTCAGCTTTGCGCTCGGTTTCAAGGACTGCTGTGGCAGCGTGAATCTTGGCAACCTCTTGCTTGGTCTTGCCCTGCTTCTCGGCTTCACCAACCTCACCCTTCATCCGGGCGTCTGCAACGTCGACTTTGGCCTGATTAAGTGCACCTTCGTGAGCTTTGCGAGAGAGGAAGGCGAAGTATTCACTGCCAGGCGTATCTTGGAGTTCTTTGACGTTGGCATTGTAGATGCAGAGACCTGTGCGTTACAAGTCAGCATCTGATATAGATCTGGATGAGTGCCTATCTTACCAAACTGGTCTAGTTCGCTCTGAACAGACTGTATGACTTTATCCTTGAATACCTTCCGCTCGCGAAACAGCTCTTCCATGGTCATAGTAGACACGATACCCCTCGTCTCACCCTCAATGATACCCTTCACAATATCTTGAACGTGGCTGCGGCCTTCGCTGCCGGCTACAGCCACGACGCCTTTGTTTGCGTTGGCTGTTGGCCGTCCGTCCGACTCGCCTGTCAAGAGAACAGCATATTTCTCAAGTGAAAGCATGTCGTCTGCGGGGCCAATGGTGAAGACGGCTGGTAGCGAGAAATTAAGCTTCTCCAAGGTCATGGCCTGGAGCGACATGGAGAAATCGAAAGGCGTGATACTGATTTTTGACACTTTCTGGAAGGGGTACACGAAAGCCTGCAACGTTTTAGCAACTCCACTATGTAATACGATGGTGAACCCACCTTCTTCTGAATCTTGACTTTTTCAATTCCTACACCCGTAACAACGAGGTAGGAATTGGGCTCAGCAACATGGTACCAAGGCATTTTTGTTGTTGATTTGCTATGGGCTGGTGTGAACCGTGTAGTTGTAAAGGCAGCCTATCGCTATCTGCTTGAGCTTGTGTAGGATATGGTGTTTCTCTCGAAAGAGCCCTGACCCGTATAAATATACGTTGCCGGATTTTGGGTAGAAGTAACCTTGGAACGCAATGAGCGAGTTCGAGTGAGTTGCCAAAGCTGAACTTGCTCTGTGGTGTTGAATATACAATCATGAGGCTGCAAATCAGAGCCTTTATAAAGGCGAACCATTCAGATGTTCGCTTCGATGCTCGCATAGCCCTGTAGCCCTGAGCGGCTGGTGTATGCCGTGATACCGAAAGCGTAACCGGTGTGAATGCACGGACCTTGCGTCAGCCAATGGTAGCCTTACACGGGCACCAGAAGTCAGCCTTGGACACAGCCACGCTCACCTGACCAAGCCGATCTCTGGGTTATGAGACCAGTGCTTACTTTGAAGAAACACCTCTCACCGAGCTCGGTGAACCTGACTGTCGACCCTTTGACTGCGAGAAACAGCTCTAATAGTCTCATGCTAAGAACTGAGAAGTACCTGGTTCGGGAATAGGCGCCAGAAACACCTCACAGCCACGATAGACCGGTCTGCAAACACGAACCTAAGCTTTCTTTCGCACTTCTTGCCTGTCCTTCCATCTATGCAGGTTATTGGGCGCCATCGCGCCAAGTTTCTCGGCCCGGCCAATACATGTGCTTCTCCTTTGGCATTCATCATTGGCTCAACTCCACTTCTTACAGTCTGGATACCTTAAAGGTTCAAGGATCACTGCGTCAAGGGGTGTTTGCGAACCGTACTAGGGTATTGGTATGACCTAGATCGTATGAGGCTGAGAGGCAGAAACGGCTGCGACGGGTAACATCGTCTTCCGACATCGCCACACAGAGCTGGCAGTGTCATCCCAGAGACAACCCAAGCCTTACCTGCTCCAAGTACTGGCGTGCTGCATCTCCCTTTAGCCTCTGGTGCCGATCATACGCCTTGTGTTTTGTCCCACCTTCAACCAACTCTGAATGCTGCTTGGCTAGACGCAACGATGTCGCAAAACGAGAAAAACGAACGTCCTCCATCCTACTCAGAAGTACCAAACTTCTCACGCCCAAATGCGCATCGAGGTCAGCAAATCCTCGACCAGTTGACCCTCACACGCGCACACCACATCCAAGCTGTCATTGACACCCACATCATCCCGCTCGTCGAGCAACGCGCCTCATATGGTATCGCACAAACAACCATTGCAATGTTGCCATCAGATATCCCTCTACCCGCCGTGCGAGAGAAATCGGAATTCAGCTTCGACACCGACACATCAAAGGCCGTAGAGGTTATTGGCTTTGCATCTGAAGAGGAGCCAAACATCGTACGTCTCGAAGGGCAGATGAACCGGACAGAGTTCTGGAGGGTTCAAGCAGTCATTGTAGAGCTGGAGAGGGTGCTGAGGGACAGCTTGAATGCAAGCCCACAGCTGAGGAGTCCACTTCGGGAGAGGAGCGAGTTTGAAACGCCACAAAAACAGAAGAGGAACTTCCTTGCCAAGTTCGTTGGAAAGGGTGAGGAGGAGCGGTCGCCAAGCGGTAACCCTGAGGTGGGCGTCAAGAAGATGGATGAGTCGGGGTTGGTTCTGGTCAAGGCGAGGTTGGAGGAGATTTCGTTGAGGACACTGAGTGACTTCGGACTGTACGACACCATGTCGAAACAGTGTGTGATCATTCGGATAGACGCAAGGTGTTAGTGGCAGGGCGTGGTAGTGTTCATGTACGGGTTTGTCAGCGGATGCAATGAACAGTACTGTGTAACGGTGGATCGGATAGCTGCATTGTAGAAAACTGTCAGACTACACTGCCACTGGGTATGTTCTCTTTCGTTACAACAATACCGAAACAAAATACTGAATGTGAACGTGAACGTGAACGTTTGATTGAGTGCCGTTCGGTCTTTCGACGTGACAGATAGCCATGACAGGTAGCAGCGCTGAACAGACTGATCGCGGTCGACGAGCTACCAGCTAGTAATAAACTGGAGTAAGCTTATTGCTGCGAGGCCCGCGGTATCGATTTGTCGATATTCCAAAGTCAGTAGACACATTGCATCTCGCCAAGTGGGTTGACTGCAGGAACGCTGATGCTGCCTAACTTTGGCTCATGTTTGCCAGGCCACTATTTCGAATACTACCACAAGGTTGGGCAGTTCGAGCACCAGATTATCTGGTGAAACGTGAGGTTGTGGTTGGTGATACGGGATATCGTGGGCAACTTCAAGTCTCAGCTGGCTTCTTCTCGCCCTGTGCGTCGAAACCAAGTTTCTCCAACTGCCGAACGAGCTCGTTGATCTTGATGACTTTCTCAAATTGCTCTGGCAGCAGTCCTTCGCCTTTCTCTTTCTTGTCCTTTAGCTCGCGCGCCTGTCGCAGCTTCTTGACAAGCTTCTTAGCTTCCTTCTCCTTTTCGGCCTCAGGGTCAACAGGTTTTGCAGGCTCCACAGGCTCAACAGGCTCGGCAGATTTCGCAGGCGCGGCAGGCGTCTCCTCGTCTTTGTCGGCGGCAGCCTTCTTCCTGGCTTCCCTGCGCTTGGCATTCTTGTTGGCTGCGTTGCCTGTCTTGGCAGGATCTTCTTCCTTCTTCAAGGCCTCGGCACCCGGCACACCGGCTTTGCCCCGGTTTCTGAAGCCTTCCGCGGTCCTGTTCTTGTAAAGCTCGACGTCCTCCGGTGGTCGGTAGCCCGGGCGCACGCGGATTTCCTTGCGAACCGAGCCGTCAGGGCGGACTGACGAGGGAATGTGACGTTCGCCAGTGGCGGAGGTGGTGATGCCAGCTCGCGAGACTGGAGTGCTCTCGACAGAAGGCATGTTGTGGTTCGGTGTGCCGTGTGGTGGAGAGAGTGGGTGGAGAGAAGGGATTTGGTGGGGTTGTGTCGAACAATGATCGTAGCCGTGCTGCATCAAACGCAGAGCAAATCGGTTCCCGGGCGATGCAATGCCGTGGTCGGTGGGCGTCACGCAGTACTTGGGATTGGGCGCAAGAGCCCTTGAGCGTGCTCCCGGTCAAGTTGCGCGTGATGGGGAAATCACTTTTGACGTCGAGGATGGAGTTGTCGAAGCGGAAGGCGTGGAGCCAATCAGGGCTGCCGTAATCGCCGTGCCGATTCTCTTGTTCTCTTGTCGACAGCAGTCGCTGCGGCTCGCCCAACCTCCAATCCCCCCAGCAGCACCACCACCACATCCGTCCCCGCAGCCTCCCGAGCCCCGCAAACACCTTCGCAATGGCCGGCGTAAGTCAATTGGAGAATCCTTGGGGCCACGCACCCGCGAACCCGTGAGCCCGTGAACCCGTGCTAACAGCGCCGTGTGCAGTTCGCGAACACCGTCTACAAGCAAGCCAACCCCTACGAAGAAATTACGACTGAACCCTACTGACCGTCAACCACAGCACTGTCATCAGGAGTAACGTCACTCTTCTCGGTACCGTTTTCGCCGCGGCCTTCGGCATGCAGCTGTATGTCGCAATCCCGGACTGAAGCTGGAGGAGAATGGGGTACTGAGACTAGGCACAGGGCTTTCGACACCGGCTCCGAGCGCATCTGGGACAACATCAACCGCGGCGTACGTGCAGCCATGTAGTTCAGACGCCTCAGGCTAACGATACGCGCAGCGTCAATGGAAGGACATCAAGCAGCGATACATCGAGGCGGCCGAGGACGACGAGTAGGGTGCACCAGGAGAACGCAGCAGACTTGACATGGACGGACCTTTCCTACGCTTCTTCGAGACGGGCACTGTACATTGAGGTGTATTCTACAGCTTGCAAATACCAGGACAAAGTGCTGATCATTCTGTTGTCCATTCTGTGTCTTCGTGGCCCGGTGCAGCCTGCGCTCTCTGGGGCGACTGCGAGGAGACTGACGTGTGATTCTTTCAAGATCGTTGGTGCATTATATGGTCTGCTTTTTCATAGCTTCGCCAAGTGTTCTTGGTCAATGCACCTCTTTACTGGTATGCGCAAGCCTCCCATGACCTGTTCACTCAGAGAGAAGAGGCAGAAAGCGGGAAGGGGGAAGCGGGAAGCAGAATGCAGGAAGCAGAACGCAGGAAGCAGAACGCAGGAAGCAGAACGCAGGAAGCAGAACGCAGGAAGCAGAACGCAGGAAGCAGAACGCAGGAAGCAGAACGCAGGAAGCAGAACGCAGGAAGCAGAACGCAGGAAGCAGAACGCAGGAAGCAGAACGCAGGAAGCAGAACGCAGGAAGCAGAACGCAGGAAGCAGAACGCAGGAAGCAGAACGCAGGAAGCAGAACGCAGAACTTGGTTGCAGAATCAACATAGGCTTGTAGTCGGGGCAGACGTAATATGCCTGTCTTTGTACAAAGTACTGCGACAAGCTGGGTGCAGTTACCGCGGTCGCGGGGACTTCCTTATGCATGGGTGCTATGACATAGCTCTGGAACTTTCACCGGCCTGCTCGCCTGCTTGCCTGCCTGACAACGCAACAGTCCTGCGGCCAACGCCAGACTCCACTTCCCCCAAGCTGTGGCAGGACCACGATCTTACTAATAGCAATTGTCTCCTACTCACTCGGATTACCGTTAGCCTCACACGCACGTCGACAGCCAGCCCCACTACCCCCCCCCTCCTCCTCCTCCCCCCCCTCCACCCTCCACCCTCCACCCGCTGGAGTTTGGGTGCGCCATGTACATATCGCCGCTGGAGCAAGAGCTCTGCCGTAACCTCCGCGAACTGCCTCGACGGCACAACTACCGATTCACACCAGAAGCCGACCGAGACCTGCGCGCTATCCTCTTTCGCTCCCTCGCCGGACACAACGCCCACCTCCCACTCTTCTTCCCCTCTGGGCTGCCTACCGACCGAGAGCAGCCATGGAGCCTGCGAGACGCGCAGGGAGCCGTAGAAGGCGCCGAGTATACGGCTGCAGCAAAGGGAAAGCCGTGCGGCCACATCTTCAAGAACGGCGAAGCTACCTACCGGTGCAAGACATGCACAGACGATGACACCTGCGTTCTCTGCGCGCGCTGTTTCGATGCCTCAGACCACGACGGCCACCACGTCATGGTTAGTGTCTCACCCGGCAACTCCGGCTGCTGCGACTGTGGCGACGACGAGGCTTGGAAACGGCCTGTTCATTGCAACATACACTCCGTGGATGCAGAGTCTAGCAACAAGGCAGCTGGGAAAGCAAAGGAAGGCCCATCGCTGCCTGATGAATTGCTCGAGAGTATGCGCACGACGATTGCAAGGGCTCTCGACTATCTTATCGATGTCTTCTCTTGCTCTCCAGAACAGCTGCGTTTGCCCAAGACCGAGGAATCCATCTTGCAGGACGAGCGCAATTCACGCCTCACCTCAAAATGGTACGACCCGGGTGATCAGCCGGAAGAAGCTCAGGAATACTGTCTGGTCTTGTGGAACGACGAGAAACATACGGTGAATGATGTTCAGGAGCAGGTCGCTCGCGCTTGCAAGCAGAAACAGGCATTTGGCCTCGCAAAGGCCCATGAAGTCAACGACGTTGGACGCAGTGCTGTCGTATACAGATCAGATCTCAAGGAGCTTCTTCGCATGGCCAAGATCATTGAGGAGATCAAACTGACCGTGACTATTCGATCCGCACGAGATACTTTCCGAGAAATGATGGGCGGTGCTATCGTGGACTGGATCTCAGACATTGCTGGGTGCAGCGCAGGCGATGACCATCAGGTGCTACGCCGTACCGTTTGCGAAGAGATGCTGAAGCCATGGCGCATCGGGAGCGCAGCGTCCAACGAAAGCATTGGCAAAGACGGCCTGGATGACCACGAACTGGAAGACAGAGAGAACGAGGAGATGAGCTTCTTCCGAGGACTGATGCCTATCCAGCGACGGGCTCAAATTATCAGGATAAGACGGCAGCGGACAGCTGATAGAACGGATGACACAACAGCCTCGGATGACGAGTTTGACGATGGAGATGACGAGGGTGAAGGTACCGCTGACGCTGGCGAGGAGATGGACATCGATGAAGTCGGCGCTCAGGACAATGATGGAGACGTTGAGATGGAAGCGTTTGAAAGCGCAGATGAGGCTCTCGAAACGTCAGAAGCCACTATGGCAGGGTATCCTGCTCCTCCTCCACCACCTCCTCCGCCTCCTCCGCCACTGCCCCAGTCTACAGCGGGGCAAAGATTGCAAAACGAGCAGAGTGACACGCCTGCAGAATCGGACAGCGAGCCCCTGATGACGGTACCTGGCACGCCTCATACGCGGTCGCTGCCACTGAGGCCATCTCGGCCCCCACAGTACTGGCTAGAGAAACCAGAAGGCTACGGCAGGAGGCCTGGAACGCCCGCTCACGAGGATCTTTGGCAACGCTTACGTCTCGATCGCTTGATCCTGTATGATCTACGCATGTGGAAGCAGCTTCGAATCGGCATACGTGATGTCTTCATCAGCACCGTGGTATCAATCCCCGAGTTCAAGCGCCTTTTGGGATTAAGGTTTGCTGGTGTATACACAGCTTTGGCACAGCTGTTCCTTATTGCTGACCGAGAGCCGGACCACTCCATCATCAACCTATCTCTTCAGATGTTGACGACGCCATCAATAACATCTGAAGTCGTTGAACGCGGCAACTTCCTTACAAACTTATTTGCCATCCTGTATACCTTCCTGACTACTCGCCAAGTCGGTTACCCAGCCAACGTTGACCCCAAGGCAACCCTGGCCTTTGAACAAGGAGCTGTGACAAATCGACGGTTGCATCACTTCTTCATGGATACAAAGTATTTGTTGGCTTCAGAGTTTGTGCAGGATAAGATTCGCGAGCACCCAAGGTATCTCTCGCAGTTCTTAGATCTGGTTAAGCTACATCAGGGAATCTGCCCCAATCAGCGTGCTATTGGCGAGCATCTCGAGTTTGAATCAGAAGCTTGGATCAGCGCGTCCCTCATCACCAGAGAGATCAACAAGCTGTGTCGACACTTCGCAGATTCATTCACCTGGAGGAATGAAGAAGATGCCACAAACATCTGCCGTGCCATTCGGACTACAGCAGAAGTCGTGACCATCAACTCGTTGGGTGCTGAGCGAAAACGCTTCGATCAAACTGAGCTCAAGGACGAGACTAGATTCAAGACCCTGGAAGTCTTTGAGTTTGACGCTGAGCCATCAACATTCTTCGGTCCTCAATACAAAGTCGTCGACTTCGTTGTTGCCAAGGAACATTTGAGCTTTCACCATGCTCTCCACTACACGCTTTCCTGGCTGATCGATCGAGCACGAAGTATGCCATCGGAGCACGTGCGACAACTGCTTCTCTTCACTCGCGACGAGCTGCAGATTCGAGCCAACTCTATTGCCATCTCGTCACACCGACCGGAAGATTATCTGCTTGCCGTTTTCGACTTTCCTCTTCGAGTGTGTGCATGGTTGGCTCAGATGCGAGCAGGTATCTGGGTCAGGAACGGTATAACATTACGGCACCAGATGACCCAGTACCGCGGTGTGTCTCAAAGGGACGTTTGTCATCAGAGAGATCTCTTCCTTCTCCAGTCTGCTCTGGTTCTGTGCGATCCTTCGGTGTTTTTGGCTTCAATGATTGACCGTTTTGGACTCAATGGATGGATGACGGGCAAGTATGAAGCTAGTCAACATGGCTTCGAAGACACCCAGGCCGTCGACGTAGTTGAAGACTTCGTACATCTTCTGATCATACTGCTCAGCGATCGCACCTGCCTCATTCCTGCGGGAAAAAATGGTGGATCGCACCTCTCCGCTATGCGGCGAGACATCGCGCATGTTCTATGCTTTAAGCCGCTCTCGTTCTCTGACATGACTGCACGATTGTCAGATCGGATACAGAACATGGACGAATTTTCCGATGTCCTTCATGAGATGACGCGGTTTCGAGCACCCGAAGGCTTGTCAGACAGTGGCACTTTTGAATTGAAGGAGCAATATCTCGACCTGATCGATCCCTATGTTCACCAATATAACCGCAACCAACGAGAAGAAGCCGAAAACATTTACAAGAACTATAAGGCCAAGAAGACCGGAAAGCTAGCCAGCAACATTGTGTTCGAACCAAGTCTTCAACCCGTCATGTCCGGCCTCTTCCAGAACATCGCAGGTTTTACGAGGACACCACTCTTCACTCAAGTCATGTACTACCTCCTAGGCTACGGTCTGAAAGTGGCGGTCGCGACACCAAACATACCTGCAACACGTGTGGAGACGTATACCCAATTCGTGCTCCAGCTGCTTCTCGTTGCCATACTCGAAGACAAATCTGAGCAACACGATTGGTCTGAAGAGATGCCTGATTCTTTCGTGGCTTCTATACTCACCAAATCAGCAAACGTTGGCATAGCCGAGCACCCAACCATCTTGTCGCTTCTACTGGCTCTACAGGAGAAGGAGGAATACAAGAGCTGTGAATCGAAGATCACGTTGATTCTACACAGGCTGAAACAGCGACAACAACACAAGTTCATTATTGCAGCTGCGGCTCTCAACGTCCCAACCGATAGGATGGACACTGCATCACCGGCCAGCTTTGGACTTGAGGAGAAAGAGCTGAAGAAGCAGCAGGCTTTGGATCGGCAAGCGAGGGTCATGGCAGCCTTCAAGGAGCAGCAAGGCAAATTCATGGCCAATCAAGATTTTGACTGGGGAGAAGACGACTTCAGCGATCTGGAAGACGAAGATGGTGGTCTTGTCGCCGAAGAGAAGACATTCAAATATCCCTCCGGTACATGCATCTTGTGTCAAGAGGAGACGAACGATCAAAAGCTCTACGGTACCTTTGGCTATGTCTCGGAGAGTCGCATACTCCGACAAACTGATCTGCAAGATGATGATTGGGTGGACGAAGTCACGCAAACTCCTACCAGTCTCGATCGCTCAGCCGATGAGGTTAGACCTTTTGGGGTTTCAGGGAAGAACAGACAAACAGTCGAGAAGGTCAACGCCGGCGGAGAACGTGTCGCGACAGAAAGACAAACCCTTGGTAAAGGCTTCCCTCGTGCACACGTCAAGTCGGGCCCAGTCTCCACCGGTTGCGGGCACATCATGCACTACACCTGCTTTGAGGTTTACCTGCAGGCGACTCAGAGACGTCACGTTGGTCAAATTGCGAGGAACCACCCTGAACGTCCCGAGTTCAAAGAATTCATGTGCCCGCTCTGCAAGGCTCTGGGCAACATGTTTTTACCAATCATATGGAAACCGAAGAAGATCTTGCATCCTGGTGCGCTGGAGACGACAACGTCATTCGATGATTGGCTTGAGACCCGCGTTGCAACAATACACAAGAACTTCGAGGACGACCGGGGCAAGGCATCAGCCGCAGAGCTCGGTCAAGACAGAAAGAATTTGTATGAATATGGTCAACATGACTTTGTTCAAAGCATCGCCGGCCATCTTCAGGAGCTCGTTAGGTCACCTGTATTCCCACCGCCTGCGCAACCGGCGGCAGCAGCGCACCGGTTTCAGATCCCAGCTTTCTTGGGCGGAGCGCCGCGAGAAGCGGAACCAGAACCTGCACCGCCAGCAACTCAGATAACGGAGCTGTTCAAAGTATATCAACGACTCCGGGATACTTTCCGTTCAAACGATATTCAGTCTGCCTTCACACATCTGCCCATGCCGGGAGCTGATATCGAAGATCTGACGCACACGGATTCTCTTGCACAAGCCCTAGGACACTCAATTTCAGCGGTAGAGATTGCTCAACGGGGGGTTCAGTCAGACTTTGTTAGGGGCACACTGATCGACAAAATCCCCTCACAGACCTTGACCCACCTCCAGATTTTATCTGAAACTGTCACATCTTACGTCACGATTGGCAGTCTTGGAAACCGGGGATCAAGCTTGACCGGTATCGAGTACCTTCGGACTCAGTATGAGCAGATTCGTCAACTGTTTGTAGGCCACCCGGGTGTATTCGACCCTGAAGTCCTTCCTCTCGATCTCAAAACGGTCACGCCTCTCTTGTGTCACGATCCGTTTGTGTTCCTCACACAATGCGCGGCTGGTATTGTGCCAGCTACTGACCTTGATATTCACCACATATTGCGTATGTGCTACCTGTCAGAGATGGTAAGGGTTGTTCTAGCGTACACCAAAACCACAGAAGGCGAGCAAAACGCACCCCACTTCCAGCAACCAGAACGGTTCATCAATTCTGATAAGGTTAGTGGCGGCCTCTTCTCCCCTGGCCAGCTAAACAGCCTTCTCTTCTTCGTCTGCGCCGTCTACAACGTAGCCAGCATGGACGACGCACCCGCATTACTGGACATCGACAACATGCCGATCCCCGACCAATTCAAACACCCCGACTTCCTCTACTTCATGCATACCATGATATCCTCCTATGCGCTTCCCTTCCTCCGCAAAGCCGCCATCCTCATGCACGTCCGGTACGGTATCGAGCTACCCCACATTTCGATGGACCAGGTTGATGAGTCGGAACTTTCCCGCCTCACCACACTCCTGCGTCTTCCCTCTCTGCATGAGTTGTTCTCCTCTTTTGCCGCACGATCCAGCTCAGGGTACATCACGCGCTCCATCGTTGGTGGCTGGGTGCGACACCTGCTCTGGGCACAAGCAGGGAACCAGCCGCTCCGCCCGACAATCTCACTCTCGCATCCGGCGATTTTCGAACTCGTCGGCCTGCCCAAGACATACGATATGCTCACCGATGAAGCGATACGTAGGAAATGCCCCACGACGGGCAAGGAGCTTACCGATCCAGCGCTGTGTTTGTTCTGCGGCGAGATCATGTGCAGTCAGGCTGTGTGCTGTATGACAGGCAAGGGGCAGAGGGGCGGGTGCAATCAGCATCTTGCCAAGTGAGTGTTCTCCTCCCATCCCATTTTACATACACTAACGACAGATGCAGATGCGGCGGCCAAATCGGCATCTTCATCCACATCCGCAAGTGCATGGTTCTCTTCCTCAACAAGAACCACGGCACCTGGGCCGTCGCGCCGTACCTGGACAAGCATGGCGAAGTGGACCCCACGCTGCGACGACACCAGCAGTTGTTCCTCAACCAGAAGCGCTACGACGCCTTGCTGAGGAAAGTGTGGCTCGACGGCGGCATCCAGAGTCTGATTGCGAGGAAACTCGAGGGCGACATCAACAACGGCGGGTGGGAGACGTTGTAGGCGAGTACGGCCAAGGGATGATAGAGGAGGGTATGCACGAATGAATGGGCCGCGGAGACTACAGAGCATCATCACGGCGTTGAGCGTATACAGTATATATAGTACATAAGAGTTCGGCATCACTCGTTCACCATTTTATGTCTGTCCATCACGCCTCCACTCTGTAGTGGTTCTGCAAGATTTCGGTAATCGCGGCTTGTCATTGTACATGGGAGCGCTCCTTCTACTCGAACGCGTAGCATAGCGTCCCGATAGTTATATATACAAAACGTCATATCTACATTGATGGTATTACGCATATCCTACAGGTAATCTTTCCGCTTCCACTTCCACTTCCACTTCCTCCTACGACGGCGTCCACGGGACGAATTCCCCGCTCGAAGTCTTAGCCGCAGCTTCAGCACTGGCGGCGCTCTTATCGTGCTCTTGGTTGGCGTCGTCCGCGGCTTCGATTTCCAGCTTACTTTCCACCGTATCGTGTGCCTCGTTGTTTGCTGTCTCCATGTCCGCTGTTGGCATACTCTTGATGGGTTCCTTTGCCTCGGGAGCTTCTGCAGCGCTGTCTTGGCCCAGGAAGCCGAATTCAACGTCTGCATCTGCGGGCCGTGGCTGGGAATGTGACTGAAATGGTTCCAGCGCTCCATTGACGCCCTCGACGAGCGGGACATGGTCAGACGAGTCTTCGTCGCCGGCCCTGCGTCTCCTCGACACAGGTACGGTCCCCTTCTCCCTGCGCTCGTCATCGACGCCCACGCGACTAGCCACGATCTGGCGCCAGCGGCGCACCTCGCGGATCCCCTCGCCAAACTGATCCATGCCGTACACCATCTGCATTTCGCGGCCCAGCCGGCCGCTGCGTGCCATGTCGAATTCCTTGATCACTTGGTCCAGCAGGTGCAGCGTGTCGACGGAGAACTCAATGGCGCCGTTGTGCATGTCTGTCAGCAGGGAGACGAGCAGCGGGTACGAGGATTGCTGCAGCCAGGCTGTGCGGAGAAGTTGTGTGTAGAGTGCGGTTGTGGCGCCGAGGGCGTAGGACGAGCGGCCGAGGCTCTTCATGGTGGGTAGGATCGAAAGCGGCAAGGGGGAGGCGGGGAAGTGTGTGCGGAGGGTGGTGAGCGCGGTGAGAAGGTGGTGCGGGTAGTTTGCGAAGAGGATTTTGGGATCCGTCGTCGTGTTGGTAGACTTTGGGGTTCGAGATTTCCGGGGCGTAGGCTTGTTAGTGCCGTCGAGATCTAGCTGGCGGATCAAGTCAAAGACTTCGCGGTGCAGGACGTCCCAGAGGTCGCGGTCGGTTTTGGCGGACTTGAGGAGGTCGTCTACGCGGGTGCGCTCTCTCACGCGTGCTTCGTTCAGCTTTGCGGCTTTCGCGCTGACATCTTTCTTCCTCACCGCCCGCATCTCTGCACGCTTCATCTCAGGAGGGCGCGTTCCCCTCAAGATATGCTGTGCCATAGTCTGAAGGTCTTGTCTAGGCTTCCTGCTCTTCAGCTGTTCAGTGCTTGACCGGTTCCACTCTCTCGCCAGGTTTGGGTTGCCCTTCAGCGCCTCATCGAAGATCTTGTCCAGGTTCGCTGGGTTGTCCTCATCGTCAGGCTCCCAGTATTCGTCAGCAATGGCGTCGATCTCGACTTCGTGATCCTTCTC
Organism: Ascochyta rabiei; assembly: GCF_004011695.2. Lineage (NCBI taxonomy): Eukaryota > Fungi > Ascomycota > Dothideomycetes > Pleosporales > Didymellaceae > Ascochyta > Ascochyta rabiei. Next base: position 1,054,135 of record NC_082405.1, read on the forward strand.
GTCTTGACGGCTGCCACGTGCGTTGAACTTCCTGTACAGCTTCTCAAAAGCAGCGCGCTCAGAGCCGGTGATTGTTGTTTTGCGCGCGGGCTCCAGGTCGTCGAGCGCCGGAGGCAGGTCGTCTTTGTCCTCAAAAGGAATGTCTTCGACAGCTGCTGCGTCATCTGGACGACTGTAGCGCGAGATGTTGCGACGTGCGATAGGCTGGGCGGCGGGCTTCCATTGCTGGATCGTGGCTGTCTGGTACAGGAACGGCAAGAGCGTCTTGGTGGTGGGTATACGAGATCGAGAGAGTGCTCGAAGAGTACTTGAGCATGCAGACATTGACAGAGAGAAATGTGGTATGGTGCAAGAGGCGAAACGGTGCAATGGCAACAGGCGATGATGAGGCGTGATCCCAAAACTTTTGGTCGACGCGTTAATCGCGTTAGGCAGGGGTCTAAGCGCGACTTGCTCTATGAAGTAACTTTCGAACGCCATCGACGACAGGTCAGCACTACCGAACCACCTAGCCAGAACTCGACATGGTCCGTGTCTGACTGGGATCTTGCTGCAGTTTCCGGGTGCATGGTGGATGCACTGGTGAACGTTCTCGCAGCAGAGGTTGCACATTTGCACGGAGCGGCGTCAGACAGGTCATCAAATTGAGTGAGTTTTTGGACTTGTAGAGATGGCCTGTAGACTGCTACTTGGACTCAACAACAACCTCCGACCATTACCATGCTCCAAACTCGAGTCAAACCCAGACAAATCCTTGAAGCAACGCTAAGAAGCCAAGGAAAATGAAGCTAAAATTCAAGTAAAAGCAAGAACGCCCGCTGTCGTCGATTTGGTATATCTCAAGGCTTAACAGCCAGTGGCGCAATGCTAACTAATTTCAAGCAAAAATCATCATGCAAATGCTCAACGATTGCGTCGTTGCAAACAGAATGCCGTCTCGGGTATCCGAAATACGAGTGGATCAAGCCTACTCGGGGTATCATCGAAAGGGGTCCTCTCCATCGGCCAAATCAAATGCGAAACGAGGTGTTGTGTGGTGGTGAACCAAGTTGGAGATGTATATCGTAGCGCCAGATCAGAAATATTCGTTATGTTGTTCCATGGCCGTAACTTCGTGTGTGAGATGGTTGAGTTGTATAAGGGAGATGCAAGTGTTGAGTTGTGACGAGAGTTAAGATCGGTTCTCAACAGCTTGATGTTCGCCAGTTGCCACAGCCACGAGTGCATCGAGTCGTCTCATGTCATGGACGCCTGCAGGAGGTGACGGTTGTCCAAGTGTGGTAGGTGCTCTCTCAGGCTCGCGCTGTGGTCTGTAGGTGGAACTAGAACTCGAGTTGGACAGTGTATGGCGATGATACGATTGGTAGCCGGTATGCAGTGGATGCGGCCTATCCATGATTGAGGCTGCAGGCTTGTATTCGTCCACATGTGTCCCTGGAGGATGTGCTTCAACGAAGCCGTTGCTGTGCACGATTGCAGGATGGTACTCGCTCATTGTGGTATTTCCAGGGGTTGGGACACCTTCGCTACTGCTGGAGTCCTCGGGAGACGTGCGCTGAATGGCTCGTACCGGTTGAGTGACTGGTTGACCGGCGGGTTGGCTGACAGGCCCGTTGTACCAAGCTTGTCGCTTGTTTCTGCGAGGCGTAGCAGGCAGTTCCTGAGGGTTACGCTCGAGCTCAGCCGGATGTATCTGTAGTGGCTGGGGAACATGAGAAGGCTGTTGATGGCTGAAGTAACCATGAGGTGCAGTCATTGGCCGTGTTGTAGCCGGTTGTCCATTCGGTGGGTACTGCGACCACGACTCACGTGGGGACGCTGATCCGGTAATGTCCAGACGGTTGATGCCCCTTTGCATTGTATCCTCCCAGGAAACACTCATGCGCTTCCTGTGGCCAACGCCTGGTAGAGGCTCGATGGGTGCATGATAGGTGAGGGGGCGTTGTGGTGCCTCGATATGCACAGGACCTTGTTGGGGACGTGATAGAGCTAGTGGAGGAGGCGCGTAGTCGAAACTTTCAATACCAGGAAGTCTAGTTTGCGATGCAGCAGGCTGCGATGTATACGACGGACGGTCTGCGTCGGGTGTTTGGTGATACCCAAGCCCGCTGGTCGCTGGTCGCGGTCCCGTGTATGTTCCTGGATGCCAAGTGCGTCGTCTCCAGTCTGCGTCGGCATTTGATTCCCTCCTCTGTCCAGGGAAGCTCGATACTACTGGACTGCCGTAAACACTACTCTGAGTCGAGAACGTGGAGGCGGCCGAAGATTGTAGCGGCGACATGTACGGTGGAGGTACTTGTCCGGGCGGTCCTGAAAAAGGGTTGCTGTTGGACAAGCGGCGTCCAGGTGGTGGACCGGCCCATGAAACCGGTCTCGAAGAAGTTGACGCCGGTGACTGAATGGCAGAGCCAAAGTGAGCAGGGCTGCCAGCGACCGTAGAGTATGTAGCTGACGTGGGTGTTGTAGGGGCGTTTGATTGAGAGTCGTACTCGACGATCTGAGGTCCAGGGCTGCCCATCAGCGGTGGGTTGTAGGCTTCCATGGTCTGAAGCGACAGACGTGCTCTCGCGGAGTCGTCGCTAGCCATGGCAAGCGGTGGGGGTCGGCGCCGCGAATCTGGAGACTGTGCCACGCTCATGGCGGAAATAGTAGACGTGATGCTCGAAGTGGAAAGATTTCTGCTATGCCCTCTACTGTGCCCACCCATGCTTCCAAGAGTGTTGGCCCTAGAGCGAGGCCCAGGAGGCCTGACGCGGTCCGTTCTGATCTGTCTCTGAAATCGTGTGCCAGTCGCAGCGAGCGATTCCGCGGGTATGTCTTCATTTACGTGGACAGTCTGCGCGTGTTGTCGAAGGTTGTCGAGTCGTGAGAAGCGCCGAGAGCAGTGGCATTGGAAGGGTCGTTCGCCGGTGTGTTTACTGCCAGTAGTCAGCAAGAGAATGCCCAAAGGTTTGTTCTCGGACGTACCGGATGTGTCGGGCCAGGTGCTCGCTTCTTGTGAAGCTTAGGTTGCACGGAGGGAACTCGGTGCAGAAGAAACGCTGGCCTTTTTTCTTCTTTGACGGCCTGCCACTTTCGCTGGTTGCACTCTCGTTGTCGGAAGCGTCTTTGTCGTCGTCTTCGTCGCCGTCGCCCATTTGCACATCTTCTGCCGCGTCTACGGACTGCGTCGATGTGTACGACTGCCCTCTGCTCAAGTTGCTTTTGGTCGAAGGGGTCTCACTGAGTTCGCGCGAGGGTGTGAAGGGCGAAGAGGGCAAGGGTCGCTGTCCAGCGATGCCAATGAAGCTGTTGCGTGTGGGTGTCTTGAGCGAGGGGTCCTCGGCTCTTGTTTCGTCGCCACGCTTCGAGTCTTTGTGGAACCTAGGGTCTGGTCGTGGGGTGGTAGGGGTTGTTTCTTCGCCAGAGCGTGCTGGTGGCGGCTCGGGCACCGTCAGGGTGGTGTTGACTGCTTGGAAGCTCGACATGTTGGGCTGGTTCAGCAGCTGTAAGGTGGGGAGAAGGGTCCCGTGTGCCTGTCGAGCTGAGCACTGGGGACGCTGGTGGTCCGGGAGTACGTGTAATGCGAGCGCACTCAACGGGCGACGACAGCACTCCAGAAGGCAGGCGAACCAGTACCTGAGCGTGAGTGTAGGGACTGTTCCCGGGTGTGGTGACTAGACTGCTTGGTGTACCGTGGGTCGTGGCTGCTTTGACGCGGGACCAGGAAGGCTGAAACGGATGTGATGACGAATGGAGAGCCGTGTTGTAGTAGCAACATCCGGACGCAGCGCGCGAAGAGGGGAAACGCAAACAAAGAAGCGTAGGTCAGAAGCGCCAACCTAGTCGTTGCGTCGTCAGTCGTTGCGTCGTGAGTAGTCAGCGGCCAGTGGTCAGGCCTTTGCCTCGTGTCGAGAGGTGCAGCGGCGGTGATGATGCGTGAGCGACGGGTGCTCGGAGTTTGGTGGAGGTATGCGATAAGGTGCAGACGGGTGCCGGGGAGGGGGGCCCCTCTTGGAACGCGGACTCGATGCACGCACGCACGAGCTGGCGCGGGCAGAGGCAAGCAAGTAGACAGGCAAGCAGGCAGACAGGCAGACAGGCAGACAGGCGGGCAAGCGAGTGTGCGCTGTGCGCTGTGCGCTATGCGCTATGGACGGTGGTGCTGGAATGCGGCTCTCAGGTCGCAGAGAGCTAGCAAGGCCTCTGAAGCCAGGAGACAGTGTCGTGCAGGAAGCAGCGGGATTGGGGGATTGGGGGATTGGGGCGCTGCACAAAGATGAGCTGAACCCCAAGGAAGGGAAGGGCCAAATGGACCGCTGTGCTGGACGGTGGAGGGGTTGGTAAGGCACGGGCAGAGTTAGCGGCTGTATTGTCGCGCCCGCCCTGATGCTGGCCTGGAAGGCTGGGGTTGGATTTAGAGACCGATCTGCCACCGCTGCCACCACCCAAAGACAGCCTGCTTAGTCGTCCGTGGTGAGCTGCGAGATCTGCAGCAGACCTCTCGAGTCGCAGACGCGCAGTCGTGCAGACGCGCAGACGTGGCTTGGCTGCAGATGCCCCTCCAAGCCTGTGAGCATACGCCGCCGAGTCAGTCTCGATGGTGAAAGAAGGCCGGATGCTGATCGCTGGACATTGACATTGAACACTGGACATTGAACACTGAACGCTGAATGCTGAATGCTGAATGCTGAATGCTGAATGCTGAACGCTGAATGCTGAACGCTGAATGCTAAACACTGAATGCTAACCACTGAATGCTAACCAAACGCTCATCGTCGTACTGCACACTGCACCCCAAGTGCTGAGTAGTGAGTACCTACTGCACTACAGAGTCCCAGCAACTTCGTAACCGGCCATTCTTGCACGCCCCTCGTGCCAGGACCCACGGCAGCAGGCTGCTGAGTGCTCACGCAAGCGGGGCTTCTGGATAGTGTCTGCCTCCCGGCATACTACGAACGGACATGCGCCCTTGCCTTGTCCATGTCGTTTGGCTTAGCTGAGTGCGACCTCCACTTGAAGCTGGCCGTGGCTGGCATGGAGGCGTGCTCGACTTCTGTCGACATGGATGACGAAACCACAACTGCCACTGCCGCGCTTCACACATGACTACCTGACTGCCCTCGATTACGAGCAACTCTCGTGGACCGCGCCGCCTTATCCCAACAGATGGGCTGCATGCCTTCAAGGCCCCCCGTAAGCAGACGAGCTGCTGCGAGCCTGGCGTGAATCTCCCTAGCGAAGCTGACCCTCTCCCGACCTAGCAATTGGCTCACCAACCCGGCTCCTGCAAGCTAGCAGCCTACACAAGCGCCGCTGCAAGGGGGGGCTCGAGTATCACCCCCACATCATCTGTCTTGTACCTTTGTACCTTGCTGAAGCGAACGACTAGCAGCCGGTCGTGATAAAACCGGCCTTTGCTCTGGAAAATCCGACTTGTTGTGCCGAGACCAGCACCGCCCGTCGCAGAGTGAGGCTTGCCTCCACCGCTCACAGGCCCATCCTCTGGCCTTGCAGACACGAGCGGAAAAATTCGCTTCGGCAGTCCTCAAGGTGTAGGTATGCGCTCTTAGTGACTGGAGCTTCGACACTCAAACCCAGATTCGGACGAGCCAAACGTTCCTGGACCTCGAATCGGTGGAACGCTATCAAGCACTAGCCCAGCTTTTGGCAAGTGTTCCCGCGGTCATCTGATGGCGTTCTTGGACGCGCATCCAGGGCCATGCTCTCTGCCCACGCAGACCTGCCACCGACCAAGTTTGCAGCGTATCACGGTAATGTTGACATGCCATCGAGTCAGGGTTGCAATAAATCTCGATATGGTTTCGTCAGCATACATGTACCATGCCACGGTATCGCAGCTGCTCCACGCAAGGAAAGGCAGCCGGCAAGCTTGATGAAACACTTAGCAGTTATGCGAGCTACCGGCTCATGCAACCTCGCCTTAGCTGGCGAAACAGAAGCAGTGATCAGCCGCCATCAGGTGGTCCGTGGTGGCGATGGCTGCATGGTGTTGAGTTGCAGAGCTGGGCACTCTCGACCCGCCGGCAGAGGGCTTGACGTTCAAGCAACGACGCGGCACAGCGTCGCATAGCCTGCCTGACGGGGCCGCGCGCAAAAGTAAGATTCTGGAGACCGTCAGCTGCGCCCAAAAACAATGGTGACTCACCATCGCCCACTGACGCCCCTACACCATCAAACCTGGTGGTCCACGGACATCGCCGGCGCAAAAAATCAAGTCAGGGCCGAACCGGAGTCGAACCGGTGACTTCGGGATTTACTGCTTTGGAGGGCTGCAATCCTACACTCTACCACTGTTGGCTGTTAGACGGGGCTTTCAAATATGGTGTTTTGAGATAACTAACCTGAGTTACCGACCCGTTGGTAGATGTTGATGCAGGAATCTTGAATATCAAATTATATAATTCCTTTGAAAATTGGGGACCACTCCTGGTCTAGCGGGCACCCTTGCAATACATCTCCACTCATCGGTCGTCGAACACAGCATTCCGATCACCCCTTCGTAATGCTGCCATACCCAACAGCGACAGGATAGCAGAAACGTAAAGCAAGGCACTGCAAAGCGCACGTGGTCCATGGTGTGGATGAGTAGCAGAGAAAGACGCGCAGTTGGTGACGGCGTCGATTAAACCGCGCTGCAACACCATTACAACAACAGCACATAGCATCGCTACCCGAGTATTTCGCCGCGAGAGAGAGAGAGAGAGAGAGAAACGAGACACGCAGGGGAGCTGCAGTGAGAAGGTCCGGTTTTCCCGACCCTAGAAGTCGTGGTATTGCGGATGCTTGGGGTTGCGCTTACTGCATCGCTGCGCTTGAGCGCTGTGACATCTTCTAACCCTCCGATTGTCACCCAGCTCATACCCTTCAGCATCCCAGGGCGTCAGTGACGGAAAATTTCACACTGCTGATGCACACTGTGTAGACAACCCCAGCTTTCAGACTTCGAGTCTAGAGGGTTGGGTCCGGGACTCGTGGAATCTGGGTTTCTATTCTCCACGGCTTGCACCTTCCACGTCTCGTGTGTGGTGTCCTCTCCATCCTCGCATCTGTCGTGCTGTTTTACTGTTTTCGGGGGGGAGGAAGTAAGGAAAAGGAGAGAGGGAAAGAGAACATCTTGGCATATCTCGCACGACAGCACGCATGCATCCCAGCGGGTCCAAACAACTGCGTTTCAGCATCATGCATGTGGGGGGTGTTGTGGAGCCATGACGGGCGTGGTCGTTCGTAGCACATTGTGCTTGTGCGACGGTGGACAGCCCGCGCACAACGTCGGGGTGCGCGATGCGTGAGGTCTGAAGCTCGTGGGGATGCCGAATGGATGTAAGCGCGGGGAGTTGATTAGTTGGGATACCCGATGTGCGATGCGGTGTCTGTGTTGCTGACGAGGTTAGTAGCTTGATTTTCTGCCATGTTGATTTCAAACGTGTCTATTGCGAGCATGTTGGTTGCTGATGCTATAGACCTATGTTCATGACACTTGACCCGCCGCCAACGTCGATTGCGACTCCCAAGTCGCCTACACCGCCTCAGATCATCAGAGGTTACATTTTGACGCAACGCTTCATAGATGCTTACTGAACAACCTGCCAAAGATGAGTCAGTCATGGTTGCGAAGTTCTTCATCCGAGCTAAACGTACCTTTTCACGCAGCTTGCTTATCCACTGGACAATGCTCTCACCCTGGTCTGCGCGGTCTTCCACGAGTAATGTCTGGGCCCAGAGCTTCAAGCTTGGCTCGCCGTCCTCCTTGATGATGTACAGGCTGGGCTGAACAATGCTTCCGACGCCCTTGCTCTTGTGGTCTCCGGACTTCTCAACGACGGCTCGTACACGCTCGGAGAAATCGTTGTCAATGGCTGGCAGAGAGGCCTTTCCCTGCTTGAGTTGTGTGCGGTCCTCAACACCAAAGACATCGCCAAGCAGAGCTGGCACAGTGTCCCGGCCAACCCACAAGAACTGGTTGACACCATCGTCGAGCAGGTATAGACCATAGGGAACAATTGACTGCGATGTGAGGTTCATCAGCGGAGGCATTGTGATATGGCCAGTAGTAGGATCAGGGATACCAGCATCGTCGGGCATGTCCTGGAGATTGTCAGCTAAGTATGGCAGCGCAAGACACGTCGACTTACATGAAGACTGTAGAAAGCTGGGTAGATGTACTGAACGAGCAGACGCAATGGCAGTGTCGAGAGAAGGTCGAGGGCAGCTGATCGAAGATCGGAGGGAATCTGTGCACTCTTTCGCAGACCGACGTTCTTGATAAGACCCAAGAACAAAATCGGCAGAGCGCGCAGGTTCTGGGGTAACTGGAGACCACCTCCTCCCATGCTGCCACCTGCCAGCTCTTTCCTGTAGGTCTGCAAGATCTCAATGATCTTGCCTTGCAGCGCATCGCGAGCAGCGTCCAATCCACTCGACAGAGCACGCTCAGCAGCCTTGTGGGTGAAGTAGGTAGTGATGGCCTGCGCGTCGGCCGAAGCATATACGTTCGCAAGGTTCTCCGTAGTAGGTACGGCCAGTGTCAAAACCCTGATACGGCGCTGGCCGCTCGAGGTTGTGTGAAGCACAGCAGCTTGGAGACAGGCAAATGGCTTGCTGATTGTCTCGTCAATCGCGACTTCGATCACGACAGCCTGGTCCCTAGGGTAGGCCGGGAAAGCGCACAGATCCGAAGAGCGGTTGAAGAAGTTTCCGTAGAATGCAGACATCCTAAGACCGGTTGTGGCACGCACTCGTAGAACAGCCTCGAGGCCGATCTCTGCAGACAAGTAATCAGCCAACTCCTTGGCAATCTTCATGACGTCTTCCTGCCTGGCAGCATTCCATCCGGGATAGAAGTATGTCTGGCCAGCCGTAAATCGGGGCAGGTTGCTGAGCGTTGCCACGTCCTGGTATTGAGAGGAGAACAGGAACATGTCGACTGAGACCTGATTCTTAGAGCACTCCACAGCAAACGACTTGTACCAGTTGTTTGCTGGTTGCAACAGACTAGCCTCCTTTCCAGTGCCGAGTAGAGACTTGTCTTCTCTAGGTGTCAATGCAGCATGCCCAACGTTAGGGAGCGAAGCGCCAATGACTGTGATCTTTCCTCCAAGAGGCGAGATCAGCTTGTGGGCAGATCGAAGAGCAGAGCCGAGGGCAAATCCAGGAATGTGTGTGTTCTGGAACATTGCAGGCAGGCGGTCAAGAAAGTTCTCAATGTTGTTGCGGCACTGGCTCAGACTGACAAGCAAGTCTGTAGGCATTGGTAGGTATGGCTCATCCAGGTCGGAAACAACAAGCTGGTGGGTATCGTTGTTCTCGCTGCCATCTGGAGGAATAGAGAAGAAGTGCAGGCTTGAGTCCACAGCCATGAAACCAATACGTGTCCTGCCGTCCGCGTTAGGTATCCTTTCGAGCGCCTCTTTGATGACCCGTGAAACGACTGCAAGCAGGCCGCTGTTGACTGATGCTTGTGTGCAGTCCAAGAGGATGTAGTAGCACAGCGGCTGGGGAGGCCGGACCATGTATTCCTGGGGTGCAACGAACTCGGTAACGGCGTAGTTCAGCTCAGGTCTCTGCCATCGATCCACGCTCTTTTGCTGCGCTGCGTCCCAATCAAAGGCTTGAGGAACGTCGTTTGTCAGGTTGCACATGTTGCACCTCCACCTGTGGCCATGGTCGAGGAAGGAAACAAATGGGTTGATGTATGCTCGGCATCGTCGGCAACGACTGATGACCTGGTCGTGAACAACGGGCACAGGGTCTTCCGAATCATGCAAGCTGGCATAAGGGCTGATGACCAGCGCAAATGGCAGCTTACTCTTCTTCAGCAGAGAGTGGTTTGTGGGAATGGTGTTCAGTGTACAGCGCAGGTACTTGCTCGACTCGTTTGCGAATTCGGAGGGCGTGGCAGCGGCGTTAGCAGGAAGGTTGATTGGCGGCGGGGGGTTGTAGAGCTCGGAGACGTGGAAGGGCTGAGCGATCAGGTCCGAGGGAAACAGCTGGTTCTGTGAAGCTGCTGTAGCTTGCTGCTGCTGCTGCTGTTGCTGTTGCGGCACTGCCTGGCCTTGCTGAGGGCCCAAGCCCATCTGGCCAAACTGCTGGCTGAGCGCATTGGGGTCCTGGGCAGCAGGCTGGCCATAGGAGGGAGCTGCTTGATATCCCGGTACTGGCTGTCCGTATCCTTGTACCGGTGCGGCGCCGTAACCGGGAGCTGGGGCGCCATATCCAGGCGCAGTCGCTCCGTATCCAGGGATAGCTGGCTGAGGGGGAGGAGCTGCTCCACCAGCATTCAATCCAGCATTGGCTCCGAACTCGTACGCGGCGCCCGCATATCTGTCCCTCTTCTTGCGATCCGCCATAGTGAGTGTAGCAGAGCCTCAAGAAATTGGCGAGAGGTCGAGGGAGGCGGCGTCGGAGGGGCAAGCGGTGGTGGTCGAGGCTGTTCGGATACTGAAGTGACGGTCAAGCTCGATCGATGTGTCTTCTTGGGTCGCCGCGCACATTCCGCGCTAATTAGAAGATCCCCGCCAAACCCACGCGCAAGCCATCTTTAAGTACACCACCTCCCTGCAAAACACACATGTGTCCTCGTCTTACTTGGAAGTCTTTGACAATCACAATCTGCTCCAGGCAGCAGCCCTTGCATCCAGGGCTGTCATTGTCTCCAGCCAGCTCTCTCATATCTGCTCAACGTGCCAACATGCGTCCCAGACAAACCTGCTCGGACATGCGTAGTCAAGAAGCACATGCTTGAACTTGATGTAGGGAAACACAAACGCACACCAACATGCAATCAAGTGTAACCAAAAGCAAGCTACACACACGTGAACTAATCAAACAGTCATTCGGAGACGTGTCCATCCCATACATTATACTAGCATTACGGTAATATAGGCAACAGAGCTCTGAGTCTGGGTCTTTTTACAATTAAGCGACATGTTGAAAAGCAGTTGGCTGTGGCTGCGAGGTCATCTCAGTAGCTTGTCGTTGCTCCAACCTCTCCGCTTCGGACACTGGGTATGGGGGCTGACTCCCAGCGTCGGTGCCTTGCACACTCGACTCCGCGTGACGGCCATCTTCTACAGTACCGACATCGTCCTGATACTGTGTAGTATCCTGCGCAAGCGTAGTACCAGCTCCACCAATCGGCGCTCCGGGCATCGCCCCTACACCCAGGTTGCCTGAGTTGGAGTGGATCGGCTCGACATGCAACTCGTAGTTGCGGAGGTCATCTTCAGCGTCGTTGAGCACTTGTCGAGCTTCCTCTGTACCTGCAAAAGGAGGGTGCAAATCTCCAGGAACGACAGGTGTGTCATCGACGAGATTCAGAAGTCGACGGGCATGCTTAGCCAAGATAATTTGCTTCTCAGCACGCTCAATCGTTGCTGCAAAGTGGTGGTCGTATGCCTCCTTGAACTTCTGACGAGTCTGCGTGTAGTCAGTATGCTGCTCCAACTGCATATCTGCTTAATACTTACAATGTTGGTGAGCTGCGCCTCAGCAACCAAGCTCTGCGCTTCTGCACGGACAAGCTCCTGTTCGAGCTGAACAATCTTGGTACTCTGAGGCTCCTTGTACTTGAGTTTGGCGATCTCATCCGAGATCTACGTGAGGGTTAGTAGATTGCGCGCCCGAGCATGCTCAACGTCTGACCTTAGCCTTGTGGTCTCGGCTGGGCTGTACTGAGCTCTCAGTGTTCCGGATCTGCTTCAAGACTCCTCGGTAGTCCTCCAGAGCTTGCGCATAGAGATCCTCTTGCTCTGCAATCTCCGCCATGAGGACACCAAGCTTGTCTGATACCTCGGAGATTGTCTCGTCCTCGGTTGCTTCACCCCACTCGGAGAGTTGCCTTGCGACACCGACACGTTCGCGCGCTGCGACCTCATGGGCGCCAATCACGTGGTTCTCGGTCTTAATGATCTTGTATAGCTTCTTCGAGAGCTCCGGCTGTTGTGTGCCGCGCAGAGATGCCATGGTAAAGCGGTGCTTCGACGGCTGCTTCTCGGAGACACTAGAGGTGCCCTTCTTGGATCGGACGGAAAGTGATCGGTTCCTGACACAGGCAAACCCATGGTTAGCGAACACGCCTGGGAGATTTGGGGCAGCGAAGGACTGGGAGCCCACGGTCCGGATTGTGGACGAACAACGGCCGAAGATGCTATGTCGACAAGTGAGACAATGCAGATGAAGCGTGCGTAATTAAGCCGAGCCATACGAGTGCGGTAGGTTGTGGGGAAATCAAACGGACAAGGGGCTTACATGTTGGATGTTTTCTGCGATTTCTCTCCTTGTGTATTGTTTGCTGTCTGCTCATCGCTGTGGTTAGCACATTGTTGGATTTTAGCGATCGCCTCGCGCAGTAGCTCAAGAGGTTGAAGTTGACGATAAGGCGATCATCTTACCTTTTTGAGAAAACAAGGCGGGTTTTTTGAAACGCTCTGATCTCTGCAGTGCTGGGGTCGGAGTATGAATCTGTTTGAGGTTCGAAGGCGGGAGTTCAGGACGTCACGCAAGCAATCAGTGATGTCATCGCCAATGCAACTCGATAGCTTACCGCCCATGTACCACAAGACATCGCTTCTGCCACATCCACAACGGTGCCGTTCAAGTACAACTGTTTCAAGCAACACAAGCCCGAGTAAAGCGAAACAATCTTTTGCACTCGCGGCTATGATGAAAGAGTCACGACGCTCATATACTCCATACGGGGTGGGTATCGTTGCAGCAGCTTAATAGTTATGCAGGCATTGCAAAGGTGAGTTGGATTGCGTTCGGGGATACCTTTCCTCAGCTATGCTTGCAAAAGGGAGGCTGCCTAGGTGCGTCAGTTGCAGTCGCCTACTCACTGTTCTTAAAGCGCACGTACTGTGAGTGGGCGACTGCGACGGCTGCAGCATGGACTGAGCTCGCAATCGGATGTTGGCGCCAATTTTCAACTGTTTGTCCACGATAAAACGGATATTCGGTCCAATATTAGAATAATTGCTATTTGAGCTTTGTGTCACAATTCGCGATAGGAATGAGCTACTGTTATTCAGGGGACACACCTTCCAGTTCGGTCAAGAGTCACTTAGCTCATGATGATCGCGAGCGTGGAGCTGACATGACGTTCACTCGACCTGACGGAAGCACAGAGGGCGAGACTGCGGTTGAGTGTTCTAAACCCTGTAAGCAATGCGGTGCAACAGATAAATGGAGCTCCATTTAGCTCCATCTGCGCTAGTCACTCCTGACGATCTTTGCTCCCGCGGAGCATCGTATCTTCCGGGTTACTTTTCCTCTTAGAAGCTCTAATCAGGAAGTTGGTGCTACAGCTTTGAAATTAGTCAGTATTGTGCGGTCTGCTTCCGTGGTTGTTCGCACCGATTGTTCAATCAACACGCGATTTGCAGTCTGCTCCTGTCATCTAAAACCCGCAATCCAAATGGCTCGAGTGGCTCTTGGCTGTTGCTTCCTCCTGCAAGTGGTTGCAAAATCGTACGGGGGTCCCTTCTGTGCCAATCGCGTTGGAATTATTGACAACCACTGGGATCCTTGTCGCTCCACCGATACGTTCTGGCTTGGCAGTGGAGAGCGACCATGAACGGCCATTACTGACCTGTAAGCTTCTGGACACCATTCACCACCTTCCCCAATCTATCAACTAGACATTTTTGCATCCCGAAATCGCATGTTCGTGGGATCTTGGTCTCCATACCAAGACGGATAGCCGCGCGAAAATCACCACCGTGACCTACACCCGAGTGGCTACTGCATGATCTCCCACCCTTGATGTTTCTTACTAGACGAACGATCCTAGCTTCACAGCAGCCTTGCGCGATGTTGAATATGAAGGGTCAATTTCATGGCTGCAATGAAAGCACGAGTCGGTCAGATATGAAGGTCCGACACTATCCATTCTGTTGCCTACGCTTGGGTTGTAATCAAGCTCATAATCAGACACTCGTTAACGGATTGGTCAAAGGCCTAGTCACATACGAGTAGCACATTGAACACATGAGATCCCTGTCTGGCTGCTCCGGCCATGCTCACAAGAGGAGCTGAGGCCGACAGAGCCACATCTCAAGACGCGTGTGCGGGATCCAACGTGCTGTCAGCCACTCCATCAACACTGCCAAGCAGCTTCGACTATCTGAAGGCCCCCAGATGCTCGGTATGACCGTCTCCCAGAGCCCTGTTTATGCCTCATTTGCATGCAGCACGCATCCCACTCCCTTGGTCAACGTACAACATCTTGGCACGGCTTACAATACCCTTGTATCAAAACGGCCACTTCGTGCACGAACCTAATCTTTCACAAGTGGGTCCGGTGCAAATCAGGGACCTTACAGGCTACCCGAGTTACAAGGGGTGTGCTTGCACTGAGCATCTAGTGATCTTTTACAAGAAGAAAACCCCGGCTGTGGCAAATCATATTTCTAGTTCTACACAGTACTCCGTTCAGGCACCCCCCTTGTTCCGACCTCTCTGCCATACCGTGTGGATCCGCGGGTGGCTCTCTCCACATTACTGACGCGCAGGTGTATAAAGTAACAAGGTTTCTCGCCATGTTGCCTCATCTGCCACCTCACTACACCCGCCAAGATGGTCAAGTCAGGACTCATTGCAGCTTTTGCTGCTTACGCACACGTTACTCAAGCTGCATGTCCTTTTATGGACAACGATGCTCGTGATGTGCCTGCCAGTCATCCTCAGGTCAAACGGGCAGATGGCTCCTACGACGTCCCATCAAACACCAATGAATTCATGTCACGGTTCGAAGTCAACGATACCGGTGTTTACATGACTTCCAACTCCGGAACACCCATCGAAGATCAAGAGAGCCTCAGCGCTGGTGAAAGGGGACCCACACTCTTGGAAGACTTCATCTTCCGGGAAAAAATCATGCACTTCGGTGAGTCTGTCAAAGAATACAAGCTTACAAAGACTGACTGATGCTCAAGACCACGAGAGAGTCCCAGAGCGCGCTGTCCACGCACGAGGAGCTGGCGCTCATGGTGTCTTCACGTCCTATGGTGATTGGTCGAATATTACAGGCGCCTCATTTCTGAGCACACCAGACAAAGAGACTCCTGTTTTCATTCGATTCTCGACTGTTGCTGGTAGCCGTGGCTCTGCCGATACAGTGCGTGATGTACACGGTTTCGCTGTTCGATTCTATACCGACGAGGGTAACTTTGGTAAGCTCTTGAGAGACTCCCGGCCTTACCAAACAGTATGCTGACTACCGTATAGATGTTGTGGGCAATAACATCCCTGTATTCTTTATACAAGATGCGATTAAGTTCCCAGACCTGATTCACGCAGTGAAGCCTAGGCCAGACAACGAGATCCCGCAAGCAGCAACCGCCCACGATAGTGCTTGGGACTTCTTCAGTCAACAGCCTTCTTCCCTGCACACTCTCTTCTGGGCCATGAGCGGTCACGGTACAATCCGGTCGTTCAGACACACCGATGGCTGGGGAGTGCACACCTTCCGCTTCGTTACTGATGAGGGCAAGACAAAGCTTGTCAAGTTTCGATTCAGGACTTTGCAGGGTAAAGCGTCTCTCCTGTGGGAGGAAGCTCAGGTCACTGCAGGCATGAATGCCGACTTCAACCGACAGGATCTGTTCGATAGCATCGAGAACGGCTTGTTCCCTGAGTGGGTCTTTGAGGCTCAGATCATGGAGGAAGATGACCAGTTGCGATGGGGTTTCGACCTTCTTGACCCCACCAAGATCGTTCCTGAGGATATCGTTCCTTTCACACCTCTTGGCAAGCTAACGCTAAACCGCAATCCTCGCAACTACTTTGCCGAGACCGAGCAAATCATGTACCAGGTCGGCCATGTTGTTCGTGGTATCGATTTTACCGAGGACCCACTGCTGCAAGGTCGACTGTTCTCCTACCTCGATACCCAGCTGAACCGCCACAATGGTCCCAACTTTGAGCAGCTGCCCATCAACCAGCCTCGCGTCCCTGTTCACAACAACCAGCGTGATGGGGCTGGTCAGATGTATATCCCACTGAACACCGCAGCGTACAGCCCTAACACTCTCAATGCTGGATCGCCCAAGCAAGCGACACAGAAGGAGGGCCGCGGTTTCTTCACCGCTCCTAATCGCTCTACTGGAGGACGTCTTGTACGCGCTGTCTCGTCTACGTTCGCGGATGTTTGGTCGCAGCCGAGATTGTTCTTCAACTCTCTACTTCCCGTTGAGCAGCAATTCGTTGTCAACGCTATCCGCTTCGAGACTGCGCAACTCAAGAGCGATGTCGTCAAGAAAAATGTTCTGATCCAGCTCAACCGTGTCAGTCATGACGTCGCAGTCCGTGTCGCTGAGGCTATCGGTATGACCGCACCTGACGCCGATGACACCTACTACCACGACAACACCACGACTGGTGTCAGTGTCTCCGAAGCGCCCCTGCTCAAGATTGACGGCCTCAAAGTGGGCTTCTTGACTTCCAACTCAGCTAGCAGCGACACCGCTTCGAGCCTCAAGACAGCCCTCAAGGAGGTCAACGTTGGCTTCACCGTCGTTGCTGAGCATCTCGGCGAAGGCATTGATCAGACTTACTCCGCAACTTCTGCTGTTCAGTTCGATGCTATTGTCGTGGATGGTAGCGCCAGCACTCTCTTTGCGGCTCCTGGTAATCTCGCCAACACCAACTCGACTGCCTCGAACACGACTTCGAGCTGGCGCTCAACTCTGTTCCCTGCTGGTCGACCCCTACAGATTGTGCAGGAAGGCTACAAGTGGGGCAAGCCTGTTGGCGTAGTTGGCACTGGTAGCGAGGTGTTTTCCGCTGCCGGTGTTGAGGCCGGTACACCTGGTGTGTATGCGTTCGGCACAAACGGCACGGCATCGATTGTGGACCAGTTGTCCGAGGGTCTGAAGACCTTTAAGTTCCTGGACCGATACCCTCTGGATAACTGAGGAGGTTTTTAAGTTTCTGGACCGATACCCTCTGGACAACTGAGGAGGCTGTCCCGCAGGAACTTTGTATATTATTATTTTCGTGTAACTATCTTTCAAGCAAGCAAGCACGTAAATTCACAAGTGTGCACAGTTCCTTTCTCAATCACCTTGATCTTTAGACTGCTTACAGTGATACCAGTGGATTGTCAACTTCGTGACACCCCACATTGACCCACAATGTGCCTCACCGCCAAGGCTGTCCAACGGGAAGCGTAGAATGTTCGAAGAGCAAAGGTGTCTCATTCAAGAAGCACAAGAGCCAATGAAGCTAAATGGCGCAGTGACTGCGCCCGGAGACGCCACGGCCGACGCCTCACCGCTGATTGGCCGAAATCATTTCACACCCCCTGTTTTACGGCTCGAGTGATGCCGGTCACCTATCGTATCATTAGATTCTCGCATCGTGAGCGGATACTCGGCCTAGGTTGCGTAACTATGCAACTTAATCTGCAGCCATTGAAAATCATGGAAGCGCTGCATGAAATCATACGTGTCTCCCCTTCCAAGCTCCGTCTTATACACACATGCTGCAACGTCGCCCAAACTGGATCACTCGCAACTTCACCTACTTACTCAGCGCTGGATCGAACAGCGGCCGAGTCTACGAATTTGGCGTTACAGCATTCGAAAGCCAAGCTCGAATCTCAAGCCTGTCGCTAGACGTACTTCGACAGTCGCAATGGCAACTATCAAACAACACCATTCGCTCCTCCATCGCCACCACAGCGAACGCTCGAAAGAGCATGTTGGGCCTGGGCCGAACGTCTTCGATGGAACCGACGCCGTCACTGCACACAAGAAAGTAGCAGTATCACGGGTAGTTGAAGCCTACGACGCACTACGAGCGGAGAACCGCAGCAGTTCGCCCACGGCCGAACAGAGTACACCTGAGGACCCCTTCGCCTTTGAATCACTGGTGGTTTCACTCCCCAACGGCGAGGTCCGTACGTTCAAGTACTTGCTCCGAAAATGGGACTCCAATCAGCACCCAGATCCCGAATTCGAAGAAGCGGTGACATCCTGGCGGCCACAGTTCGAGGAAGCAGCAACCAAGCACTTTTTCCGGCGAATAGCCCTGTGGAATGAGTCTGAAGAGATCATGTTGGCGGCGAAGCAGCAGAAAGCCATGGAGTTGAAGAATGGAAGGAGAAGAGACCGCGCGATTTCTATGAGTAAGATGTGGTCGAGGGAGCGAGGGCGTGCGCTGGATAACGAGGGCAGTGTGAGGGATGAGCTGAAGCAGGTTGCTACGAGAGAAGGTTTGGCGCAGCTGTTATGGACGTTGTTGAACGACCAGACCCAACCTTTATGTCCGGAGCTGTTCGAGGTGTGCAAGGAGGCTGTGAAGGCGAAGTATAGTATTCACACTATTGGAGGGACGCAGTAGCTACATGGCTGACGGTCTGCGCGGCGTTTTGTGGAGTGCGGTTTTGTATATAGCATACGGGGAGGCTCAGCCCAATGGTCTTCTAGTGAGCTCAAACACTTCGACATATTTGACAGTGCCGAACACAGTCATGAGAAGAGAGAGTGGGTTGGTTGTGAACAATATTGAAGTCTGTTGGGGGGAACACTTTCCACAGCTCTGAGTCCTTCTCGGTAATGACATCATCGCTATCCGATCCGACAGAACTCCGATCGGAACGGTACCTAGGTAGCTCATAGCTACGATGCAGCTCATCATGAAGCTCTGCAAACTCCAGAACTGCGCTTATCGACACACACAATGCCGTTCCTCACAATCAGCAACAAGAAAATCCACTACGCAGATCTGAAGCCTGAGGGCAAGGATGTGCTCGAGACGTTCATCTTCATGCACGGCCTCGGCTCCTCGCAGAATTACTACCACGCAGTCGCGGAGAGGCTGCGCGCAAATGGCTTTCGATGCATAATCTTCGATAACACTGGTGCTGGCCGATCGCCATACACCGGTACCGGGTCCAGCATCCAGAGCCTTGGAGACGACGTCATCGGCATTCTGGATGCTCTGGAGGTGCCAAAGGCTGTGGTAGTAGGCCATAGTATGGGAGGGTATGTGCAGTCCACCACAGAAGACATGCTGCGATACTAATTGTTACAGCATCGTAGTAGCTCACCTTGCAGCCGAACGTAGCGACCGAGTCGTTGCTGCGATTCTGATCGGTCCTGTGTACCCGAATGAGGGCGCTGTACCAGTCTTCGAGAAGCGTATCGAGGCAGTCCAGAAGGATGGCATGCAGCCTATGGCAGATACAGTCCCCCAGGCTGCGGTTGGTTCAAAAGCGTCTCCTCTGGCATCAGCATTCATTCGAGAGCTTCTCCTCGGCCAGGACCCCGCCGGCTACTGCTCCAACTGCCGAGTGATCATCAATGCCAAACCGCCGAGTTACAGCAAGATCAGCATCCCTATCCTGATCCTGGCTGGCGAAGAGGACAAGAGTGCACCGCTTGAGGGTTGTAAGAAGATGTTCGAGGAAATGGGCACGAGCGAAAAGAGACTAGAGGTTATGAAGGGCGTCGGCCACTGGCACTGCCTCGAAGCGTTCGAAGAAGTGGCTAAGCTGATCGAGGGCTTCTACCACGAGATTCAGTGAGCAGTTTGGCATGGGTTCGAGAACTGTGGGCAAGTTTGGTACACTCAAATACTTAGCGCATTTCGAGCCCCCGGCTGCAGACTCGGAGTTGTCCCCGCTTGTGGTGGCGCGAACGATCTGGTGTTGTTCTCCTCGTGACAGAGTCATTGGCCGAGTACCTGCTCCCAGTCATCTGCATGAGAAACCTTGGCGCATGTGTGTTGCACCACGGCGTCTGTGACCGACGTCCATTGTGCGGCAAAATCAGGGGTCTCAACTGCCTCTCATCCTGCGCCAGTTTACCGCAGCCTCTTCTGCGGATGGGCTTGTGTTGAGCAGGGCCTTGGAAATTCTTATCTGGGCTGCTGTCTCCAACGCTCTCCTTCAACCACAGCCCGCGATATCGTGCGTTGCCGCTCCATTGAGTTTTGACCCCAAGTCCTGACACGTTGCGGCGAAGCTTGCCTGATACAGACAGGTGATCTTGGCGGGATGTCGCTATTGATGGCGTTCTCACATATGATTCGGTCCCTCCCGCCCACCGTGCGCGCCATGGAGCGCGAGGCTGCAAGTCGACATGCCTCGAACTTCGCCCACTCACACAGGCCGTCACAGGTGCGGCCAAGTGATCTCCGTTGCTGTTCTGGCTCCTTCGATAAGGGTCCGCGTCCATGGGCTTTTTGCATGTGAAGATGAATACCACGATACATCAACCGCCCGCTCAGCAGACATGTTCGGGTCTGGCACGCGTACTGCGCCTGTCATTGTCCGTTTCATCCATCGAGAGCCTTGACATTGATTCTCCAGTTTTATTCCGGCACTAGACCTCTCGGGCTTCTAGCTCTGCAACCCCGGAGGTCCACTTTTGAGGCGGTGAACTCAAGCTCCAAAGTCCGCCCACAGCCCAGCCGCACTTCTGCTAAAGATCGTGCATGTCCTGCGCGCGCATCTAGGTGTTGGCAGTCTTCAACCAACCAAAAGCCGAGATCTACATATCCTGTCGTTTGACTTTCTTTATATCTCGGCTAGTCGCTCTGCAACTGACCACGCTGGTTCATTCAATAGTGCTGCGGGTCGTCTCACAGCCTACATCATCTGATTTTCTTGCCTTTGCATATCTTCCTCGTCCTCCGAGCTTTGTTGCACTTCGTTCAGCGTTCTTTGCTCCAACGTCAATTCTTTTCAAAGACGCATTCGCACTGGCTGCTGGTAAGGCCCCTTTCACGCAGTGCCTTCCTGATTGGACGCAGCACTGACGAAGCTAAAGGATGCCGAAATCACTATACGCATCAACAGTTCAACGAGTTCAAATTTCAATTACTACGTCACGGCCCACTCCTTGTCACCGCCTCTTTATGGATCGACAATGAATCGAACCGACAGTGGATTCGTAGAGTCCCTTCTCTCACAGCCATCCAACGGACAAACAACACCCTTGCACAGAAGCAACACCGCACCTCATCGCCGTCGCACGGCGAAGGCAGCTCCGAGCTCGGTTGAGACTTCGGACGTTATCAACATGTCAACACACCGACCGGCTTCTGAGAAACGACCACGACCATCAAACCACAGGTCAGCCTCCTCATCCGAAAACTCAACTGCCAGATCAAGATCAAAGGGTCGCGGTCATGATTCGAAATTATCCTCCCGTCGCACTTCTTTTACCATCGTGGACCCCTCTAGGCCAGCTCGTCACTACAGGGTAAAGAGCTCTCAACCCCTATCGCCCGCTAGCCAGGATGTCGACGACGTACTCGCACTACACTTCCGCAGTTGTAGTCTGTTTTCGAACCCATCTTACCAGACCAATTCTGCCCTACCGAGTCCGACATTATCTCACCAAGACAATTTCGGTTTTTCTAATGCGGCTCCACGTTTCAGTATGGACGAGATGGCCATGGTCGAAGAGCATGCCTCACCACAGGAGACAGAGAGCGCATGCGTACAGATTCCCACTACCACGACGCATTGGATCTCGCCCAACACGCGGAAGCGTGACTACGAGAGAATAGACCGAGCCAACACTGGCCTTCGAGGACTGGTGAGGAGGGTGGTTCCGCGATGTGTCTCAGGCCCACCGGAGAGATTCTACGAAAAAGATCAGTCGGACGCTGGATCCGTTCGACGCTACAGACTGGATGTTATCGAAAGTCGCATCAACGAGAAGGACATCATACGGCTCCCTGCCCACGCCTCGGAACGGCCTAAGCTGAAGTCGAGATGGACTTGCTTCTGAGAAAGCAAAAGCACACACGAGAAACGGCGGCACATTCTTTGCTTATTCGCGCGGCATCACGATACCCACGGCATATGCGCTTGTTGGATTTTACGCACTATACCTACTTAGAGCCTGGATTTATTGGTCTTTGGTCTTGCATAGCACAGCGTGTCATTAATTTCTAGTATATATTTAGAAGCGGGACGGAGGGCGGGTCGACAGAGGAGAATCTACAATAAACAACCGTGAAAGATGCGAACGTGCTTCCTGTGATGCTTGTGGTCTGTTAGACAAAGCCGGTGCTCTCTGTGGCAATGACACTACATACAGCCACCAGCATCATTGCTCACCAGACAACGCCCGCTCGCCTACACAGGGCACAGGTGACGTGACAGCGCAGATGGGAGGCAACCAGTGTCTTTGGTATCGCAACGTATTACTCATTTCTCTAGCCTACAGCTTCGCCTCTTCCTTGACTGTGCCAACCTTCAGCTTCGGCCCGTACTTCTTGAGAACGCTCTCGTTGTGGTACTGTTCGATTGAACGTTAGCAAACACTCACAATTCGAACCGACAAACGAAACGTGACTCTACTGCACGGTAGACTGCCGAGAATTCTCCACTCAAATCAAGCACACGTCAAAGCGTACCTTCCAAAACTGCTTGCTTGCATCCTTCCCACCCACTCTCTTCAGGATCTTCGCACCGCCGGGGTGCTCCTCCACGAAGCTGTCCAGCTTGTACACGTCCTGGTCTACGATGATGTACAGGCCCTTCTCGACCGTGTTGTGCTCGGCGACCTGCTTCGTTGTGAGTTGCTCGGACATGTTGGTCGTGTGGAGGCGGCGCGGCACAACGGGTAACACAGGGCTCGGTTGTGTGTGTGTATGTGAGGAGCTTGATGATTTTATTGTGTGTGGTACAAGGCGAATGGTTCTGGATGCGAGGATGGAGGCGTTTGCGTGTTTGGTACGGTGGGTATGGGGAAGTCTGGGGGGCGGCACGGGGGTATGTATTTGCTCGACTCGCGGCTCGGTGTTTGAACAGCGTGCCGAGGTTGTTTTTGCGGGCAGTGTCAGCGAGACAAGCGGGTTGTGATTGGTGGCCGCTGCTGCATATCGTTGGATCGCTGTGCGACTCAACACACACTCATCGGTGATTCCAAAGTCGTTTCTTGGTTTTGTCGTTGCTAGATGTGGCCGCTGATAGCTTCCATCGAGCTGGTGAGACTCGGGCGAACTACAGTGAATGCCTCCAGCTTTTTCAGGTGTTTCTGTTCACGCCGAGTCTGTATCTGGACTCAGCGATGCAGGTACACAGTATGGTCCGTGGTTACAAACCTCGTCATGCAACCTGTTGAAACGAGTATGATCTTTCGTGTGTGGTCTTTGAGAATTTCACCCTTCCTTCTTCATACATAACATTACTTCTCTGCTCTTATTTTAACCCTAGATTCCAAGAAACAGCGCACTTTTCTCATTGCCTATTTGATAAGCAAGGGAGTCATCAATGACAGTTTCAAATGAAAACCCATAGCGCTGATACATCGATTTCCAACTTTGAGATTGTTATAAGTCCAAGAACCTGACTGTGTGAAGAAGGCTAGGAGATATCCAGATGTGACACCCGAGCTCGAAACGCCGTCCCTCCTAAAACCTAGCTGTTTGATGATTGCAACAACAACAACAACAACAACCACCATCTCTAGTCCTTTGTGGCTGGGAAGATAGGATTTCCAGAGATACTGGCTAAGACTAATCTACATAAACGCCTGAAAGACCATTCGCGTTACGGTCTCTCTCTCCGAGCCGATGCTTGTGGCTTGACTGATCAAAGATACGCAGAACCAGCCATGATTTCGGCTCTGTCCGGTTCTTCTCAACTCCAATCGAAGTATTAATTTGGAGTAGGTTGGTTGTCTTTGAACTAAGACTTACATTCTCCTACTGACAAACATCCAAGACAGTAGAACAAAGCACGCACACAAGCCCGGCTATACGAAGCGGAGTGGCGACCAAACGCAATGTCTTGAAGGGTGTGTATGTGCCAAAGACATGTTTCGAGCGCCCGGCGATTGTGTTCTGGCAATCGATCGCGTATCAAACATACTGCCATATACATAAGCAGTGCTCGTGCATTTACTCTCGCGCCTCAAATACACTGGCTGCCTCCTCAAAAGCACATTTCGTAAGATAGCCGTAACGAGACCGCCACCAAGTCGCCAGCGGTGTTCCTTCTCTAAAACCCTCCAGAAGCCGACAACCGATGTCGGTCGTCCTATTGTTACAGTCAGTTTTTACAATCTAGTTCTATCCAAACGCTCAGATGTGTTACATTGTCCTATCAGCATGCAAGACATGTTCCTTTCCTCTGCGCACCCAACACACACTCTGCAGTCATGCTGAGCTGCACGGCTTCGATCCACTGGCCTGTCCGAATCGGATGAGAAGACATCGACAAAGTAACGCTGGAGTATGTGGGAAGTGCGACCATAGAAAAGGAAGCTTGAGTTGTCCGCCGCGCAACATGTTGTGCGAGGACGAGAGCTCGGACGAGAGCATCGATAGGCTGGAGTTCGTCAAGAGTGAGATCGCACGATCAAAAAGTGAGAGGAGGAGCAGGAGGCTTGCTCTGAAGAGGCGCATCCGGCAGAAGATGTGAGCTTTTGCATTACGTCTGTGTGCGCGACTGTATCGTCTGGGATAACTATAGTGACATCTCAATCTGATCTTGCATTACCAGCATCCTTCTTTTCCTCTTCCAAGACCTGCAGTATCCTCCGCGTGATCCTGTCTCGCTCCCCTACATTGACCGTGCCATACACCTCTTTTGCCTGCCGAAAGACCTTTTCCTCCCACCCATCGCCTACGTTTGGCGTCCCTGCATCAGCCCAGCACTCTTGCACCGTACCTCCAATGTTTTTGAAGAAACCTTCAAGCCCAGTTGGCCCACCGCCTGCATGGTAGCTTTTGAACGGCCCTGCAACAGCCCACCGAGGGCCCATCGAATTTGTCACAATCGAATCGATTTCTTCCACAGATACCACACCTTGGTCAACAAGATGAACGGCTTCGCGAAGTAATGCAAAGGCGAGTCTGTTGGCGACAAAACCTGTTGTCTCTTTCTTGATGTGGATTGGCACTCGCCCCTGTGCACGCCAGAACTCTTGTGTTCGCTCGATGACTTCGTCAGATGTTTCCGGCGAGGGCACAAGCTCAAGCAGTGGCATGATGTGCGGTGGGTTGTACGGATGCACGACCAATAACCGCGATTTGTTCTGCATTTTCCCCGATTGCTGGGATGCTGGAATCCCAGATGTTGAACTCCAGAGTAGAGCGTCATTGGGCGCATGCTTCTCTACTTCAGACCACAGATCGAGTTTGAAAGGCAGGTTCTCGGGACCGGATTCTTGGACGATGTTCGCGCCCTTGACCGCATCTTGGAGCGAGGTTGCAATTTTCACATCAGAAAAGGACGGTAGACTGGATGGATCCTGGTGATTGAAGAACCGCGGCAGGTTGTTTTGAACGTATTGGGAGGCGTCCGGACGCGTATCATAGATTGTGAGCTGTGATGAGCTGGCAAGGTGGGCAAGATGGAAGGCAGCAAAGGAGAGTCCAATAGTTCCAGTGCCTATCAAGGTGATCTTGAGTTCTGACATGGTAAGTGTAGCGCGTGAGATGGATGTTGGTGGACAGTGTGTCCCAAAGAGGGTAGCTCTCGGGAGCAGCTTCCCCAACCCCGCATGTCCGGCTTGCAAGCTCCCACCGTCCCCGCACGACACGACAATCGACTCGAACATCGCGAACCGACGCGCTGGTGGCGCTGAGGAAGCATCATGAAGACTTCTATCATGGGAATGCGAATTTGCACGCTCACCACACACAAGCTGAACACACCTAGGGTCGATACGACAGCGTCATTGACCTGAAGCACAATCGCTCTGCATCGTCTCTAAGATGGTTATCTTCAAGTCGCGACAGCCCCCAATCGACCGTGAGCTTTCATAAATGAACTGAAGCTGTGGTATCTCTGCTGACTAAGTGTAGTACCTGCGCACCTGACAGATTGGGACTGGTTGTTCGACTCTTCCTACTCCCCTTTGAGTAAGTTCCCACCAAATGAGCTTGCTGGTTTCCAGAATGCAATTACGAAAGAGCGCGTGAACTGGGCAGATGTCAAGAAGTATTCCACCTTCATCTCCACGGCTCTTGTCAAGAAATATGGCCTCAAGACCGGCGAGACAGTGTCCCTTTTTGGCCAAAACACTGTCTGGTACCCAGTTGCTATGTTCGCAGGCTTGCGTGTTGGAGCGAAAATCAGTGGTGCAAGTCCGGCATACAATGTTGAAGAAATGACCTTTGCGCTCAAGACTGCGGATTCAAAGTTTCTCCTGACGACACCGGGCAGTATGGAAGTCGCATCCGCAAGTGCGAAGGCTGCTGGATTGCCACAATCGAACATATTCCTGTTGGAAGGCGAGCTCCCCGGCTACACCACCGTTCAAGAGCTTATTCGTATTGGACAGTCGTACGGGGAGGACGGCCAGAGCCCTACATTCAAGATCCCACCAGGCAAAAAGAACAAGGATGTCTGCGGTTTCCTCTCGTTCTCAAGTGGCACGACCGGCCTTCCCAAAGCTGTGATGATCTCACATCAGAATGTAATCGCGCAGTGTCTCCAGATCCAGCAAATTACCCCGGAAACCCAGAAAAAGATCATGGCAGTACTCCCACTGTTCCACATCACTGGTCTTGTCCATCAAATGCACCTACCCATACTTCTCAACGCCGAAGTGATCATGCTCCCTCAGTTCACCATGGAAGGAATGCTCAACACAATCGTCGAATACAAACTCGGTGAACTGCTGCTGGTGCCTCCGATTCTCATCCGCCTCGTCCGCGATCCAATTGTCGACAAGTACGATCTCTCCCATATCACACGCTTCTCATCCGGTGCCGCGCCCTTATCTGAGGAGGTCATTCAGCTCCTGCGGAAGAAGTTCCCTAGCACAGGCTTCAAGCAAGGCTACGGCATGACAGAATCATGCTCATGCATCACTGCACACCCGCCGGAGAAGTTCGACTACAAGTATGCGCACAGCGGCGGTGCCATCGTCGCGTCGACGGAAGTGAAGATCATCAAGCCGGATGGCACAGAAGCCGGGTTCAACGAAGACGGAGAAGTGCTCGCCCGCGGTCCGCAGATTGTTATGGGATATCTTAACAACGCCAAAGCCACAGCAGAGACGTTTGACGCTGATGGGTTTCTGCACACCGGTGACCAGGGCAGCATCGACGAGGAGAACATGATTCACATCAGCGACCGCATCAAGGAGCTCATCAAGGTCAAGGGCATTGGCGTTGCGCCTGCGGAGCTTGAGGATCTGCTGCTGGGCCATGCCAAGGTGGAGGATGTGGCAGTGATGAGTGTGCCAGATGAGTACAGCGGCGAGCTGCCGAAGGCGTATATCTCTCTCAAGCCGGGCATTGAAGAGAGCGCGGCGGTGGGGAAGGAGATCATCGCGTACGTCAAGGAGAAGAAGGTCCGGTACAAATGGTTGAACCAGGTCGAATTCGTAAGTCTGGCAGTCCGTGTAGAGACTTTGATACAACCGCTGAGCCAGTCCGACCAGATCAAGGAGATCCCCAAGTCGCCGTCCGGCAAGATCTTGAGGCGCGTATTGAGAGACAAAGAGAAGGCCAGCACGTTCGGCCTGGTGATCAAGGATGAAGCGAGACCGAAGCTATAAATTCAGGTGGTTGACTTCGCGCTGGCGGCCGCAAGACCTTCCGTTTGCGTCTTCGCATTGCACTCTGTTTAGCGGTCCAGCGAGGTGGGGGGGCAAAACCCAAACCCTTCAACCCCACATCGTCACCTCACCATCACCACATCATCACCACACCACACGAAAACGAAAACTGCGTCCCCTACGTACCTCGCCACAGCAGTCCCTGATCCCTCAATTGCAGAAATTTCGACTCGCTATATAATACCACCTTGCAAGTTCAGCTTCCATCAAATAAACCAATCTTGGTTTTGTAGTGTACGTTCATTCTTCCCTGATCAATTCAATCCCGGAGCAAGCCGCTAATTCCTCACTAGGTAGCGGTTATCACTCCGGATTCTGATCACCTCAGTATCTTCCGGCAACCCCGGTTCGATTCCGGGCAAGACCTCATTTTTTTTTGTGGTTCCAATGCATGTGTGTAAGCTGCATGTCAGTGATACTCTTACCTGCCCTTTGCACCTGTGATCTGACATGAGGGGTGCTTTTCTTTTTTTGTATTTCATGGAGTTGCGTGAAGGGTCACGAAATCGGTGGGTTGGGAGAGGTTGTGTAAGCGTGTTACGCATTCAGTGGTATACATATCAGGGACACGAGCCGTGTCAGGCTGGCGTCCTGCTTTTCTTTGCAAATGCCAAACATGCCCAGGGGAGATCCTTTCCCATTCGCCAAACGCCTCGCAATATGATCCTCTGCTCTTCCTCGCGCCTGTCTGAACACGCGGGGGTGTGTGCTGGGAGTCGCGTGAGACGCGCTGCTCTTCCTCCTTCTCCCTTTTCCTCTTCCAGCTCCCTAGTAACTGCGGCTGTGCTGCTCGCTGTGGCTGACTGCCCTCAAGCCTCCAAAAGCGAGCTCAGATGACCCATCGGTAACTGGCGTAGCGACCAGCGGTCTCGGACTTTCTTATGATCTTGACGACGGAGCCGCGCTTCAGCCCTAGAAACTTTGCGACAGGGTCTGTCGACTGGATCCTGGGGAGCTGTGTCGCCTTGAGGCGGTATCGCTTGAGCAGCTGCTGCTTCTCCTCCTCGCTGAGCAGGACGTGCTTAGGGACCAACTCGTGCTTGGTGATGTTGACCAGCAGATCTTGCTCAACAAAGACCTCGACGCCACCCTTGGGACCCTCGCTCAGGCTGGCGGAGCCGCGCAGCAGACGGATGGCCATGCCGGTCATGGGCTTGACGGTGACCATGATGCCCGAGTAGAAGGCGCCGTTGACCAGATGCTGCATGTAGTCGCGCAGCTGCTTCAGGCCGACGTTCTCGTCGCTGTTGAACTCGACCCAGATGGTGCCGATCTGGGGCCGCGGCTCGGGGTCCTTCTTGGTCGGGGGCATGGTGTACTTGAGCAGCATCTCCTCGCCGGGCTGGCAGGAGAAGTTGAGGCGCGAGCGGCTGCAGCAGCGTTAGCACGGGGGCGCTCTGGGCGTGGGGAGGGTGCGGCGAGGTCGCATACTCAGGCTCGCCGTCGGCGCGGCCGTATTTGCTGGCGAATTCGTCGAGCGGCATGTTCATGTCGTCCTCGAGCACCTGGTAGCCCTTTGTCTTGTCAGCGCCGTCGGTCGTAGCTGGTGCGGGCGCGGGCGCGTCCTACCCGGTCGTTCATCATCTCCTTGGTTGTGCGCCAGACCCTCCACATGCGGATCAGGTTCGCGCTCGGCTGCTTCTCGTCGGACATGGCGGCGGTGAGGGTGGCGGTGCGGGCGACGGTGCGGGCGGTGGTGCGGGCGGCGGCGGCTCGCGCTGGCGGGTGAAGGATTCGGGAGTCGCGCGTCGACGTGGTTGCTCTGTGCAGCTGCGGCAGCTTGGAGGAAAATGTGCAGAGGCCGCCCGCGAGTCCGCCGTTGCTTGGCGTGCAGGGAGCGCCTAGCGCTTAGCTTCCGCGCTTGCCCCGCCAAATGCTCTCGGAGCTCTACCACAGGCGAACATGACATCTTCTAACCACATCCCCAACCTCCGAACGCTCCTCGGCCCCGGCCGCGGGGGAGGCCTCAGAGGCAGAGGGCGCGGCGGGGGCGGGCCCGGCAGCTCCAGCGACGAGGCCAGAGACAACGCCGTCAAGGGAACGGACCAGGATG
The DNA here is from genome assembly GCF_004011695.2 of Ascochyta rabiei. Classification (NCBI taxonomy): domain Eukaryota; kingdom Fungi; phylum Ascomycota; class Dothideomycetes; order Pleosporales; family Didymellaceae; genus Ascochyta; species Ascochyta rabiei. The sequence goes on from NC_082405.1 coordinate 1,083,724, forward strand.
CGGCGGGGAGCAGGCTGAGCTGTGTCGAGCTGGGCTACCTACACGACCCGTATGCGAGGCTCTTCGCCGTGCAGCCCTCGACAAGGCGGCTGCCGCTGCTGAACAGAGGTAGGCTACACGTCCTGTTACTCTGATTCACTCATCAACACACCCCAGGCTCTTATGTCCGCACCACCGCCATCGACATGCTCGTCGCCAAGTTCCTCCTCACCCATCCCTCCGCGCCAAAGCAGATTGTGTCCCTCGGCGCTGGCACCGACACACGCTTCTTTCGCCTCCTCGACGCCTACCCTGACAGCCGTCTCATATACCACGAGATCGATTTCCCGACCAACACACTGCCCAAGATTGCGTGCATACAGAGACAGCCAGTACTACACCGCAGGCTGCTTCAGATACCCAACACGTCGACATCCTACCACTCCGCAACCTACAACATACACGCGCTCGATCTGCGCTCCTTGGCCGCTCCCTCGGACGATGCGCCGCTACCGGATCTGCCCAACCTCGACCCCACCCTCCCCACCCTGATTCTCTCCGAGATGTGCCTCGTGTACCTCCAGCCTTCGACAGCACAAAGCATAATTTCGACCTTCACCACACACTATCTCCAGCCCACAACACCCGCAGCCCTTGTCCTGTACGAACCCATCTTACCGCAAGATGCCTTTGGCCGTACTATGATATCGAACCTGCAGACACGCAACATACACCTCCCCAATCTCACCTCATACCCAGAGCTTGGCGATCAGCGCGCACGATTGACCGGGTATGGCTTCAGAGAAGGCGCAAAGGCTGCGGATACCAACTTCATCTGGAAGCATTGGGTGAGTGAGGAGGAGAAGGAACGTGTCGCGAGCTTGGAAATGCTAGATGAGCTGGAGGAACTCGAGCTCCTGCTCAAGCACTACTGTTTCGCGTGGGGCTGGAGAGATGGACAGAGCGACGTATTCTCCAAAGCCTGGGCGGATATGCTGGAACAGACGTAAACTGGCAGTGTCGGAGACGCAGTGGATCGTTGTAGCGAATGATAAATATACCCGTGAGCAACATGACTTGAACGTTAGTGGAGGGTACATGTCAGGTCAAGTGTGACACGTGCACTCGCGATAGAGCAGGCCGAAGCTGGGGCGCGCTAAGGCTCCACTTGCCGTTCGCATCGTACCTGCCCTTCCACCATCAACAACCACCAACGTCACCACAAGCACCAGGCAACGGCCAAGTGCGTACCTCGCTCACAACCGCCCATCCTCGAGATATGTCGTAGCCTCACGCCCACCTTCATCCAACGACTTGCACGCCCTGGCCCCAGCATCTGCTTTGCGACAAGTCAACAAACAACAAAGACACCAATACAATGGCGTTCGGGAAGGCGAACCAGCCGAGCTTCAACCTCTTCACTGGGGTGGAAGAGTCGCCTCCTCCCGAACCGTTGCGCCAAACATTCCGCACAACAATGCGCGCCTCGACAATGACGAATGCGCCGCACACCGTCGTTCCCGACAACCCCGTCAACGAGGACCTACGCGCACAGCTGAACACACTGCGCTATGAGCTCGAGACCGCGAAACAGGAAAAGGCAATGCTCAAGCTCGAGCTCGACCAGGAGATTAGAGACGCGCAAAGCCGCGCCGAAGCAGACTTCCGCAAAGCACAACAGGCGGAAGCAACGAACAGTCAGACAGCCAAGAAGTACGAGGCGCTGTCCAAGGAACTATCCGAGGTCCAGACAAGAGCTGCGAACGAGCGGCAAGATCTGGAGAGGCGACTGAGGCAAAGCCAGGAGAAGGCGCAGTCGTTGCAGGAGGACTATGACGAGGTCAAAGACGACCTAGCGACATCACAGCGGCAAAACGAGCACAAATACAACAACCTACAGACCGAGCACCAGCGTTTGAAAGACAGCGTGGAAGATGTACAGACGGACTTGGTGTCCAAGGTCAACGCGCTGCAGGCGGCGCAGAAGAAGCTCGGAGAACGAGAGGAGGAGGTCGGCCAGCTCGAGGCGGAGGTGCTGCGTCTGAAGGCTATTTCGGGAGATGCCGAGACATTAACCATAATCAAGAGAGAGTTGTCGGACCAGGTTGCGCACATCCAGAAGCTGGAGGCCTTGACAAGAGAGCAGAATGCTGAGCTCAGAAACTTCAGGAAGCAGCACAAAGCGATTGAGGTGGTCGAAGAAGAGAAGAGATCGCTTCAAACCAAGCTCCGCATGATGGACGATCTGCAACGACAACTAGGAGAGGCTGAGATGAGAAGGCAGGTGCTTGAGGAGGAGCGGGACTCGTGGACTTCATACCTTGAGTCTGAAGGCAACGAAGATAGCGAGCTCCAGTTCGAGACGCCTGAGGATCTTGCGCGAGCCTTCATCCAGGAGCGGATAGATAAGACGGACCTTTTGAACAAGCTAGGCGAGATCAAGCCTGAGCTCACCGTAAAGGAAGCCAACGTACAAGCACTGGAAGATGAGAAAGCCAAGCTGCAGGCCGAGATCCAGCAACTCAAAAGCTCTGCGACGACGAACATTGCGCCCAACGCAAAGGAAGCACAGGCCCGCGCCAGGCTGGAACGACAAAAGGCACTGGCGACCAAGGAGGTCGAGTTCCTGCGCGCCCAAGTCAAGGCGTTCGACGACGAAGCACGCGAGATGCAACCCGACTCCTACGACGCAGCGAAGTCACAACGGATAGCAGAACTCGAAGCCCTCGTGGATGAACATCGCAAAGAACTTGACACCCTTCAGAAAGAGTTCAACAGCATCGAGAAGCTGACCCCAACCCCGACGACAGGGCAAAAGCGTCCTCTCGATACGACCGATGATAACGACGAGCGTGTCGGCGAACTGCGCCGCAAGAACCGCCAATTGACCGACGATCTGAGCGCGCTGCAGAAGAGGATGAAGCTCATCGAAACAGAATACAAGGCGCAACACTCGCAGCTCAAAAAACTCAAAGAATCGTCCCGCACGCGCGTCCTCGAGCTGAAATCCAACCCCACAGCCGACGCCGAAGCGCTCAAGCTCTCGACGGTGCGCACCCTGCGCTCAGCCAACGCACAGCTCCTCGCGCAGCTCGAGCAAGCGCAGCCGCCGCCCAAAACCGTGCCCTTTGCCACGTTCGAAGCCGCCCACGACGAGATGGAGGAGCTGCGCCACGCGCTCGCCTCGTCGGAGAAGAAGCAAACACGCCTCAAGCAAATCTGGGCCGCCAAGTCCCTCGAGTTCCGCGAAGCCGTCGCCTCGATCCTCGGCTGGAAACTCGATTTCATGCCCAACGGCCGCGTCAAGGTCACGTCCATGTTCAAGCCGGCCGACGACGAGGGCGAGAACAGCATCGTGTTTGATGGCGAGAACGGCACCATGAAGGTTAGCGGCGGCGAGCAGAGCGTCTTTGCCGGCGAGATTCGCGATCAAATTGTCTACTGGGTCGAGGGCAGGAAGGAGATTCCGTGCTTTTTGGCGGCGCTGACTCTCGAGTTTTGGGAACGTGGGCCTGGCGCTGAGATGACGATGAAGCTGTAGTGGAAAGCAACAACCATGGCGTTTGAGGCTGCATTGGCGAATTGTACGTTCATCGCTCACGCTCCGTGAGCGTGAGGTTCGCATGTACACGATTATATCTACCATGTAAAATACCAGGGTATGACATGTCTCTCTGCCTCTCCATCTTCTTCCCCGCTCCTACACTCCTGTCTTGCGTATAACCACTGCGTCTCCACTACGCCAGCTAAATCATACCCAATCTCCTCATTTCGCTCTCCAACTCCGCCTCCCTCAAACTCCTCGCCCGCTCCCAGCTCCGGCTCCTCGCCCTCCCATACCTGCTGCGCCCAGACCCCACCCATTCCGAAGTCCTCTCATACCGCCCGTGCCTGTCCAGTGTGGGGGCCATCTCCATGCTCTCGGACACAGCGCCCCTCCTGACCCACCCACCCATTCGCGTCTCACGGCCTCGGCCAAACCACCACAGGTACCCAAACACCCACAGCCAGACGAAGAGACCCAGCGTGATGGCGTCGTAGAAGACGAGCGTGAACGTCGCGGCTGTAAACCAGTGTGGCCATGCTGAGAGGGGCTCCGGGGTTGAAGTGTCGAACGGCGTGGCGGCGTCATCTGAGTCGTTGTCGGTCAAGCTGTTTTCGTCGTTGGAAGAGGTATCTCTGTCGTCGCTGCGCTCAGAACCGGTGGTTGGGCGAGGTGTAGGGTTGGGGAGGGTGATGGTGATTACAGTGGTTGGGAGGCAGGTGGTGAGTGTCGTATTGCCAACGCCGGTAGTAGTTACAATAGCTGGCCGGACCGGCGCGTAGGCAAGCATGCTTACGATTGAGGTAGGAAAGGGTGATAGTGCGGTCGTGGGCGAGCCGAAAGCTTCCGTCGTCGTCAAGAGCAGCGGTGCAGATGGTGGTCCATCAATGGCGGCGCCGTCGATACTGTCCACGTCGAGGACGAAGCTGTAGGGTAGCGCACCAGCAACAGCCGTAAATGTCGGAAGAGAAGTGAGCGTGCGGATCAACATGGCGAATCGGGTTGTCAATCAAGTTGAGCGTGTGGAGCGTTACTTTGCATGAACGAATGTGGGAAGGCGCAAGATAAATACCTTTGTTGACAACTGGGTGGTGAATGCTGAAGCTCCGAGATGACAGGAGAAAACGGAGGGGTGGGAGTGCAGGCGATGGAATCCTTGTAGAAGCCGCTATTGTTGTGGACTTGGAAGTTGCGAGTTGGGAAGGAGCGAGGGTGACTGTGAGAAGTGTGTAGGTGAAAAAGGACATTAACGATGATGAGGCCCAGCAGATGCAGAATAGTATGAGATTTCGTATGTACAAACCAAGTGGTATCGCCAAACTCCAGAATCTGCTATGTGGAGTGCTGTTTTGATACAAAGCAGTGCAGCATTAGTCGTATCGCCGTACTCAATCATCATCTACGACTCTTTGTCCCAAGGCAGCGCAAAGGTCCCCACCCAGCCCTCAACTTCTTTCCTGAGCTCAAGGATGTCTGTGATGTCATCACCCTCGCCAACGTATTCCTTGAAAGCTGCGACGCTACCGGGGTTCTTGCGACCAGTCTCCTCGGCCTTCTTCTTTGCGTCCTTGTCGAGCTTCTGTGTAATGCCAACGGCACGGTGCACGACATCAGCGACACGCTTGAAGTCCTCAGGCTGAAAACCACGAGTGGTCATGGCGGGTGTGCCCATGCGCAGACCGCCAGGCTTGAGGGCAGACTTGTCGCCAGGAACGGTGTTCTTGTTCGAAGCAACGCCGACGAGCTCGAGGATGCGCTCAACTCGTGCACCATCAACACCGCGGTCTTTCAGGTCGATGAGTACAAGGTGGTTGTCGGTACCGCCACTAACGACGTTGTAACCGAGACCGCCGTTCTCCTTGGCATCACCCAGGCGCTTCGCGAAAGCCTGAGCGTTGTCGAGGACCTGCTGCTGGTACTCCTTGAACTCCTTGCTCTGCGCTTGTTGCAGCGCTACGGCCAGAGCTGTGATGGTGTGATTGTGAGGTCCTCCCTGGTGGCCGGGGAAGACAGAGGAGTTGATGGGTCCCTCAAGATCGTACAATTCCTTGTTACCCTTCTTATCGACGCGTCTTGTGCCCTTGCGGAAGAAGATCATGGCGCCTCGGGGGCCGCGCAGCGACTTGTGAGTTGTTGTTGTGACGATATCGGAGTGGGGGAAGGGCGAGGGAATGACACCGGCGGCAACGAGACCTGAGATGTGGGCCATATCAGAGAGAAGGTATGCGCCGACTTCATCGGCAAGCTTGCGCATGCGCTCGTACTCGATCAAGCGGCTGTACGCCGATGTGCCAGCCACAATAACCTTGGGGCGGTATAGGTGTGCCAGCTCGGCCATCTTCTCATAGTCGATGATGCCCGTCTTCTCGTTCAGCCTGTAGGGGAGAGTCTCGAAGTACTTGGAGATGGCGGAGATCTTCTTGCCAGGGATCTGGTAGCCGTGTGACAAGTGGCCGCCGTGGGGGAGGTCCAGGGCGAGGATGCGGTCGTGGACGTTCATAACGGCCGAGTAGGCGTAGAGGTTGGCAGGCGAGCCAGAGAGAGCTACACGCATGGGTCAGTCGAGGGCCTGGCGACACTCCCAGCAAACTCACGCTGGACATTGACACCCCATTCCTCGGGGCTGAGGTTGAAGGCCTTGAGTGCACGCTCCTGGCAGAGACGCTCCGCCTGGTCGATGAACTCGTTTCCTCCGTAGTATCGCTGGCCCGGATACCCTTCCGAGTACTTGTCTACGGCACGAGTGAGCTTCGTTGGGTGCACAGTCATGTGTGACACATACTCTGCATAACACTACCCAGCGCATCGAGAACAGCCTGCGACGTGAAGTTCTCAGAGGGAATAAGGTTGATGAAGTGCTTCTGACGCTTCTTCTCCTACACGGCAACCATGGTAAGCTTCGATTGCATGCCCGAGCTTGGTGGCGTGAGTCGTACCTGCTCGATGATCTTGTAGACGGTTGGGTCGGCGTCTTCAAGGTCCTGGGAGAGCACCTGCAAAGCCATCAGCCAATTGACCGTGGTGAGCCTCTAGGACCCCAAAGCTACCTTCTGCTGTGCCTCCAGCGATGTTGCGTATCCACGCCATTGTCGCTGCAGTAATCTTGGATGGTTGGTGGCAGCGGTGCGGCGCGCGAGCTGGCTCAGAGGCACTCTGCAAACAGACCGGAGAGAAGCCATGGGCTGCAGATGTATAGCGAGAATCAGAAGCGCGCTGCGACCTTTAAAGAAACCCCAAGGTGATGCTGGACTCGATATCCGCATAGAGGCATTGGGACGACAAGGCGGCAAAGGACGGCAATTAGTGGCGCGGAGTGACACATATTCCGACGGCCGGTGCTCAAAACTTTCCCAGCCTCGCGGCTCTCTTCTACTCTTCACAACTAAAACCTCGTGATTAAATGCTTTCAAGACAGCTTCATTCTCGCTCGGCCGGCGCAAGCTGGCTGACGCGGGTGCTGCTGAGACGCTGCGGGCATCACCACCCAAGAGCAGACGAGAGACCTTATGATTGGAATTAGTTGTGCGTTGCATAGAGACGCAACGGGACGAGACGTGTTTCTCGCCCAACTCGCCCAACACGCTTGCATATGCGAGGAAGGCATCCATCCAAACCAACATCCTGTTCAAGCCTTGTTATCAGGCGAGTTGAGCTCAACCTACAAGCAAGCGTTAGTATGTGGCTGTCAATTCAGAAGAGAGGATCACCTTTGGAGGCTCCCATCTACCGCGGATAGCCACCTCCTGCTCCATGACGTCCTCGTCGGCCTTTTCCAACTTCTTCTCAGGATCACACGGTACATCTGCCTTGTGCACGACCTTCCACTCCTCTGCCAATGCGTTCTGCAGGTCGTCCAGGATGGTGCGCAACTCACACAGCGCCTTGTCTACCACCTCGCTCTGGCCTTTGTTGTAACGTGCTCGTTCAATTCGCCAATACGTCTTAGCTCCGACGCAACACTCTTCTGCGTATTCAAAATCGGGAACCCAGGACGCAAGAAGAGTGTTCTCATACGATGGTAGCGCGGCATGGCGGGGTCGTCAAGCAATGCCGTAGCATCCTTGATGCACTGGTCGAGCTGATCGGCATCAAACAATGCCTGCAGCTTGTATGAGTCCGTAAAACTGTCGTCGATCTTGCTGAAGGCGATGTCCGCCATTGTGTGCGATGTGGTCGTGGAGTTGATTCCGGCGGTTGTGTAAGCATCTGTCGGTATCGTGTACAGTAGCGGTGACTCGCAAGCCATCATATGTCGATGGCTTGAGATATCGAGGTGCCTCATCATCTATAAGTAGGTAGCAATTCAATTGACACACCTCATCTGTCTCTCTCTTTTTCTCTCTTTCTCTCTTTCTCTCTCTTGCTATCGACGTCACCTCCCGCGGTGACCTCGACTGCCAAGCCACACAATAGCTTCACCTGGGCAGGCACGAGCAAACGACACTGCTTTGTTGTTTACAGTCATTGCGCGTGCTTGCGACAACCTCTCCTAAGTTGCACTGCGTCCACAACTTCCACCTAAGCGTTGCCTGACCAGCCAACACCCATCACGCGTCCACTACACCGCTACACGCGTCAAACGGCTAGCTCTTCTCAACCATGGCTCTGAGCACACCCAAGAAGTCGATTTCTGCCCCAATGCCGCTCCTCGCACGACAGGAGAGCAGTCCTGAGCTTGGCAGTCCATCCAAGGTCACCCAGTACAACAAGCAGACTGGTCGTCCTGTTCGACGAAGTGCAGGAAAGATGAAGCCTGTTGCCGGTTATGTCGACTCCAGCATTCTCGAAGAAGAAGACTTCATCCCATGCACCTCAGGCGATGATAGTGAAGAAGAAGACGACGAGACATCTGCTACGCCTCGCGGCCGTGCAGATAAGACTAAGCGCAAGCGCAAGCGCAGTCCTTCACCCCCCTCACCACGTCTGGACCCCATCATATACAGCCAGCAGTTGGATGAATTGACAGATGATGAGACAGGTGGAGCATTCCATCGCCGTATCCCGAAGAAGCCACCGCTGACTCTACGATTCAACGTACCTCTGGGTTATCATGGCCCACTGCTCATCAAGTTGGACCCTGCTATGTTAAGGCTGGACGACGAGACTGCCTCGAAAAAGATGCACCAGTCAAAGAAGTGTCGAGCAGATGCACCGGTAGCGCACGCAAAACTATCAGAACGTCCCAAAGGATTCACAGACCTGCCACCAGAACTGCGAAACAAAGTCTATCGATACGCCTTCGTGCGCGACAAGAGCTTTCAGATACCAGCTTGCAAGCCCTGGGGAAGCGCAAACCTCTGCCAATCAGCTCAGTTCTTGGGTACGTGCAAGCTGGTGCACAATGAAGGCTGCTCGGTTCTCTACGGCGAAAACACGTTTGCATTCGAGCGACACGAAAGTACTCGCGGTACTTTCTATGAGCACGAGCCCAGAGAGATTGGATACCAAGACGCCCTCCAGTTCTTCAAGATGATCGGTCCTGAGAACCTTCAATATCTGCGAGACCTCAAGATCGCCTTCAACGATGCTCGACCCTCAGATACCCCACGCGCACACTCCAACGAAGATCGACGCTATATGACAGACGACGTCTTGATCAATTGTCTGCGTATATTGCGACATGCCAAATTGCGTAAGCTGTCACTCGCCTTCATGGGCCGCCGTCATCTCCATAGGTCTGATGTCAAATTTCTGGGCTACCTCGAACAGATCAAGACGGACGAGCTAGAAAAGTGGTCCCAGCCAAGAGGCTACCACCCTGAGCAGAAGATTCGTCACACCGTCTGGTTCGAACTCACCGAGCAAATGATCCGTAAAAATAAACTGTACGATACAGAGTGAAGTTTGCGTTTCCATCACGAGCTCACATGGACAACCGCCGAAGTCGGCATCTGTAGTCCCATGTTATCAACCATGTTGCCTAGAGAGTTGGGCTACGATCAACACTGTTCATCAATTCCTTACTGCCTACTGTCTCAGTCAATGAGGGTGTGATTATCGATTCCTGGGGTCTGTGGTGTACGGCGATATAGATACTGTTTCATGATATCCAAAAGCCTGGATTTGGTCTGGTGGTGCCACATTCAGTGGGGGGTCAACATACGATATGCACATACTATAGTACAATCAAAAGCTTGTTCCCGAGAAAGTTTCTATCCCGGAGCTCTGTCTGGGTTTCACAACTGAACATTGTCTACCAATAAGACTAGTCGTTGCTTGTGGGGCAGGCCTGTGTAGTCATCTATGCAGCGGTACCCCTTCTCTTCTTGAACTCCTCAATCCACGCGGCACTCTTTCCCTTGGGAACAAGGCTAATCCTGACCAACCCATCGCTAATCACAACTTTCCCGCTCCCCAGCACTTTGTGTAGCGCCATCTTCTTCCCCACTTTGATCAGCCCACCCACTGCCGTCTCCATATACGCCTCCACGCCATCGACAGTATACTCGTTCTCCTCATCCCATGGCAGAGGGAAGATGTACTCCAAATGCTCCGGCAGCGTCTGGTGCTCGTTGAAAGCTTTGACAAAATCCGACTGCGAATGAGCAGGATAGAGCAGCAAGACGGGGAAGGAGAGAGGCGAGGAAGGATCAAGCGGGTTGGCCAGAGCAATCGACGCGTCTTCCAGATCCGGCGCCTCGTCGGTCGTGGTACGAACAGCGATGTTCCTGGCTTTGAGTGCTAGGGCGAGCGTGGCGCGCTCTGAAGCGGCCTTTTCTTCGCGCGCAACTCGCGCTTTCTCCACTGCTGCGACGTAGTCGGCGCGCTTCTGGATCTTGGTTGCGAGTGCAACGAGTGGCGCATTGCTAGCGTCTAGCCTAAGACCGAATTCGCAGGCGTCTTTGGCTTCGGTCAGCTTGTCCAGCGCGAGACATGCGGTGGCAGAGCGGTAGCAGGCTTTCACGTTGGAGGGGTTGAGGCGGAGGGTGGATGCGCAGTCGTTTATGCAGGAGCGGTAGTTCTCTGGATGGTTGTGTTAGCTCTGCAGCGATTATTCCCTCGCGAACAAGAAAACAGTCGGAGATATGGTACTACGAGCGAGAGGCGCATGTGCCAGACAACGTGAGTATGCAAGCGAGGAGACGGAGGATGCGGGTTGTTCATTGAATTTGGTCGATCTATGTTGTGGACAATACTTGCATCCACCTCTAGGCCCCTCGCTTGCTCGTCTTGTGCATTGGCATGCGTGGAAGGGGAATGGGCGCGTGTCTTCTGGGAATCCAAAGTCGGCAACTTACTCTTCTCCAGATTGCACAGCGCTCTGTTTACGTAGCACGCCTCCTCGACAACCTTCTCTTTGTTTGCCTCCTCTTCCTCGTCGACTTGGACCTCGATAACCTTGCCACCCTCGGCATCCGCCTCTGGATCTGGCTTGCTTTGCGGCCCTTTGAGGGCTGCTATCGCCTTGTCGTAAAACTCTTTCGCATCGGTCCACTGCTTCGCTCTTGCGCATTCGTTGCCTTGCTGTCGAAAGTTTTCTGCGATCTCGTACCTTGTGCCTTCGTACGCTATCGCCTTCAGAGCCTCCAGCATCATGTTCTCACCACCCTCACCATCAGTCTCGTCCAGGGTTGTCATGAACAGCGGCATTCGGTTCATCTCAGCCATCACCTGATCGACACTGTGCGACTTGATTTCGGCCATGGCTGGCGGCAGATCCGCCGACACCGGTCCAGCATTCTGGCTCTGTTGCTCTACCATCTTGGTCTGCTTTTCGGTTTGTGAGGATGATCGAGAATGTGTGTCGTCTCGAGTCGCGTATGTCACGTATTGACGTGTGTCTCGAAATTTTGTGAACCTCCGCTTAGTCACGAGTCGTGAAGTGTGGGGCTCCCGCCAGACCCTACTCTGCCGCCAGACCACCAGACTGGCCAGGTCAACCATGCGAAAGTCCCGTCAAGTCAAAACCGGAGGGGCAGCTTGACCAGCATCGCGTACATGCAGATGCTGGGCAGTCCAACTCTTCTCGTCCGACGCTCAGGCCGTAGATATACGATCACGGTGCTGCGGTACGTTGATATGGCGACTCTCCTGCTGTTCAGAACTGAAGCCTTCTCGAGGCTCTTCATGGACATTTGACACCTGTCAGGCGAGGGACGGAGTTCATGCGCGTGCTACCTGCAGCCGCAGCTGCAGGTAGCACGCTCAAGGGCCCTTGTTCTATTGTCACAGCTGGAGCCGGCGAACTCTGTTACGATGTTCCGATGATCACCTCGGCTGAACGATCAACAAAGTTTCGCGTGGAGACGCCTCGGAAAAAGAAGTCCGACATTGCGAGGGAGATTGGTAGGGGACACGCTTTCGTCGCGTTGTTTACGCGTTTTGGGTACACGACAATACTGTTTGTCGAATTTGCCTGTAACGTTCGTCGAGAAACGACTGCGAATGACGACCGGGTCTACAAGCTCCCCGGGCATCCCGCCCCCAGCGTTGGACGCCAACTGTTCCGATCTGTTCTCCTGTGTCTCGTGCACCTGGGCCACATGTCAACGAAATTGAACAGTGAAGCTGATGCTCCACGCCCGGCAAGCTCGCATCGGGAAATTGTCGTGGCTGATCTTGATTTTCGAGTCCAGTCCACTTCTTTTGCGGCGCCGAGTACGCACAGGCAACTCAGGCCTTATTGTCGCCCAAACGCTCACCCCATGCTGTAATCCCATATCCCATAGATGCCCGAATTGATGAACAGTTCTCACGCGCTCGACGCTGGCTCCCAGATTGCAGGCTCTTGCAATGGGTCCAGATGATAACCTTGAAATAGAGTTTAGACGGAAGATCGAAATGCACGCTTAAGCCAACGGTAACGCGCGACGGCAGCTCCAAATGCATCCCGTCTGTCTGTCTGTGACTGGTTCATTTGCGGCGCAGTGCGAGACTTCGGATCACAGTGTGGGATCGTTTTGGAAATGGCGCAGCTCGGCATACAACTGCGCCGCTCCACGCGTATCGCAGCCCTGCTCATTCACAACGTGCATCGCGTCGTCACACTCATCACACTCCTTCGCGCACCGGATTGGAAGTCGTTTTATCGCTAACGTGGCCAGGCTCGCAGGCGCATACGTTGAATTGCGTGGCCAATGGCGTATGCTGAATATCGCAAAGTGGGTTAACGTGAACCAATGGAGCATCCCGTACGGCTAAGCCCCTGACAAGGCTGTATGCAGGGAAGCTTGTGCTCACAATGCATAAGCATGGGTTCGGGCTGCAAGACAATTTGAGCAAAGCAACAAGGGGCGCAACGACTTCATTTGCTGCTTGTCGAGGTTCCGTCTCCCCAGAGGAACGTGCGGAGCTGTGCCTGTGTCCCGAAGACGAAAGGTACTGCATGGCGGTCGATCCGCAAATATGCCCCGATCGCACCTCGTTCCTTGACCTCTCCCTCCTCCCTACGCTCCGTGCAGGTGACGACACACTGGGATCTTGTCCTTTCTGTCCTTTATCGTTTAGGTCCCCCTTTGTTCCTTTCTCAAGCATTTCGATCTGCGTCATCACACAGCTATAGTTTGTACTCTATTGCTTTTTCCGCGCGTGTTGCTCATATTCTAGTAAGTCGGTCGATTGCATCTCCTACAATAGCGAATGAATTCTCACACACTTGCTCTGTACACTCTGCCGCTTGTATAACGCATGTCGTGCAATCCTTCGGCGTGGGCTCTTGCAATCCCCGATATGTCACAAACCATCCGCTATCTTGCATGCTCCTGACCTAAGATACAGTTTATTATTGTACAGTCAACCATTGAATCACATACCATTTGTTTCTGGTCATTGAGAACTTCATTCTCCAACTACCAAGCCCGTCCCTAGTTTCTAGTCGGACACTCGACAAGGAAGGAATGTGTTGAAGCGACATTCACCAGCACCACTTGACTGTGGTCTGAACCCAACCGTACCGTCTACTGGCAAGATCGGAGTTCGCGCAGTCGCATAAACGCCATAATGGCAACCGACTACTTTTCCGATCATGAAGCTTTCATCAGCAGCCAACCCTTGCCGTCTCCGGCTGACACACCATATATGTCGTCTCGACGAACCTCACGATACGGAACCCCAGCAAGCGAGATTGCTAGCTCGCCACCTCCGCTCCCACCCAACCCTTATCCCGAATCTGAAGACGACGTCAACAATGAGAAGATCTCAATTCTTGATCCACGGCGCTTCACACCGACGCTGCACGCAAACCTGGTCTCTGAAATCCTAAACTTACGGCGAGAACTTGACTCGAAGCACAAATTCATCGAGGATGTTGAGACAAATCTTCATACTGCACGGACGGAAAATGATTCACTGGTGAAACAGCTTTCATCAACCGCCAAAGACGGTCGCGCTGCAAAACGTCAACTACAGAACTATGAAAATGAGATGCTTGCAGCGCTGGAAGAAATTGCGGCCGAGCGCGACAAGGTGAAAGAGGCGAATGCAGATCTCAGGACAAAATTGGAAGCCGCCGAGAAGCGATCACGCAGCCAGGATGATGACTCGACTCGTGTGCATGACATGTGGACACGGGAGAAGGACGTTTGGGCTGGTGAAAAGCGGATCTTGGAGCGCCGAGTGCACATCTCAGAATCACGACTCAAACTTCTCCTGGACGAGCTCGCCGCGCACGAGACTGCTCGTGCAGATGCCAATGTCGAAAGCGAAGGCGAGGATGGAAAAGATGGTGGCGCAGGCGCTGAAAGCGATACGGCCAGCATACACTCCTCGCCACAGAGGCGCTCTTCAACTCACATTGGGCGGCACTCAAGAAACCTCAGCAACAGCAGTTACAGGAGTATCGGCCGAAACTACAGATTGTCTTTGTTGAGCAACGAAGGCCATGGCCGAGGAAACGGTCTGAGCCTTGCAGACGAGCTCATTTTCGACGAGGAGGAAGAAGAAGACCTGGATGAGCTGGAACTCGACTCTGATGATTTCCCTGAACATGAGATGCGAGCAAGGAGAGTCCTCGAGTCACGACAATCCATGTACCCCGACAACAAAGCGAAACGTATCCTAGGGTTGAGCAATGATGTTCAACAGTCCAACAAGGACACCTCTGCAATTGCTGAAGAGCATGAGCATGTCAAGCTGTCGTATGAGACGACTCAGTCTGCGGTTACGATAACGCCCAGAGAAATTACTTTGATCTTTCCACCGACCATGCCTATCTATGTGGATACCGGAATTCAGCCTTCGCCTCCAACATCGCCTATACTACCTACCATGGCTGAAGCCTCATCACAAACAGTCGATGAAACTCCTTTGCAGTCTAAACCTCTCGATGGCTCCCCGACTCGTACTGAGGTAGAAGCTAACCAGCGTAGGAAACGCACTTCCTTGTTGCTTGAGTCTCCCGGTCCCTCACAGAGCGCTAGTCCAACGTCATGTACTATGACGTCCAGTTCTGTTCAAACAATCGAGCAGCCACTCAGTCCTCCGCCAACACCCAAGATCGCTATCCCAACCACTGAGCTGCCCGCATCGCCCGTGTCACCGGTATTTAAGAACGAACTCGCATCCTCGTCAACACAGACGGAATTTGACGGGGATCACGCTCAGCTGTTTCCAAAGACCAAACCAGCTGCTCCGCCGGCACCGATATCTATACCATCCATAACCATCCATGCACCTGACTCAGTTCCTTCATCGCCGAAGGATGCAAGGCTACCGCCAGGCACCAAAACGGTTGCGACTCAAACAGCAAATGACCTTGCTGCGCCGATGCGATCGTACGGCATGCAGACAGAGCCCATTCGAGTTGATCAGCGTCCTGTGAGGCTACCTCCTCACCTCTTGCCCTCGGCTATATCCTCCAAGCCAGGTACTCCAGAACCGAAACAGGAGCGCCCCTTAGTTGGCAGCGGTACTCGGAAAGACTTGCATCACCCTGGCAAAAGTTATACTGAGCAACCTTCTGCGAAACCAACAGCCCGCCAAGATCTGTTAATACTGCTAGAGAAAGCCGCGGATACTAAAGTAGAGAACCGCTATCCTGGCAACAATGACAATGGCCCACTGTCCCGTAATCATCAGACCGAGATTCTCAAAAGGCCTTTCCGAACGAGCAGTTTGTTTGCTGGTTTTGATGGTCCTTCTTCGGACGAAGAAGACTATGCAGATGCGAGTGGGGATGAGTATCGAAGCCAGCCATACACGACACCGATGCTATCGTCACGCAATGCTAAGAGCGGCCGGCCGGTTAATCCACCTACACCTGTGCCAGAGGACAAAGAAGTCATGCCGACGTCCAGAATCTCTGAAGATTCCCAGCTCTCTCGTCGTGTTGGGTCTGAGCGTACATCTCTGGAGAAATCAGCAAAGATTACGAAGCGAAACTCTTTGAGCCGCCAACCTAGTATCCGTCGTTCAGCTATGATTCAGTCTGGCACTTCAGCACACATGAATCCGAGCATGAGCAGCCTGGGGTCCAGCACTCACATTCAGCCGCCATTCCCGGTGCCTACACGTTCAAGCTCACGCAACAAACCTCATAGCAAAAGCGAAGGCTCGGCGAGCCCAACACCTGGAAACGGTAGCGCTTATGCTAATCGTCGAATGCATGCTACCAAGCACCAACGAAAAGATAGTATCCGGAAAGTGCGCTCAGCGGCACCAGTGTCCCGAACTGGACGCCCCCGAAGCAGGTCTCCTGTGTTGCCAATGACGCCCAGCATACCCGACACTGAATCAATAGCTCCTCCGCCGAGCGACATCATGAGTGCAAGCGGCTTCGGCCATCGCCACCAATTGTCTACTAACACTGCGTATACGGCCAGTCACTCGGTCGCCAGCTCCAATTCTCAAGCTAGTGTCGTTGATGCGATTGCTGCCGCGATGATCGGCGAATTCATGTGGAAGTACGTGCGCAAGAGGAAGCCATTTGGCGGACCTGAAACTTCTACGGACCGTGCAACTGAAGAGGCCTCTCTGTCCAGTGGTGGCGTACGTCACAGGCGTTGGGTGTGGATCTCACCGTACGAGCGAGCAATTTTGTGGAGTAGTAAGCAGCCTACTTCGGGCTCTGCTCTGATGGGCAAGAGCGGTCGCAAACGTAAGTATGAAAAAATACCTGCCTAATTCAATCATTAACAACTTTTCAGTTACCATACAATCTGTTCTCGACGTCGCCGACAACAGTCCGGCACCAAGAAACGAAACGCTCTTCAACCGGTCGATCTTGATCCTGACACCTGCACGTGCTCTGAAATTTACGACCATGTCACGAGAGCGCCATTACTTGTGGTTGACCGCGCTATCCTTCTTGGCCCATTCGAGCGCACCTATGCCCGACCTCGGAGCTATGCCTCAACCACCGCCAGTCGAGGACTTCCAGCATCGCTCAGGAGGTGCGACGCTTCGTCGCTCCCGCGTGCAGGACTCTGTGCGTCTTGCGAAGGGCAGGGCCAATCCAGTAATGCAGCGGTACACAGCACGGAATGAGCCCATGCCGAGTCTTCCATCGCTTGCTGGCTACGAGGGGCCAGTGCCAGAATCTGCCAGTCCACCCTCTATTCCCCGTGGGCCGGCGCATGGGCGCAAGAGGAGCTCTACAGGCCCTGGAGCACCACCACCTAGTGTTCCCTTCCGCAGCTTTTCCCATCAGCAAGTGCCTTCCGTGTACTCAAACGGTTCATCAGACATGTATTCGTCTATGCAACCTCCTTCAGTACCGTCTTCAGTCTATAACCCAACGAGCGGTGTTGTGAGCAGCCGCACATCCGAGGCCAGTACATCAACTCGTAACCACTTCTTCGATGCTATGGGCACCGTCCGCATGGAAGCCTTCATCGAAAACGCCCTGGGGGATCCTGCTCAACGTCAGGGGTTGCAGGCAAAGCCGCAAGGTGTACGTCATCGCCGCAGTAGCCAGTGGAGCGACAGTGCACGAGAGCGACCCATGCGAGCGGCAGGTCTGTATGATATCGACAATGATCTTTTCCATGGCTTCTAATTAACAGAAAAATACGCCGAAAATGATGCAATGCATCATGCGATACGGTTGAATGGCGCCTTAGCAGCTTCTTTGTTGTTGGTCTCTTTGAAGTTTCAAGACACTTCCACTCCATTTCCTTTGTCGCTACAAAAGCTTCTCACAGCAACGCACAGACGTACATGTTTACATATGCTCTCTTTGGAACATGCATCACGTTTGGATGCCATCTCCAACAATGTTTCCAGCGCCGCCTGCTTCCAGGTCTCTCATTTTTTCAGGGGCTCAGTCACAAGCCTAGAAGCGATGGCGCTCACGCGCGAAGATACCACCACCTACTCACACCACCATATACGTAATTTTCCCCTCTCTCTTGGCTTCGACTATTGTCGAACTATTTCGATACCCAGGTGTTTAGCAATTTAACGCCGTCAGGCAAGGCTATTCAACGCACATCAGTTAACAACAATACAATATTTACCACAACATTGACTTAAAGATCCAACATTACTGTCATTCAGCTAGTGTAACTTTGTTGCTACATGCTACCACTTTATACAACCAAGACTGTCAAAAGAGCCAAAGACTTGCAATTCTCCGCCACTGTCACCTCATGCGACTGAGGAGGCTGTCAAGATCTTAGAGCAAGCTACTTACAGATGGCAGCCAAACAAAAACACGTAAGCTTGGGCTGCGATCACACGATGACGAGCCATGTACGAATGCAAAAAGATGATTCGACCCAGACTTGAACTGGAGACCTTCAGTGGACTAACATTGTTAGACTGACGTGATAACCAACTACACCATCGAACCATGTGATTGGTTGACATAGCCATTTTGCTGGCAATAATAAATATATAGTCTTTTAAAAATCTCCAGACTTCCGGAGAGGATTGTCTCACATGCGAGAATGAAATCTCAAGACTCTAACCCTATGTTGTGAGCACGCAAGATCGCCGAGAGTGTCCGCAATGCTGCACGGCTCCACATTCAAAGTTTCGACGCCTCTGCGTTAACCATCACAAATGAACGTAGCCCGCCGAGAACCCAATGGTCCATCAGCCTAGCACTCCATCAGACACGCTAAAACCTATCACTAACCTCCAAACCTCTCTGCTAGACTAGACTCCACACAAGATTACCATGCTGCGCATCAACACGCTCGCCAAGCGCTATCCGAAATACCCTTTTCTGGCAATTTCCCTCAAAGACCGTCGACCGTCGACCGTCGACCGCTGCGATTCACCATTCTCCACATTCGTCTGCGTGTCCGTTGGCGACCCACTGCCCTGCTGCAAAGCGAAGTGGGACTGGCATGCGTGGGGCGTGAGCGTTGTCCTATTTCGGCAGAAGATTTGAGCACGACCTGTACCGTAGTAGGGCTAAGCGAAGCGCGATGGTGATTGTTCGGACGCGAGATCGTGGCTCTAGCAACGTAGACGGTCTGTTTGATTGTGGTGTTGTGGGTGGGAAGATGCAGAGTCAGAGAGCTCTTGGGTTGCGTCGGGGTCATGCGCTTGTGTAGGTGCTATCGATACCACGGTCTTGTGCGTTGGTTGTCACCGGTCGGGATGGAGACGCTCTGTTTCGGGTCCCGAGGGGCTTGCTGCCATCGGCTTCAAGATGCGCGTGTCTTGTTGTAGCCTGACCATGCCTTCCTTCTTGTCGTGGTTTGACAATAGAACCAACTTGGGCATTGCTGCCGCTGTAATGAGACTCAAATTGTGGTGGATAAATTAGTCGGTTCCCTACCCAACTCTTACAGCTTAGCCTGACTTGTGATGCCCAGAGGCGTATCATCCTTACTCCTCTCCTTCAATAGCCGCCTCAAGATCTTCCCACTCGCGCTCTTCGGCACCTCGGCCACAAAGACAATTCCGCCTCTCAACCGCTTGTGGTTAGCAACCTTCTTTCCAATCCAATCCACAATCTCCTTCGCCTCGTTCTCTCCAGCCTCGCCGTTGCTCTTTGCAGCTACAACGTAGGCCCGGGGCACTTCGGTGTGCATGTGTTCATCCTGCACGCCAATCACGGCGACGTCTTCCACTAGTTCGTTGTCCATCAGCTTGCCCTCCAACTCTGCTGGCGCGACCTGGAAACCCTTCAACCCTGTCAGTAACTTGAGATAGGCGTGTGTGCATGAGGGGTGCTTACCTTGTACTTGATAAGCTCCTTGACCCGGTCAGTGATGTAGAAATTATGCTGCTTGTCCTGAAACCCGATATCGCCGGTCTTAAAGAAGCCATCGGAGGTGATGGAGTCTTTCGTAGCGGCTTCGTTTTTCCAGTATCCCTTGAACACGTTTGGCCCGGATAGCCACAGCTCGCCTACTTCGCCAGGACCCAGCTCCGTGTTGTCGGGCGACATGTATTTAGCGTGCATGTTGGGGAACATCTTGCCTACGCTGCCGACAGACGTGTACCATTCGTCCCAGGGCTGGAGGATGTCAGTGTCTAGATACTTACTTCATGGGTATAGGCGTACTTGGGTATGGGTCATTGGACTTGTTTCGCTGAGGCCGTAGGCTTGGTTGATTCTGATCTTGAGCCGTTTGTGTACACTGTCGACGAGCTCCTTCGTGAGGGGTGCAGCACCGCTTGTAATCATCTTGACTGAAGACAGATCGTATTTGTCGACCATTTTGTCTCGTGCCAGCCGTACAATGACCGGCGGTGCCACGTAGATGAACGTGATCTTGTGCTCTTGGATCGTCCGCAAAAACGTTTCCATATCGAACGCAGGCATGACCACAAGTTCTATCCCCCGGTGCAGCATCTGACGTACTAATCCTGTGAGGCCGTAGATATGGAAGAAGGGCAGCACACCAAGGAATCTGTCCTCTTTGGAGCTATACCAATGTCCGATGGAACCTTTGATTTGCAGCAGATCCGCAACGATATTTCGGTGAGTGAGCATGACACCCTTTGGCAACCCTGTTGTGCCGCTGGAGTACGCCAGAAATGCCAGGTCCTCTGGCTTAGCCTTCTTCCGTCGATACCTTAGTGCTCCAGATGTCTTCCGGATGTTGGTCCAGTGCTTAACTCGATGCGTGTCATCTTTCTCAGCTCCCAAGATAATCACCCGATCATCAGGAATTCCAACTTTCTTCGTGGCCTCGAGTGCAGTCTTCAGAAACGCCTTTGTCGTAACAAGTGCTCGTGCCCCAGAGTTCTCCAACTGGTAAGCCAATTCATCCGCCGAATATCCCGGATTTGCTGGGGTGACAATGCCACCTGCGAAGAAGGTTCCGTAGATGATCGGTGGTACATCGATATCGTTAGGCGCGTATAGAGCTAGAACTTCGTTTCGTTGCCAGTCCCAAAGGTTACAGAGGCCTTCGCCAAAAGCAGTTGCGTGTGCTTTGACATCGGCGAACGTGTACTTGCGATTTGAATGGATGGCGCGGTATAGGACTTTTCCGTCTGAGAAGTCGCGGTCTTTGCTGTCGAAGATGAGGCCCCATAAGTCCAGGTCGGGAATTTCCACATCTGGGAATGGCGACTTCGATGGCATCTTATCGGTCCGGGTACAGCAAAAGTGCAGTCCAACAGGCCCTGCTTGATTGGCAGTTCGTCGATGCGTGCTTTAATTTTTGAATTCCCCGACAGAGTGGTACAGCTCGCCTTTCTCTTCCCGTTGACACGTGGACCCGGTTTCAGTGATACATTGCGGTTGTTGTGCCTGCAGGTGATTGTGATGCACCGTTTTGCGGGGAACCTCGAACCTCGAACCTCGGTTCAGCCTCATGACGTTGACGTATACAAAATAGTCCGCTGAACCGGCGACCCAATGATCACCATGGTTCAATGGAAGAGAGGAGACTGCTGAACTTGAGGTGAGTGCGTAGGCACTCGAAGCATGCTCCATTATAGTCAAGCACCAGCAAAATGCGCCAAAAACACAGTGTGTACGCCAGCCTAGCCTCAGGAACTACACAGTAACGCCATGCGCTCCAAAGTATTCAAGTCGCAAAATTACAAGCTTTGTGACAATGTTAGCGCCGGTACCCGGGATTGTTCAAAGTAACCAGTTGTCATCTGAACGTCGCCCACAGCCTTGCCATCCAAAAGCTTATCATCAACTCCCTCCACATGCTATCCAAGTCCGCACTCAAATGCAACGTAGGTACAACTCCTCCAGCGAGCAGCTGCAATCCTTCAGTCGCCAAAAGCCGGCCATTTGTGTCTTTCCACTCGAAAGGCTCTGTCAATCCGTCTTTTACGACAACTCCATCCTTTGCTTTGCCCTTTCCAAACAATCCCCCACCCGAGGCGACTTTCTTACATGTCATAATTTCACTCGGCGCAGAATTGGGCCCAGCAATGTGTCTGATATGCCAAGTCTTCCATCCAAAAGTCAACTGCAGAGCGCCGCCATGGCAGTGCGGTTTCTTGCCGACCATGTAATATTCATTGTCACGAAACGGTGGGTCTTGTATCTCATAAAGGGTCTGAGAGCGGTCGAAGCGTATGGGCAGTTCGTGTGCGAGGGGGATCTCGGCAGCTTGGAGACGTCGTATTCGTAAGGGTGAGTTGTTAGAATTGAGAGCTGATGATAATTGATATGCCGGACCGTTGGGGGTGTGTATAAATGTGCTGTAGAGAAGGAACGTCGTGTTCTTCGGGTCTATGGTGTCGTAGCCGGGGAGCTCGTCTGCAGCTGGCGGTAATGCAACTTCAGTGCGTGGGGTTACATTTGACGCTGTGGCCGGAGGCGGCCCTGGTGGTGGCGCATAGCCGTTTGCTTCTGCATATGTAGGTATTGGAACGTCCTCAGCTTCTGGAAGTGGTGCGCGTTGTTGCGCTTGCGCCCTCGATGTCGTCCCTTCGTAAGGTGCTGTTTTGCTGGACATTGTACTCGCGGTAATTACAGGGGCTTCCAGATTGTCGTGAGTAAATTATGGTGTTGGATGTTATTACTTGAGTCGAGGAGGTGACGTATGCCGAAGCTTGGAATGCTCAACACGTGGGGTGCGCCGAGGTGTGGCAATGCTCGTCATCCGCTCAATCCGATTCGACGGAACAGACCTGCTTAACAACCATATGTACCCCCATTTAGCCTACTCTGTGATCTACAGTTAGACCCATTACACGACTGCGCACGTGTCGCTTCATCGGAACGAGAAGTCAGAAAGCGGCTTGTTAAGTAAGTGAAAACGCTCTTTAGAATAGAACACCAACCCATCTTATTTCGGACGTGAAAGACAGGTCGTATCCAAACAGCTATGTCAACCTCTTTCCCGCCAGCAAGCACACATTATGGATTTCTGGATTCTTCACATACCAGCCGTCATCAACTAAAGCCGCCTCCTTATCTCTCCAGTCGTCCATCTTCTCAGCCGACTTGAAGTCGAGATCGGCAAGCTTGGACGTAATATTGCCTTCGTGCAAAGGTACGACGACAAACAAAGAGCAATCTCGCAGAGTCATAGCAAGACGAAGATCATATACGAAGTTGAAGTCGTCACGGGGGTGTGCATAGCGCTGCAATATGCCTTCGGAGTCTAGGGTTGCCTGGAGCTTCTTCAGATGTAGGAGGAGCGTCCGGCCGTCGCCGGTGGTGAAGTATGCGACTACGTGGTCGACAAGGACTCCAAGGTTTGCTTGCTGATTCGAATTGGCATTTCCGTCCGTTTGGAATTGCAGCGATAAGGAGTTCTCAGCCCAGCGTCGAATCCAGGCTATATCATCCTTGCAAGCTGGACTCTCGTTACTCAACCGTAACGGGCATATGTAGTCGTTAGGTACGCCTTTCCCCCGTGAGAACTGCAGAGCACAGGTCCGGCAACGTATTGCGTCCGGAGGTGCAGCTGGCGATTGTGCTAGCCACTTCGGCTTAATCTCGAAAGTGATGTTTTGTCCTGCGACTGTAGACATATTGGGGAGCAGGATACCAAATTGGGCCGTACTACTCAGCAGCCGAATAGCCGGGACCAACTCTTTGAGTGCAGACATCGCTTTGTCGAGTAACACTACGGGAAGATGCGCCATGAGGTGCTTGTCGAGGTCGATCTCCTTGAGGGTTTGACAGGTGGCAGTCGATGCTGACGGCGAAACAAAGAGTGGCCGTACATCTGCCATGAAACCGTCGACAATCACTTCAGATCTCAAGCTCTTCGGCAGTCCTTTGCTAACTCTGAGCACCTTATCAGCGACCATGTGAGATGGGATTGCCGTTGCTGTGTTGCCTAAATCTCTGACCGCGACAAACAAGAAACCGCTTGCCGTATTATCATGATGACCTGGCTGGATGCTGAACACTGCGTTGGCTGCCCCTTCATTCAGAGGTCCAAAGTTAATAAAGAATTGGTGCAAATCTTCGTCCCCTCTGCTTATGCAGCACAGAGCGCTCGGAACGTCAAGCGACCGAAAGATCTCCTTTTCGGCTTGTGTTAGTTCCACTGGGACCGACTTCTGGATATTGATTGTCAGAGGATCGGATGAAAGGGGTTCTGACTGGACATGTGGCAGCAACGAATGAGACGGCTGACGTCCATGGCGGGCAGGGCCAGTCACATGCGGCTTGTAAGACACACCACCCGCAGGATGCAGTTCAAACTGGTGATGGGCAAGTAGATGGGCATTTGACAACCGAGTATGCAGGATTTCGAGATCAGAAAACTGAGATTCTCGCCGCGTTTGAGACGGCGCCGCTGACTCGGCTGGCAAGCTCTGGATAGACGTAAGACCGCCAGCCTGATACTCTAAATGAGCGTTGCTGGGTTGCGATGCTACAGCGCCTGCAGAGCGCGGATCAGGCTGCAGCCCGGACGATGGTGGTTCATGCATGTTGATGTCCGGTTTTGAGGCAGACCGCTCAGATTTGCGTGGCCTCAACAAGGTGCGAAACCTCTCAAGAATAGGTGAAGAGGGTGCCATGGTTGACGAGATTGAAGTCGTTGTGTGTCGTTCCAGGCAAGAGCATTGATGCAGCCGCAGCTCACTGAGGTTGAGCCGGTCGTGAGGTTCTGGGAAGCCGTGACGAAGGGCCAGGGGGGCAGCTTCGGAATGCGCAATGTGAAGTCCTAGGTCCAGGCGCCCCGTTTCTTGGTATGCTTATGTCGCAAGGTCTAAAGCTCGATCTTTCGATAGCTCTTGCTGTCCTCATACGATACTGTGCGCTGACTTGGTTGCAGCAATGACGTCGCTCAGCCAAACGATGAGTGGTGACCTTCACAGCACCTGCGCCTGGACCGCTGCTGGCAGTGATAGGGGTCGGAAGCAGACAACAAGAGTTGTTCGTCCATGTTGTAACCTGTGCCGTTTCCGACCTGAT
The DNA here is from genome assembly GCF_004011695.2 of Ascochyta rabiei. Classification (NCBI taxonomy): domain Eukaryota; kingdom Fungi; phylum Ascomycota; class Dothideomycetes; order Pleosporales; family Didymellaceae; genus Ascochyta; species Ascochyta rabiei. The sequence continues at coordinate 1,108,437 of NC_082405.1, forward strand.
TTTCGTGGCGCGCTCCCGTCGTTGGAGTCCCACGGTTCGTTCGTCCGGTCGCGATAACGTAAGCCCCAATAACCAATCAACGCGCGTCGAAGCTCCCTCTTTCACCGACGCGATCTCGCATCCCAACAAGCATCACCTCTTTGTGAAAACTAGAAGGATTGACACGGTCTATTCCTTGGTAAAGTTCACTGCAATTGGATATCCGCCACGATGCCAGCGCCATCGCCCCTCCCAACCTACCTCTACAAGATCCTCCCTTCCGCCCCACCATCACCCCTCCCCGACCGCCTGCCGCTCTCAGATCTGGACCGCCAAGATGGCTTCATCCACCTGTCTACATCTGAGCAGGTACCTGGTACTGCAGACAGGTTCTTTGGTAACTTCACAGAGCTGTGGCTGCTGAGGCTCAAGTACAGCGTGCTCGAAGCAGGCACAGACGGAGATGGCAACGTCAATGCGGACAACAAGGCGAGGATCCAATGGGACGAAGTCGGGCACGGTGCTTTTGCTCACTTCTACGGCGGTGACATGGGCAAGGGAAACGTGCAGGAGGCTATCAAGGTCGAGAAGAAGGGCACCTGGGCGGAGAGCTTGAAGCTTGAGTGGTGAAGATGGTGAAGACAGCGAAGTACGTCGGCCGTTATCAGAGAAGCCTACCCTGAGGGCCCATATGGGACTACATGGCATATGCCCATGAGGAATAGCTCCAGGCAGATAAAACACCAGTCCGCTAAAGTAGCAGACGATGATATTCCCGTTCCTCGACAACTTGGCGATATGTTTTCAGTCGTCTGTTTCTGATCTTTCCTCCGCATCCTCCTTTCTGTCTGTTTCCTGGTCTGGTTTCTTCTCTGCCCCCTTTCCATGGGTTCGGTCTGCAGTCTTCGATGCTTCGTTCTCGATCGCTTCCTTCTGGCCTGTCGCTTCCATCTCTACTCCATCTCCTTCACCGTCCTTGACCCAATAAACAACCATCCCATTCAAAGCATGCGGATGCATCTCGAAATCCCTCAATCTCACCGTGTCCCTCTTCGTCAACCACTTCTTACCCAGCTCATTACACTCTTCTAGCTTCTCCCTCTTCTCCTCGCTCTGTGCAAATGCCCCATAATCATCCAGAATCTCGTTGCCCACGTACAGCACGGGCTCCTTGCCCTTCAAGAACATGGGGAGGAGTATGTACCAGTCGACAAACGGACTGAACACAAAGGAATGGGTCGTGATGTGAGATTCAATATCGTTGGTGCAGACGCCGACGTCGAGGAGAGAGAGGAACGTGCGGTCGAGGGGCGTGAAGGCTGGTTCTTGGGCGTAGAGTTTCACCTCCACATTGCTCTTCCGCACTGCAATCAGTCAGCACCACTCCGAGCTCAGACATGGAGTCGCGGTGGGGAGCTTACTGTGCGAGACGACGGACACGAACAAGACAAGCTGCCACATGGCTCTATGTCTGTGTTCCCAATCACGACTGAAGCTGCCGATGCCGATGCACACGGCCTCTCTCACATCCCACTCCGTCTTTGCCAACACATCCTGCAAGTGCTGCGCACAGGCCGTAGCCTCCCATTTCTCGGTGCGGTGGTTGAAGTCGAGGAGCAGCTTTTCAGCTGTCAAGCCGTCTACAGTGGCCGCTGGCATTGCGCCGGCTTGCGATGCGTTGTGTCGAGGACCATTCCCCTTCCCTTTCCCCTTCGTGTTGCCCACCGTGAGGTTCGACAGCCCATGGGTAATGACTGTCCAGCCATCATCGGCCTCGACTTGTTGGCGCTTCACGCGTCCGCGGCCACCCATGTTCGAGATGGTGTAATCCGAAGATGCAAGGTAACCACCATTATTGATGAGTCATGCTCCGCTAGGGCATGCTCATGCTCACGGTATCACAACTGTTTGAGATCGGCGAGAAGGGCAGCGTCGGGACGCGTCGCTCGGGCACGCAAAAAATTTGGCGGGGTCGGTGGGGCAGATCTCGGAATTCAGGAGTGGGTCTGCATCGACTTCTCATCCCTGCAAGCCTCCCAAGGAAGAATCCCATGTCGACGACTTCCGCGGGGTGGATCATGAGAAGTCTTCGTAGACGGGCCTTTCCTGTTTCTACCCGTTGACGGTGGTTCTAGGGTCAAAGAATCGTAGTCTCGCCACCCCAATCACTTAGCCAAACTGCTAACGGCGAGTACGAGCCGGTAGCGTCTAATGTGGAACGTACTGCGATCGAGGTGCATAGGCGGTGTTTTGTTTCAGAGAGAAACGTTGGCATGACTATCATTGTGGGTATCATGCTGAGCAGCTGCTCAAAGCATTGGCATGAAGGAAAAAATCTACAGCATCCGCTTGATACATATACATCCATCTAAAACATCTGCCTGTTCCTCATCTCAACGGGCAGGAACACCATCATCAAAGCCGAGAGCCAAATACCACCGGCGCCGAGCCAAAGGATACCCGAGCTTTGGTTGGCGAGCAATTGCGATCCGGCGTAGGGGGCGACGATACCTGCCAGACGGCCCAGGCAAGAGAGCATGCCACTGACACTACCGCGGTAGCTGGTGTCAAAGAGCTCGGGCGCAGAGGCGTAGAGGACGGCGTTGAAGTACTGGTACGCAACGTTAGCTGTTGCTGCAGGTGGCATTTGAGAAAAAACCTACAGTTTGCATGATGTACTCGAGCGCGTTAAGGCCAACGTATCCAGCAGTGTTCTCGACCTGCGTGTACATAGCCATGGCGAGACCTTGGCAGACAGCAGAGAACACGAGCGACCACTTCCTTCCTAGAAGAGGCAACTGTATGGAAGCCAGAGCGAGAGCAGCACCGATAATACCAGGCGAATAGATGATGAGGTATTGCTGATAGGTGTCTACGACAGACCCGCGGCCGTTGTCAACGTTGTTTCGCAGCAAGATGATAGGTAGGAAGGAACCTGCCAGGTTGAAAGACCAGTAATCGCCCATGTACGCAATACCGAGGAGTACGAAGATGAGGCAGGAAAGCTTATTAGTGAAAATGCCCTTCAGACGAGCAATTTCTGTACCAAAGCCCTTGACAACCCGCTTGTTCTTTTCTGCTCGTGTGAGGTTGGTTGGCGCCTCTTGGTGCACGACTCCGTCCATGGCATCGATTGCGGCAAGGTGTTCAATAGTCAGGGTTGGAGGCGGTGCCCTATTGAACTTGGCGATCTTGTGCAATACCTCGATAGCCTCAGCTTCTCTGCCTCTGTTGAGTAAGAACTTGGGCGACTCGTGGAAGTGGAAGACGAAGTATCGTAGGCAGAAGATGACAAGAGTCATTACACCGAGGATGATGAGATTGTAGCGCCATCCCATGTTACTGTCAACAGTGCAGCATGGTTCTCCAGATGCAACAGCTCGGCAGGATGGCAGCTTGGGGTCACAACGCCACTTAGCGGCAGTGCCCAGAGCAATGGCAGACGCAGCAACCACACCGATTGGCTGCCACATGGACAGGAGAGCGACAAAGTAACGGCGGTTTTGAGGAAGGAACTCGAGAGCAATGGTCGCATCGATGGGAATGTTGCCTCCAAGACCGAGTGAAGCAAGTAAGTAGATTCCACAGATGGCACCGTAGTTGAATTTAGGAGCAGCCTAGTATTTTGTTAGCAACTGATTCACGCAAGGTTATCCTTTCTGCATTGCTTACCAAGAGCAGTCCAAAGATCGAGGTGATCAAGCAGGTCAAGTTGAAAGCCCACTTCCTGCCAATGATATCGACCGCCAGTCCGAACCCAAGCGCACCGAGAGCGAGACCAGCATTGGCGCATGCGAAAATGGTTCCAGTGTCCGCGTCAGCCACATTCATCTCTTGGTAGATGGCTGTTGAGACAAGCCCAACACCCTGCGACCAGGCCAGATCCAAGAAGTAACCGAAACCGCAGAGGAACCAGATACAGATCTGGTACCTTCCAAGACCGAACTTGTCAAGCTCGACATTGATGAGCGCGGCCTTCTTTTCGAAGGTGTTGAGAGGCTTTGCCGCTGTGCCGCGAAGGATCGCGCCTATCGAGAGGTCCTCAGAGGAGGCTGTCTCCAAGTCGTTGTAAATAGGAACCTGGACCCCATCACGAGGATGAACCACTGCGCCTTTCTTCTCGTCCCCGTGGGTAAATTCGCCGGAGTTGTGAGACGCCATTGTGAGCCTCAATGCAAGGGAGAGAGTCACAACAATGAGGTGAGGTGAGTCGCGTGTGTTTGGTTGCGCAGGACCGCACAGCTGGGTATTATACTTGCACCCTGTATGAGCAGGGCAACCGTTCTCTAGCCCTGCTAGCCGCGGAGCTCACGCGTACGGATCTACGCGATAGCAGCTTTGGCGTGGTTGTTGGTTAGACTAGATCCTACAGCTTACCCCCGAAGACGGCAGGCGTGATCCTGATTGGTCGCCATCACAGTCGTGACGACAGCGAGCAACGCATCTAACGCAAAGCCACATGGTTTTGTCTGTTCGAAAGCAGTCGGCTTGCCCGTGCCGTGGCGCAGAAAGAGTTTGCACGACTAAAGAACGATTACGGCATTAGCTAGACTGGATTCGACGTTCGCCTTAGGACAAGAGGCATAGCACACAAGGAATGCACTGGTGACGGGAACGGCTACTGAGCGGCAGACGCGCACTATTGGGTACTGCTCGGCACTCAGCTTTGCCATCGTCTTTGGACTAGGCACCATGTACTAAAAGGTCACATGTTGTCCACTCTTCACCTGAGGCTGTCTTGGCTGTAAACAGTAAAGTCGAGAGTGTGGCGAATACAACCGAATACATCGCTAGACAGCACTGTTACCTCCTTGCCCTTTCTGAGTCGCTCTGACCATGCGTGATGAGGTATGTCGTCCCAAGGTGGACGGTAATTATACCGCACTACACGCCCGAAAACGCGGTACCCTTGTCGTGATCTTCCCGTTGCATGTACACACAACGCGCCACATGGTCACAAATGCATGACATCAGCTATAACGGGCACGAGCAACTGCTGGCTCTCCATATGGTTGAGGACATGAATGCTGTGACATGAGACAAACGTTCATTGCAAACACATTGCGAAGCACGATACATGGCGTTTACTTCTTCCGCCCACCTTTCGTATTCTTCGGTGGGGCTGTCCTTGCTTGGCTTGCTGCCGTTGGCGCATCAAACGTCCGTGTTGCTCGTTTCTTTGAGGGTTTTGTAGAAGCTTCCACTTCGTCATCGTCGCATGTCTTCCGCTTAAGAGCAGATGTGTTTTGTGGGCGACTCTTCGTCACCGTTTGGCTAGCCTTGAGGGTCCTGCTCGATGCGCGTGTACCAGTTTCCTCGTTCGGGAGTGTTGGAGGTTGCCTGACGCTGTGGATCGTGGTCGTTGAGCTGGGTGCACTCGCGGGAGGCTCCGTACCGCTGTTGCGCTGTTGGGCTACCCATGAGAGTAGATTTGCTTCTGCCGCGGAATCTTCCTCGTCACCTGCCTCACCATGATCGAGCATAGCATCAGCCATTTCGCCTGCTATATCGTCCCCTGCGTCTTTGCCTGCGGCCATTCTCATGGCAAAGTCTAGCAGCTGCTGTGGATCCATACCGCTCAGTGGACCACCGGCTTCTGCGAGTCGACTCTGCAGTACAGCCATGAGGGCCCCTGGATCAATGTCGGTCTCGTCCTCGGGTGCACCTTCGTCTTCGACGTCAATTTCACAAGGGGGCGACGCGGGTTCTACAGTGCTAGTGCCTTCCGCTATACTTTCTGGTTCTCGGGCAGCTTGTACGGGTGGTGATTGCGGCGATGGCCCACGAGCCCACAGTGGTGTGTCTCGGAGCTTCTTCCTCCAATCTCGAAGCACGGTGTATGTCTGAGCGTCGTCGCCTAGGAGCTTAGGCTGTAGCCCTCGATCAGTCTGCGAGCGCCAAACAATAGGCGCCATCCCCAAGGCCGATGCCTCTGTGTCTCCCAGCGAACGCTGCCTCTTCTTACTGCCGGTAGGCTTGACGTGGCGCTTCCTCTTCTCGCCTGTCTTTGCGCCTTTGAGACTGTGGGTCTGGAATGCGGCATCATCGTAGCCGTCTGACGCATATTCGAGGTCGTTGAAATAGTCAAATCGATCCCAGTCCTCGGCAGCATCTTCGTCCGCATACGTGGTAGGCGGAGGTGAAGCGACAGCGTGCTCTGCCAAGTCATCAGCCGCCATGAACTCTTCCTCGACGTAGAACCACTCCTCTCCATCGTCGGAATAGTCGTCGCCGTAGTCGCTCATAGTGGGCTTCGTGCAGCGGGCTGCATGCGGTAGAGTTTGTGGTCGCACAAACGGCGAGATGCGTACGCAAGCGGCTGGTAGTCGATGCGGCGGAGGGTGGTCGAGATTGCGGCGTCACCGTTGTTTGTGATAGTAGGTCTCGAAATGCAGTGGAGCCGGGGATGTTATTGTCAAGTGGATGAGAGTGAGAATGAGAATGAGAGTGAGTGTGAGGATGGAGGATGAGGATGAGGATGAGAGTGAGAGTGAGAGTGAGGATGAGAATGAGGATGAGAATGAGAATGAGAACGAGAATGAGAATGCGCGACCGTGTGTAAGGGAGTGGAAAACCAACAGAACAGGCAGGGTCTCGCTGCTCCATCATACGCGCAGCATCTGAGTAAGCAGCGTGCAGCATGCAGCTTGCAGCGTGCAGCGCGCAAATGCATCACTACCTTCACCCTCACCTTCAACTCATGCCCAGTTGGGCGGTCGGTCGGTCTGCTCCGAGTATCCTTGCAGTGGCCTCGAGCGTGTCGCACAGCGTGCACACCCAGCTGGCTCGGTACCGGTAAGTCGCGGGTTAAGCTCGAGAAGAAGCCGCGGCATACCCAATACCCCAGCTTTCCACCCCCACGCATGCACAACAATGTTATTTTATAGCTTCTAATCGAACTCACTTCACTTCTCATAACTCCTGCCGTGACCATGCGTGCTCTCCGAAAATCGTCTCATCTCTCGCGCCAGCTCGTAGCTGCCAATGGCGCCCGCTTCCACTCCACAACTGCACCGGCTGCCAAAGCGCTTACCTCCGTCCTGATCGCCAATCGCGGAGAAATCGCGCTGTACGAATCTCAGTCTCGTCCAGTGTATCTTGCTAATACACCTCAGCCGCGTCGGCCGCACAGCCTCAGAGTATGGCGTGCGGACAACAACCCTCTACACAGACCCAGATGCTCGTTCACAACACGCTCTTAGCTCGCCTTTCGCCGTGAACCTCGGCGACCCTTCCGCATACCTAGACGGTGACAGGATTATACAGATTGCGAAAGAGCAAGGCTGTCAGGGTATACATCCAGGCTATGGCTTTGTACGATCAACCAGACATCAAGCATGGCGTGGAGGCTAACAAAGTGCAGTTGAGTGAGAACCCACACTTTGCAAAGAAATGCACAGAAGCCGGTATCACCTTCATCGGGCCACCAGCTCAGGCTATTGAAGCCATGGGCAGCAAGAGGTAAGCATAGCACCTTTCGCAGCGACCGGACTAGCTGACAAGCCCTCAGTGAATCCAAGAACATCATGACCAAGGCTGGCGTTCCATGTGTACCAGGTTACCATGGTGCCGAACAAGACCCCGAACATCTGAAGAGCGAAGCAGCAAAGATCGGCTACCCTGTCCTTCTTAAAGCAGTCAAAGGTGGAGGTGGTAAAGGGATGCGAATCGTCAACACGGAGCAGGACTTCTTCGACCAGCTTTCATCAGCCAAGGGCGAGGCTCGCAACTCATTCGGCGACGAGGTCATGCTCGTAGAGAAGTACATCACAACACCGCGACACATCGAAGTACAGGTCTTTGCGGACAGTCATGGAAACTGTGTTGCGCTTGGTGAGCGTGACTGCAGTATTCAGCGACGACACCAGAAGATCTTAGAGGAATCACCGGCACCACATTTGCCAGAAGACATTCGTCAAGATCTCTGGGAGAAAGCGAGGCAAGCTGCTCTCGCAGTTGGGTACGAGGGTGCTGGTACAGTCGAGTTCATCTTCGACAACGACACCGGCGAATTCTTCTTCATGGAGATGAACACTCGTCTACAAGTTGAGCACCCCGTCACCGAGATGGTCACTGGTACAGATCTGGTCCACTGGCAACTCATCGTAGCAGAAGGCGGTCGCCTCCCACTCACACAGCAAGAGATCGAACAAAGGATAAAGGAACGGGGCCACGCCATCGAGGCTCGTATCTACGCCGAGAATCCTGACATGAACTTTATCCCAGACTCTGGGCTACTGCTCCATCTGCGCACACCAATACCAACACCTACAGTACGCATAGACTCCGGGTTCGTTGCTGGAGATGAAGTCTCATCACACTACGACCCCATGATCTCAAAACTTATTGTCCAGGGCCCTACTCGAGAAGCTGCAATCCAGAAGCTTAAAACCGCTCTCGAACAATACGAAGTCGCTGGTCCTATCACAAATATTGAGTTCATCAAGAAGATGTGCATGAGTCCCGACTTCGTCGCTGGCTCCGTCGAAACCGGCTACATCCAGAAACACCACGCCGAGCTCTTCACGCCCATTCCTCCTGCGCCAGAAGTCTTTGGACAAGCTGCGCTCGGTCTTGCGCTTCAGCAGGTCTCCTCGAGCAGATCTGATCCCTTCTCCGGCCCACCAATCTCCGCCGCTGGCTTCGGTCTTGGCTTCCAGCAGCGCAAGTTCGATCTAGTGGAGACGCCCGCGGACGGCAAAGGTGATGTGACAAGCACACCCGTCACCATCCGCCAAACTGCACCGTCCAAATTCGACATCACCGTTGGCTCGGAAACATACGCCGACGTGACAAGCACCTTCAGTCCCTCGAGCAACATACTCACAACATACTATCCCCACACACGCCTCTCCACAACGTTCATTCGCGACGAGGATCGCCTGACCTTGTTCCAGCAAGGCAAACAATACCGCCTACAGCTTGCAATGCCTAAGTGGGCCGAGAAAGCTCTCGGGATCAAGGACGTAACAAACAGCGTACTAGCGCCCATGCCTTGTAAAGTCCTTCGTGTAGAAATCGAGGAAGGACAGGAAGTGAAGAAGGACCAACCGCTTGTTGTCATTGAGAGTATGAAGATGGAAACTGTGATTCGGAGTCCGATGGATGGCGTCATCAAGAAGATCATACATGGCAAAGGGGTAAGCAATTCCCAGTCCTTCTCATTGTAGTTGCGAAGACGAAAGCTAACGTGTGTTGCAGGATCTTTGTAAGGCTGGGACGGCACTTGTCGAGTTTGAGGAAGTCGAAGCAGCTTCGTAACTGGGTAGCTACAATCAAAAGGACGTGATCGTATTCAAATGCCAAACAATTGCGTTGACTGAACGCCACCACTGCTACCTCTCCTTGCGGCACGAAACAGCCGTCCAGGCACTCAAATCATCTTCGATGCCCCGGGCACGCATCTACTTCCTCTATCAGGTCAGTGTACTACACAGAACCAACGCAGCGAGTCGACTTACCCTTTACTGCAACCGGTACTTTTTACCATGACTTGCGCACTATCAAGCACAAGCATAGTCATCATGGAACTCCTCCAGACAAAACACAACTCCACACTTGCTTCTTCTCAACCGCGCAGCCCCCCCCCCCCCCAAAGCCCTCACCGCCCTTACTGTTCTCCACCAGCAAACACCCTAGTCTCTACCGACCCATGCACTACCGAGGAAGACGCCCTCTATTCCAAGTAACCACACCCATCCCACGCAATCCCCGCACCTGCGCCGCGAACTCCTGACCAGCGCGTGAACCGAGCTCGTCATGCGCAGCACGAGCGTCGTGTTCAGAGCACCGCGGTCTGGAAAAATCACCGGGCCATGCTTCTTTCCTGTTGCTTTCGACCGCGCCCTCGTCCCCGCACTACCCTGCCCGATGCGCTCGCGGGGCGGGTGTGGTGGCGGTAGAGTCGTGGTTGGATGGGCCTCGGCACGGACAGGGTGGGTGGGAGCGTTTTGTTCCAGGAGAGCCGGCTTTGCCTGGCGTGCGGTGGCGTCTGGGAGCGGGGAGGGAGGGTGTGTGGATAGTGGGTGGTGAGGCTCTGGGTGGGGTTCTGGTGGTGGGTCGGGGGTTCGACGCTGGTGGTGCTTTGCTGTCTTCGTTGTGCTTGGTGGAGATATGTGGAGTCGCATGGCTGTTCTGTTCTTGCGCTGGCGCTGGCGCTATCCGTTGATTTGTGTTCGGGTGCTGCGTGATGTGCACCTCGTGTGCCGCAGTCGCTGCAGTCGTGGTGTTGGGTGGACTTGGATATCGTGCCATGCACGACGGAGAAGTAAAGCTTCCTTGTTGATCGCCATGTGAGATGAATTATTGTGTGAAGAAGATGACGTCGAGATAGTACAGTGGTCCGTATAGACTGCACAGCTTGTAGGACTTGAAAGGTGCATGGACACTCCTGGGATTTTCGTTCAGGTACGGTTCATGTCGTTGCTGTGGTGGAGGAAGATGAATTCTCTTGTCAAAGCAGACGCAAAGAAGTACTTTCACGGCAATGCTGCACTCGTCACAAGATGTATCCTTCTACACACGCTTGACCTACAGAACACCGGAATTACCAAAAGCTTACGCCAGCGATGCTTCTGAGCCCTCTCTGTCGCACTGCATCACGATCTGCAGCGGACTGAATGCGTAGCCAGGCAGCGTCTGAGCCATGTAACTGCCGGCCGTCGAACCGTCCGAGCACCATGACATCTCCCTCGTCTTCGGCCAATTGACCGACCTACACGTACGCATCCCACAATTCCGAGTTCCAGCTCGCAGGGTCATGGCAGCTTCCTCTTCGACACCGGCCAGCCATGTCCGAACGTCTTCACTTCCTCATCGTACCACAATCTAGACCCATCTAATATCCTCCTTCATTGCAACACCGCAGATCTCGGAAGATGGAAGCCGCAACACTCGACGCGTTTCAACGCCTTCTTAATCGTGCTAGATGCAGCTTCGTATTCCTGCAGCCCCACACCCAAGACGGCGCGAATGATGGGGCTCGTCCGGGGAGATTTGGTAAGCCACATCATGCTTTTCGTGTGCCTGCCCGTGGGTAGGTAGGCAGGTAACGTGAATAGTGCTCCCGTCCGTTGAGGTCGATTTGAGGGCGTGCAGAGCCAGGATGGTGTTCCCTAGCGCGCCAGGCACCGCGCGGTGTGAGCCCGGGCATGGCAGGCAGGGGGGTTAGGAAGATAGGATGCAGGAACGTTGTTTTCTGAACGGTGGAGCCGATGCAGCGTCCAGGAGCTGGGGGGGAGCTGCGGTGCGATGCTGTACGTGCTGCTGCGTTCTCTGCGTTCTCGGTACATGCACCTTCTGTCATCCCGTCCCATCCCATCTCATCCCGTCCATCGCTAATCGAGTCGCCGGTACGCGCGCCTGGCGGCCAAGAGCGCTGCAGCGTCTGTAGATGGTGAGGATACGCAACGTTTGTGACAGGCCGAGAGCGGCTCGGCAATGGCCGTCTCATCCTTGCATTTGAACCGGGGAGGGGCCACCTCACTCTACCAAGGCCGGACCAGCTTTCCAACGTGCGAGCTTGCGTTTAGGGTTTACGAGACGCATGGTGGCGTTGGTAGCATGCGGGGCGCGCAACGCCGTTGAACGGTTCGACTTGGGGTTTGCTCAGCGGGCTTGTTTTGCTGTGCGTGTGTGTGTGTGTCAACGCTATTGACGGAGTGGCGGGTTGCCATGATTGGTTTGCATATCAGCCACCAAAATACTTTGAAGGCGCTTGGTGGATGCCGATGACGAGCAGAGTCATGTGTGCAGATCAAGATACAAGTTGGCACGATTGGCCTGCCTTGCTTTCGATTCAAAGAGCGGTATGGAAACTGGGTAGGCGTACGTTCCGCCTTGGACTTCTGCAAGCGGCCAAAATTGGGGGTTTTTTTTTTGATGGAGCAGGGTTGGTTTCATGACGGACAATATCATCCCATCTACTAGTAATTTCGGGGCGTCGATATCCCTGCAGCACGTTTTTGGTCTCTGAAATGCCTCTCTCAGAACCCTTCTTCCCCCAGTCTCAGCTCCCGCAGCACGTGTGAAGCAGTCTGATACGTGTCAGTGCAACAGAGAGAAAGAAAAAAAGCCCTCATTCACCGATCAGCTCGTGCGACGCGTGTGCAGAGAAACGTGTCTCCCTCTCTCTCTCTCACACACACACAAACACATACCCTTCAGCACGCGGTCGTGACCCGCCCTCAGCATCTCCGCCCGTCCCTGAATCTAAAAAACCAGCATCACCCAGTCTGTCACGTATCAAGCGTGTCAGCTCCCCGCGCCAAAAATCCCAGGATCCCCTCTCCACGCGTTCGCGCGCCGGAGACAAAAGTCGGCGACAGCGCGCACCGTCGCTGCATGCGGCAGATGGGTGAGCGGTGCTGGAGGGGGAGGGGGAGAGGAGAGTCAGGGAACGCTGACTGTTGTCGCGCCGTACCGCTTCTTTACCGGTCATTGGCTGTGGTGGAGTGCCGAAGGATTTGGGTGCGTGAGAGGCCCACGTCTAGATGTTGATAGTGACGAGATTGCGTGATGCGAGCCGGCTGTATCTGGGTACAAGCTCCGACATCTGATACATTTGCTTTGGCAAAGTGCGTATGACAGATACAATCAGGTCACGTTTGTAATGACGGATAACCATCAACGTTTGTAATGACGGATAACCATCAACGTTTGTAATGACGGATAACCATCAACGTTGCAATGACGGATAGCATCAACGTCGCAATGACGAATCACCATCAGCGTCGCAGGGATTGCTGTTTGGGGACTGTGGTAGAGCAAAATTATGTAGTCTAATTGCATATAGGTATGTATTCAGGGCCGATCGAAAAAGACCGACCTACGCAGTGGTAGCAGACACGCAAGGATAAACTAATCTGAAGACACAATCGTGGATAACTCAAACGCCTACAATGTTGCGCTTTGAATGCAAAACCATCCGCCTTCGTGAACTTTACAATACCGGTCGTGGAACCTCACAAAAGTACCGAAACGGCACTGTGGGCCGTAGGAACGGTCAAACGCCACCCTGGGAGCAGGAAAGGCACATTTTATGGGGGGCTTGCAAGAGATCGTTACTTGCGAAGAGGGTATCTTATGCCGATGGAGAGGGTCCGTGAGTGACTCCGAATGCTAAAGAGGGAAAAGCAAGACGGCCTGAAACGTCAGGCAGTACCTGAGACAGTGTGGTGGATATCGATGAGAAACAAGGGCTTGCTGTGAAGGAATTGTGCCGAGTGTCGAAAGTGGTAGCCTCCCCGGTCGTTCGTGTAGGGGGTCCCTGTCACTGCCAGAAAAGCGGGTACCGGAACAGCGGTGCCTGACCGGGGCTTGAATCCTGGCCGTTGAAGTGGAAAGCTCTTAAGGAGAGCCATCGCGCCTCGATTTCTTGTTCCGCTCGATTCTGTCGTTCCACCTGCGCTTGCCGACCCGGGTCTCAAAGTGTGGCGCCACTTGGGTCACATCTTGACCTTGACCCATCATGCTGCTTCGCATCTTGTTGCGGTAAGCGTCGACTGTTCGGAAGGTTAGCGCTTGAACAGCATTTGACATTTGCGACCAGTACTTACGAGACTTCTGCAGGAACAACGTCCTGCCTGCGAACACACGGCTCTGGCTCCAACTCATGCGATAGCCAAGATCGTTGAGAGTGATCTCCTTGGAGCGCTTCGTCCTTGTCAGACGCGGTTTCGGTACACGAGCCTCGCCGTCGAGAGTGGGGACAAGGACGGTGGTAGAACCGGACAGGGGGAAGCTGGGATCGCTCTCAACATCAGGCTCGTCTGCAAAGACCTTGCTGCCACGTGGACTTGCTGGCGGCGAGGTCATTTGCATAGCGAAGTAGCTGCGGGGGAACACCGAGTTGGACTTGCGGTACGAGTCGGGCATCTCCTCCATCTTGACAGTATCAAGAGTGACTCGCACGCGGACCCTGGTGCCTCGCTGCGCGTCATCCACCAGGATGAATTTGCGGCGCTTCGACTCAGGTAGGTCGCCAAACATAGCTAGCTTTCTCTCTTCTTCATCCTGCTCCTGCTGCTTTGACACTGGTAAGCCGGCCGCGTGCGGCGGTGGTGGGTACTTCATGTCCTCGTGAGTAGGCGGTAAGCCACTGGAGCCAGCCACGGATTCGCCCGAGGGAAAGGTAGGATAAAAGTTCTGAGTTTGTCGTACGTCGCTTGGAGACTGCGTCCCGCTCGGGGCTTGATGGTGGTGGGTGTGTGCCTCGGCGTAGTCATTGCCTGTAAAGGAAGAGAAATTAGCTTGCACGTTCAGAAAGCCGTCATCGTCCTCTGCGCCAAAGCAAACATGTGTGCGCCGATATGGTGCGGGGGGGCGCATACAACAAGCATTGCGTGCAGGCATAGGGCAGCTGCTCCGAAGGGGTATTACATCAAGGAGTGTGTACTGTACATGCAGTGCAGAAAGGACAGAGGTATCATTTAACATCCAACAATTGCGCTTAACACATCAACTCATCTGGTGAAACATACCGCTAACATCGTCCGATCCTCCTTGTGGTCCTCCTGGGTGATCGTGGTGGTGGTGCATCTGTGGACCTCCCATGCCCATGTTGGACTGGCGGGGTGGTGCTGCTAGTGGGGCAGAATTGGGAACACCGGGTGCTCCTGGGCCACCGGGACCAGCCATGTGAGCACCGTGTGTGTTTGCCTGAGCCTTTCGTGTCGTCATCTTAGCCATTCGCCTCACACGACGGCTCCTCAGCCGGGGGTCCTGGTTGCTGTTTCGCCAGCTGTCGACTGCGCGTTGAATGAGACCTCGCTTGCCTCTCAGACACGGGTTCAGTTGCGCCAGTGCCCAACCGACCGTGTTGCACTCTGTCTCGTAGTGGAGACGGTTGCCCTTGTACGAGTCCTTGGCGCAACATGCACGAGGGTAGACACAGTTCTCCGTCTTGAAGTCTGGGGGGAGCTCGTCGACGTTGATGGACTCGACATCGCATCGAATGGTGTACTCCATCTTCACGCGGTCGCGCGAGTACTCAAATGCAATCCACTGAACGCCGTTCTGGTCCTGTCGTACTACAAGCGGGGTTGTTGCAGGAATGGGACCAGGCGCAGCGTTGGGGTTGACGCCAGGAGCGCCAGGAGGACCTTGGTGCATGTTGGGTGTGCCAACGGGAGGCGCCTGGGGCTGCTGCTGGGGTGGCCCAAGACCGGATGGCGGGCGCTGGAGTGGCGCCTGTGACATTTGTGGCTTTGGGCTTCCTGCCATACCGGGGGTGCGCGGGTGAGGCTGATGGGGGTGCTGCATGTGCTGGCCTTGCTGGTGCGACATCAAGAGCGGGTTGGATGCCATGGGCTGTTGCGGCGTTGAGGAGGGGTGCTGGTTGTAGGGCGATTGCTGAGGCACCGGCGCTGAGCCATACGGCGTGTAGTACATTGATTGAGGCATCTGGCTGGGAGGCTGGCCGTAGATTGGCCTTCCATGCTGGTCGTGCTGTGGTGATTGCACAGATGCAGGGGAGTTAGACTGAGGGGTGTGATAGGATATCGGAGGGAAACCCGTCCGGTTCATGGTTGCGGCGGCCATGAGCTCTGGAGTTTCTGTGCCATGTCAGAGTGGATCATTCAGTCTGTGGGAGCACGCTCGTGTTCCAGCGACGCGTTTTACGCGTTTCGGAGGACGGGTCTTGGGCGTGTTTGGGAATCAAAACACATACCTGATGAGGAATAATTACTCGGCGCGCTGTTGGTGCTGTAGGGACTGGGGTGCGCCTGATAGTAGGGCACCTCTTGCTGCTGCGGCTGCGGCTGCTGTTGCTGCTGCTGCTGCTGCTGCTGCTGCTGGGGTGGCGGTGCGCCTTGGAGCTGCTGAACGTACGGCGATTGGTGAGGCGGTGGACCTTGAGCGTGGGAGGGGTGAGGGGAGGGGTAGTGTCCTTGGGCTGGGCTCTGGTTTGGCTGTGGCTGGTGAGGAGAGCTGGGGTGCGGCTGGTGGTGGTGTTGCTGCACTTGAGCAGGCCTAGGGTGAGGGTGTTGTGGATGGTGTGGGTGGTGGTTTGGTGGTGGCAGGCCCTGGGCCGAGTGGGGGTGATGCTATTAGGCGAATGCGGTCAGCAACGAAGCGTGGGCAAACAGAGGTGCAGAGGTGCAGCGGTGCAGTGCGCGGTGTAGCAAGGTGCAGTGCGCGGTGTAGCAAGGTGCAAAAGAGCGGCGCAGGGTACAAGAGAGAAAAGAAGGTCAAGCTCCAGGTCGAGAGACTGGGGTGCGGGGCAGGGCGACAGGAGGATGCGCGCCGATGTGCAAGGCGGGCAGTGTTGTCTAGGCGAGGAGCAGGGTCTGAAAAGCGACAGGACGGTAGGGTTTAGTTATAGAACAGGAAAGGGCAGGCTAGCAGCAGAGGCGTCGACGTTGACAAGACAGACGACGGACGAGCGGTGGGAGCGGAGGGCGCAGGGCCTCGCAGGGGTTCCGCTGCGTCGCAGTGCGTGACAAGAGGCGGCGGAGAGGTAGCAGCGCGGCCAGGCGGCCAGCAGAGGTGCGACAGGGCTGGACAGGGGGGGTGGGGTCGGGAACTTGGGTCGCAGCCCTGCCATGTACCAGGGCGGCTTGGCGGGGGAGGGGAGGGGAGGGTGCAGGAGGGCATACCATGTAGGCTGAGGGCGCCCAAGCTGGGACGGGCTGGGGCTGGCTGGGACTGGCTGGGACTGGCTGGGGGGGCGAGCGCAAGCGTGTGGATGCGGCGTGCAGAGGCTGCAGCAGGCTGCAAAAGCAACGAGGATGAAGCCAACAGGGCAGCCGGCCAGCAGCAGGAGCGGTGACAGCAACGGATCACGGCCGTGGTAGGCGCGCGATGCTCAAACTCCAACGGTCGAGGGCAGTGCCAGTACCAGAGCCAGGACGGGTGCAAAAGGGCCGATCGTAGGGGTGCGGCGAAGCGAGTGTATGCGACGAGGAGGAGGCAGGGAAGCAGAGTCGACTCACCATCTTCTGCGACGCTACAGGCGCCGGCGCTTCCTTATACTTCCGGGCCCTATCTGGGGCATGCGACAGCGACATGTTGATTCTGAGAGCGCGCGCTGCAGTCGAAGGATGCCGGGAGCGCTGGTCTGAGCGCAGGCCGGCGAGGCGACGAGGGTCAGGAGCGAAGTGCAGTAGCGTTGGTAGCGTTGGCCTGCAATTTCACGCGCCGCGAGACAGCACAGGCGAGGACAGGACAGGACCAGGCAGGACCAGGCAGGACAGCACAGAACCGGACCAGGACAGGACAGCACAGGACCAGACACGAGGATGAGCCCAGCAGTGGGTAGGCGGTGGGCGGCAGTGGGCAGCGGTGGGCAAGCAGTGGGCAGCGCGCCGACAAGGCCGTGAAATACAGTCGACGTCCTCAAACCGCTAATGCACGCCCGGCCGCAGTGCTGTTTTGAGCGCCAGCCTGCGGATGCGTGTGCGCCGGGATCAGGGATCGCCGCCGACTACACGACGACGACGACGTTGTGCAGTCAGTGCGGCCCCGACTCGACGACGACCTGTCGCCTGCGCTGCGGCTGAAAGACAAAGACAAAGATGTCGACGTCGACGGAGGCTTGCTCAGGGTGGAGGGTCAGGTACGAGGTGTGAGGTGTGCAGACGTAGAGGGTGAGGTGTGCAGACGTAGAGGGTGAGGTGTGCAGACGTAGAGGGTGAGGTGTGCAGACGTAGAGGGTGAGGTGTGCAGACGTAGAGGCACTGCCTATTTTCCATGGCCCGCCGACGTCTACCCACCAAGCCTGCCTTGTACCTGACCAGCCCGTCTACGCTGACCAGCCCGTCTACGCTGACCAGCCCGTCTACAGGCACGGCAGTCGTGCGTGCTCGACCAGCGTTCGGCGCGCTACGGGCTAAAGACGAGTGAAGAATGAACATGAACATGAACAATGAACATGAACATGAACAATGAACATGAACATGAACAATGAACAAAGAACAAAGCAATGAATGAACAATGCAATGAATGACCAAAGCAATGAATGAACAATGCAATGAATGACCAAAGCAATGAATGAACAAGTGACAAACACGCCTCAAGTCCTCCAACACGGCACCCACCACACCCACTACATCCACCGTCCTATACTACCGCTGCTATAGACCACCATCGCCCTTCGCCCCTGCAGCACGTTGCTATTACCGTCTATTCGACGCGTCACACGGCCTGTGGCGCTTCTGCCAGCCTTCTCCCGTGTGCGAATGTCTGCGCTGCTCGAGTCCCCTGCACGGCCGCTCTAGTGCGCCGTTTGGCAGTTGCACCACCCCGGCGGCCCACCGTCCGCCGCCTCATTGGCCGCCTGCGCCGGTGAGCTGCCGCCCAAAACGGGTCACTAGCAGCCCTCGCTAGCGCCGCTCGCTAGCCGTCTGCCGTCTGCCCTCTGCTCTCTGCCCTCTGCCCTCTGCCAGCGTTGGCGGTTGGCCAACTGCGCTCTATTGGACCGAGGCATGCCCGCAGCCTGAGCGCCGGATCGGCCAGGCCATGCACCTGCCACGCAAATGGCCCGCGGGAGACGGGATGAAGCCAGGCTGCTGCCCAGTGCCCACCAAGCTCCCACACGCCGGCGCTGACAGCCCCCATGGCATCCGCCCCTGCCCTCGCCCTCGCTCTCGCCATGCTGCGGGGCCATGTCGCCGAAACCCAGGCTCCATCCCAGGCTCCATCCCAGGCTCCATCCCAGGCTCCATCCCAGGCTCCATCCCAGGCTCCATCGCAGGCCTGCATCAATGCGATGGGCCCCAGCTTGCGCAGCCTGCCACCACCGTTCATTCCACTAAGATTGCCACTTCATGCTGGAACGCCTGCTCAACACCCAGCACACCAGCCCCGGCCGAAGGACTGCCTGTCCGCTCGTGATGCCATCTCACTCCTGCGGCAGCGCCGGAAGCTCGACCAGAATCTTCCCTCTCCGTGCGACTGCCTCGCCAGCTGCGGCTTCAGCTGCAATTGGCCAGGGTGGCCCCGCCTCGTGCATGTCGCAAACCTGAGCGCATGCCGCATCGCATGAGGATGGAACGTGGTCCGCAAATTCTGACACGCGACACGCGACACGCGGCCCATCCATGAACAGAACCCTTCAGATCTATCCGTCACCGGCTTCGAGAAAGATAGGCGACAGGAAGGAACCTCGACCGGCACCATGTCGTGAGCTGCGAGCATGAGGCTCCCTGTCTGCGATCGTGACATGGGACCTTGACCTGTCCAAACTGTAATCTTCCGACCGAGTCGTTCGCAGCGGGGTGCGGAGAAACCCTGAGGGCAGCGCTGGCTGCTTGACCAGGGAGACAGAACCCTATTTCAACGCCAACTCTTCTCACGCCCTGGAGCCCAAACAACACACGCCGGCTTCTGAACAGTTGCCTGCCTGCAGAAAGTGCTCCTCGCTCATGGCCACAGATCAGCGGAGAACGCGCAATGGCATGAGCTGGCTGGCTTGCACACCATTCAACGCTTCGCATCGCTGCTCCATGACTCCGCGGACTGGTCGCACCCACCTAGGTCCGCACCACCACCCGCCCCATTTGACTTTGCTCGCACGGGCTCTGGCAAGTGGCATGTCCATCTGCTCTGAAGAGCACTTTCACCACCAACCTTCAGTGCCGTGCAGACAAAAGGTCGCTCGGATAGAGGTCGACGGCGACGTGCACAACCACATGGGTCAGCTGGGACGCCTCTCGAGATTTCTTTACCGCGAAACCGCTTGCCATTCACACGTGCACGGTCATCCGGTCATCACCCACGTCTTTCCTAATCTCGGCAATGGTCCGGTGGTTCTTGGGCAATGCAAACCTGAATCCGCTCTACCAACGCCCGGCAGTTGTATTCGCTCATCTCTGCCTGACTCGAGTAGTCAACCACTAGACGAGAAGGTCGCGTCGCCAACTTTGAGATCCTGCTCAGACCGTTTTTCTCCAGCGGCCGACAGGGATAGCGCTTTTGCAACAATCGTGGACGATCGCAGACAGGACAGGGGTGTGGCGCTACCACCCATGCATCCCGACTCGTCCCGCAAACATGCCTGCAAAGATTACACCGTAAATACGACTTCTCACCGCATGTCCCGATTCGACACAGCCTGCAGTCGTTCATGAGGGTCGCAACGAATCATTGCCGCTTCACACGGAGCAAATGCAACAGAACGGATCTTGGTTACAAAGGAAAAATTCATCACCTGCTGAATCAAGGACTCGGCTGCGTTACCGCAGCATGACAACGCGTGTGAGTGGCGCATAAAAAATCGGACATCAATCGGCAACAGCCGTTGCCATCAGTAAGTTTTTGGTACGAAAGAAGAGATTACTTCCTCGATTGCCCTCTGGAGTCTAGGGAGGTGGTATGATCTGAGCCACGTACCGTACAAGTTCCTTTGTCCACACGTCCAGCATCGCTGCTCGCAAAGCTGGCAGAAGCCTATTGTACATCGCTTCGACCTGCTTTGAAAGCCACACCGTGGCTTCGGCTCGAGGATCGCCTTCAGGCACCCTCGACCTTGCTTCCGTAAACCTCGAGGTTGGCTGCCTCTGCCGTTTGGTGGCATCACACGCCCTGCAATGTACGGGTTGGAACATGGTGGCTGGCAGGTGGGCCAGCTGGAGTTCCTGACGGGGCTGATGATCCGAACACGAGCCCAGCAAACGCGCCTCGATCACCATCACGAACCGTCGCGGCGCCACCTGTCTCACGATCTCGACTCGAAAGGGAAAGAGAGTGCTACTCATTTGCTCTGAAATCCGCACGCTGTCTTCTCCAACGTTATTGCATAAGCGCCAATCCTGACAGGCGACAGGCGTCTCTTGATTGGCTGGCACAGACCTACTCTTTTGCTGGCTTCTATCTTGATACAAGGGTCGTGCCATCCCAGATAGCAGCGGCTGGTACGACAAGGATAAGCCAGCCTCCGAAGGAGACACCCAAGCACAAGACTTCATTCGTCGGTTCTGATTTGAACGGACATTTGGGGGAACATGGGCTGATTCTTGCAGCTCAAGGTCTTCCATGATGTCAGCACCGATCGTCTGCAGCGTGGGGAGCGGAGCTGCTGTGCCGTCTTGTGCTATCTCAAGGTCCAGGCCCTGTTCCCTGCCTTACTCTTCTTGAATGACTTCACCCTTACGCGGATCTTCACACGCGCTGCTGCCATGTCCAGATCAGTGTTCTTCCCGTGCTGATCGCGGTTCTTCTGTCCCCTACAGCGCGACAACTGCCGTTCTTGTGACTGAAGATCTGTCATCGAGAGAAGGCAATCACAAGACGACCGGCTAACTACCCAGAACCAATCAGTGTCCGACCGGCTATATTTAGCAATGACACCTAATCACATCGTGTTTCGCGTTCCATTTCCCATGGCGTGGTGTTTGTATTCGTACACTTTTTCGCACGCATTCAATATAGCAGCAGACAGCACAATCGATGGAAGATTTGCGTCGCTCGCGTTTGCGGAGCAGAGCACTTGCTGGTCCGTAATTGGCACGGTGTAGCACTGTGACATGCGCTGCTATATGTCAATCATCCTGGGCGGCCGAGTTGCCTGGGAAGAGCTTCACAGTCATGATTCCAACAGCAAAGCCAGCAAGCTCCCGTAGCTGTGATGAGCGTCCACCTTTCAAACACATCAGAGCAACGAACACCAATAGGTTGAGTTTAAAATCAATCGTGTCCAGAGGATTTTCTCATTTGGACCTGACTCGTTGATGATCACACTGCTTCTTGCTCTCTCGCTGCTGTGCTGATCTGAAGCAATGTTTGCGCCACAGTAGTACCACCTGTTCCGTTGCGCCTACCTCAAGCATAGGTCCAGTTCCTAATGCCTTGGCTTCCATCCTCTCGCTTTGCAGAACACGCGACAGGGACACAGTCTTGCGTTTCAATGCTGTGAGCTCGCTAGAATGGGCCAAAGCTGCGCCCAGCACAACGCTCAGCTGACGTGTGCTGAGTTGGTCGGCAAGAAGCGCATGAAGCAAATTACCTTCCCATGCTACACCAACAACACCTCGGCGATCACAGTCAACGCATAAACATCAAGTCACTGTGGCTTGACATCGTCACCTGAAGACGGACCACCATCAGCCTAACTTCGTGATCCATGACCGCACTGGCCTCTGTGCACGTTTCGCCAGGTTAGCGGCCTTCTAGCGGCCTTCGAGAACAGAAGCCCTGCAAGTGCTCGCCCACACCTTGATTTCGCTACCTGCTGCTGGAAACACGACTCGGAATGAAGGAGTGCGATTCATAATTCTGCGATGGGACAAACGCCATGCCATCTCGCGCGAGTCGGTAAGCTTGATTGCATCATCGACCCAGGCGCGCAAACTGTCAATGCGACGATCATGAAGAGAGAACAGCTCCAAGGCGTCCAGTACCCACTCAGTCAAAGCACAGTTCACGGAGACTTACGAATGTGTGTGTGTTACGGCTGTCTGCTTGCGGAAGGCGTCGGATATTGCCCTCTCACGGCATCTTCCACGCCCAGCAATTGGGACGCAGCAATCAACGGACCCTCTACCCACGCGCTCTGTGTTCAATTGTGTCACCGCTGCAACAGTCTGGAAGCTCTCTCGAAATGTCGTTGATCTGGTTGATCTGGTACCGAATCCACAAGCTCCTGCAGAGCGAGACTAGTCTTCCGGTCAAGGCTGCGCGATACTGGAAGCACCAACACACCGCTCACAGCTTGCGACTCGACGAAAAGGCGGTGTTGCGGTACACCGCGACCCGCGACATGCGCTCAGAAAGCCGATACCGGTACGCTCGAGTACCGAGCGTCCCTTGAAACGTTGACAGATGTTCGAGAATGTTTTGGCCTTGTGGTTTCAGAGCGGGAAAATTCGCCTCAGCAAGTGCATGCCAAACGTCCAACGTAAGCTCAGACAAGCATCCGCCTCATCTGCCTTCACAAGTCCGGGCTTCCTAGAGCCGCTGTCAAGGTCGACTCGTGCGACAGGCGCCGTTTGATTCAGGTGCAACACGTTTGCTGGGTGTCTCTGGTCAGTCAAATGCGCAACGTCGACGTCCTCGCAAGGTCCTTCCTGGCACATCGGTGTGCAAAACGAATTTCCAGAAGATGACGAGAAAAGTGGGCTTTGATATAACAAATCTCAGAACGCGTGGTTCTCGGCAAAGTCTCGAAATCCAGTCGCTCACGTGCACGTCCTTGCATCTGCGCTCCCTCGACATTTCTCTACTCTGTACAACTTTGCCTTTGTGCTTTCATCCAGACAGTCGATCCTGATGCCCAAGTTGGCGTTCGCCACGACACTACCAGAAAAAGCAGAACAAGAGCGGTAACACGCTGTCATTGAGGCCGCAATGAATGCCCAACCTCCCAAGAAGATCACCAGCGCATCCTGAGAACCTGATGTGCACCAAATCAGAGCAGGAATCCTTGGAAGCTGGCTCGAAAGACGTATCTGTTTACCGGCATGATCCATGTGTCTACATTGTCGACCCTTCGTCGGGCACTCGCTCCTGCCGAGACTACTCCCTTGATTAACGTACACCAGGACAAAGTTCAAGAAGATCCGAAGAGTCACCCAAGCAGATTGCACGTCTGCCAGTTGAAAGCAATCTCGTCAGTTCACTCACCCCTGCACGCTCCGAGACAGCCGGGAACATCCTGCCCAGCACAACTCAACGCATCCAATCCACACACCCCGCACGCTTCCGCATGCCGGCCACGCCTCACTCTTGCCTCGCTCTGATCCTGTTTCCCCCCCGGCTTGCAGCCCTGTGTGGTGCTGTGCTTGGGCCAGACGGAACCCTTCCGGACGTTGATCGGATCAGAGCTCATGGCATAGACAAGGGCCCATTGGTGGATCAGCAACTCGTTCAGGGTGTGTTGACGCGTCGTATTTGTGGGCACATGCACTGCACTCATCAAATCGGGGACCGGCGGGCTCGCACCTACGGCAGGCTCTGTAGCCACCGGGGAGCGAGCGCTGGATCCATGAAACAAGTTTTTTCGCGTGTGAAGGATGCATTGGAGCTACCGTGGCGTTCTAGATGCCATGTCTGGTCATGGTTGCGTCGAATGGTCCTGTGTAGAGTGGTTGGTGTTTCAGTAGTAGAGAGGTGTACGTGGATTCGCGACGGCGATTCGTCACTGATATGCAGCTTCATCTCTTCTGGCCCACCAAACCTACTCCACCAGCTCTGTTCTCGGAGAGTGGATCATCTCTGCGGTTCTGGTCGTAGGGCGATCGACCGCTGCTAGAGTCAGCAGCCGCTTGTCCTTCACTGTACACGCCATGTACACACGGAGGTTGCCAGCAGACCTTATCGAATTCACGGTCACCTGCTCAACAATGAGTATCAAGTGATCCATTTACAATGTCCGGTTTGTCAGCCCCCCCAAAGGCAACACGACGATTGCTGGCGTAAGACGCGTAGCCGTAGCGTTCACCCACCCAGCCGACTCTCGAATTCTATCAACTGCCGACCAACCTTGACAAGTAGATGGACAGAAGCCGCATCAGATGGAATACCTCTTCTATTGGAACACAGCCTTTGCAGCATCTCTATCAACCAACCTCACCCACATCTCGACAGATAGCCCACACACACACACACACACACACACACACACACACACACACACACACACACACACACACACACACACACACACACACACACACACACACACACACACACACACACACACACACACACACACACACACACACACACACAAACCCCAAAGCCCAAACACAACCTAACACCCAACGAACCCCTGCGCACCCACGAGAAAAGCAGACATCCCCCAATCCCACGACCGAGACGCCCCGCGCAAATCCCCCCCAGCACACGGCGAACTGCAGACTGCACCGCGCACTCCTCCCACCTCCCCGCCTTGAAACAAACAGGCAAACAAATACATCTCCACCCCCCCCCCCCCCGCTTCCTTTCCTCCTCGAGTTCCACACGCACTAGCGTTGCAGGCCCTCTCTGCAGATACCTCTTTCTCTGCATCTTGTCTTGTCTTGTCTTGTCTTGTCTTGTCTTGTCTTGTCTTGTCTTGTCTTGTCTTGTCTAATCTTGTCTAATCTAGTCTGCACACCACAGACATCCCACAGACATCCCACAGACATCCCACTGAGCAGCCCCAGCCCCAGCCCCAGCCCCAGCCCCAGCCCCAGCCCTAGCCCCAGTCTGTCCACGATAGTATCGCAGGCTAGGCAGCGCGTCGAGAATAGTCGTCGAGTGCGTAGACGGCGGCGGCGGGAAGTCCGCGTGCATCGCATCGCGTCGCGGTGTCGATGGAGGGGAGCGTGGCGAGAGACACATGGGGTTGGGAGAACAGAAGTCCTGGACTGGACTGGACTGGACTGGGCTGGGCTGGGCTGGGCTTCGGTGCGCTGCGTTGGAATGCTGCGGTCTTGCGATCCTGACATCCTGACATCCTGCGATCCTGACATCCTGACATCCTGACATCCTGGATGGGCCATGTGTGGGCTAGCTCCTCGCTGCTGTTGGGTGGTGTGGTGTGGAGACGTGCCTCTGGCTCTGTAGTAGCGAAGCGGGCTGGAAGAAGGGTTTGTTGGCGGGGGGAGCTGGGAAATGTAGGCACTGAGCATGTCGTGCTGGTGTGTGTGTGTGTGTGTGTACCAATCTAGATGTTGGTAGGCTGGTAGCGATGCTTTCGACCAACTCACCGACGGGACATGGATGGGAAGAGTAATACATTCACAGACCAGAAGATCGAATACGGCGTCAACGCCTCGAATGTCTGGTTTTCTTCACAACTTTCAGCTCGCTAGGGCACCGACGGCAACCTCGCCGCTCTCGCCTTGATCTCCAGGTACAAGCTTCACATTCTCCTCCTCCTGCACATCCGCACCTGTATTCGCCCTCTCGTCCTTTGTTCCCTCGCCAGCACTCGCACCCACACTCCGCCTGATAACATCCCTCACCAGCTTCAGTCCCTCCACCGCGAACCGCACCATGTTCGCCTCCCGGTCCTGACTCCCCGTCTCCACCTCTCTTGTCACGGTCCCAGTCTCCTTGCTCACAGCCAGCGCGACATACCCGGGCGTTCTATTCCGCGTATTCCCGCCCGTCGGGCCTGCAGTACCGCTCTCACTGACCGTGTACGTGCTTCCCAGCACCTTCCTCGTGTTATCGGCAAGCTTGGTCACAATGTCTGGCGTCGGCCCTTTGTAGTTCTGTGTATCTGCGTCGGTCCAGCCGACAAACGCTTTGCGCGCCTCGAGGGTATACAGCGTCAGGCCGCCCTTGTAGAAGCCCGAGGCGCCGGGGAAGGAGAGGAGAGAGGCGGATATCAGCCCGCCTGCTGCCTGGAGTTGTGTGAGTGGAGAATTGGGGAGGTCCAGTCCAGGCGAGGGGAGAAGGGGCTGTGCTCACTGTTTCCGCGACAGATACTGTCTCCTTGCGGTCTTTGAGGAGCGTCGCCACCTCTTTCAGTATCTCGCGGAGCTCTGGTGGTGGGAAGGATGATGTCGACATGGTGGCTTTGATTACTGAGGTTGATTTGGAAGTTGCAATAACAGCTTTGGTTGGGATAGCTAGAGAAAGGTGCGTGGAAGCTCTGGAAAAGATGGACAAGGATTGCATGTAGGTGGAGTGCGAGTGCAGCTATCGATTGGTAATGTTTGTGGGGTAGCTTGGTGACGTCGTTGATGACAAGTGGGGTAGCTCTTTCTAGCTGGTCTCAGACCCTCAAGGCTGGAGGCAGTAATTGTAATCGAAAGGATCTGCTTGCTAACTAGCAACCCAGCCGACAAAGCCCTAAGACTCGACACAACAGGAACTACTGAAATGCAGTGGCCGTAAGAAAACCGTGATAAGAGAGTGCCTCCGTTCTGTATGTAGCCCAAGGATAAACCACAGCGACCAGAGTGTGCAGAAACTTTGACCGCGATGCCCTAAAGCAGCGGGCCCCGAACGCCTAAAGTTCCCATTATACCGTCCCGTTGCCCCCAGAATGCCATCCGCAGGCCTGATGGTGATGCCACCAGGGCAGTACAAAATAGTGATGTGATGGTACAGAGCTCGAGCTCGAGCCGATTCGAGTTGGCGAGCACGGAGATGCTCATTAGGTAGGGGAGGCAGTATGCGTATTTGTGTGTGTCGTGATCGTCGTGCGTCAGCGTACTCGTTGACGTAGTGTTGTGGATAGGTGGTTGCGGTGGTACGTATGTGCTCATGAAGGCGCCATGTCCGCCATGGCTTCTTGCTCGAACTGCTCGAGACGCTTCAGTTTTGCTTCGAGCTCAGAGAATATGTCACCCATATGACAAGCCTGCTGGAGCAATGGAGCAGAACCCATTGGTCGCATCATGTGCCTCAGCGCGAGGGTAGTAGCACAAGACTGCAACAACGGTCAGTTGAACTCTCACTGTTCGAGTCAGAAGAACACATACCTCGATTCTGCTGATCTGATGTTCAACAAAGTTGATCAAGAACCGGTCCGTGATCTCGCCACCCCTATTCTTCATACGCTCCAAAAGTGCCGTCTCAGGCGCCTTGAGCTCCGAACTCCCAGGATTCTCAAGTGCACTGCAGAGCATTTCCAGGCGCAGACTAATGTTCCAGAGATCCCATACATCTTCCGTGTCGATTGTAAGCTGGCTGCCTGGCATCTTTTGACCCATTGAAGACTCTTGTGTTGACGATGCAGCTTGTTGCTCAAGTTGGCGCTGCACGACGAGGCGACTGGCTAGCGAGTGTGGGTACATGAGGTAGATATACTCGGGATTCTCGAGACCCTTGAGGCGCCTTTCACCAAGGTCTTTGACCTCGAAGCCTTGGCTGCTTAGGGATCGTAGTTCCTGCCTGATAAGCTGGCTATGCACGTCGTCACCGAAAGCTTCTTCGGAGCCGGTCGAGTTACTGCGATCACCCTCGATGTGTGTCTCGAGCAGACGTTGAATCTCAGCGATGAAATCGGAGGACACCGTTATCTGCCCTCCATCGGCTACAGACGATATTCGTGACGCTCGGTTCACCATGGGCCCGAAATAATCCATGCGTTTGGTGACTGGATCAACTTCGCACACCGGCCGTCCCCAATGAATACCCATGCGGACTGATAGGCCACGGAAGATGACATTGCCATCAGGGTCAACCACCTCTTGCCCATTCACGCTGTTCAGAATCTCTTGCGGCCACTGCACTTCCAATAGTTGGCTTTGAATTGTGAAGCACCAGAGCAAGGCAGACGTCACTGTTCGGAAGGCAACCATGAATGCGTCGCCTTCAGTCTTGACCTCGTACCCACCGATGATGCGTAGCTGTCGACGCATGAGCTCATTATGCATCTTGATTGCAGATCTCATAGCAATGGGATATGTCTCCCAAAGCAAAGTCGAGCTCTTGATGTCAGTAAACACTAAGCTGACTTCACCAGTTGGTGCATCCACTTCCTGATCCAGCCGAGCAAGCTTAGAATCGCCAACCATGTTTCTGGCCCTTTTGCCTGGCCTGCGACCGACGAGAAAGTCGTCCGGTGAGCCTGAAGGTCCCATAGACATGCTGTGTGTGCGGAAGCGGGCTCGCTGTTTGCTTTTCAGGTCGCTAACCCCAAGCAGCATGACATGAATCTTGTTGGTAGCACCAAACGCAATGGCGAGATCTCGAAGCTTTTGGGCAGCTCGCATAAGATCGTTACGCTCAGATCGTGCCACATCGACGGCAAAGTCAGGGGTTAGGTATTCCCACAGTTCCCGGGAAGCTACCAGGATCATCTCATCGGTGTCGCCCAAGGTAAGATTGAGTATGTGCGGCGAAGCGATGACGGAGGGCGACATCTGCACGTAACCGAAAGCTCGGGATACTTCAAGGACGTCGTTCAGCTTGCCTTGACGCGAGACGAAACCGCCAGCTTCTCTGATCCTGGCTCGCTCGCTAGGCTCGGCAGGATCGTGCTTTCGTGTGAGAATCTTGTGACCACCCTCTGATCGGATCAGCAGCGCTTGCGCATCGCCGACGTTGGAAATGTAGAGCTCCATCTCCTTCAGGTACATAACCGTGGCCACACAACCAGAGGTCAAGTCGTCGTCTCCGAGCTCAGGGACAGCGCCTCTAGGCTGCGTCGGCGGTGTGTAAGCGTTCTTGTCCAGAGACTGGGAAGCCGATGTAGCTAGCTCTTTGTTGAGCCCCAAGTAGGTCCGTCGTAGAGCATCAACTGGATTTTCGTTCGGTCGCAATCGGTCCAGTTCGTCAGCGAATCGATTCTTGAAGTTATCATATAAGAATTTAGCAATCTTTGACCCTCCCCCAGCAAGAGGCTGGGCATCAAACAAACCCAGCACTTGTTCGTCATCGTGGCTGCGGAAGCGAGGTACAACCATGTCCATGGTCGAGATGTGCTCTGTCCGACCTAGGCTATCCGCCATTCCGTAGGCCATGGTGCCTACAGCAGACCCTGCTGTTCGCACTCTCCTGTCTTCCGTCTGCTCAGGTACAGATGGGATCATCATGGTAACGTCCATCAACCCGAGGACTCGAAGACTAACCAGGGCAGTGAAGTCGGTCAAGTCTCGGCCTTCCCGCATAGCCGCTCCGCTTCCACTGTACGAGCCACTAGGTTTGATTTCAAGTCGCTTGTTGCCTGATAGGTTGAGATATCTCAGCTTGTGGTTCCAGTTCCAATTCCAGTCGTATGGCCAATTAGAGACGTTGTATTTTAGCGAGTTGCTCGCAACATCCAGAACCGCAAGCTGTGCAACTTTGCCAAGCTCGGCAGGCAGCACTTGGAACTTGTTGTTGTTGATGTGAAGCACTTTGAGCGAGCCGACCTCTTCCAAATCCTCCGATGGCAACGAAGTCAGGTCGTTGCCCGAGAGATAGAGCTCCGCAAGATGCTGCCACCTTCGAATCGTGCGTGGAGGTATGTCGTAGATCAGATTGTAGGCCAGGTTCACGATCCTCAGCTCAGGCAGCAGGCATAGCTCGTCAAACACATTGTCCTCGAGCCTGTTGTCAGCGAGGAAGAGATGTCGCAAAGAGCCAGCAAAGGTCGTGACCAGTCTGCTCGAAAGGCTTGAGTCTTTGCGAGTCATTGTCGATGTAACGGTACCTTCAGTGGGCACACGGGTTACAGCTGATGGCTTGCGTGCTGTGCTGGCTGTATTGAACGAGGCCATCGATCCTTTTCGAGTCGAGGACGCTGGCGAAGTGCCTGAACTAAGATAGCCACCTGATGCCTGACTAGGGCGTCGATGTTGAAAGTCCTCCAATTTGCCAAGCTCCTCGTAGCTTGGACTTGCAGCTGGGCCCGGGGTCGATAATGAATGTGACCCATCCAACTGTATGCCGCTGTTGGCTTCTTGAGGTGGCGCTGCGCTTGGTTTCGGAAAGGCGTATAGCACGTTCGAGGATACGTTGAGAGTCTCCAGTCTTCGTGCGTACCAAAGCTCAGGAGGGAGTCGCCCGAGGTTGTTCTCTCGCACGTCTAGATAACGTAGCTCTACAAGACGTCCAATCTCAGCTGGCAGCTCGTCTAATGAGTTTCGAGCAACACTCAAGTGCTCTAACCTGTACAATCTGCCAATGTTGTTTGAAAGCGAGGTGAAGTGGTTCTTGTCCAGGATTAATTTTGTGAGGCCTGTGAGCTTCTGGAACAGATCCTCGGGCAGCTGAGCCAGCTTCGCGGATGCGAGATTCAACACAGTCAAGGAGGGTACAGGTCCGCTCAATCCAAAACGTGTGACAGGATTGTGATTCATGTGCAGAACACGGATCTTGGGGAAGCAACCCTCGAAAGCAGATATCGAGTTGTGTCCGATCATGAGAAATTCGAGACGGGGCAGTTGTGACATGACATCCATGCTGTCAAGAGCGTTGAAACGGACATCCACCTCTCGGAGGTTGACCAGGTTGCTGAGCGTCGGAGGGAAACTGCCGGATAGCTTGTTGTTAGTGGCCCACAGACGTTCTAAACAAGTCAATTGTCCAATCTTCGGAAGACTAGATATCGAGTTGAAACTGATGTCGAGGTCCACAAGCGTGCGCACTTCGCACAAGAAATCAGGAAACTCGGTCAAAGAGTTGGAACTGAGATTCAGGCTCCGAAGCGCACGATACTGCCCGAAGTAGGATGGCAGAGACGTCAAGCCGTTGTTTGACAGTCGAAGACCTTGCAGACTCTGCAGCTTGTGCAGCTCTGCCCTATCGAGAGTTTGAAGGCAGTTGTTGGATATATCGAGCATGGTAAGGCGACTTGCCATGCTCAGACTGGGAGGTAATCGTCTGGCATCGTTGCTCGTGTATTTGATCTCCCTGAGGTTCGTACAAGCTTGGATGAAGTCCTTCGGCACGTCGAGAGAAAGGTTGCGCGACAGGTTGAGGGAGATGATCTCGGTGGCTTTCTGGTAAAGGGTGATGGGGATGGTGATTAGGTTCTTGCCCTGTAGATCGATGTGGCTGAACTTTTGCATTTGCTTGAACCCTGGGTCCTTCTCCAGGCTAGAGAAACCACTCATCTTGGCTGGCAAGAACGTAAACCTGCACAGGTAGCTGTTATCTTCTCGCCCAACATCTTCCAGGCGATCCGCGTCCGAGTATCCAGCCTGCTCCAAAAGGCGTTTCTGTATGAGCAGCGGTCGTTCGTTTGATTCCAGCTGCCGCGAGGTGTCATGTTTTCGCATCACGATATGGTAATTGTCCAACTCGTCCTGAAGCACTGTCTTCTTACCGAGAATCTGGATGATCTCCGCAACGGTGGTATTGAGTGTAGCAGATAAGGTTGCAAACGTGGAGTCAGCCCTGAATATGCGCAAGCAGTATGTCTTCGTGTCATTCTGCTCCCTCGCCGCTACCTCGGGTTCATCCAGTGACTGTTCCCGAAGTTCGTCAAGCCTCTTCACAGCCCAAGAGTCAGGTGCATCCCATGTGTCGTCTTTTGGCCCCGGTTCGTCGTCTCCAGCGAGAGCCACATGCTGCACGTCGCCAGTAGGAGGCGTCATCGGGGGCTGTTGAGGATTCACAATACCGCTCATGTCGTCGAGCTTCGTGTCCAGGAACCACATGGCTTCATTGCCCACAGCGTCCGCTTTCGCATCGTTTGGATCTTTTCCTTTCGGTTCCGCATGTGACATGGCGCGCTTGTCCGAAGACTTGAACGGCAGACGCCTGTGCTCTTTCTTGCCATCCTTGACCGTATGGCTTGGGCCCTTCAACTGATCGAACGTAGATTTCTTTCTGGATATGAACGAGGGTTGATTGGGATCTACACGCGTTGATGGCGGACCGTTCATCGAAGGCGCAAGGGAGATCTGTGACGAGGCCGCAGGCATGTTCTTGAGATGGTCTACAGCTGGGTGGTTCTCTGTCTTTTCTTTTCCACGCAAGCGTGCGAAGAATCGGCCAGGTCCTTTGCTGGTGCTAGGCGATTGTGATTGTTGGGCAACGGAGTGTTGTGTCATTTCAGAATAGGTACTGGGCGTTGGGCTTGGTGGGCGTGGTGCCAGGCTTGTCTTGGAAGCGAAAGCGGAACTCAGGGCCGACGGTTGTTGCTGTTGGACCCGGCGGACGCTGTAGGTTGAATCCTCGCGACTGGTGGCCGGCCGTAGAGGGTATGTGGCGCTGATGTCTCCGCGACTATCAGGCGCAGTCTTGTTTTCCTCCTTGCTGCGGTGGTGTCGATGCCCCGGCAGCCTCGAAGTGATCTTGTGTGCGCGGTGGCCGGGCTTTGTCAACGTTTGCTCCGAAGATCTTCTGCGTCCGTTCTCGGTCGAGGAGGCAGCATCCTAGGAAGGTCAGTGACACACGGCTCCGGAGCGCTGCCGTGACGCCGCGAGTGGGGCAGGTAGCAAAGGCAAACGCTGAGCACAGGCGTGCTTTCTTCGCGGAAGAACTTACCTGAGAATCTTGGAATTCCCAAGGCGTGACTTCCGACGAGGGTTGTGGTGTCCGTGGGCGCGAGCTGGTGGGGGAAGTGGGCCTGGAGCTGTAAGCGCCACTGCCAAATGTGTTGTTCAGGGAGTTGCCACGATTGCGAGGTGCGTGCAGCGACTGCGTCTCTGTGATGTTGGACCTTGCATTGTTCAAGCTCGTGTCTGAGTTTTGGCGACCCTCACCAGGAAAGTCTTCACCAAACACATTCTGCAGCTTCTTGTGGAATCCCCTGCTGAAACTCGACTTGGAGCCGGTGCTGC
Organism: Ascochyta rabiei; assembly: GCF_004011695.2. Lineage (NCBI taxonomy): Eukaryota > Fungi > Ascomycota > Dothideomycetes > Pleosporales > Didymellaceae > Ascochyta > Ascochyta rabiei. The sequence continues at coordinate 1,141,508 of NC_082405.1, forward strand.
TAACCGTCATGGCGCTTGCCACCGAAGGCCTTCGATCGTCTCTCGGAAATCCCATGGCATCTTCCCTAGCGTTGCCACCGGACGGAGCGAAGCCGGGGGAGAGCTGAGCGACGTCGTCGTTGTCGGAATCGTTGAAGAAGCTGCTCCAGACATTGTTCGCCATGTTGGTACCACCATTGGGAGCTGAGGATGCCCAGGGTGGATTGGAGTTTGCGCTCGAAGCAGTCGGCGGGTTGCGCGATATAGACGGCACCCTTCCGCCCGAGGTCTGCAGCACGGCCAGGTCCTTTCGGTAGTCGCGGAAATCGTGGGAGATGGGGCCCTCCCAGACAGGAGGCTTGCGAGGCTGATGCTGCGGGTCTTTTGGGGGAGGCGCTGGAGGGATTGTGGTGGGCGATATGTCGGGCTCCTTTTCGACGCTGCCTCACAGTGTCAGCAGAGGTTCGTGGGGGAGTCGATGCATGTCTGGCTCTGCGACTACGGGGAGAGAGGCCGAGACACGAGTTGCGCATGATGGGCCGTCTCGGGAATGAAGGCCGGTCTCGGTGGCGGTTGCTTGTTGGGCAAGCGCAAGAAACACGGCCAACCGGTGCTCGCAGGGGCGGAACGCGCGAGGCGGAGAGGGAGGGGTGGGTCGCGCAGATGGCGCAGGTCGCGCAGCTGTCCGCGCAGCTGTCCGCGCACAGACCTGGCGCTCACAGCCCGTGGCAAGAAAAGCAATGCGCGTGGAGCTGCAGCAAGAGTATACGTACGGTGCGTTGGGGTCCTTTGTCGTCTTCACTGTGACGGGCGTGCCGCGCAGAGAGCCCTGGCGCCCGTAAGGCCGTACCGTGTCGCCGGAGCGCGAGCTCCACGAGCTCTCGATGCTGCCATGCCGGTTGAGGGAGGTGTCGGGCCTCGTCATCCTCGCGGCGGGGTCGGCGGCGCTGCCAGACGCGACGCGCCTGTGGGAGGTGGGCGGTGGGGGCGGGGGCGAGGGCGAGGGCGAGTGCGAGGGCGATGGCGAGGGCGGTTGCTGGGGCCGTGGTCGAGGGCTGCTTGCGCAGGTGGGCCTAGGACGGCTGCTTCATCGAGGCGCGGCGCCGCGACGATGTGCACATGGGGCGGAGCGGGACAAGGCCAAGACCAGGCGGGCGGGCGGGCGGGCGGGGGCAGCGGCGCAGAGGAGGCGCCTGGCAGTGCTGGCGGTGCAGGCGGTGCTGGCGGTGCAGGCGGTGCTGGCGGTGCTGGCGGTGCTGGCAGTGCTGGCGGTGCGTGGCGGCAGCGGTCACAAACAGCGGCAGGGTCGTGTCGAAGAGGGAGGGCTGCACATTCGGCGAGCAGCTCCACTGCAGCCGGGCTGCGGATGCCCACCCACCTGCCTGTCTCGAGCCCGAATGCGCCCCTGGCACCCGGGGATCTATCCTCCACCCACCGGCATCCTCGCTCGTCTCCCGCCTGCAACACCGCCCGAAAGTGCGCCTCCACGGTGTCTGGTGCGCCGTCGTGGCCACACACACGCGCGCGTCACGTCGCCGGCTCAGACTCGCCGGAAGCAGCTGAGCAGCAGCTGTCGGCCGTCTGACGCTCTGCTTCCCACATCCGCCCACACAGCGCATCGTTGGTTTGGAGCTGCGACAGGCACCCCCGCTCTCCGCGCACAGCCATTGTGGCGCCCCTCCCCCCCCCCGCTACGGCCGCCTGTGCGTCTGCGAGATGACGCCAACAACGCATCCTTTCCGTGTCTTGCAACATCGAGCGGGCAAAGAGAGACACGCAGTGAAACAAAGCCTTGATGTGCACTCGTGGGTTTCCTGTTGCACCCATCCGAAAGCAAAGCTGTCTCGTCGTCATCCCCTCTGGTGACCAAGTCCACACGGAGAGCATGCACCCATGCACGCACGCACGCAGACATGCACGGAATCGCACGCGGCAACCAGCGGCTTACGTCTCACGAATCCTTCGCCAACATGATAAACAAGGCGCTCCCTCCCAGCGCTTGCATGTTGGCTTCGGCTTTCCGCATTAGCTCCCACCATCTCACTCTCCATGGCACAGTGTAGACCATCTCACTCTCCATGGCACAGTGTAGACCATCTCACTCTCCATGGCACAGTGTAGACCATCTTACTCTCCATGGCACAGTGTAGACCATCTTACTCTCCATGGCACAGTGTAGACCATCTCACTCTCCATGGCACAGTGTAGACTGGGACACGGGCGTTCTACACACATCGTGCCATCGAGGAATCTCATGTCTAATCTACGCATGTCTTCAAACGTGACCGCATCTTAAACACCTATCCAGCATAATCGTACATACACATCTTTCCAACAATCGAATGTAATCCTACCATCATCGCAAACCAGCCCGCTACCTCTGTCCGCCACCGCCACTGCCACCGCCACCGCCACCGCCACCACCTCCGAGCGCGCGAAGAATGTCTTGCAAAGACTGAGCTCCAGCTTGAGCGTTCGCCTGTTGGCTGTTGGTGTTCGCCGCTGGTGCAGCGTTCTGCGGATACTGCCATGCTTGTGGGTAGCCGTACTGAGCCTGAGGCTGCGGTGGTGGCGGTGGTAGGGGTGCAGGCGTCGGTGCCTGCGGGTGCGCATACGGCTGCGCCTGGGCCGGTGCTGCAGGCTGCTGTGCCTGCCCTCCTTGCTGGCTCATAGCCCCAACCACCTGAAACCACTGCGCCCATGCAGCCCAATTCGCCTGCTGGCTGGGCTGAGCCTGCGCCGCAGCTTGCTGAGCATACGGTGCCGGATTCGCATACGAGGCTGCAGTGGCTGGTGGTGGAGCTGGAGAGTACGAAGCCGCTGGCACCGCTGGCTGTGGGTACTGTGTCGGCCAGCCGGTGCTGCTGTTATTTGCGTAAGAACTAGCGTGGGAAGCTCCAGAGGGTACGGGCGAAGCATGCTGCTGCCGTGGTTTCTGTGCCTGCTGCTGTGGCTTCTGCTGCTGATTGTGTTGCTGCTGGTTGTGTTGTTGCTGGTTGTGTTGATACTGATTGGTCTGATGCTGATTGTGTTGATGCTGATTCTGTTGCTGCTGATTCTGTTGCTGCTGATTCTGTTGCTGCTGATTCTGTTGCTGCTGGTGTTGTTGTTTCTCCTGTGCCTCGCGTTCGCGCTTCTCCCGCTGTCGCTGCTTTCGGTTCTTGTTCTTGCTCTTCGCAGGTGGAGAGTGCTGAGGCTGAGAAGACTGCTGATGCTCTTGCTGACGAGCAGGTGAAGCCGACGTGGCGGATCCGTTATCAGGTCGGGGCACGCTCATCTGACGGTTGTCTTGATGTTGGTTTTGAGGTCGGCCTCTGTCAGCTTGTTTGTTGCCACGTCCTCCGCGATCGCCGCCTCCTCGGTCACCTCGCCCACCTCTAGCATCTCCTCTCCCGCCTCGACCACCACCAAAGTCACCACGTCCGCCAGCGAAGTCGCCGCGGCCGCCGAAATTACCTCGTCCACGGAAGCCCCGGCCGCGGTCGCCCCATCCGCCTCGGCCTCGCATCATGCCCCTGCGGACGTGGCTGCGATCTTCGAGTGGAGCACCCTGTCCGACGATTTCCTCAAAGTGACTTGGTCTTGCCAACGGCTTGTACATACCCAGGTCTTCGTCCTCATCGTCGCTGTACTTGAGCCCACCACCCTGATACTCGTTGGCTGCCGGGAAGTAGGACACAGGCTTGTCGACGTGTCCCCTTGGACCGGTGGGTATTGGCTTCTGCTCCGGCTCTGGCTCGTTCTTCGCTTCTTGCCTGGCCTTTTTCGCCTGCTTTTGCTGTCGCTTGAACTCTGCCTCTGCCTCGTCGTCTGAAAACTCTACTTCGTTCGTTTCTTCATCGTGAAGGTTCGATGCGTCGGTGTGCTTCTGCTTGCGCAAAGGTTCGGTGAAGACAAAAGTCGAGTGTGCGTCGACGTAGTAGATGGGCGTGTCTTTGGCAATACCTAGGGCTGTGATTTCAGCAGGGTCGTTGAAGCCAATCGAGTACCTCGGCTCCTCAACACGACCGATTTGCTCGGAGATCTTCCCAATGATGGTAAAGTTCTGGAGACACAGCGCCGATCCCGACTCGAGCACCTGGTAATCGCCAGAGATTTTGGCTCGCACCAGGACGAGGTTATCGACAACAGCCTCGACCTTGCCTAGCTCTGTGATCTGTGTTTCGTTGGTGACCGTGATGTCTGGTTTCTCGTATTGTTCGTCAAGCTCGTTCAAAGTCTTCACTTTGGCTTTGCCGGTAGCGCCGGCATCGTCAGCGGACTCTGCCATCAACAGGCGGACCATTTCCTCTGGGTCCATGAGCTCTCCATCGTCTGCATCGTTGTCTGAGCTGTCATCTGAGCTCGACGAGTCCGAAGATGAATCTGAAGCATCCGAGTCGAGCTGCCACTCAGCCTCTTTGTTGTCCTTGTTCTGTTCACCAATGCGAAGAAACTCGGCTTTGCTCTCGTCTGCTGTGGGCTCTGAAGCTTCTGTGGCAGGTGCAGCGACAACACTGGGCTCCTGCTCGACTGGGGCGTTGACGGCCGGTGCCGACTCCTTCGGTATCTTTCCGTCGTCGAGGACAGGTGCTGTAGTAGAAGTGGTTTCAGCGGCATCTTGCGCAGGTGTCAGGGACGCAGCATGCAGCTCAGGACGCAACGGCTTACCGTGCTGTGGAGCCTCGTCGAGAGCCTGCAGCTGATTGGCCACAGGCGGCTCGACTGCGCTCGCATCATGATAGAAGGCCTCCTCAGCTTTGAGCTCGCCTTCGTCATGCGCTGCAGTGCCCATGACCACGTCTGCGTCGATCTCAGCAGCAGGCTGTGTGACGGCGGTGTCGCCCAGAGAGCCGAGTCCTGGCAACGAGAAGCTCGATGGAGCAGGTGCAGTCGCGGTGAGCGATGCCGAAGGTCCATCATGTGGTGCAGAAGAGAGAGCCGCAGGCTTGACAGGCGTAGTGTCGTAGAAGTCGTCGTCCAAGTCATCGACTGGCGAGCCTGGCGCGTCGAGCGAGGATACTCCAGTAAAAGGAGCGTCCGCCTCCAGCCGCGCCCTCTTAGCTGGCGGTTCCTGAGAATCAGACATGGCTGGATTCTCTACAGTCTTTTGAAAGCACGCGTTGTTTGCTGCTGTGGCAGTAACTGCGGTTTGCACCCGTCTGCTTAATGCGTGCGGTGATATGTTCTGGTGAGCGTAGAAACGTTGCCATTTTTGAACTGATGCGGATCCACCGAGTAGCGTCGCTTGGCAAGAGCCACCCCTTGCTCGCGCCGCAGCCCTACGGAATTTGGGAGATCGCGCCGGTGACGGCATCTGCGGCCAGCTAGTCAAGGGTAGCTCCTTCACGGTTCAGCAACGTTCTTGTAGAGCCATTGACCTCCACCGTGCGCGTTGTGAGTCTTGCTGGCCATACAGAGTATCTGCTCTCTCATCATACGCGTCAGACGACAGCATTGAGACAGTCGATTTCTGTCTTGCAAGAGCATTCAGACTGACCATTTGTCCTCAGACAAACGATACGATGCCTCCTCCTCCACCTCCACCTCCACCAAGGCAGGGGGTTCCCATCGCCCCCAGACCACCTGTGCAGGCTCAGAAGCCTCCCCACGAACTTGAGCCCATCATCGCCTTCTACATATTCGCTGCCGCCAATGTTGTAGCTGCCTTCTTCGCACCGATTCAGGACTGCGACGAAGTCTTCAACTACTGGGAGCCCACACACTACCTGAACCACGGCTATGGCCTGCAGACATGGGAGTACTCCCCTGAGTATGCCATCCGCAGCTGGACATACACTGGCATACACTCGCTTGTCATCAAGCTGGGAATGATGCCACTTCGGTTCCTGGGTTTTGCTAGGTCAAAGACTGCCGAGTTCTACTTTCTGCGTACCTTCCTGGCCGTTGTCTGCGCTCTGTGCCAAACCCGTCTCTACTCGGTGGTTGCAAAAACGTTCAATCCTCGCGTAGCCCTCTTCTTCATCTTTGTCATGGTATTCAGCCCGGGCATGTACCATGCTGCACCGGCCTACCTACCGTCCAGCTTTGCCATGTACATGACGATGCTGGGATTCTCTGCCTTCATGGACTGGACTGGTGGCATCAGGACCGCTCAGGGCATAATGTGGTTTGGTATCGGAGCGATACTGGGATGGCCTTTCGCAGGTGCTCTTGTGCTCCCCTTTGTGGCTGAAGAAGTATTTCTGGTGTCCCTTACTGGTGAAGTTGTTGAATGCATCACACGGCTTGCCGACGGCTTTGTTCGGTCACTCCTTGTTTTGGTAGGGTTAGGCCAAATTCTATCAGGAAAATGCTCACACTTTACAGGCTTTGCAAATGGCCTTGGAGACGTTTTTCTACAAGGCCATTACATGCGTGCCATGGAACATTGTCATGTACAATGTTTTCAGTAGTGGGAGCAGAGGACCTGATATCTACGGTGTTGAGCCGTGGCATTTCTACATCCGCAACCTTGCCTTGAATTTCAACATCTGGTTCTTCTTGGCACTAGGAGCTCTGCCACTGGTTCTCATCCAGCACCTGCTTCTGCAAAACTCTGTCTCTAAGCAGACTCTGCTGCGAAGCATTGTTTTCGTGAGCCCCTTTTATCTATGGCTCAGCATCTTCACGTTTCAGCCTCATAAAGAAGAAAGGTTCATGTATCCAGCTTACCCAGCATTGGCATTGAATGCAGCCATTGCGCTGCACATACTACTTGCGAATCTGGGATCGACAGACCCAAGCCGTTGGGTCAGTAAAGTTCCCCCGCAGGTGAAGCTTGCCATCGTCAGCATACCGTTGTTGTTGGCCTTCGACGTGGGCGTGCTTCGAACTATCGGTACCCTTACGGCTTACCCAGCACCTTTGAAGGTGTACAAGCCATTACATCAGGCAGGAGTGAGCAAGCCTGGCGACAACGTGTGTCTGGGCAAAGAGTGGTATCGTTTCCCCTCGTCGTATCTCCTACCGGACCGTGTTCGACCCAAATTCATCAAGAGCGAATTCTCAGGATTGCTACCTGGCGAGTTTAGCGAAGCCAATGCAGGTGGCTTTGGCTTGTTTCCTGGTACATGGCTTATTCCCTCTGGCATGAACGATGAAAACCTCGAGGACCCTGGCAAATATGTAGGCTTACGACAACGTCTTGCAACCCTTTCGCTGACAGTACGCAGACTAGTATCGAGCATTGCGAATTCCTCGTTGATTCCAGTCTCCCGGGGGTGGCATCGACGGCTCTTGAGCCAGATTACATTGCAGATACAGAACGCTGGGAGAAGCTCAAGTGTGAACCGTTCCTTGATGTCACACAAACACACTTCTTAGGCCGTCTGCTGTGGATACCCGACTTGCCCTTCGTTCCGCAACAACTCCGCAGAAAGTGGGGACAGTACTGTTTGCTGCAACGAAAGAGCCCGGGTGAGAAAGCTCAGGATGCATAGATTGGCATCTCAGTAAAGGTACACATTCGATACTGATTCTTTATTGGAAGAATTGAGGGCAAGGGTGGCGCTGTGATGGTTGCAGCTAGGGTTCAACGGTGCGAGCCCGTGATCACCTTGGGCTTCAGAATAGGAAGGATGGCTGCAACACTTGCATGTCCAGGTGCTTAAGCCTATCATGGCGATAGAAACATGTCGATAGGGACCCATAGTACAAACTACGCTAACTAGGTGGGGGTAGTACGGACCAGATAAAGAGGCACTGACGACACTGGGGTGAACCCCACAATTCCTGTGATCGATCAGGAGCGTTATCGCAACGTTCATGCATACGAAACTACGCAAGATAATAGGAAAATGTCTATCTTGCTCCCATATAAAATAGGCTGATTCCTCATCTTCGTTGTATACACTCCAGGTTTCCGATGAACACTTCGTGAAGCGCTCACAGAGTTCGAACATTTTTTACAGAGGCTTTCTGAGTTCTGGGTGTTAGAAGGATGTCTATCTCATCCGTACAAAGGCGAAGGCACATTGACGAGCTTGTCGATGAGGTTAAGCGCATAGGACAAGCAACCCTCGATGCAGCATGGCGAGACTTCAAAATCAGGCCGAAACTCATACTATACGTCGGTATTGCTACTATGATAGTGCTATGGTTGGCCGCCACATCCCTCAATCGACTCCGTTTCCGGAAACGCCTTTCCACCACAACTCCAAGCACACCACGTCTCGAGAAACGCTTGCCGCTTAGAGCCGTAGATCGAGCCCCTGGAGGTATTTAGAATCACGTTCTCTCATGAAGTGCTACACATACTAATATCTCCAGTATGGACACCCTCCCTCTTCCGCCGCCCAACCGCCAAGCCTTATCCATCCTGGTCTGTCCACACCACAAAACCACTCCCTTATCGCCCTTTCCGCTATGGGCCTAGGTATAATATTACCATGGGTTTGCGCACCATGGAATGGGACGAATGGATCGAGCTTGATAACGGGTATCTGAAGTACCACTCTACGAAAGCCTCTCGCATTGCTGCGCGCGGGGAGAAGTGCTGCAAGACGGCGCCTGAAGCATGGGACGCGGCGGTTGAGCTGCTCGAGGAACTATGCGGGTACCTACCAGAGCGATATCCGACACTATTCGAGCCATTACAAGGAGGCGGGAAGGGCGTGAAGAATGCCGAGACCGGGGAGGTGTTCGATATCGCCTCCTGCCTCGCAGACGAAGATCCCATGCAAACCTGCGCACGCTTAGTTCAGGATGACTTGGCCATCATGATCGAACGGCCAGACGGACAGTACTACCTCCTCGCGGGCGCCATTCTGCTCGCTGGTTTCTGGCGTCTGCAAGACAAGTTCGGTATGCCCTTGTCTGAAATTCACACCAGTGGCGACGTGCCGCAGTATAAGGAGAAATTGGAAAAGGGCATGCTGAACATGTTTAAACGACTTCAACCCGAGAAGCCTGTGCTGAGGAACAACTACTTCATTCAGGTCGATGATAATTTGGCGTGGAGCGAGAGTCTGGGTTCAGAGGACGAAGAGGGTATCAATTGGGCGAGTGCAGATACCACCGAGGGGGTTGGCAATATTTATTTCAGGAGTGAAAGACAGAGTCTGAGAAGGTACGTTGAGTGCATTTCATCCAATTTGCACATTTGCTGACGGCAGCAGACTCCCAAAATCGGGAGGCATTGTTTTCACGATTCGGACCTACTTCCATCCAGTCACTGAGATCTGCAAGGAGCCGTATGTTCCAGGGAGACTTGCGAGCGCGATACGAAGTTGGGGTGATGATGTGAGTAAGTACAAAGGAAAGGCGCAATATGCGGATGTTCTACTCAATTATCTGGACGCGATGCATGAGAAACAAGTGGAAGAAGGATTGGATTTGGGGAGGGAAGACGAGGTGAGGGCTTATCCCTACTGAGATTCCACATGCAGATTCCCTCTACACAACGCCTCTAGCGGTATATATGCCCTTCAATGGGTCGCTCTGCGGATAGAGATGTGAAAGCGCAATGTCGTATATCTTGGCCACCCTCCATCTCGCCAATGCCGCCACTTACGTCTCCCCATTGGACCGCCTGTAGCCACGGCTCATACTCTGGTCGCTTGATATGACAGGCTGCGCTGATGACGACACTCATTGACATCTCCCCTAGCCCTGTACTAAGCCGCCGGAAGCCAGCTACGCAGATTGTAACCACCATCATAGCGAAGTTGACTGAGATCAGCGCAATCATTCCAGTAGCACTGTATCCCAGCCTGACCATCTGATCTTGAGGATCAATATTGCCGTCTCTCATTCCATCGAAACGGGCCATGAAGAGGCTCTGCGAACACAAATAATGCAGCGCCGCACTGACCGCCATGAGCGGGAGAGCATATCTTGTAGGCAGCGTGAAGAAGTGACTGGCGCGTTGTTGACCTTTAGAACGCTCACTAACCCTCAGACCCTTCTGAACTCTGGTGAGTCGGTCGAACTCGTACGCAATCAACAGCTTGCTCCAGATGTTTGTGTAGAATACATAGAGCAGCGAGAAGCCGACCTGTGGAATGTTGGCAGTAAGGATGGTCGGTACAATTGTGGACGATTTTGTGTTGTCGGGCCTCAGATTGGCGAGTGACTGTATGTTCGGTCGTCCAAGGCCGCTGTCAAAAGCCGTACCATCCGTTTCAGAGATGGCCCAATACAGTGTGCTGCTAAGGATGACCACATAGCCTGCGGAGATGCCAATCGTAGAGAAAAATTCTGTTGTGTTGGCTCCAGTCCACCATCGAGGCCGAGCGTTGGTAAAAGTTTGTGGAGAGTAAGGCGATTGGAAACCCTGTTTTCGAATTTGAGCTGAAGAAACGAGACACATGTCCTTGGTAGTTTCGTCCTGCTTCTTCAAAAATGATGTGATCGCGTCGCCCATGGTGCGCAAAAAGTCTCCCTTTGGATGGGTAACGACGAGGAAAGCGATTGCCAATACTTTGATGACACTGAAGACGACAACGGCAAGCATAATATAAGCATTATACTGCAAATGGCAAAGTTCTGGCTCGACACGGGCGAAGCAGTAATCCACAGGGTGGCCGTAAACTGTCCACTGCTCAGGCTTGATATGCTTCTTGGCAAATCCTCTGCTACAACGATCGGGTCCTTCGACAGAGTTCTTGAGCATATCGTGGCACACCCAATGGAATGGATCCTGGTTTGTATCTTTCTTGTCCTTGCTCAAATTTCTCTGAGAGTAGCGCGTCCACAAGACTGGAGTGTCTACCTGTGTGATGTTTGAAACTACGACCACGTCGCTGTACTTTTGCATGAATCCTTCTGTGTAGCTCTCAATGCACTCTGGACGTTCCAGTCGCTTGTAGGCTTGGGCGCGGCTCGAGTCTCTCACATCGTCAAGGAGCTGACGGACTAAACCATCGTTGTTGATATCCCAGGAACAATCATTGCCGTCACAGTTTCCGTTCCACACAAAGCGTTCGAATTGAGGAAGCGTGGGTGAGGAGTTTTCGGACGTGGCCTGGAATTCCGCGTTCTGTAGGAAACCTTGGTCTACCACGGCTACTGCGTATTGATAGGTCTCTGTGGTAGTGAAGAAGACGGCATTGAACCTCGGCTTCAGTCAGCATGTGTTCGGAGTCTGTGATGTAAGTACCTACACAAGATGAAGTGGTAGACTGGTAATGGCCAAAATACTCCAGATGGATGCGTGCCTTTTGCTCACATATATCAGGTTCCGCCAACTTTGCGTTCCTATCTCAAGCCATTTGCCTTTCGAGTGAGCGCTGTCCACTTCTTCTCTTGTGGGTGCTGTTGTACCCTGCATCGCATAGGTCGAAGCGCCCAAGATCAACGTGGAGACGACGTTTAACCCTACTTTTATTCCTGTCTCCAAGTTCCCAACCTCATCACAGTTCGATGTGTTTATCGTACCATTACCTCTCACGGGACCGTACTCGAGAAACAACCAGAGGAATATGGAAATGTTGAGGGCGAGAGCTGCCAGACTGAACAGGAAGGCACGGAGTAATCCAGCCCGCCATCCAGCTACGAAGTTGTTGTAGAGAAAGGATAGTATTCCTGTCCCAAAACGCCGATGCTCGTATTCTTCCAGATGTTCGACCCAGGTCTTGTGGTGGGTGATAGGGAGCCCAACGGTAGTGTATGCCCCCGCTGTGTACTCCGTATCTGTACGCATGGGTTCCCAGCTGCTACTGTGGTAGGTCTCTACATTATTGTTAACGTCCATCTTGGTCTGCGATGGATATGCCGGTAATATGATGTCTTGTTCTTCTCCTGGCTCTTGATTAGGTACTCGCTTAAAGCGTTGCGGTAGCCGCATGTTACTGTCGTAGACAGATGATATTCAGCCTTGCTCAGCCTTGCGAAGAAAGATGAGGCCGCAAAGTCGAGCTGGCCAATGTGTGCGCGGTCTGTCCTTTAGGAACTATAAGCTTCTTTGAATCAGATAGGTCTCATGAGAGATTGATGGAGAATTTCCAGAGTGTTGTGACTTACAAGGCTGCGCCGTAAACGAACTCAAATAAGGCGCCCAGTTTTGGCCCCCACACGACACACACCAGCCAAATGGGATTTGCACTACTGCATCTTGGCAGACACAGTCAGCAACGGCAAGGACCCGTAAAGACATCTTGGCCGTATATTGATGGTACACAAGCCTTTATTTGACATGTGGAGAGTCGGTTATCTCTTGATCACGCGATCATCGTAAGCTGTTCGTCCCCTACATCAAGCACATTCGGTGGAGGCGCTGATACCAAGCACAACCAACCCGATCGCTTTTGGAGACTGCTCATTTCGATTTGAATAGAAAGGGGATTGTAGGTAAGATGAAGTCAGTGTGTTGTGGAGGATGAGCGGCGGAAATAGCACTGCAGTAGGCAGCGGACGCTAGTCGGCTCCATCTGCGTCTTATCTTCGTTCGTCAAGCTAGACCTTCACTCCACCTTCACCATGGACTTCAAAAAACTTAACCACTCGTTCATCTACAGCACGCCGCAATGACTCTGGGTGTGATCTATGTCAGCATGCAAGTGGGTTCGGGAACACAGCCTAAAGATGCGCAATTGCCCGTATACGGATTAAAGCGCAACATATGCCAGATCTAAGACACAATTGTGAGCAAGCAACAAAGGAGGCGTTGTCCAGATCTCGAGCTGTTGACATAAAGAAGCTCTCAATCAGTCGCCGTGAATTCAATCGAAGGATCTTCGTTGTACATGATAACCACACACTCCACACCAGTTATATTTTCGTAGCACTTAGTCCCAATGATTTTTTACACGCATGATTCTTCTTTTTTTCGCACAAACACTTATTCTGTGCTGCGTATCTCCAGATGAGAGAGACGTGGCAGGTGGCAATTGAGCGGGAACGCCCTTTTCACCGCGTACGGTAAAGAAAAGAGAGGAACGCACGGAAATAAGAGAGCTTGACAACCAGATATTGGGAAACCGTAGACTGCACTGCGCTTTCTTCTCGGACTCGAGAAGAAAATCACGCGTGTGTCGTGGTCGCCCATCTTGCCATTTTGATCAGGCATGTAAACACTGAAAGCTTCCACCTTCACCTCCACGACCGAAACCTTACCATCTCCGCTCACTTCCGCAGCAAAAACACTGGGAGGATTGCAACGACAGCTATCTAAAGCCCGTCATGGATACTGACTGCACCATTCCTGCCCCACTACCGGTGGAGGCCAACAAGTTGAGCGGTGCCTTGCCCAAGGCCCCATTCGCCAAGGTAGAGCATTCATCTTCACCACCGCCGCTGATCGAAGATACATCAGACATACTAGAAGACGGCGAGATCCACGAGCAGCAGGAGACGGTCAGCTCACTGCGCAGTAAGTCTTGCCTACCAAAACGTGCCACTTCTTGACTAACACCGTTGCAGGTGAGCTGCAGCTATCCACCTTGGAGTACTCCGCACTCAATGACCGTTTCAAAAGGCTCGAGCGTCAGCACAGCGATATGCAAGACCTAGCCTCCGCGTACAGTGAGGTGATACGGGGCTTCTCTCCCACTGAAATTCAGAATGTCTCCATCGACCAGCTGCAAGCAGAAGCTGGCCACGACGGCCTGAGAGCGAAAGCCCTTGAGGCCGACGTGCTCAGGCCACTCATAAGAGAAGCTGGCGGATTGCAAGCTTTGATCTCTCAAATGCACGCGACGAAGACGCTTATCGACAAAGCGGGCGGGCTTCGAGAGCTTGAGAAGTTTGTCTCAGATCTCCGTACGATTCGGGACACGCTGGACGAGCTCAAAGGCTCTCAAGGGCTCGGTGGCTTGGTTTCCGAGGTTCGAGCCTTGCTCGCCCACAAACAGCAGCATGTCGAGCTGAAGTCTCGAGTGGATGGGCCAAACGGCCTGAGGACAAAGGCCGCTAGATACGAAAAGCTGATACAGGCTGTCACTGATGTACAGAATGACACGCAGCCCTGGAAACAGAACCCTACAGCCTCGACGGTAAGCTCGGTTCGAGCCTCGTCCAGCAGTACACAGCCAGCTAGAAGCCAGCAGTCACCAGCTGGTCCTGCGGCCATGAACCCAGCTCGAGCCCGTTTGATCTCCGCCACGCCTCTCGAAGCCGACCCGGACCGCGACTTGTACGAGCCAGTACCGCCTGTAGCAGAGCCGCTCAACAAGACGGGATCCAACAACACACCCTTGGGCGTTTCTCAAGTGCAGCCTGTTGCAAGCTCTTCGACGCTGAAACGCAAGGGGGTTGAGAATACGGCTCCCAGTGTCTGGAAGCGCGCACGAGTTGACCTTGACCGAGCTTCAGCCCTGGTGCAGGCCTCGTTATCTCCCAGCACTGACAAACAGCTAGGACGAGGCTCCGCTCAGTCGAACACTGCGGCTGGAACAGCAGGTCCCAAAACTCGAGCTCAACCCAGTCGAAGTGAATACAAGGAGACTTGGACCGAGCAGGTGTGGGGTTCCCAACCTCGGGCGCGAAAAGCAGTGGCTACGCCAAGGATGCCTGATTGGATGCGCGCAGACATACAGTTTGGCAAGGTGGGGTTCGGTTCTGTACCTTCAACAGGGAGGCCTGCATACCCGTCCACAGCTCCGAGCCTTGACGTGGAGTCTCACGCGGACACACGGTGGAGGCTTGTGCGTCTCGGCAAGATCAGCGGAGGGGTTCCTCCGTCTCTTTCTGCGAGACCAGAGACCTGCCATGAGGGGCGAACGGCTTCGTCTGTTCTACAAAACCGTGATCTGAAGGCGTTGAAAGCTTTCTTCAAGCATCCTGTTGCGCTCTGGGTCGGCAGCAAGGACGGCTACGGTACCTCGAGCTGGGATGATTATCAGTCGTACGACTTGAAGAGAGACGCGCAGATTCCTGACGAGCTACTCGTGTCGCTATTGAATGAGCTTGTCAAGTACGTCGACATGGGAAACATCAGCAGGTACGAGCAAATGGCGCCGAGCTGTGAGACATGCATTCTCAGGTAGGCAGGTGTTCATTCGCTAACTAATGTTGCTGACGTTTTCTTAGCTATTTGCTCGATGAACACAAGCTTTCCGGTGTGAGCCAAGAGAGAAGGGGTTGTCGGACGTGCACATCAACCTGGGCTAGACACTCACGGCCATGTGCACTGCTGCAGGACGTCAGCGGGGTGCGAACGATCATCTTCTTGCCACTTGGGGAGGGTCTTCGGAGTGACAAGAGGTGGAGTGACATGGGGTACTGGGTGAGGGTGGCGCAGTAGGACGGGCAACGTCGGTGCGGACGGGCCAGCAAGACGTTTGTTGATAGACGTTTGTTGATAGACATTTGTGATGCGTGGCTGGCAGGGATGTCAGCCGTCACGGGTTTCTTGTATTGTATGCGGCATGTGTGGCATGCCACAGCGGGGTATAGCTAAGGGAGATGTCGTATTGCAAATGGCCGCCATGATGTGTAGTCGTTGTTTTTGTTGTCGCGGTGTGGAACATGTTCTACTGGGACACGCTATACGGGTGTTGTGCGTCATCGAGTTCTCGTCATACCCGTCATGTCACGTCCAAGGTCAAGAGACGATTCGTCGAATTCAAGAGATGGCAGCGTCGTCGATTGGCATGCCCAGTGGCATGTCGTGCCCATGTGCAGCCTCGGGCCTCTTCAGCGCAGTGCCCTCCTTCAGGTACAGAATCAGTCGATAGGCGGCATTCCCGTTCAGGTAGTAGCGATGCAGCTTCTTGCTCCTCAGGAAGCCCAAGCGCTCGTAGAGCTTGAGGGAGGCCGTGTTTGTGATTTCCGTCTCGAGGACGATTTCGTCCGCGTCGCGGGCGGCCATGGCGTCCATGGCGTTTGTGACGAGCTGCGAGGCGATGCCACGGCCCCGGTGCGACTCCTGCACGGCCAGCATGGCGATGTAGCCGCGGTAGGTGCCGGAGCGGTGGGGCTCCAGCTTGGATATGATGACGCCGATGAGGTGCTGGTCCTTGTCTAGGGCCTGGGAAGTTAGTTTGTGGTAGTGTGCGACGAGAGAGTCCGTGTGTCTGGGTGGGTAGCTCGACGTGCATGGACGTGGTGGTAGGTAGAGGTAGAGGTAGAGGTAGAGGTAGAGGTAGAGGTAGAGGTAGAGGTAGAGGTAGAGGTAGAGGTAGAGGTAGAGGTAGAGGTAGAGGTAGAGGTAGAGGTAGAGGTAGAGGTAGAGGTAGAGGTAGAGGTAGAGGTAGAGGTAGAGGTAGAGGTAGAGGTAGAGGTAGAGGTAGAGGTAGAGGTAGAGGTAGAGGTAGACGCAGAGGTAGAGGTAGACGCAGAGGTAGAGGTAGACGCAGAGGTAGAGGTAGACGCACCATGAAACACAGATCCCCCCACTGGTACAGAAAGTAGCGGTACACATAGATGCTGTAGGGCTCGGAGAGGTCCTTTGAGATCAGCTGGCGGATGGCAGGGAGGTACTGCTCTTCTTTTGCGCCGTCGTACTGCGCGTACTGCAGCTCGGTGCTGGCGGAAGACGCTGGGCCCGCGCTGCTGGGCTCGGCCATGGCGCGAGAGGAGAGCGAAGGTGCTGCGACCCCAGACGGTTCCGAGTCGGAATCGAGTGGCCGGCGGCGGGCGGCGGGCGGCGGACGGCGGACGGCGGACGGCGGCGCGCTGCCGAGGTGCT
Organism: Ascochyta rabiei; assembly: GCF_004011695.2. Taxonomy (NCBI): domain Eukaryota; kingdom Fungi; phylum Ascomycota; class Dothideomycetes; order Pleosporales; family Didymellaceae; genus Ascochyta; species Ascochyta rabiei. The sequence continues at coordinate 1,158,036 of NC_082405.1, forward strand.
CCGGGGCGGTGGCCCGGCGGTGTTTGTGGCGCGTCATTGGCTGGAGCGGGGCGGTCGCCGGTGGATCCACGGCTGGCTCGACAGCATCACATCACATGCGCGCCGGTGGGCTCGGAGGTTTTAGTCGCACGTCGGCTTCTCCCTCTCCTTCCACGACGATTTCCTGCGCACCCCGACGGACGGGAGAGCTTGCCGTCATGTCCTTCTTCAGACGTCGCTTCGGCGGCGGCGATACGAAAGCGCCTACCCCCACGCCGCCGCCAGAGCGCTCCAGTCCATCTACCCCGGAGCGGCCGTCGAATCTGCGTGTCATCACCGCCGAGCAGCTCCACACGCTGCAGCAGGCGGGCAAGGGCAAGGGAAAGCACGGCAAGAGGAAGAACGCGTGGGTGTTTGGGCTGGGTGGCCTCTTCGGGCTGGTGATTGCGGCCTTCTTTGCGGGCAGCAATGATCTCATCGACCTGAAGAGCATCGAGGGCATGAACCTCGAGAGCCTCATGGAGGCGCTGCCGGCCAACTTTGTGCGCAGCGCCCAGCAGCTGCAGGTACGGAGCGTCCAGGCCTACGCGCGGACGGGCCGCTGATTGACGACGTCAGTAGAAGCAAGAGCGCGACGCCGTCAACTACGACTCGTTCGCCATCGGCATGCATGCACGCGAGCAGGGCATCCGCGCCGCACATCCCGTCATCATGATCCCCGGCGTCATCTCCACCGGCCTCGAGTCGTGGAGCACCGAGGAGGGCGCGCGCCAGTACTTCCGCAAGAGGCTGTGGGGCTCGTGGACCATGATGCGTGCCCTGGTGCTCGACAAGGCCGGCTGGAAGAAGCACATCATGCTCGACAAAGACACCGGCCTCGATCCCCCGGGCGTCAAGCTGCGCGCCGCCCAGGGCTTCGATGCCGCCGACTTCTTCATCACCGGCTACTGGATCTGGAACAAGATCCTCGAGAACCTCGCGACCATCGGCTACGACCCCAGCAACGCCTTCACCGCCGCCTTCGACTGGCGCATGACCTACATGAACTACGAGGTCCGCGACCAGTACTTCACACGTCTCAAGTCGCACATCGAAGTCGCAAACCACGTCTCCAACAAAAAGGCCGTCCTGCTGTCCCACTCCATGGGCTCGCAGGTCCTGTACTACTTCCTCCACTGGGTCGAGGCCGAGGGCTATGGCAACGGCGGCAGCGACTGGGTCGACAAGCACATCGACAGCTGGATCAACATCTCCGGCTGCATGTTGGGCGCGCTGAAAGACCTGCCCGCGGTCCTGTCCGGGGAGATGAAAGACACGGCCCAGCTCAACGCTTTTGCCGTCTACGGCCTCGAGCGCTTCCTCAGCCGCTACGAGCGCGCCGAGATCTTCCGCGCCATGCCCGGCCTCTCCTCCATGCTTCCCATCGGCGGAAATGCTGTGTGGGGTGACCATACAGGCGCGCCCGACGATGCGCCAGGACAGAACGTGTCTTACGGCAACTTCCTCCGCTTCCGTGACACCAACTCGTCCAACACTCTCACTTCGCAGAACCTCACCGTGGAGGAAAGCCTGCCCTTCCTCTTCAAAAATTCGGAGCCCTGGTTCCAGAAGATGATACAGACATCCTACTCGCATGGCGTCGCACACACTGCGAAAGTGGTCGAAGACAACCAGCGCATACCAGCCAAGTGGATCAACCCCCTCGAGACTCGCCTCCCGCTCGCGCCCAACCTGAAAATCTACTGCTTCTACGGCATCGGAAAGGAGACGGAACGCGCGTACTACTACCGCGCAGACGACGACCCCTTGTCTGGACTCAACGTCACGCTCGACACCGCTTACACCGCAGCCTCGGCAGGTGAGCCCACCGGTGGAGGCGGCAACGGAGGCGTGGACCACGGCGTCGTCATGGGCGAGGGCGATGGCACCGTCAATCTGCTCAGCTCTGGCTACATGTGCGCCAAGGGGTGGCGGATGAAGCGCTACAACCCAGCTGGTGTGCAAATCAAGACGTACGAGATGAAGCACGAGCCCGACAGGTTCAGTCCTCGAGGCGGGCCGAACACTGGTAAGGAATGATTTCGAGCAAAGAAGATGTAGGAACAATGCTAACCCGTTGCCAGCCGACCACGTCGACATCCTCGGTCGCTCCTCCCTGAACGACCTCATCCTGCAAGTCGCCGGCGGCAGAGGCGAGCTGATCAACGAAACGATCCACTCCAACATCCTGGCGTACGCAGAGAAAGTCAAGATTTACGAAGAGGAAGAACATGGCTGGTTTGACTTGTGAGAATCTCATCATTTGCTTCTCTCCTTTTCCCTTGTACATCTAGAAGCTCAATTTCGCGGCGTTGGGACAAGACGGTAGACAGGCGGCTGGGTTTGTGTATATTTCTTCCGTTACCAGGTCCTCGCAAGATACCATCCCATACTCAGTATTTCTACACAAGGCCGCTGACTACCATCCTATGACTTTTGAATATCCGCGCATCTCCGCGACTTTGATCTCGCCATCTTGCATCGTCCTTGGGTACAGGGGTCCTGCGCCTTTTCAGCGCGACGTGCAGTTCGCCTCAAGCTCGGCTCGGCTCGGCCTGACGCGCCATCAACGAAGTATCAAGCATGAGATGCGAACAACGCCAACAAGCACCCTTCGAACCGACCGACAGGATCCACAGAATCCAGTCTGCTGCTTCTTCTTCTTCTCTTCACTCAATCTCTCGTCTAACACACGATTCAAAATTTCTTCCCTTCTTCACCGCTTACACGCATCCCACGCCATCCCATCGCACGCCATCACATTACGTCTCCACCTTAAGGACTTAGCGTACACAGACACAGCGTCTCACCCACCCACAGCTCATCATCCCAACCCCGCCATGCACCGCGCGCGCAACCCTGTCTTGGGATCCGAGGGCGCGAAGCCGAGGAGCGAGAGGAGTTGGGCTTCGCGCTCGGTGCAGGGGATGTGCTGGTTTTGGATCGTGAGGGATAGGCGGCGTGCAGTCGGGTCGTGGGGGGTTGGTGATGAGTATGTGGGTGTGGGCGAGAGTGTGGGCGAGCTGAAGGTAGAGCTGCTAGAGTTGGAGCTGGAGCTGGAGGTGCGGGTAGTGGTGTAGGAAGCCATATTGAACCCGCAGTACTGAGTAGAAGCGTGATGGTACAGAGTTGGTTGACCGATAGAAACAGGGAGGTCAAGAGGTGTCGATACGAGAGAATGAAAAAAACGATTTCACAAGGATAGAATCCAAGATACAGAGACAAGTAAAGATATAAACCCCCCCTCCCACAACAAGAACAAGAACAAGTCCGTTTCAAGGATGCCAGTCGTCGCGCACCCGACCGCCCCGATGATACATGAGCGATTTACACCCCGTCACATCACCACAACCATCAGCACATGCACGTGCACATGCACCCGCCCAGCACCAAAAAGAAAAACCCCTCACCCGCACCCGCACCGCTCCCCACAACAACCAGCTTCCCCAAAAGAGCGCCTGCCCGCACAGCAAAAAACAAAAATCCCCTAACCCGCTGCACCCTGCCTCGCGGCCTCGGGAATCGCCTTGGGGCCAGGCTAGCTGGGCTTGAGGCATTTAGCCCTCGTTCTCTCCACCGGGTTTGCTACTCGCCATGTCCTGCGTGTCTGGCTTGTGGGTTCTTCGTTTCTGTACTGCCGTCCACGGAAGCGGGGGGTGGGGTGGTACAGGGTGCTAGAGGAGCTGTGTTACGTCTGGCGTGCTTTTTTTTCCCCTCCCCCTCTGTTAGTGAGGTACGGTGAGGAAGTACGCTGCTGCGCCGGTGAGTTGGATCAGGTGCTTTGGGAGAAGGGGAAAAGGTGGGTCGTGTGGGTTTTGCCTGTGGAAAGTGTGGCTGGTTGTCTGAAGCAGGGGAAGTAGGCGAGGGGAGTCTGCTGTTGGGGTTGGAATCTACTCTCGAGGCGGTAGAGTGGCGCGAGAGCTGGTTACTGCTGGGGGCTTGTTGTTTGGTCAGTGGGTTATGTAGCTGCTTAGTTTGGTATAGCATGGCATGGCATGGCATGGCGCGTTATAGTATGGGATGTGGTAGTACAGTACCGATGTACTTCAACCTGTTTATGCTTTGTAGTAGTTTAAACAAGTCCTATTAGTGGAGATCCCACAATAGCTAGCAAGTAAGCCAAACGCTATCCATGCATTGAGAAATCTCACGGCTATGAATGCGGATAGTTGGATTGGCGCCTGTATTTGTTGCAGTTATTGTTAGACTAGCGAGACAAGATGGTGTACTTTGTGGCGTCCGGGGTCTATTGGTACTAACGAACCTACAACCTACCAACTGCCTATCTACCAAAGTATTTTATATTGTTTCGAAGTTCCAGCCCTTCGTCCAGCAAGTCCTTGATTTCAGACACTTGCGTCTAACCTTCCCCACCTACGAAACCTACGCAAACTACCTGTCGCGGTGAGTGTATCTATCTCTCAACGATAACCGAGATAACGGCGAGCAAGGCGAATTGAGTTGGGTTGGGTTGAGTTGTGCAAGCAGAAGCACACCACCTCAGATAGATCCAACCAAACCTACACAACCCACCGATACAAGACCATCACAGCCCCTACTCTTATCCCCAGACAGGTGGCTAGGTACGCGACACGCATGTACAGAGCTCGACCGTACAGCAGCCCACCCAGCACCCCAGCGCAGCAACGCACGGGACAATGACACCTTCGCAGCGCCGCATGACGCCATGTGTGGATTGGAGATTGTAGACTGTGACTCGTGGGTAGAGGGAAAGGCGTGGATCCAGAAGTGCGGATCCGGGAGCGGCGATGGGAGGGGAGGGAAGAATGAGGGGATATCACATCATAGATGGTGGTGTGCTTTGCACCATAGTGTCCTCGAGCACGCCTTTTGCGTGGTTTGACGACAGGGGGGGGGGGGGGGGTTAGCTTAGTGGAGGGAAGGGGACAGCACGCCATTTCTGTTCGGTACGTTGGGAAGAAAAGGGGAAAAGAAGATAGGGAGAGAGATGCTGTATATAGATACATGACTGGATAGTGAGTGCTTGTTTGATTTGCTTGCGAAAGGGTATCTAATTGAAAACGAAATGTGCCCGCCCATGTGAATAACTAGCTAACATAGTGTTGCTTTTGGGGACGCCGCCCTCTTCATCGCCGAAATACAATATACATGGTGCAATCCTTAATAGAAAAACGCCCCGCTAAATTCGCCAATGCAGCGTGTGTGATGGACAGAGATCGCTCAAACGCTTGTAAAACAATGGATGCGCACTGTGCCGTCCTCGCCGCCGCTGACGACGCGCTCGTCACTGAGGCCCACGCACGTTACCGGGCCTGTGTGGCCGGTCAGTGTGCGCTCGTGCTTGCCGGTGCGCGGATCCCAGATCTTGATCGTCTTGTCCTCTGCGCCGCTCACGACGCGTAACGAATCGGCAGCAAGTGACCAGATGCCCTCGACGTGGCCGAAGAAGCGGTGCACGCAGCGGCCTGAGGGTACGTGCCAGAGACGGATGGTGCCGTCGAGAGAGCCGGTGAGCATGTATGAGGGTGGGCTGGGCCGTGATGGGTCGTTGGGGAAGATGGCCTCTTCTTGTATTGCAGAGAATGATGGCGGGGCTGTCTCGTTGTCTGAGGGGGGCTGGGAAGCTGTGTCGGAGGCGTCGGCATCGGCGGTGGCGTTGAAGTCGTCCTCGTCAATCTCAAAGTCGTGCGGCAGGGGCAGAACCTGCTGCACCTGGCCGACGTGGCCTTCGTACGTCTTGATGCACTGGTGCGTGTCGAGATCCCACAGCTTGACCGTCATGTCGTCGGATGCCGAGAACAGGGTGCGCGAGGCCAGGTCGATCTTGACCGAGTTGACCCAGTCAGTGTGGCCGCGTAGTGTGACGCGTTGGTAGTTGTTGAAGTCGTGCACCATGATGGTGTGGTCTGACGATCCTGATGCAAGCAGCTTGTCCGCCATGTGGAGACCAATGACGCCGTCGGTGTGGCCGCCCAACGTCCTGATCAGTTCTCCGGTCCTCCAGTTCCACACCTTGATGGTGCGGTCCAGACTGCCTGTGATGAGCTTGGAGTCGTCAAACTGCAGACAGCGGATGCCGGCAGAGTGTCCGGTGAGGGTTCGGATTTCTTTTCCGGTCTTGATGTCCCACACCTTGATCGTGGCATCGTAGGATCCGGTCATCAGGATGCGGTCGTCGAACTGCAACGACATGATGCCGTTGGTGTGTCCCTTGAGGATGTTGACGGAGCAGCGTCCGTACTTCCAGTTGGTGCCGACCTTGAAGCGGTCCTTGTACACGTCCTTCCACGGCCGCTTCTTGGGCTGGTCAAAGTACGAGGCCAATTGGTCACGGGCTTCGCCTTTGATGGCGACGCCGGTGCACGAGCGCTTCGACGACGACTCTGGTGAGGAGGGGTCCTCGGGAGCGGAGCGCTTGGAGCCCGTGGCGGAGTCGGACGCATCAGAGGGACGATGCACCAGGGTCGTAGGGGGAGCGGAAGTGTCGGGGGTGGGCGTGATGTTGGGTGACCACTCGTTGATGCCTCGTCCGGAAGCGCGCAGCTGGATCCTCCTCTTCTCGTGGCGCAGACGTGCTCGGTCGAGCAGGGGCAGTCCCCAGCCGCACTTTGTGCACTTTCTGTCAATGTGCTGCTCGCACATCTTGTGCCAGACCACGTCGTCGTCGGCGAGCTGTCTCCATTTCCGGCTGACCTGGGCGGCCTTGCAGAGCGAGGTGGTGTCGAGGTAGGAGAGGATCTTGAAGCCCAGCTCGTGGGGCAGTGCGCCGATGAAGTCGATCTTGATGAGGTTGCGGACGGCCGAGGAGACAAAGGAGAGCTGGGGGAAGCAGCACTGGGCGAGGATGCCCTGGAGCATGAGGTTGCGGTGTCGCGAGGGGGCGGCGGAGAAGAGAGACCAGACGTTGGCGATGCTCTGCTGGTCGGCCTGAGACTCGCGGCCAATGTCCTGGGACGCGTCAGTGGTGGACAGTCAGTAGCAAGAGGCGGCGATGGGTACCTGCTGCAGCTGCTCCATCGAGGGTTCGTCGGCCTGGCGTCGACACAGCAGGTCGGGGCGGTGGCGGTAGCAGTACTTTGTGTTTGCGTGGCCGGCGGGGGCGTCTGCGCTGCCGAGGGGGTTGTACTGGTGGGGGATGTGGTGGGCGAGGTAGGGGGTGATCATCTTCTCAATCTTGCGGGACTTGGAGGCCTGGGCGTGCTCCGTCTCTTCAGCTTTGTCGCCCAGCAGGTGTCGTGAGCGCTCCGAGGCGTGCTCATGGTCGTGCCCCTGCATGAGGGCGGAGTGCGGGTCGATGCAAGTAGCCAAGGCCGGGGGATCGGGGTGCTGGGTACGCCAGGACGTGCGGCGGCGTTTCGGGGGGCTTGTGGCAGGTTGCGTGCGATTGCGGTCGAGTGCGACGGTGGTGACGGTGTGGGTGGTATTTGACGCCATCTTAGCGTGGGAGCACCCCAGAGGGCGGTGCGGCCGATGAAATGTGGTGCGGGAAGCCGGCGGAGGCGCTCAGCACGATAAGGCGTGACCTGTGCGGTCGCAGGAGCGGGTGTGCGCGCGGGCGCCCGGGGAGCGCTCAATCATGGGCCGTGGTGAGCTTGTGCTGCTGTCGAGATAATCGCGTGCTATGGCGAATGCCTCCCGGCCAGGGTCCGGCTGCCAAGCAAGGCAGACCAAGGCAGAGCAAAGCACCGTGGGCGGAGACGAGCCGTGGGCGTCGGAGGTCGTGGTCGCGTGGGGTTGGCAGCAGTCTGGCGTCAATGCAGCGCGCGACAAGAAAGGGCAGGGCAGCGGCAGATGGCGGACGGCGTGCTCTTGTTATGCAAACCCGCGAGTGTTGGCTGCCATGTGGGGGTGCCAGCGTCAAGGGCCGTCGCAGTTGGGGCGATGGCCCGAATGGCGCAATATGGCGAGCCTTGCCTGATCACGCAACTGGCCATTACCCAAGAGTTTGCTAACGCCGCCGAGATGCCCCAGAACGGTGTGCACGGAGATGGGTAAGGTTGTTTTCGCCTGTCGTATGCCGTGCCTCGACCGATGCTCGTTGCTCACCAACTCCACTTTGTTCTCCCTCTTCTCTGACCCTCCGCCTCGAACGAGGACAGGGCAAAGAAGAGGACCCAGAGGACCCAGACACGTGCCAGAGGACCCTGCCCGGCTGTCATGCAGCTAGCCACAAGCGGCAAGCGCCACAGTGGAATGTTGGGGTAGCACCGGAACTGCCTCGTACATCCGCGGGAGCTCCAGCTTCAGTACCGCAGCACTGGGTGGGCACCTCTGCAATATCCATCCTTTGCGCCTCCTGACATCCTGACATCCTGACGGCCTGACATCCTGACGTCCTGACGGCCTGACACCCTGACACCCTGACGGCCTGACATCCTGACGTCCTGACATCCTGACGTGCAGTGCAGTGATGATGAGCCTTGATGGGTAGCTCCACAGCGACCGTCTAGCTGTCGACTCCACCATGGCCTCTCCCCGCTCACCAGCATCCTCGGCCAGCAGCGCCGGCTCGAGACAGTCCCTCGACCCAGGCCGCCATCGTCCTCAGACGCTCGAGGATCTTGTGAACCACTTCGTCGCTGCGAAGCGCGCCTTGAACTCGCAAACCGTGCTCTGGCGCGCCAACGACATCGTGACCACGGCGCGGGAGCTGCTCGAGGAGAATGCAATCCTAGCGGCAAAGAACGCCTCCATACGGAGTCTGGTAGAGCAGCAGGTAGACACCCTCGAGGCCGTCCGTCGCGGCGTAGACGTAGTAGAGGCCGAAGTCCAGGTTGAATTCAAGGTAACACTGCCGACACCTCTGCCCTTGCCCTTGCCCTTGCCCTGCTGACAGGCCCAAGCAACTGCTGCACCATGTCGACACCTCCTTCTCAGGCTTGAACTCGACCCTCGCCGTGCTGCGCGAAACGCCCATCGAGGCTGCCTTACAGCCCCCGGCCACCCCGCAGAAGCACCTCTACGACTTCATCGACAGCGCCACCGTCTCCAACCTCGAAGCCACCTTGCGAGCCTGCATCGACCGCTACAACGACGCGCTAGCCACGCTCGGCGACACCAACGATGCGTTTGATACTTCCCTCGACAACCTGCACTCCTCCATCGAGAACGTCCCAATGACCCCTGCCACCACATCAAACCCAAGCCCAATACCGACCCTCTACCACGCTCTCGAAGGACATGCCAAAGAGGCCGCGCGCGCGTTCCAAGGGCTAGTACAACACTATGACCTGTGTGTTACAGCGCTGCAACACACAGAAGGAGGATCAGCTGCTGCAACCCAAGCCACAGGAGACGCACCCTCTCAGTCAGCCGATGACTTTGCAGCCCCTCCCGAGCCCATGGGCGAGGAAGAGCGCCAAGAAATGCTGGCCGTGCTACAGAATGACGCTCAAGAGGTCGACGAGGTGGTGTCAGAGATACGAGAGCGAGGTGCAGAGATGACATTCCTCCTCAACCAGATCGAGAACCACATCAATCATCTCCGCAGCGAAGCGTCAGCCCTCTCGAGCATACTACAGATGATAGCACACGTCACTGCCGATGTCAGATCGCACTTACTAACATCGCGCTCTTTCCACGCATCCTGGCTCCACGACACACGACCTACCCTCTTGAATGGTATTGAAGAGTGGGAAAACCAGCGCGAGTTTTACGAGCGCTTCGACCTCGCCTATGCCGAGCTGCTGGTCGAGGTCTCTTCACGCCGAAGGAGACATGAAAAGGCGAAGCGAAAGGCCGAGGAAGCCCAGAAGGAGTTGGATAGATTGTTCGCCGAGGACGAGCGTGCGAGAGAACAGTTCGCACTCGCCCAGGGCGATTTCCTGCCTCTGGATATCTGGCCAGGCCTCAGAGATGCGCCGAGGCAATATGAGGTCAGGGCCGTCGCATCAGACATGCACGACGATGAGGACACGGAAGCGCAGGAAGAGACGAGAGGTCAGATCGTGAAGAGCATCCCGCAGCTCGGGAGGAATGTGGTCGAGCGAGCCTTGACGAGGGTGAAGAGGAGGATGTGAGCTCTCACCACTTCCACCGCGAAATGAGTTTCGATGATGTGAGCTCTCACCACTTCCACCGCGGAATGAGTTTCGATGATGTGAGCTCCTTCCACAATCAACGCGTTGATTCGTCCCGGTATTCGCCACACCAAAGTGACATTTCCGCCCTACCCTGTCCTGCCGTCTATCTCCTACCCATCTCCCTCCAGCTCGTCATCCAGTCATCCCCACACCACGGAATCGAAATCATAACCAGTCATCTCGGCTTCACTCGTTCGCGTTGAGGGGTAAAAAGACAACGAGTCCGAGATGATGGGGCAGTGCTGTTACTTGGAGGAACGAGTTCTACTGCGCAATGAAACTCCGGGCTGTGTGCTGGGCGGATAGTGCTCATCTGCCTTTTTAGAGAAGGAGAGGGGGGTTTGGAGGGAGTGAGTTTTTTTGTGTAGTGTTGCTTCTCAGTTACGTGGTGTACTGTGGTACGGTGGCATGGCTTGAGTCGTGCTCTGATATGTCGATTGGAAGGATAGGGGGTTTCTGGCTAGGGGATCCGCCTGTGTGTTTGAGATGGCTGGATCTTCTCTGAATAGGGGGTTGTCCGCTTGAAGATTACCTGCTAGGCAAGGGCAGTGATGATTGGAGCATCTCAGGTAGCAAGGAGTAGACCAGAGACTGTGCTTTGCGGAGGTTCTGGGGACTAAGTGAGCAAAGGGGTGGAACCGTGGAAGAAGGCTCAAAGTTACAGATTTCGACAACAGCTCGAGTGAGAAGATCTGTACGTGTGGCTATAGGCTACCGCCTCGTGAAGCAAAGTTTGTTGTTCTTCGATGAAACTATGGCTGCAGTTCTCTCCACATCGTCATGACGTTGCTAGCTCCCAGCGCCCTCGCACCCTCGTCTCCTATCCTCCTCCCCGACAAACTTCAGACTACCCAAGATCGACAGGCACCTATGCCACTGCACCGACGTTTCGCCAAGCAATCCGTTCCTGGCGGATGCTACTCCGGCGCTCTACCTCCCCATCTGCCCCCACCTGGCGCTGGCAGCCAAGCGCAGCTCTTTCCGCAAACGGCACCATCACCTTACAAACCTTGGGTATCGCTTCGCTTCGCTTCGCTTTTCTTTTGCCCCCGTGCATGTCACACTCTTCTTCTGCACATCTTGCCTCTCGTTGCACGGGCGCGACTTATTTTCTGATGTAGTGCCATGTTCAATGCTTCGGAGGAAGGTTGCCTCATGCGGAAGGACGACCGTGGGCTAGGGTGCTTCTGGTTTGGCGCGTGGACGGGTGTGGCTGCGGGTGTGTTTCGAGAAGGGTGGTGGAAGGGTGGTGGTTGTAGGTGTGGCTGCGCTGTTTCGACGTAGCGGGCACACTCGGGTTTCGAGTTCGATGCCGTTGGATGGCTCGCGGATCGTGTAGGTTTCTCGGCTCAGGCACCTCGTGCTGCTGTGCCGTGTCCAGACAACTCATTTGGATGTGGGTTTCCAGTCAAGCCAGTGGTCCGTCTCCACCTTCAGTGGTTGCTTGGTGGATCGTGTCCATTGTAGCAGCGCGTCCTTTTCTGACCTGAAGAGCGTGTCGATCGAGCGGTAGTATATCGCTTCCTCCTGGTCCATGTGTTGGTGTCCTGGCCGCATATGAGTAACGAAGAAGAGGAAAGTAACCACCACCACGACAGTCCAGATGGGTACGAAACGACGGAAGCAGAACATGTTGAGTTGCGATTTGCGTTGCGATTGACAGTGAGTGACACAGGGACTGGGGACTTCATTTATGATAGATATATATAAAATTTGCTGTCCACTTTTCTTTTAGCACGAGTCAACATCACGGATACGAGAACCACAGTTGACTGAGCTAGTCGTGATTGTGCGCTACACTACGGTCGCAACCTCGGCGCCTAAAATTAGATATCAGCTCGCTATCTCCGAACCGACCGAGCTGCAATCAACAGACAACAGCGGCGTGAGCAATACTGATTCACACCGCTCTACGACTGCGGGAAGTTCTTCTTGTTGAAATCGTCGATGATCTGGCGTGCTGCTGTCACAATTTCGACGGCGCCCGGTGAGTCTGAATGGCAGCAGAGAGAAACCGGGTGGTCGCCGAGAGGTAATTGCACTTCCTCGCCTGTCACGGCGGTCACGGTGCCATTCTCGACTTGGCTTCTAATGTGAGATTGAGCTTCTTCACGTTCCCAGGATCTGTCACCTGGTCAGCGGTCTGGGCCAATCAAGAACGTGTGCATACGTACTTCTTCTTCCGGTCGATGACCAACGTTCCGTCCTTGCTATACTTGACATCTCCGTATAGCTCCGCAACGAAGGGCAAGCCGAGCTCTTTGGCGACTTCTTCTTGTAAGGTCCCTGCTAGACCGAAAACAACAGTGCCTTTGGGTACGCCTTCGTACACTGCCCGGCAAACATCCTTGTCTCTACACATCATGCCATAGAGTGCTCCATGTGGCTTGACATGATGCAAGGGCATGCCCTCAGCGTCCAAGAAGGCCTTGAGCGCGCCCACTTGGTACCGTGTCATTGCTGTCAGCTCTTCAGGTGACATCTTGATCTCCCTCCTGCCGAACCCTTGAACGTCAGGCAGACCAGGGTGTGCGCCTACGGCGATGTTGTGCTTCTTGCACTCACGAACAGTCTGCTGCATGATCAACGGGTCGCTGAAGTCGTTAGCAAACTATCCGTTGAAGTCTTTCAGTCGCCTACCCAGCATGAAAGCCGCATGCCACATTGGCATGATCGATCAGCGGTAGCAGTAGTTCATCTGGCCCACACTTGAAGTTGCCATAACCTTCACCCAGGTCAACATTGATTTTCACAGGATGTTTGCTTGCCGGCATGGTGAATGTCTAAGACGAGAAACCATCTCATCCACTGTAACGCTATCGAGTTCGGCAAAGGCGTGGGTGGGTCCCGCGTGTCTACGAGTTGCTATCACCGGACCCCTCTTCTCAAACGCGCTTGGATGACGTCGACGCGCTCAACAGTCACCAACCACGACACTGCATCGTATCAAAATACCGCAAATGGCCTAGGAACTAACTGCATTGGCACCGCGGACCTGTCACTGCCGGCATTTGGGCTTCCATGTTATGAGACAGGGACGAGGCGGAAGCGGGCGCGGGCGCGGGGTTGATAGCCTGTGCGTATGAAGGCAGTTGCACTCATGCAAACACCCACAATGGACAAGCTGCAGACGGTGCTGATCGCTAATCGAGGAGAAATAGCCGTCCGAATCTGCAGGACAGCGAAGAAGCTTGGTGTGAAGACTATCGCAATCTATTCAGAAGCTGATGCGGCATCACAGCATGTCCGAGATGCCGACGAGGCTGTGCTCTTACCGGGAAGCAATGCGACCGCCTACACGGATGAAGATGCAATCCTTAAGATTGCGAAAGAGAAGAGCGCAGATGCTGTAATTCCCGGCTATGGCTTCCTCTCAGAGAACGCACCGTTCGCGCGACGCGTGAGCGACGCAGGTCTTGTGTGGGTGGGACCGTCACCAGAGGCAATCGAATCGTTCGGCGTGAAACACACAGCAAGAGACTTAGCAGCCAAAGCCGATGTTCCTATCGTGCCTGGTACCAAAGGCCTCGTCGAAGATGAAGAAGAGGCTGCGAAGGAGGCAGAGCGTATCAGCTTTCCTGTCATGCTGAAGGTAACTGGATTGGCATTGTTCAGTTTGAGCACTACTGACTAGAGTAGGCGACCGGAGGCGGTGGAGGGATGGGTCTCATCACATGCGACAACGTCAAAGAAATGCGGGAAGGCTTCAAGATGGTGCAATCAAGGGGGCAAACACTGTTCAAGAACCCCGGGGTCTTTATCGAAAAATACTTTCCCGCTAGCCACCACATTGAAGTTCAAGTCTTCGGCAACGGGCTCGGTCAGGCTATCCACTTTGGTGAGCGTGAGTGCTCGATCCAGAGGCGGCACCAGAAGGTTATCGAGGAGTGCCCGAGCCCCTTTGTGGAAAGACATCCTGAGCTCCGACAGAAGTTGGGCGCTGCTGCCGTTCGATTATCAGAATCGATCAAGTATGGCTCCGCTGGAACCGTTGAGTATCTAATGGACGATCAGACAGGCGACTTCTTCTTCCTCGAGATGAACACTCGTCTCCAAGTAGAGCACGGAATTACCGAACTCTGCTACAATGTTGATCTTGTAGAATTGATGCTGAGACAGGCAGATGCTCAGCTTACTGGCAAGGGCGGCCTTGACGGATCAGAGCTGAAACAAATGCAGCCGTCAAAGCCCTCTGGAGCCGCAATCGAAGCGCGTGTCTACGCCGAGAATCCTCTTAGGGACTACGCACCATCACCAGGCTTGCTGCAAAAAGTGGAATGGAAGGACGTGCCTGGCAGCCGTGTCGACACCTGGGTCTTTACAGGGTCTCGCATAACACCCAACTACGGTATGTTGCAAAAGATCGCAGACTTTACTGCTACTAATCGTGCTCAGATCCATTGATCGCAAAAGCCATGGCTCATTCGCGATCTCGAGATGAGACCATCTCACGGATGAAAGAGCTTTTGACGAACTCGGTGATCTCGGGGCCACCTACTAATCTGGAGTTCCTGGTACAAATACTGGATGACTCAAGGTTCGCTTCAGGAGAGACAATGACTACCTTCTTGAAAGATTTCGAGTTCGCACCGCACGCGATAGACGTCATATCAGCTGGTGCTTACACGCTCATCCAGGACCTTCCAGGGAGACCGACAGTTGGCAAGGGCATACCCCATTCTGGACCCATGGATCCCATGGCTTTCCAGATTGCGAATATGCTAGTTGGGAACCCTCGCGGCACAGAGGGCCTGGAGATCACGCTCAGTGGGCCTGATTTACGATTCGTGGGGCCAGCCATCGTCGCTCTGTGTGGTGCGCCAATGGAAGCGACCTTGGATGGAGATGACTTTCCAATGTGGACCAGCGTCAAGATCGGGGCTGGGCAAAGACTCAAGATTGGCAAGACCATCGCTGGAGGTTGTCGCTCATATCTCGCCATCTATGGTGGGCTGCCAGCAGTAGCTGAATACTTCGGCTCAAAGTCAACATCTCCCTTGGTTGCAATCGGTGGGTACCAAGGTCGACAACTTGCACCAGGAGATCTACTCCAAATCAAGGCAGACCTACCGAGTAAAATCGAGATTGTGGCCCTTCCAGAACGTCTTCGTCTCAGCTACAAGACTGACTGGGAGATCTCAGCGATGGTAGGGCCACACGATGAAGGGTACTTCGCGCCAGAAGACATCAAGATGATCTATGATACGAAGTGGAAGGTCTCCCACAACGCATCTCGAAGTGGAATCAGACTGGTTGGGCCGGTACCTAAATGGGCTCGAAAAGATGGTGGAGAAGGTGGAGCACATCCAAGTAACCTTGTGGAGTACGGATACCCTTTGGGCACACTGAACTGGACTGGTGATGATCCATGTATTTTCCCTGTTGACTGTCCAAACTTTGGCGGTTTCACCAGCAGTACAACAGTAATCAGGGCCGATTGGTGGAAGCTTGGGCAGTTGAAGGCCGGGAATACGCTGAAGTACGTCAGGGTCGGGCTTGAAGACGCACTGAAGAAGAGGAAGCGTAACGACAAATTCCTGGACTCAATTGAGCAGGCCGTTCAGACGCAGAGTGGGTTTCAACAGATCAGCAACCTGCAAGCTGGACATGTTGACTTTCATGAATGCAATATTGGAAAGGCGATAATCTGGGAGAGAGCTGCAACAGCCGACACACCTCAAGTACGGTATCGCCAGGTGAGTCGCTAGATATCGAACGTGGCTCTGAACTTGGACTGATGACTTTTAGGGCGGCGACGATCACCTTCTCGTTGAGTATGGCAACGAAGAGTTTGATCTCAACCATCGATGCCGTGTTACCGCGCTCGAGAAGGCGTTAAATTCTCTAGATACACCAGGAGAAGTCAAGGACAATCTCTACAACACGGTCGGCTGTTGTACAACACTTCTGATATACTACAACGGCGCTAAGTTACCTCGTACTGAGCTTGTGTCGCATCTCCAGAAGCTCGAACAAAGCTTTGGCGATCTGCGTTCAACAAAGGTGCCTACACGAATCTTCATGCTTCCCATTAGCTTCGAGTCTAAGCTCCAAGACGACGCCACTCAGCGCTACATGACCAATCAACGTCCACACGCTCCCTACCTTCCTGACAACTTATCGTTCGTTGCGAAGAACAACGCCTTCACTCCGCAACAGCTGAAAGACATCTACCTAACTGGGCAGTTCATGGCGGTCGTGGTAGGCTTCTTTTGCGGAAACACTGTATCACTTCCAGTTGATCCTCGACAACGTATGAACGCGCCGAAGATGAACCCTTCGCGCGTGTTCACGCCAGAAGGTACGGTGGGCTGGGCAGGAAGCTGTATGAGCATCTACCCAGTCGATTCGCCTGGAGGATATCAAATGACTGGCCGAACCATTCCGTGCTTTGATTATTACGCACAGAAGCCAGGCTTTGAGAAGCCTTGGATCTTTAGGGATTTCGACATCCTGACTTTCTATCAGGTCAGTGAACAGGAGCTTGACGACTTGCTTGGCAAGTTCAGAGCCGGCAAGTTCACATTCGAGTATGAGGATGTCGAATTTGACATGGCAGATCACAACAAGATGCTACAGGATAGCGCCGAGGAAGTCAAGAAGATTCGCGCAGATCAAGCTAAAGCTCAAGAGGAGATGACACGAGCTGAAAACGAGTCGTTCGAGCGTTGGCAAAGAGAGAAGGCCGAGAATCAGGTCGATGAGTCTACCATCGAAAAACTTCTCGACGATCCTAGCATCATCTCTGTTGAAGCTCCTGTAGACGCCAATGTGTGGAAAGTGGAAGTGAAGGAGGGCGAAACTGTTGGGGAAGGGAGTGTTGTAAGTACACATAAAATTTCGATTCAGAAGAACCAGCTAACGACGCAGATTGTCATCCTCGAGGCTATGAAGTTAGAAATTGCAGTCAAAACCCCTGATGCAGCAACCGCAGAGAACGCTAAGCTACGAGTAGAGAGATTGCTTGTCAAACCAGGTGACACAGTAACAGCTGGCGGGCATCTTGCCCTGCTGAAGAAGGAGTAGTGCGACCGACGATCGGTTCAAATATATCACATACTTATCATCAGTGTACATCACTTGGTCTTAATTGCATATTCTCACACACGCAGAGTCATCTCATGCGACGAACGACCATCGACATGATTTAGACTTCCTGCTGATGAATCCAGGAAGCAGAATAACTCGACCTCTCAAATCCCGACTCTCACCTTTTACAACGATCCAGACGATTCGTAGGACCATAGATGAGGTACCAATCCCATCTTCGTCGCTGACCGTTCCAAACCACCCACCTCGCGGCGTGTGCAATCAGCCAGCAATCGGGTACTGCAAAGGGTGTCGGAACATGTGGTGCTGTTCGGGAGGATGTATGTCAAACGACAAGTCTCAGCACGAAGCTCTCTGCAAAAGCTTTGATTCCTTCCAGCACCGCCCCAGATCGCAAGACGGCACATCTTACTACCGCGCTATCTACTTCCCCGTATTAGAGACATATCCTCGATTCGTATGGTTGGAGAAGCATAGCGAAGAGTCTGCTGCAAAGTCCAATACCTCCCAGATCGAACCACTAATTGGTGGGCAATACGAATCTCACATGGCCTTCGACTGCCACCGCGAGCTACGGCGGCATCTTGGACATCGGACCGAAACCCGCTGCGGAGCGCACTTTGCCCACGCCGGCTCGAACAGCAACAGGTTCTTACAGGAGCTAGTTCCTTGGCCTTGTGCAGATCGATGGGCTGGGCCGTTTCTCGCTCGTGGATTGCAGGCTGAAGGCGTGCCGATCGATCTCGACACCAGGGCATTTGCCGCCCATATTGGCTTTCCCTCACGTGGATGTGTGTGCATCATTCAGTTACATCCGAGCAAGACCTATACGTTGGAAACTGTGATGGGAGGTGGGGTTGGGCCCTCAGAGGGGCAGGGGCAGGGGCCGCAGCCTGTAGCCCAGTAAGGGGTATTGTTTTGTCAGTAATTGGCTGCTCTTGATCGTACGCTTGCAACACATCTCCAGGTTCTATTCTTTTACAGGTCTTCAGGTACTTCGTTTCGAGGTTGTTTCCGAAAGTAGTGGTCTGGTAGCGATTGAGAATAGCGAAAGTCAGGTTAGAGATAGTGTTTTCACCATTACAGAATTATGAGAAACAAGAGCACTGTCAATATGAGCTTGATTTTCAACACTGCCTGACCGTAGTTGTGGTCAGCGAGGTAAGGTGATTGGTGCCAGGGCACTGCACTAGTGCTTCAGTCCGAGAGGGAGAGGGTTGCGGTGCTTGTGAGAAATGACGAGCCTCGAACGCTGGGTGGCAGACCGTACAGTGCTGGTGATGGCGGGGCATTGCTGCTTGGAAAAGACGTGGGTGGGAAGACGGGTGTATTGAGGAGGATATAGTTGTCGCTACGTGTTTGATAATGCTGAAAAAGGAGGCTGATCGCCGGAGGTCAATAGATTTATGGTGTTAGCTGCTTTGGTTGTACGAAACCGTGCAGCCGGCTGGGTTACGCTTTGTATTCCCTCAGATTCACCGTACGTTCTCAGGTGTACATTTGTAGTGTTTGCATTCGGGGTTTCCAGCCTACCAACACTCCATGTTTCCCTAAGTACAGATCGCTCTCGCTGATATCTTGTCGACCTCACTCACCACTACCACATCTCCCAAACACCAGCCGGCAGCACCGACCTCATGATCTTCCAGTGGCTCACGGCACCCTCCTCATGATACATCTCCAACTCCGCTACATCCGCACTACCCATCACCTGCCCGCCACTCTCATAGTCGAATTTGACTTCTAGCTCCTCCCTCGGCTGCAAGAAATTCCTACGCGCAATACTGCCCAACCAGTCGTTACTTGTCGCCTTGCGGAAGCCAACGGCCTTCTTCCCCTTGCCATGGTCGTTTTTGACGCAGAATATCACCATGTTGATGAAATCAGAATCACCTTCTTTGTGACCTTCCGGTGCAGGCGAGTCGCGGAAGAGGCGGCAGGCGGGGAAGACAGCGTGGATGGTGTTGAGCACAAGTTTGGTGGATCCGAGCGTTAAATCACCAGCGTAGTTAATGGCTACGACGCCATCATCAGTGAGCAAGTTGTAGAGGCCTTGCATGAATTCGGTGGTGAAGAGGTAGACGGGTTCGGCGCCACCGGTGAAAACATCGTGAATAATGTAGTTGTAGGATTTGGGAGCGGAAACAGACGTATCAGCAACGAAGCGTACGGCATCGGAAATGACGGCTGTATGGTTGGGAGAAAGGTCGAAGTACTCTGTTGCGTACCTATGAACGACAGGGTCAAGTTCAACGATAGTTGTGTTCAGACCGTGTGCGATGAGCGCATTAGGCGCTGTTCCGATTCCAAGACCAATCACAAGAGCTGCTTTCTCGGATTCGGGGACGGGTTTGATATCCAGGGCTCGGGGCACTGACTTGATGGGAGTCAATTCTGGATCCTCAATCAAACGAACAGCTTCCAAGAGAACAAAGACAGCGAAAATGCTCTCCTTCTGGCGTTGGCCCTTCTTGTACGAGTCAGGCGTGACAAGCCATTCTCCACCGAGAAGTGAATGATCGCAACGCATTAGACGGAAGGCGTTGTCCGCATAGTTCTCCACCACAGAGACATAGCCAGTCAATGATTCCTGACGAGCAAGGATAGTATAATTCTGGGTAGCAACCAGCGTTGCATTTGCCTTCTGAAAAGCCTGGTCGGAAGGGTGATGAGGATTCATCCAGAGCGTGTGGAGGATGGCAGGGAAGGCCAGGACTAGCAGCTTAGAGGGTGTGACAAAAGCGGCAGCCGATGCAAGCAGCATTTGAAACCCGATACGCGTTAAATAGACATGCTGTCCTATGAAAGCAGGAAGAAGCGCGCCAAAGAATCTGGAGACGAACGAAACACCCACGTAAGAGGTCATCGGCAAAATGGCGTCCCCAAGGGCAGAGGGTAGGTCCCAGCGAGAAAAGTCGACCGTATCCAGCAGGTCGGAAACAGCGTACATCGAGAGAAATAGTAGAGGAAAGTAGGTGAGCGACTCGACAATCAAAGGCCCGTAGTCGATGCCAAGCTGCGTGCTGCGTGGGAACAGAAAACATTGAATGAGCGGTGTCCAGTACGCGAGAACGGTAACCCAGGCAGATACATCGACCGACACGTATCCCTTCAACAATCGGCGGACACCTAGTCCCGCTAGAGCGGAAAATGTCATTGCTTGCTGATGGTGCAATGAAGCTGGGATAGATCCGAAGACCGGCGTAAGGTTGAGCTGTGACACTGGAGACGCCACTCCGGCGACGAAGAGAAGTGCCACGGCGCGAGCGACATTCTTCAAAACTGTGGATGCCGGAAGATACTGCGATCGTTCTCCGGTCTCCTTGGGAGTTGTTGGCGTCGTTGGTGTTGCTGGCGCCTTGGGCTTACTCTGCCTCTTTTGTCTGGAAGACATAGTTGTGGATTTAACAGCTACTACCTTCTCTTATAATCCAGAGAATAATTTGAAGTCGGAAATGCGATGTATATGGTTAGGTTTGTGTAGTGCTAATATGGAAAGAACAGATGTTTGATAAGCATCCAATATCTTTGCGGACCGCGCTCCCGTAGGTGGATTCGACCGGCGAAGAAATTGAAGAGTAGTATACGCAAGAGAAAGGAGACAAGGCACGAGCGAAGAAGGTTGACAATGTACAAAATGAAAGAAGGACACCTGGTCTAGCGAGTTGTTTCAGATCGTTGATGCACGGATGAAACCACCTGGAGTGGTTCGGTGCCCGAGGCGCGTTTCGACCGCTAGCAAACGTGGCGTACCGTGTCCGTGCGCGTAATGCCCAGATTCGCGTGACGCCCCACTAACACCAAATACACTAATCTTTAACGCGTTACAACACAACTAATATAGATCTAATTTAATTAGCAATAGAAGCAATTAAATCTTTAAAACTAGGAGAGGATTTCTTATATAACAAAGTTACAGCTAGGTTTAGTGTTAATAGATTAATGTTAGCTTAGAGACACTAAGGCCTTTAGGCATTATACATAACTAAGTTTATTAAACAATAATAACTTAACCTATAATAAGAGATAGAGCTAGTAAAGTATATAGAATTACTTACTAGCTATTACTTACCTCCTATATAAGAGATAATACAGAATTTTACGTTACTACTAGCCTAAAAACTAGTCTCTAAAAGCTAGGTTACGTGTTTTATTAATAAGTACTCTATCTATCTTATTTTATGTTACTTAACTAGGATAGATTACTAGTGTTACAACGCTAATTCCTACAATAAATACAAGCTCTATTTTAACCTACTGCAGCTTAAGATTACTAAATACTTAATTAAGCCTTACTATACATATAATATAGATAAAAAGAGCTTTATAGTTAGACAGACTACTAGAATAAAATATATATTTAGTAAATATATGTAGATAAAGAGAGAGGTTAAAGCATCTATTTAAGATAGCAACTAGGATTAGTAGACGCTTATAGCGTGTGTGTGTGCTAATAGATTAGTATTACTACCTAGGCTTATCTACACGTCTAAGAAGAGTAACATTAAATTAGACTAGGTAGCTAAAATTAAGCTAGGGGTACACTTAGTAATAGTTACCTTATCTCCCTTAGGATAGTTAAACAATAAGATTAGGCTTACGTAGCTAGAGTAGGTGTTTAATTACTATACTAAGAAGAAAGCTTAAAGGAAGTAGAGGTTATTAATACTAGATAGCTATAGATCCTATATAATAATAGACTTTATTAACTACTATAATAATAATAAGATACTTCTAGCTGTGTTACCTTCTTACTTAACCTAGACACTTTAGCTGCTTAATATAGTGCTGTTTAAGCCTCTATTAACAGTATACTTAAAAGCTGTTATAATAGAGATCTATAAGTCTTAAAACTACACAAATATTAAGAGAGCAGACTTCTTTTAGCTCTTCTATTAGGTGTAGATCTCTAGCTTTACTAAAAAGCTAATACTTAAGTCCTTTAACGTAACAGGTATCTATCTACTTAATTCTAATATTATCCTTAATTACTTTACTAAAACACTACTAGAGAGCTTAGAGAGCTTAGATTTAGATACTATGTTATCTTCTGTTTATAGTAATAAAGACTAGCTTAAAATAGAGACGTTGTTATAGAGGGTTGCTAGAGATAAGAGTAGTTGCAACGCTAAAAAGATAAGACAATTAATCTACTATATCTTAGTTAAGGCCTTACTCCTCTAATATAAGATAGATAGCCTTAAAAAGATACTTAAGAAGTAGAAAAAGTATAAGAAGAAGAATAAAGCCTTAGATTTACAGTAGTAACAGGAGTACTACAGTAGTACTGTTTTTTAGTTACTAAGGAAGATTAAAGAAGCATGCTTCTATAAAAGGATAAGAAAGTAAGAAGAGAAGGAGGAAGTACTTAGAAAAGTAACTAATAAGAAAGTAGCAGCTGCTAAGAAGCTAGTTAAGGAGAAGAAGAAGGAGGAGAGGTGTGTAGCAAGAGAGGCGGCTAAAGAGAGGTGTAAGAAGGAGAAGGCTAATACAGTAAATTAGAAGGCTAAACAGAAGGCTAAAAAGCAGTATTAATAATAAGAGCTTAATACTGTAAAAGCTATATAATTACCTTAAAGGAGTAAAAGGAAAGCTATATAAGCAACCTAGCTAAAAAAGCGTTAAAAACGTGCTCTTAGGGATAATATTAGTAGACGTAGTCCCCTATTGCCGCCTCTAGCTGCCCTAACTATTACTACCTGCAGCAGCTGTAACATTACACTTCTAAGTAAATATAAATAGGCTAAATTAATTATAAGTATTACTTTACTACTCTACTATAAAATCTTATAATAATAGCTATTATAGGTGGCTGTATAACCTCATCTCTGTATAAGCGTTGAGGCGGTTGGTGGGGCGTCACGCGAATCCGGGCATCACGCGCACGGACACGGTAGCGCGTGGCGTCATTGATGGCGGTCGACATGCAGCCGTAACAAACGTTTACATCCCACCACTCCACACGCTGGTGAAGCCACGGTTCTCCGCAAACACCCAGATTATGCCATATATGACTCAGTTACTCAGCATGGCTCCACTCGCCCTGCGACCTGCGACCGCGCAGGACCCCGCCGACAGCAAGATCCTACCCATGGATGCGGACGATGCTGCCATGAACGTCGACGAGATCTTCTCACGCGACCAAAGGCGCCACCAACAAGAAGAGAAACGCAAAAAACTCAATGCCAAGAACAGACGGAAGCGTTATCTCGAAGTCCACCCCGAGTACTTTGACGACTCCTCACTCGAACTCGCCGATCCTCTACTGTACGACCGACTTATCCGCCGCTTCCAAACAGCCAGGGAGCGCGAGGCAGAAGGCCAACGCAAAGGCTTCTCTGGGCAGATGTCGACCGATCTGTGGCGCGCCGAAGCGAAGAAAGATGCGCTCAAGCACACCGACCCCAACTCGCTCTTCACGTACAGTCGGGGGCCTCAAGGGCAGATTGTCGAAGAGGACAAAGATGAAGTGCCAATGACGAAAGAGGAGGGTAAGGCTTGGTGGATCGATGAGATGACACAGCGCTTTCTGAACGGCGCGGATGACGATTTCGAGTATAAGACTGTCGATGAGAACGACACGTACGACGATGAAAAGGAGCGAGACATTCAGGATGCATACTTCGACAGCATGGAGTCAGATTTCGACTCAGACGGCGAAGGGAAGGAGAAGATTCTGACAGGTGAGACTGGCATACAAGACTACTAAGCCAGTCATCACTCAGTGCGCATTCACTTCTACGCAGACATTACCACCGGGTAAAGTCGCCTACAACTGCCTACAAGAAGTACTTGAAGGTCATTGAACGATCCCCCAGCTCACCGAGCTCCTCTGGCGTGTACCCATTATGGGCGCCCTCCGATAGCTGGCGTTCCCGCTTTGCATTGATCCTCTTGTAGTTGAATACCGTCACAAGAAGTGCAATGATACCCAAGCCAATGAAGGCAAGCTCAAGAGCATGTCCGAGGATGTAGCGTGGCGCATCTTCAGTCCTGTAGAAGTTAGAAGCCATGGCTAGCGGAAGTCAGCACTGGTGTTACGAGCTTTGAACATTGGGGAACATACCTCCGGCAAGACCTCCAACACCGATTTGTATAGCCTGGCCCGTTGCACGCTTGGTGGACCCGGCCAGGTCTACATAGCGTGAGCGTGTTGAGCTAGACAGCCGAGGAACGTAACTCACTGTTCGATAGCCAGGTGACGTTGCCTGGAAAAGCAGGATAGAGAGCACAAGCTACAACGAATACGCCAGCGTAGATAACACCTGGGTTTGTGCTTGCAATACACATGATGAAGCCAGCTGCCATGATGCAGAGGCACACCAGGATGAAAGGATACCTTTTCCCGACGCGATCACTGCACCAGGCTACTGCGATTGCCAATACTGATGCGGCGATGTAGATGGGAACGGTCAAAAGCTGTGCTGTTGAAGAAGTATATCCGAGTCCACGGATGATGCTAGGGAGAAACAGAGAAATGCCGTACAGCGGACACGAGATACCTAGCTTGGTCAGCTCCAAGATAATGATATCGATTGTCGACGTACCCCAGTAGATACAAACACTAGTCCAGATCTGCCAGTCTAGGAATGCAGATTTCACAAACTTCCATTGGAAGCTATCGTCTTCTGCCACGCGCACGCCATTGACTGTCTCATTCGACGCCCCCTGATATTTCAGCCTATATACTACGAAAGTTCGCTCTTCCTCGGTCAGAAAGCTCGCTGTTTCTGGGAAGTCGTAGAGCGTGAAGTACGCCAGGATAGCAACGATGACGGTCAAGATACCCTCGAGGATAAAAATCCACCTGCACACGTCAGCAGTTGCTCTGATTGTTCTATCAGACCTTCATACCTCCATCCTTCCAGATTTCCAACACCATCCATATGCGCAATACCGAACGCCAGAAGCCCAGAAAAGGCTCCTGCAACAGACGCAGCGCTGAAGAATAGCGCCTGTCGAAACTGTGCCTCGTGGTGGCAGTACCACATGGTGATGTAGTACCTATCTGCTATCAGTGAAGGCATTCGAATGGCTCCAAGATTCGATACTCACGCAACGCCGGGGAACAGACCAGCCTCAGTCGCACCAAGAAAGATACGTGCAATCAGCAGACTGTGGTAGTTCTGCACGATACCCATCAGCGTCATGACAATGCCCCAGGCCACCATAATCGTTGGTAGCCAGATGGACGGCCTAAGCCGCTTGAGCAGAAGATTGCTGGGAATTTCGAAGGCAGCATATCTGACATCTGTCAGTACCTATCCTCGCATCGTTATGATATTGTTGGGACGCACGTGAAGAAGAACACGGTCAGACACAAATTATACTGCATACCGCTCATACCCAACGTATCCACCAGCCCCTCAATCTTCGCGTTCCCGATATTGGCTCTATCCAAAAACGACAACAGATAGAGCAGTGCGAGCATGGGAATCAAATGCAAGTCCATTTTTCGCAATATCTTCTTCTCGTCGAGATGTGCAAATGACTCCGCGGTCACGCCAGGCGCGGTAGCGAGTTTGTTGATTCGTGCAATCTCTTCTGCTCTACTCTTGCCACCACGACTAGAGGTAGAGTGAGATGCCAATTCCTTGCGTGCAGGCGAATCGTCTGGTTCTCGCGAATTGCGTTCTTGGGGGGGTTTCTCGGACATGGTTGCTGCGGATAGGTCACAGTAGCAAGGCGATGTGGAGAGACTGGAAAGATCGGACAGCATGTATCACCTTGTATATAAATATCAAATATAGGCGAGAGTAGTCAACAGCTGCATATCTTTATTGCACACAAAAGCACATGGCACCCCATGACGATTCTCAGAGTTGTCATGATATCACACAAGCGTGTATTCGTTCATGTCCCTGCTGTCTCGTCAACCTTCTCCAGCCCGTATCATCTTTCAGCTTCCGCGGCGAAGATTCTTAACCTTTACCTGGCCATATCGCTTACCAGTCTTTATTACTCACGTTCAAGCTGCATGCTGCGCCATTGACGCATGCCCAAGCAGTGCCACGGCGTCTTGTTATTCGCTGACTCCAGCGCGCCGCTGATTATATTTTCTTGATACGCACAAAGCAAGAACTTTGAGGAGGGAACATCCGGAGCTCTGCGTCATATATGAATACTGTGGTAACCAGCATAAGTTTTGTGAGTGGAGAAAGCAAGTGAGGGATGCAGACCGGAGACGCAAGGACTCCTACTATCTATCCAATCTAATAGAAACAGCGTTAGCTACTGACTGTACTGATATCTCCCTGTACAGTACGGTAAAAGTTTCAATACGAAGGGCCGGGTTATTAGCTACTGCGCGACCCACTCACAACACTTATACCTGCTACACAGTAGACTAGAAGATTGGAAAGCAAGCTTCATCACACTACCAAGGAAGTTGCTCACCAAAATCTCGCTAAAGATTACAATTCTGCGGCAGACCACGACTAGAGACTTAGGAGAGACTGCTGCAAGGAAACCTATCTTTTGTACAATTATTTAACCGCTATTGCGTATGTAGCTGCGTACCCCTCCTTCCCGATTTGGCAACCCAAAAGTCGCCCTTCTCCGCACCACTCGCACACGCTTCATCTGCTAATACATCAAATCACGTACCTAGGAAACGGCATCGAAAAATTGGCTAGATCACTACGCGATGATTCACCAGAATTTGTCTATTTTCGCGGCCTTGCTGAATCGCGTGGACAGTTACTTCCTATGCATGCGTATGTTGTCAACACGATAGTCCTTTGCTTCAACGCAATCCAAGAAAGCTTTCCATTCTTTGATGTTCGGGTTTTTTTTTTATCTAGAGCTGTTCTCACCATGCTGACGCGCCAACTCAGCAGCTTCACTCACGTCGGCGTCCTCCAGCCATCATACGCATAACACAACACCTCACAATGTCGCTGACACAGCTCCCTCGCTTCAAATCTTCCGGATTGAGTCTCTGAAGAGGCAACCAGGCAAAATGGATGCCTACTGAACAATGACGTACCGCTCTTTCGACAATGCAGTGTACATCGTAGCCTTATCAGGGCCCCCGCCGTTCGGTGTTCTTGTGGCACCTTCGGTGATGTGCGAGCAAAGGGCACACACAGTCGCTCGAGGCTGTGCATCGTGTAGGGCAAAGAGGCGCATTTCTGTGTCGATAGCTACAAAGGCTGGACTTTGAAGGAGCTCGTTCTCAAATTGTATACGACGAAGTCATCCCTGGACACAGGTACCACTCTCGACATGTAGCGCAATGATATGAGGCTCAAGTCGAAGTAATATGTTGCAAAAGCGCTACCATGACGAGAAGAGGTCGTTCGATACTAGGCGGCTTCTTGCTTGAATATGCGCGTTGGTCCTGCTGATGTGCATCGGAACACTCCCACTTCTTGGTGTGGCTCCACAGGGCATCAAATGTGGCTCTATCAGTTCAAGCCACCACACAAGTCGATGCAAATACGAGTATCGTAGGGCTGCTCGACTGAGATGGGATTTCCCCCATTTGCCAGCGCTTACTTACAGCATTTGGCTTGAGGAGTCAACATAGTCCTGTTAAGAGACGGCAGCTCCGGACACGACAGAGTCCTTGGGAGGACAGCGAACTGACATAATTTGTCCAAGGGATGAAGCAAGCAAAATCGCAACACAGCTTCACCGTACGGTGAAGTCACGATGCCCACTAGTACTACCGAAAAGACCGTTCGATCTCAAGGGCACTGTTTTCGACAC
The DNA here is from genome assembly GCF_004011695.2 of Ascochyta rabiei. Taxonomy (NCBI): domain Eukaryota; kingdom Fungi; phylum Ascomycota; class Dothideomycetes; order Pleosporales; family Didymellaceae; genus Ascochyta; species Ascochyta rabiei. Next base: position 1,185,881 of record NC_082405.1, read on the forward strand.
GCCCCTCCGTAAAACACTCGGGTTCGAGGACTAAGGACTATACTTTCATTGCTTCACTATATCAAAGTATAAGTTTTGATGTGTTCTCACCACCATAGACTCGCATCTATCAACTCTAAAACCATCATCCTTCTTCCATCAGCTGCTTTGCGTCACCAATTCGTACCTATCTCTCCAACCTCAGTCTTTTTGCTCGTCCTCAATCAGTCTAAAATCTCATTCAAGACCATCGGTACCTTTGCCTTGAACCTGGGAAGACGAAGAAGATCCAACATCATCCCCACACCAGTCCAAGCCGAGCAGTCTTCTTGCACGAGCCAGTATTCTCCAACGCACCGAATCAAGAACAAGAAGCCTGTAGAACCAACAACCATGTGTTCCTCAAACTCCAAAAATTACAGTGCCTCCAGCCCAGCCGTCAACTACAACCAGCCCGCCGACACCTGGTACTGCAACGAGTGCGGAGAACTGAACATGAACTGGTACGACGTCTGTCCTGTCTGTGATCGGGGTGTTAGACAAAACGCTGCGTTCCAGTCCTACGCAGCGAGCCACACTGCATGCGGCAGTGCGGGCTCGCCAGCTCCGGGCTCGTGGGTGTGCAGCAACTGCGGCGCTGCGAACTCGGCCAATACGCCTGACTTCTGTCCCATATGTGGGTACCGTTAGTAGGAGTAAGGCTCTGCACACAGTGCCATCACGGATGCATTTTCTGTTCTCATTTGTTCGTCTGTCGACCTCTTCGTCTTCTGCGTTGCGGTACTGATCTTGATGCGTCTTCTTTTTTTGTTTTGCTTTTGGTGGATTCTGTGCAACATCCTTTCCTAGTCTCTCACATTCTGGGTTTTCGTTGACCTTGCAGTATACATCTGGAGCTGTGGCGTTGGTGGGATACGTGGAGTGATAGGTGTAGATGGTGCATGGCTTCTTGCCCTGGTGTTTTGGTTCACGTAGTTGTGCGTTTCTGTCCCTTCTTCAGCCCACCCGATACATTATTCTCAGCAACTTATCTACAAATTGTTAGCATGTAATAAAAGATGAGCAAACATATGTTGCTTGCGAAGAAGCTTGCTTGTGCTTTTTGACTTTTACCTGTTCAATGCTGACGCGACTCCTTGTCAGAAGTTGGCATCACCCATTCACTATAACATTTGTGCTTGTCACATGAGTGTGAGATGAGCAATCAGATAATGGAATTATAAACACTTGATGGTAATTATATAATCATGGGGGTATGAGTAGCGTATGTGCAAAGCCGGTGTATGTGTAGAACTCCCTCCGGCTACAAGGAATTCGTCGCAGGTCCATGTACAATCCTCTGCGTATCATGCAAATCAACAGGTATCATTCCGCTGTCCGTCCAGTACTCCTCAAAACAAGAAACTCTAGCAACAGGCTTCTATGCCTTATGCTCAAAGCGAGCAGCCTCGACATCCTTGTTGGCAATGATGGAGTCAAAGTCAACGGTGCCCTCCTCAGACGTACCGACTTTGGAGTCGGTGTAGGCATCGAGTTCCTTAGCCTTGTACAAGTTGAGGTAGATGGGGTAGGACCAGGCGATGACGAAGAAGGCCAAGGGAACAACCATGGCGCGCTGGGTGCCGATGCGGTCTGCGACGTTGCCAAGAATGACGGGAACGACGGCACCACCCGAGACGGAGGCGACGAGGAAGGAAGCACCGCGCTTAGTGTGGCGACCGAGACCGCGGAGAGCTGGTTACAGTTAGAATGCTTTCTGGAAGCGTTTGGAAACGGTGAGACTTACTAAGTGCGAAGATGATGGGAAAGATACAGGACTCGAAGAAGAGAACGACCATGAGGAGAGCAAGACCACCCCAGTTAGGAGCAGTGACACTGCCAGTGTTGACACCAATGGCCGCGGCAAGGAAGACCATGATCAGGGTCTGGTAAACAAGAAGGACCATGCGGGGCTTGACACCAAAGTACATAAATCCAGCGGCACTGAAACGACCAACGGCAAAGAGGGCCTGAGCAATAGCATAGTAGTTGGCTCCCTGGTGGTGAGCATCGGTGATGTTCAGATTGGGGTGGGCCTGGGTGAAGAAGTTGATGAAGAAGGAGGCGATACCGACTTGAGCACCAACGTAGCAGAACTGAGCGGCGACACCCCAGAAGAGAGTGTACTGCTTGCGGAGAGGCTTATCGACGTATCCGGTAGTGGATGTCATCATCTCAGCCTGGTCGGCCATGTCTGAGTCAGTGATCTCAGGGATGCTAGTGGGTGTTAGCTATTGATTCGTGGGCGAGCTTTTGGTCACTTACGGAGCAAAGTAGAAGACACCAGCCAAGATACCGACGAAGACAGCGATGCCAAGGTAGACCCACTGGACGGACTGAAGAGAGCGGCCGTCCTCTCCCACGTTTTTAAATATCACGAAGGAAGCAAGGACGGGGGCGACGACCGAGCCGACAGCCTGGAAAGACTGAGAAAGCTCCAGACGGAACTCAGCCCATTTAGGAGGACCGCAGACGGCGATGTAGGGGTTGGCAGAAGTCTCAAGAGTGGACAATCCAGAGCCGACGATGAACATGGAGCCACAGAAACCACCGAAGCTTCGCTTGACAGCGGAAGGCCAGAACATGAGTGCACCAACGCAGTAGATACCGAGACCAAGCATGAAGGTGTAGCGGTAACCAAACTTGCGAAGGAACCAACCAGAGTAGGTGAGGGGGCCAATGAAGTAGGCACCAAAGTAGGCAGCTTGAAGACCAGACGATTCTCCCTGGCTGATGTCCAACGCAACCTGGAAGCGGGAGTTGAGGACATCGAGAAGACCGTAGGCGAAGCCCCAGAGGAAGAAGAGAAGTGTGACCAAGGCGACAGGGACGATCGATTGACGAGTGGTCAATTGAGAAGCGCCGGTGACGATGCGGTTGTCAACACTCTTGCGGCGGACATCCTCATTGACGACCTCGACAGCCGAAGGACGGCGTGTCTGCTGGTCGTGGACCTGGTCCAATGTAGGCTCCTGGGAGCCACCGAGTCCGAAAACCATTTTGGGATGTGGTTGTAAAACGTAAAGACGTGATTGAAGGTAGAGGATCCTGTGATCAACAGACGATGTCCGAGGAGTCCTGTGAGGCAAATGCTCAGATGATGGAGCTGGAGAAGCTTGGAGCTGATGAGACATAAAGAGGGCATACTCGACTCAATATATCCTTCCCCGGCTTGTGAGCGACAGACATCGCGACATGGCTGGTTCCATCCAGACCCAGTGCCGAAGACCCTGGACTGGCGCCGGTTGAGCGCCGCTTAGGTCTGGAGAACAGTGAAGCCTGGGGCTACTGCGTCGACCCGCCCACCAACCCCACACCCCAGTATCCGCAAATTTTCATGGAGGCAACATTCTGGTTGGATCACTTCCGGAGCGGTCTCCTTAGCTCGCGAGCTTGCTTCCGAAAGTGCGGCCGATTTCACGGCAGATGGACGCTTGCGACCAATCAAACCTTGGTGGTGAGAGGCTAAGATCATGCATGCATCTGCTCCCAGGTCGCCCCACTCCAGTTGTTGAGCCTCAAGGTGAACGAGGCCAGTGAGACATGGGGCTCCATAACAATCTCCGCAGTACAATCCCGTGGAGTTGGCCAGCAAAGTGGGCCCAGGAAACCAGAGCAGTTTTTACGGGGAGCGCGGGGACTTGGTGTTTCGTGGACGGATTGTGGGCCAAGATCAGATCGTTTGCCCCTCCTGATCTGCATGGTCTTAGTTGGACAAACGCACAATGATCTGATGTTCCCGATAGCGACCCAAGACATGTACAAGCAACTCAAGGCGAGACTTGATGAACAGGATTGGTCGACGGCAGCTGTGTACTGCCTCGATGAGTTTCGAGGGTACTCGCTGCGCTAATCCTCACTCAGGAAACGGATCTAGTGCAGTGCAGCCTTGGCCTGCGACCAGTGAAGTATATGCGACGCTTTGATCAGACGACGACATGGGTCGCGATAACTTGCAGTCAAACGTGCGCGTGCTGGGCGCCTCATGCTTGAGTCTGGTTCGATCACATCGCGAAATCGGCTTGCAACACCCTGAGTGAGGATTTTGTACACTTGCACTTGTGGCTTTCTCAACCATGACGAGTTGAGATCTGACAGCGAGGGACGTGACTGATGAAACTCGGTATATGTTCAAGCCCACTTCCGTAAGAAAGGAACTGTGCACCCGGACAGCAATGTGTATGATGTACCCGCAAAGCACGCGTGCAATAGTGGCACGTTGACCACAACTTACCCACGCTCATTTCTTATTCCTTCCTGGCTTCATCAACGTCCCAAAAATTGCCACATTCGTACGCTGCACCCCGACACCCCAAGCACATGTTCCCAGCCAATCCCTCCGCGGAAGGCTGTAGAGGCTGTAGAGGCTGTGTGAGCTCAAGCTTTAGCACCTCAACGAGAGCTTCTAGCTGACTTCCAGTGTACTTCTGCGCATGAAGACTCGCAATTCTCATGACATGTCGGTGCAGCTCCGTACAGGCATCGTCATTCGATTGGTTGTTGTGTGTGTCGGATAAGGTCTGCGGAGGGTTTGTCGGAGCGCTAGAAGTCAGACAGTGCATCATGCAGGCGAGGACTTGGCAAGCGCGATAGCTCACGTGTTAAGACGTTTAGCATGAGATCTAGAGCTTCTGAAAGGCTTAACGTGCGGCTGGTAGATGGTGACGATGGTGGGGCGTCGAGACAATGGATTCGAGGATGAGAATTTGAGGGGCCGTTGCGATCTTGGCCGCGGACTATCTCCAGCACTGGGAAAGAGCGTGTCTCAACACAAACAGTTTGTATACGAACGATGCGGTCCGCCTGAAAAGGCGCTTCAGCTGTCTCCACAGCGTTATTGGATCCTTCGTGCTTATGAACACCAACCCCTTTGTGTAACCGCCCTGTCTGTCCAGATGCCCAAAGTCTCCTCAACAAGCCGCTCCTGGAGTGGCGCTCACTCCACTACAGATCAACATAGATCACCAGCACCAGTTGCTGGGCACATCGGTAGCATCTGACGCACTTGAACTACTCATCGATCAAGAATTGTATTAATGCAGGATCTGAGATACCAGCTGAGGCTGTTCTAAGATCTACAGTAAAAAGACATACATCCAACGCTGGCCAACACTGTCTCTCGATTGGGCATATTGCCATGAATCACTGTCCTCAATAGACCAACCGAGACTATAAATCGTTTCAGAGAGTATGACTGGTCGACTGCAGGACATTGGTTGAGTGGCGATTCTGGGTTCGAATGGTCTTTGAATGCTAGTACACAATGTTGGTAGTGAACTATTGATCCAAAGATTTACGCTTGTCCAAGGCGTATTCAAACTACTCTACGCGGCGGGACGCACATAGTACAAGCGGATAACAGCGGTCCATACTGAAGTCACAACTTGGGCTTTAGGAGTTGGCCATTGCGGTTCCAAGTGGCGAGAACAGAAAAGGCACTCAAAGCAAAATCGCTTTGCTCAAGTAATCGGCTCAGCCAGTCTCACGATCGAGACTTGGACTTCATAAACCTTCCAAGGCTCGATCTCCAGCACTGATCATGTTCCATGCTAGTCCACCCCCTACAGATCCTTACTTTCCGTTTGCGTCAATGATCGCGACAACGTACTGTGCCTCGCCTCGCACAGGTTTGACATTCCAGCTTCTACTTCCCTGCCCTCGACGATTCGCGCCCTCAACATCGTTTGAGTGAACATTGATTCTTGAACAGAGGCAAGTAATGAATGGTCAGTCAACAAAAAAGCCAGTACAACAGTTTATGGTGGCTTCAGCGACTGTCCACGACCACAGCGATCACACTCGTGTGCAAATTCGCATCGCACTGAACGGCGATGATGACCCGTCTGCGCATTGCCACTGTTGACATTCCAGCACCCAGACCCGAAATCCCATGCAACTGTTGATCGGTAAACTCAGCTCAGTCGCGTGAGCCGAGCAAACCACACGGTGCAACCTCAGGACCCCAGATCTACTCCATGCCATGCCACTACACCAAGCGCATCTCGACCCTTCCTGCCTCCGTCCGCCCACTACTGGTTGGTGGGTCCGCTCCCATCCAACGCATACCCCACAGCAGCAGCGTATGCCCTGCTCCACCGAACGAATAGGCGTCCTGAGAGCACTCTGGATGACGGGAGAGGCGCAAACCTACTGAGGTGCCCCGGATCGAAGACGTGGCTAACGCCTCTCTGCAGCTGCATGCGTCAGTGGCATTGTACATCGAGTGAAGTGAACGTAAAGTCGATCTGATGAATGTGATCTGCTGAAGATCACACAGCAAAACTCCACGCAAGCCGTGACAACATACTAGTGGTTTTCAAGCCACTGACCGAATTCAAGGATCCATCATCTCAACTACAGTTGCAAAAACAGAATTGTTGAAGCCTGCACATCATCGTTGAACTATGTAGCGCCGCGATGCCAGCATGGACAGCCATCCATGCGCATCGACAGATGCCCAACCAAATCGCCGTACTGCCCAAGTCAAAAACAGAAAAAGACCAACAACATAAGCTCGACACAAATCACAAGGTATCCAGCGAACTAAAACAGACCAAGCGTTATATGCAAACCATCACCCATCTTGTTCACTTACTTGCAAAGCCGCCGATTGGACGTACGATTGCTTCGGTTCCTCTCCATGTCTCCAGACTTTCACTCTTTCTGTCCCTCATTCAGCACCAATTCGACCACGACCTGGCACCTCTCCACCTGTGGATGCTGCAAACTCATTTTGATCGTTCTGTGGTGCCCTGAGGTCCCAGAGAGCCCGTCGTCCAGGCATTTAACATCTCTTCCAGCGATGACCTGTCTCAATCGACCATTCTGGGCGTTCCTGATCTCCACAAAATCAGGGTCGAACAACAACACATAAGGCCCGTACATGGCTGCACTTTTAGCCTTTCCAACAAACTCCATGATAACTGAGCGTGAGATGTCGCCGTTCTTATTGATGTAAACTGCACACTCTTCGTAACAGAGGAGGAATTCCTGGTCGGACAGACGGAACATTCCCAAGGGATCCTGGTTGGTAAGGCGCGAGGCGATAGTGGCTACGTGTTGTTGTTTGAGATCTGGGACACTCCAAGGCTGCTTCTTGTCTAGAGTCATAACCTCAAAGCCCTTGGCCGTGGAAATAGCGAGGGACGAATGGAAAAGGTTGATCGTGTAGCAGTCAGCGGGGATGTAGAATTCGTCGTATTCGCGGAAGAACTCTGTACGGCCAGTTTTCCAGATGCGAGATTTCTTTTCTGTGGACTTTTGATACACGGGTTCGAGGACTTTGAAAGTGGAAGAAAGACCTTCGCGCTTCTTGTAGAAGACCAAAGTGCGATCTTTCATGGTGCCTGTGGCGAAGAATCCAATGTCGCGTGCGCCGGAGAGTTTCTGGGGTGCGCGACGGGTCGAGTCATTGGAAGGAGGAACACCGCTAACAGGACAGACGGCGTCGAGGTGATATGCGATTAGAGATTTGTCAGAGATGAGCAGCATCAGACTGAACTGCTCAAGCACTGCGATCTGTGTCACTCGGGGGATTTGAATTGCCTGTAAGTGGTTAGTACGGAGCCTTGAGGGGATTTCTCTTGTTAAAACATACTTTTGACCAACCTCGTGGGTTATCGTAGTCCGAGACATACACGCCAATGTCGGTACCCACAGCAACGATATGTTTACCGTAAGGCTGATTGAAGGCTGTTGCGCAGTTGACGCGGGCTCTGCAAATTGGGACAGGCCGGCCTGAGTTGGAGAAGAGCTTCTCTACCTCCTCGATTGAGCGGTCGAGTGGTGTTCCCTTAATAGTGATGCCCTTCTGCGTGGGCATGACACTGTCGTACGCGAATGCAGCGTCAGCCATCACACGCAGTCGGAAAGGCTCTGCATTCTGAGCGAACAAAGCTGCCGCATGTCGAGTCTTTGCGATGATGAGCTTGTCGCACCACTCAGCTCTGTTCTGAGCGGACGAGGCGTAGAGGGTATAAGTCTCTTTACCCAGATGCTTGATCTTGAAGGGATATAGAATCTTCTCATCTTTGGGATTCTCCAAGTTCGTACTCGTGACCATAGTTTTCCCAGATGTGCCAGTGCTTGTCGAGCCCATAGAGTTGGAGGTTGTGGTATGTTGCAGTACGCCTGGGCTCGGACTGCTCGTAGTCCGTCCAGCTCCTACAGGAAGCCTGCCGTTCAGGTTGACAGGAGCAATGCCCTTCAGATTGGAGCGTACCACAGGATCGTCATCTTCACTTTCCAGAACAAGCAAATCCATAGGAATGGGAAGCCTGGAAACGTCGTACTTCTCTGACTTTGTTACACCATCCTGTTCGCGGTATGCGACTGTTTTGGCAAGCACAAGATAGTGGTCGAAAAGCAGGGCGTGTGTTTCGAGCCAGTTGAATCGACTACCCCCCATCCTCTGCAGGTCTCCTCGGAAGATGAGTTCTCGTCCCAGGTGATCCAGATTGAGCTCAACACGCTGCATACCAGGTCGCAAGATGAGCTTAGATTGCAGATCAGTGAGGCTGACCTTGCGGCCCATCTCAGCTACACGAGCATCACACTCCAGCGTTACAGCTTTGATCTCCTCCTTGGCTATGACGAGGTTACGTTTCTCCTCGTTATCCACGGTCGAATTCTTAATAACCGTATCGATGAGTAGACCATAACGCTGCAGTCTGTCGATGGGAGCCTTGAGGAAGGTGTCCCATGAGAGCTTGTTAGACAGCCGATTTGACCGAGCCTCGTCTAAGAAAGCACGGAACAACATGTTCCTGTCGGCCTCTTGACGTACCAAGAAGTTTGCATAAGGGAAGGCGGCAGCATACTCGATGTACGCTTGTCTTGCCTTTCTGATCCACTCTCTGAAGATGTCACTGAAACCGCTGATCCAAGGACCCTGTTCTTGCTGCCTGTACTTGATCTGCGGAAGAAGATGGTCCTCGTTTGCCTTCTTTACAGCGTCTGCTTTGCTGAAGACGTCGTTAATGAACCGGGTGAGCTTCTTTGGCGGGATGACAGGAGGTTGTGCAGACAGAAGTCTGTCGCGGTATAGTCGTCGCAGTACGTCAAGTCGCTCCATGTAATTGTCTTCTCCCTGGACAATCTCGTGCAGGATATTTTGGCGTTCGATTTCCTTCTTGTTGACTTTTTCGACATCTTCTTTCTTCATCTTGTGGAAAGTTGCCCAGTCTTCAGACCGAGCAGCAGCGGCTGGTGAATGCAAATCGATCTTTTTCAAGGTCCTCTGGCAATGATGCGAGTAGCAGCGGCCAGGGCTTGCGTATGTGTGCAGCATCGGCGCATAACAACCAGCACCTGTAAGTTGGAAAATAACGCCAGTCATACTGCTCGACGAAAACTTGAGCCATTCCTCGTCGTGAACCAATGTTCCTGCCTTGTACATGTCCTGTACAACTCGGCTGCTCAATGTCTCTGCGTCGGCGATATTCATCGTAGGGACTTTGTGAGTGAAGAGAGCAATGAGGCCTTCCTGGATCGGTCCTTCTTTTAGGTCGTTCTCTCCTTCAGTCATGAATTTCAGCCATGAGATGACTGCGCTGAGTGCCCAGGGTTCGGTGCACTTCTTGAAATCGTTCGTGGATAACTTAGCAGGGTTAAAGCGTCTTCCTGTTGGTAGTGTAGGCAGATCAATTGCAACAGCGTCAGTACTAGCAGGAGTCATGGTGTTACCATCGCTGTCAGCAGCCCCACCGTAGAAGGTGTTCCGGTTGTTTGGCTGTCGCAACCTGTGTCCTTGTTCGGCATCAGTCTTCGACCTCGGTAATGGAACCTCTCTTGGTGGGTTGCTGTGCTGAAGCAGAGATGTGGAACGTGGAACATGGGCACCAGTCAGAGACACCATCTGCATGGAGGTGGGGTCTACGGGGTATGAGCCACGAGATGAAGGTGCGTTACGCCAGTATTCGTAAGAACCGGATCCTTGTGAGCTAGTGCTTGCATGATTCATCCGTTGGCGGCTGCTGTTGGAGGTTGTTGGAGGAGGAGGCAGAGGCCTATTAGTCATACCAGGATGGTAGAACATGTCCGGAGGCTCGCCAGGCATTGCAGAGGAGGGCAGCAGCGTTGCACCGGACATGCCAGACATGCCAGAGGCAGAGTCCATCAGAGTCACCTCATCTCCTTCATCATAGCTCCGCCGCCGTGCGCTTGGCTCCTCCAGCCCTCCCGTACCAAAGGTATCAACTCGCGCATTAGTCGAGAAAGACGGGAAAGGATGGATAGGATCGTAGTCATCGCTGGCGGGCTCAGACCTTCGTTGCGAGCCAGAAGAGGAAACTCCTTGGCTGCTTCCAGCCACTAGTTGGCTTGGTTCTCCTCCGTATGCAAACGAAGGCGCAAAGTTGCCGCCGTATAGGCCCAGGTCAATTGGCGCGTAATCGCTGTCGCTGGCGCTTTGCTCTGCAGGCCGACTAGGTTCATTGGGAAGCGGCGGAGATGGCATTGTGGCATAGCTGCTGAAGAGCCCAGCTCCCCCACTACGCCTGCGAGCTTCATCAGCTTGTTCCTGCTCTTCCGCCATTCTCAGTGCAGCTAAACCGGCAGCCGCTTCTACGTCGCTCTCGTCGCTTGTGTATACATCACGAACAGGGTATGGTGCAAGGCGGTCACCGTTCGTACGGTCACCGTTCCTTCCTGGAATTCGTCTGCCCATCTCATCGTAATGCTCGGCACCATTCGGTTGCTGTACTTGTATCCTTGGACTGCTACCCGTGGTCATATTCATAACGTCATCAAACAGTTGGTCCTGGTTGTACGAAGGACCGTTGTGCGGAGAGAAGTACTCATCGCTGTCAGATTCGGTAGGGGGGTCGGGCAGGGGTCGAGAAGACACAGTGTTTGTTCGCTGAGGAGAAGCGTGAGGAGGCACCTCTGGTGTCGGCGGTAGGGGGTTGGAGTGAAGGCTTGAGGTTGAGTTGTACCTGGCAACACGGTCTTGCGCATTGTAGCCAGTGTCGTGTGTTGGCAGCGACGGAAGTGGGGCGTGAGAGGATTGGTAGTAAGATTGAGAGTGAGCACTGGATGTCGTTCGAGCTGGATAGCTGCCCCAGTCATCTGTGGGCGACTGCGCACTACCAGGGGGCACAGGAAGTGGCGGTGGGGCTGGAGGCGAGTAAGCTGACCTGCCCTGAAGGGAGGCTGTCCGACCAAATTGAGAGTTTTGATAAGCTGTGGGCGATGGATATGTGGCGGTCGGCGAGGTGGGAGAGAAGCCATACGGATGGCTGACCGAGCTGTTCCTGTTCAGTCCGCTATCAGCGTATGCAGCTGGGATATATGGCTGGTGAGACGAGGCTGGGGCAGCGAACGCCCTGTTCACACCACCGTAGTGCTGCGGATTCGGCAACGCAACAGCAGGAGCGTTGTAGTTTTGAGGGTTGTACTGTTGCTGCGGCGACTGGTATCCGTAGTTGCTTCCATAGCTGCCAGCGGTGGGGGATGTCGGTCCTTGGCTCATAGCAGGGGACGCAGCGTTGGTGCCGATGAACAGCTCGTCGTTCCGATTTGCAGAGCTGTTGCGCCGAACGGGAATGGTGTACTCATAGCCTCCAGCTCCTCCATTTTCCTGCTCGCCATTGTGCTGTTCATACGGGCCTTGGTAGGGCTGCTGTGAGCCCTGCGTGGAGTGCGGTATGCTGGGGTTGTAGTAGTTCTGGCCGTTGCCCTGATAATACGACATGGCTGCTCGTGCTTGCCGAGGGAGCCACGGAGGCGTGCTGTGTGGGAGAGAAGCCCGAGGTCGTCATTCACGAGGCTACGTGGGTATATTGCATGTGCAGATGCAGATGCAGATGCAGCATGGCCGGGGCCGCTGAGCGGAGCTGAGCGCGATGCGTCTGGCAGTCCAGCAGGCGCAAGTCCTCCAGCAACCGTGAAGTGGGGGCAATGCGACCAGCGCTGTTCGATGCGACTACTATGGCGTGCCTGCCTGGCGTGTCTTGGCCGGAGACAATGGGGTCGTGCTGCCTGTGCGTGGTTTCGAAGGTCCCAAGCGAGTCTCTTGGGCGTCTATGGCGTAGGGAGCGGGCCGTTGAGGTGGGAGGACGTCTGCCGGGGATTTTGTGGCTGGGCGATCACGGGAACACTAAGGCGACAGTGTAGTGCTCAGTAATGCGCGACGTCTATGAGCGGCGGCATGCGTGTTCCATGGCGAGCAGTTTCGAGGTTGGCAACTTCCAAACAAGTGAGCTGCCAAGCGAGCTATGAGCATCAGCCCTACCGCACCAGCATGCGGCGTGACCGAACAGTGAACACCAAGTTGCACCTCCAGCGGACTGCGGAGATTCCTCTGCTGACCAGACACAATAACTCAGCCTTGCTATCCGCCTGCAACACACTGGTGGCTGTGCACTGTCTGCTTTACGTCACCTCCAATCGCTCGAGCATCTCAACCTCATGCATCACCCCGCCATTGCTCAAGGCCAGGCACAGGCGCAAGACGCGCAAGACGCGCAAGACCCTGAGCGCACGGTCGCCCTTCAACTCTGTCTGCGCCTGTCTGTACCTGATTTGACATGTCTTCTCCACACCGAACCCGCCATCAGGCCGAACCATGGCTGCAACAGCACTGTGATGCATTGTTGGTGCCAACACTACTGCTCGTGAGACGATGCGATGGCGCCTGCGACCGATGGGCGACCTTGCCGTGAGTAAGGTCATGCTCACACAGTCAAGCTACCGGTGCAGTCTTGTTGACAGTTCTTCTTTCGCTTCCATCACGACTTGCACTGTGCACTCAACCCTGCGAGACATGAAACCATGTCTACGAGGCTACAAAAGGTCACTGCAGAAGGCGAATTGTGCCCGATTTACCCCGCTCTTCGATTTGGGGCAACAGGCCGTCACCTCCACATCTCGAGCTCTGAACCCGAGGTCGACAACTCAGCTTTCTCTATCAGACATGCATTGCAAGCAACGCAGCATCGCGATCATCCTTTATCCTGTTCATTGTCATTTGCATCAGTCTAAAGCACTACACACCTATTCTATGCCAGTAGCCGCAACTCCGCCAAAGTTACAGCACACTAGTGAAGCATCCTCATCAAAGATGGTCATTCAATCTGACTCAAAGTCGCCGTATGCCACACAAGGTAACGGCACTTTCTGAAGATCATAGAGCAGCCACGATACGAGGAGTACGATATTGGGTATCGCACTGAGAACAGGTTTGCGTCACTGGGGAACGGGTTCGAGACGAGAGAATTCGATGGTAGGGATATCACGAATTATCTTCGATGTCCGAATGACGAGGAAAAGGATCTGCAGCCCAACTATGGCAAAGGCTTGCTTGATATCCTGGGTGGGTTTAGGCTAGACGATATTTAAGCAGTCAGAGGCGAGTAGCTGTCAAAGCTGGGGTGGAGGCTATCTCTCATACTGCAGAAAGGCTAGATGCAAGTATATATTTTCATCAAAGCTTTCGAGGCACCAAGAGCAGTTCTGCCGAACAATGACCTACTGATAAACCATTTACTCGGAAGCAGACGAGAACTCAAGTTAAATCCAAACATGGTTATGGCAATGCATGGAAGTTACTGAAGGCTTCCAGGCTTGGTTTACAAGTCAAAGTTGGGCGTGCGAAGGGCGCGTATCTGGACTCACCGCTGGTTGGAAGTCAAGCTGCAGTTGAAAACCAACCTGCATCTGTAAGTGGATTGCGAAATCCTCAATCGATCAACTGTTGAATGTGGTCTCGTTGGGCGAATGTTCCACGCCTACCGGCCGTCTCGAAAGCGCGTAACTGATCGTGCTTTCCAGCTTACTGAGCATGTCCTCTTAAACACCGAGGATGTCCTCTTGAACACCTAGTCTAGGTAGCTGGTTTGAGTCAACAGGGCGTAATCTCTTCTTTAATGAATCGATGCTCACACCTCTCCTACTCTGGTGAGCGATTGGCTTCATCCAGCAGGATACCATGCTAGAAGCTGTGTGGTGCTTCAGAACTGTGGATGCTCTTATCACTGTACCATGTACCATTCTCGTCAGATGGGTATACGAACCAAGAATAACAGACTGGATTGGTGAAGGACCCTGAGTTATGTCAAGTGCGTCGATACTCAAGGTAGTTAAGATGTTGAATCGAGTACAGGCTAGCAATATGTGACCGTGTTCGTCTACTTTTGGCTGATCAGTTAGCCAGTACGAAGCTGCCATCTCGAACCCAACGAACACAAAGCCTGGTCGATCCCGGGGCCAACTCGCTCATGCAGCCTCATGCACTCGTATTGACAGGATAGAGGGCCCATATACCCAGAAACAGACAGAAACACATGATCTCCCAGACAAGGCCCTCGGTGTACCAAGCTCCTCCCTGAGCTCCGCCCCGTCAGCCAAGCCGATAACAGCAGAGGCAATCATTCGTGAACCTAGAGATGCGGTTAGCTTGTCGTCATGCTGGCGACAGCCGCGCCACTATACGGGCGGAAGCAGTTGGTGACCGTCACGCATGCAGAAGCCTTCGATAGTCGTTCCGTAAATGTTCCTCCAGCTAAGCCCACTCAGGCAGAACGCAAGAAAATCAAGACACGCTGTTGCGATGCCAACCTCCATGCTTCTAGAAGTGAAGAGCAAATGCCGCATTGGCGTTGTCGTGCTCATCCTGCATTCTGATTTGGACTGTCATTTCAACACGTACAAAAGATCCGTATCAGAATCCTCCCGATGTCGATATCTCTGTGGGGACGCTGGGGGGCGGAGCACGCGATGCTGCCCACACAGGCGGAACGTAAGCATTGATGCTCTTGTGAGCGTGGCGACGTCTGCCGTTTGCAATATCGCGATTCGGTAGCGGAATGTGCGCTAACCGAGTGAAGGAAAGCGTGTCTGATACACAGCACGCGCTAAGCACGAGTGGGGGAAGTATCGCCGCGCTGCTCTTGTTGCACACGCCCACGCTTCGCATCTCTTCGCATCAAGCTGCGTTCAGCCCAGATGCAGCCCGCAGCTCACGGCGCATCCAGCATAGCCCGCGAGCGAAGAGGTCTTGTGCCCAAGGTTCGCCTAGGGATGTGAATGTCCTCGCAGTGAACGCCTCGAGTTGGTTATCAGCTGCGCGGCGTCTAATCCGTATGGTTGGTATGATTCGCTTTTCGTCTGTCTCCACAAACGTCGAACCAAACCTTATCACACCGAACGACAGAGTCAGGCAACGTATTACTCTTGGCTTCACCCCGCCATGCATCTGCCAAGGATACCTCGACAAGGGTTGGCAAACGGGCTTGTTCGCAATAGGTAGGTGATATGGCACTCAACCACGGCGGAGAGCCTCCGCGCCGATCCAGTAAATGTCTGACCGGGCGATTGGCGCTGTACATAAGAGCTCTGGACCGTCAGCGCGCTCGGTGTGTGGTGAACTGTGAATCGGGCTCCGCACACCATCCTTTCACTGAGCGAAAGTCCCCTCTTGGCCGTCTTGGGTTACCTCCCCAGCTTAGTGGCGCATCTTGCAAACGCTCCTGATAGCTTGTGTTATCAGCAAGCTCGTGGGCCGATTCTCGCGCCCGCTCCTCTCAGCCTCGTTCGTATAAGTACCGGTCAGCCGTGTAGCCACAGGCGTGCAAGGCTTTTCGCTGTCTCATCTCCCTGCGCACATACAAGGACTACTTCAACTGGAGTTTCCTTGCCTTTGTGCTGCCGTAAACAGTCCTCCACCCCACCACCAAAGGTCGCCTTCGACTTTAGGGACTGAACATCGACCACGATGGCGATCTTCAACAGGAGCTCAAGCTCCTCCGACGGCGCCAGCCCTCACAACAGCGACCCCGAGAAGTATGGCAAGTCCGAGTACACGACCGGCACCAGCTCAGGACCAGTGCTGGACTCGAACGGTGTTGCAGTGCACACGGACGGCAATCACCTTCACCGAGGTCTTAAGTCCCGACACATTACTATGATTGCCATTGGTGGTGCTATTGGAACTGGTCTGATTATCGGTACTGGAAAGGCCTTGGCTCAGTCTGGGTGAGTTGATCTTCAGCCAGAAGGTAGACAGTGCTAACAATCGCAGTCCTGGCTCCATCCTTATTGCCTACACATCTGTCGGTTTCCTCGTCTACATTGTTATGACTGCTCTTGGTGAAATGGCCGCTTGGATTCCTCACTCTTCTGGATTCGCCGGTTACGCTACCCGCTTCTGCGACCCTGCTCTCGGTTTTGCTCTCGGCTGGACGTATTGGTGCAAGTACATCATCACAACACCCAACCAACTCACAGCCTCCGCCTTAATCATCCAGGAATGGGTGGACCCGAAGAGAGTCAACCCCGGAATCTTCATCCTGATCTTCCTTGTCCTGATCTGTGCTATCAACTACTTCGGTATCAAGTTCTTCGGTGAACTCGAGTTCTGGCTCAGTTCGATCAAGGTCTTGGTCATCGTCGGTGTCATTCTGCTCTCCTTCATTCTCGCCGTCGGCGGCGGTCCTGGCCCTGCAACTGGTTTCAAGTACTACAAGAACCCTGGTGCGTTTAGAGAGTACATCGGTAAAGGTGATGCGGGCAGGTTCTACGGATTCTGGAGCTCCCTGGTCAACGCCGTCTTTGCCTATCTGGGTACTGAGCTGATCGGTGTCACCGTTGGTGAGGCTCAAAACCCCAGGAAGACGATTCCAAGAGCCATCAAGCTTACGTTCTATCGAATTCTGTTCTTCTACTGCTTGGCTGTATTCTTTCTGGGCATGCTGGTTCCATACAACTCCAAGGATCTTGCTTTCGCCAACTCACAGAAGGCAAAAGCCTCCGCATCACCTTTTGTTGTCGCTATCAGGATTGCCGGCATCAAGGCGTTGCCTGACATCCTCAACGCATGCTTCCTGATCTTCACCTTCAGTGCTTCAAACTCAGATCTGTACATCGCTTCGCGTACCATTTACGGTTTGGCCGAAGAGGGCCACGCTCCCAAGATCTTCAAATGGACCAACAAGCGTGGTGTCCCCGTTCCTGCTCTGGCTATTTCAGCGCTCTTTTGCTGCACCGCCTTCATGAACGCTGCAGATGACTCTACGGTCGTCTTCGGTTACTTTGTCAACCTGACCACAATATTTGGTCTGCTGTCCTGGATCTCGCTGCTCGTATCACACATTTACTTCGTTCGTGCGCGCCGCGCCCAGGGTATCACCAAAGACCAGATGGCTTATGTTGCACCCCTTGGCCTCTGGGGTTCTTACATTGCGCTCTTTTTCTGTATCCTCATTGCATTGACCAAGAATTTCAATGTGTTCACCAAGGGCAAGGCGTACGGCAACTTTGACTACAAGAACTTTGTCACTGGCTACCTCGTAAGTTGAAAATCCTCCAAGCTATGGCATTGAAAACAAAATTGACTTGCGACCCAGGGCATCCCCATCTACCTTATCTGCATTTTTGGCTACAAGTTCTTCATGAAGTCCAAGGGTGTTAAGCCTCACGAGGCCGACTTCTACACCGGCAAGGACGAGATCGACCGCGAAGAGGAGGCTTTCGTCGCTCATCAGGCGCAAAAGAAGCTCGAAAACGCAGGCAAGAAGGATGGAAGCTGGTTCTACAAGGTGTTCGTTTCCTGGCTGTTTTAAGCTGTCACAACGACATTCGTCCATGCGATACAACACACTCGCTACGACTTGAAATGTCCACTTGTCGCACGTAAGGCGGCGACATGATACATGGATTAATGATAATGCGTACAATCCTCAACGTTCGACTGCTCCTTTGTGTGATGTTCCCCAAACGTCTTACCCTTGCTAACGCACGCTCTAACGCACCAACTTAAACGGTCGCGACCCCATGGAGAGCCTTCAATCAATTACCTAACGCCCGCAACACACGTATGTGCAAAAAATCGTCCGCGCGCCACTCGCTCTGTAATTTTGTAACAGTTTCTCGTCCCCACGGGGTAAAAATGGCATCGTGGAACGGCGCCTTGGATGTGGAGAGTACGTGGTTGGAATTACGTGATAGTGCGCGAAGCACAAGTCGCGATGGCACGAGAAGGAGCGAGGCAGTGTAAAACAAGATTAGTAACATGCAGCGAGCAGGAATACCGTAAAAACTCGATTCTCTGGCCGCAAGCTAACAGGGGGCGGCATGGCCTGGATAAGTTTAGATAACGCGTAATGCAACATCAGGTAGGGCGCCCTAAAATTTTGCATAGCCTGTAATCCCTAAGCTCCCTAAATAATGCGTGCACCTTTATTACAGCAGTAAATATCTATTTTTAATTATAATTTTTAGGTTTTAGTGTTTGTAAGAGTAGCACGTACTAAGTTAGCACCTTACCTAATTAGACAGTCTTGTAAACTAAACCCGCTAGAACTACGTTAATGCCCTAGCCCCTAACAATCTGTTAAACTTAGTAGGTAAGACACGTTGTAGAGAAAAAGTAAACAGATTTAGTAGTACACGCTAACAAGTGGTTTAGCAGGTTTCTGATATTAGTCTTAGTGCACCTAGGGACTCCTATTCGTTAACATCTACTCCACCTCGGCCCTACTAAACTACCCGCTGTTAGCTTGCGGCCAGAGAATCGAGTTTACGGTAGTAATATGCGGCGAGCACTAACTCACACTCCGGAACCTAACGTTTAAAACAGGGATGCGCTGAGATCGCGGTTTGTCTTGTACAAAAACGGCGTACTGTGCCAAGCGCCGCGATCAGGCGCGTTGTCAGTCATTGGTTGCACCCTTCACCTTCACCACGAGAAGCATCTCTGCGACGGCAAAGCGCAGTCGAGATAGCGTTCAGATCAAGCTCAGGGCTCTCAAGACGCGCGAGTCTCTTGTCGCAAAGCCTACTTGTCAAGCAAAAGCGAAGGCTTGGGTTGTCTGCGCTCGCGCTTGGACGAGTGCCGTGATTGCCGGTGTTGCGGCGTGTGAGCCAGACTCCACCCTGCTTGGGGCAGGTTCAACGTCCCGTAGATGAGGAAATGAAGAGGTTGCACTACATATGGTCGCGATCCACGGGCACACGTCGCTTTGCCCGCCACTTGAACGATGTGGATCCAGCACAAGGACAACTAGACCTGATGCCAGAGGAAAGAAGGTGGAGTAGGTGGTGCAGCCAAGGTGCCTCTACAAGGACAGCGAACGCTGTGCAGTATCTGCATTCTTTTCTCTGCACGGCTGGCCTGATGATATCCGCCCGTCAATGCCCACTCCTACAACGGATCATCGATCTCTCGCTTGACCTGACTTGTTGGTCGAAACAGCCTGGTGTCGGCAACGGCCTGCCTTCACCAAGCACCGGCTCTCCCCTCCCAGCGGAACACATGGCGACGAGTCTAGGCCTTCTGCTTCCAACGAGGCGCAGACGTCACGAGCCTCCAAAGCAGCCATCTTGAAAAGCGGCGACGCCCTATCAAAATTCGCCATGCTAACGTTTCCAATCTTTGTCTTCCTCTTATGGCCGGGAAGACAGCTGGCATGGTGTCCGCTCTCAGCGTACGAGGGGATACACTACACCTTCGCAGGACAGGAGGCTTTGGTTGGAAGCGTGAAAGGATGTCACGGTATGATAAGATGATCGATACAGACGAGTCAGGATCCGTGAAGACCAAAAAGCAGCTGTGCTGCTCCTCTCCTGTGAACATCGCAGTGAGAGAACACAAGAAGGTGATGGTCACAGAGGCACGGTGAAGTCTGTAGAGTGCAGAACCGTTGTTTGGCTAATGCGAGTCGTGCTATCCTGTTGCGAATAACGCCGTTCGGTACCCGTTGTTCAACGCGCGATCGGTCTGTGCAGCGAGTTGGAAAGGGCAGTACATGTAAGCAGAGGAAATGCTGGTACCTAAGGATCTGACTAAGATCACGACAGCACAGAGAAAATAGTCTTTTGGAGCGTATTGTCGTTTTTTTGTGTGAGAAATTAAGCTAACTACCATCTAAACATCACCGACCGTAAAGGAGCGCGACTGCCGCCCATCACCTTGGCTATCTACACAGCAGTAGGCAACGGCGTGGCCCCGATCAGCTGGTACGCCGACCAGCCATAGAAGGGCGCAGTGATTGCATAGACCCTGTTTATGGTCCTGCAGTTGTGCGGGTCACCGTAGTTGAACGCAATGCAGTCACCCTTGCACGCCGCAGCGCACGCCTGCAGAATTCCCGGGTTGAAGTTCACACTGCCGGGCGCCATGTAGGCCATGCAGAAGTTGTAGTGATACAGCGTGTTGCTGACGGTGAAGGAAGTGGGCGTGGGATTAGAGCAGGCGTTGGCGCCGTACGGGTTGGCGGTGATAGGTGGTGAGAGGGAAGGCGTCGGTGTCGATGTTGTGGTGAGTAGGGGTGCTGTGCCAATGAATTGGTAGGCTGACCATCCGTATTATGGGTCTGTGATTGCGTCAACTCGGCCCATGGTTCTGCAGTTGTCTGGGTAGCCATAGTTGAACGCAAGGCAGTTGCCGTTAGCGCAGGCCTTTGCACAACCCTCTAAACTTCCTAGGCCAGAGTTCACGCTACCAGGCGCTGTGAAGGCTATGCAAAAGTTGTAGTTGTACATCTTGCTACTGATAGTGAATAAGACAGGTGTTAGGTTAGGGCAGGCGTTGGCGCTGTACAGGTTAGCGGTAATAGTTTATAAGAGAAAAGGCGTCAGCATTAATGTTATAGTAAGTAGGGGTGCTATACTAATAAGTTAGTAGGCTAACTATCTATAGTATAGGGCTATAATTATGTTAACTTAGCCTATAGTTCTGCAGTTGTCTAGGTAGCTATAGTTAAACGTAAGGCAGTTACTGTTAGCGCCAGCCTTTACATAACCCTCTAAACTTCCTAGGCTAGAGTTTACGCTACTAGGCGCCATAAAGGCTATAAAAAAGTTGTAGTTGTACAACTTGCTACTGATGGTGAATGAGACGGGTGTTGGGTTGGGACAGGCGTTGGTGCCGTAAGGTCCAAGAGTGACTGACGGTGACGGCGTGGAGGAGGAGGAGGAGGAGGAGGAGGAGGAGCAGGATGTAGTGGAAACTTTGGTGGACAAACTAGTAGAGATTGTCGCCGAGCTGATAGTGACAGAGAGAACGGCCCAGTAACGCTCTCCACACGGTTCATTGTGCGGAAGTTCTGAGCATCACCGGAGTTGAAAGCAACGCAGTCCTCGAGAGCACAAGCAGCGGCGCAGCCTGGAGGCAGCCAGTAAGATACGAAGAAGACTTTGGATGCTGTTATGCTGGCTTACCTCCAAAGCTACCAGGGCTGAAGTTCATGCCGCCGGGATTCATATAGGCCATGCGCCATTCATAATTGTGGATCTTGCTGCTGATAACAAAGGCCGTTGGCGTTGGGCTGGCACATCCAAGGCCTTTTGTAAAGGATGGGGTTGGGGTAATCGTGGGGAAGGAGTACGCGGTGACGGGTATTGTACCGACCAGAGAGTAGGCCTTCCAGTTATAGAAGCTAGTGGTGACGGTTGATACCTTGTTCATCGTGCGGCAGTTCTGGACGTTTCCGTGGTTGAAGGCAACACAGTCACCAAGTGCACATGCTTTAGCGCAGCCTGGAGGAAGTTAGTACGATTGGAAACTGTAGATATTGCGAATAAGACCTGCCTTCAAAGCTTCCAGGGCTGAAGTAGACGCTATCGTAGCCTATGTAAGCCATACACCACTCGTGTTAGCCATACAACACCCGTGTCCGTGGACGTTGCCGTCGAAGACCATGGAAGTTGGTGCCAGGTTGGGACAGCCAAGGTCCTTCGTTGTACTCGGAGTGATGACCAAAGGAGGTGCGGTGATTGTAGCGGCCGAAGACGACTAACCCGAGAGTGTAGAAGATACTGCCGTCGAGGAGATGCTGGGGCTGGAGATGGAGCTGGAGCTGGAGCTACATTTCAGAAAACAATCAAGAGCTGTATGCGCTGTGCTTAATACCGTCGACCCCGTGAGACCCCGCCAGGCTGAGCTCAGCGATGCAGATAGTCTGATAGGCGATGCAGCAGCTTCAATCAAGGTCCGTGAGGCGTGCGCTAGACAGCTGGGGCTGGATTGATCGGTAGATGATAAAGACTGGCGCACGGGAGGCGCCGTGCGGCTCGAGTCTTTACTAGTGCATACTAGTTGCGTGCTTTTGCTTTTTTTGGTCCCTCTTGTACCTTCTTAGGTGTATGTTGCAGGGGCGATAAGTTGTGGTCGCTGGATTTCTGTAATGGAGCTTGGAGGGCTTCATTAGGGTTGACACGGTTGCTGGCTGTGTACAAAAAGCGCTGTAGTCTGTTCACTGGGGGTTTGAGTAGAGTTTTGGCTAGGAAAGCTAACTTGACTAGCTCCTGGAAAATCCGGAGAATCGGTTTGTTTGTGGCTCGCTCGCCTTTGTCGCAACATACGAGCTTGTATTTGGGATGTTAGATGCAGATACCTGTATGAGCTCGCTGAGACACATCTGCTTCCAAATCTTGCACTTGCACTCTTTTAGTCAGCTTAACGTTTGTATAGGTATGTAGACTATGAGGTTGAGTAGGAGGGAAGTGTAACGAACTAGTCAATAAGGCATGGCATGTATTGCGAAAAAGAAACGATGGGTATCTAACTCAACAAACACGTTGCCTTCAGCAATGCCAGGTTAATCACCTGAGATCCTGGGAGGTTCGGGTAGGTCCTATCCTCTCTCCTGATTAATCTCACACACATCCCGCATCTACTTCTCACCGAACCCCTGATCCGGGCCTCCGCGACCAGCGCCCTCAGGAACAGTATCATCGTCGATATCGAACAGCGGCGGGAACGGCGCGACGTCCTTTCTCAGCACGTTCTTCTGGGATACCAGGGCAGCTTCTTGGTGTAGTAGCCAGAGAACTCCCTATTACCGACATCGAACACAGTGTCCAGCTCTTCTATCGTGAGGTTCTTGGTCTTGGGGAGGGGAAGTAGCAGTAGATCCAACCAAAGAAGTTCCAGGCGGTGTACCATCCGAAAGCACCTTGCGGTGTGAAGGCTTTGACGAGCGCGGGCCAGGTTAGCGAGAGGATGGTGTTAAAGCCCCAGCATGTTGCTGTTGCGAAGGACATGCCGATGTCGCGCAGGTGCAGGGGGAAGGATTCGGCAGAGTAAGCGAAGGGCACGGGGCCCTCGCCGGGAGAGTATACGGCCATGAAAGTGCAGATGACTGCGGCGATGGAGCCGAGGCGCTCAATTGATGGTCGTGCAGGCGTCTTGATGCTCGACTAAGCCCTTCTCGATACACCACGCGTCTACGTCGGCAATGACCTGCTGCGCGCTCAGTCCAGCCAGCGGGTTGCGCAGCTTTGCAGCCACGGATGCCTGGCGACCTCCTTGGCCTCGGTGTCCCTGGTTGGTGGCATTTCCGGTGTGGTAGGCGGAGTTGATGTCCAACTTGCTGCTGTTTCCTGAAAGCGATACATCGGGCTCGGTGGCCTCGACGTCAGGGTTCCGTTTCGACATGTTGGCTACACGTTGGCCTGGTTTGCAAAGGACAGGTATTCAGAATTCTTTCGTTGACTAGGTATGGCAACACTGCTTATATACGTGGGTCTTCCGCCCCCACCTTTTCTCGATATTTGCCTGCGCATTCAAACAAAACCGTGGGCCGTTGACTTGGGGAGGTCTAGCGACTCCAGCTTCCCATTCTTCATACCATCCTGGCGTTGGCAGATGTAACCATACATGCGATCAGGCGTCGGAGCGTCCATGCCAAGCAGCGGGTGTCGAGATTTGGGGCCTGTGAAGGCAGTCTCAGCGTATGTCATAGTGGAGCGTTGTAGACTGTTGGCTTTGCTCGGCGGAAGATAGCACGCACTTGGCAGCGGAGTTCGTGAGCGGACGTTAGCGCGTGGGGGTGAGCCAAGAGCACTCGTCAGTGGAGGGCCCTGAGGCTCAGCTGCGAGCAGACCAATTGCATCGGTCTATAGTGCAGGATTGGCATGTGTGGAGGGTGGTTCCCTCTTGGCATTGCGGCTCTTGGGCTTGGACAGTGAAGATCATTACCCAGAACGGCTATTCTGAGATCACGTGCGGTAGCAGCATCCGTCCGCTAAGTAGTCAACACGCAGCATTGCCTGTCTCTTACGTTGCAGGAAGGCCAGCTACATTGTCTCAGTAGCAGCGCCTCAGCAGTATAGATAGGGGTCTTGAGCGTAATTCAAACTATTCTTCAGCTATTATAGAAGTTGTGAAAGGCTTTTTCTATCTAAAATTATAACACAATCTCTACATTATACTGCTTCAACAGAAAACAGAACGCTGAAAAGTTAATGTGTTGATTAAGTAGAACTAATAATCTAGGCATGGTAAACCACACTTAAAAAAAAAACTGTAAGTTAAAAGAGAAAGGTAAACAGAAAGCCAAAAAACAAAGTTAATAAGAAAGCTAATAGAAATACAACACACTTCCACGCAAAAGAAGTAGATACAGTAGCTTGTAGGGAGCAGGATACGTTAGGTTCGCCTCCGACTTTTAATGACAGATCTCGCAGTTCTAGCACTGATAAAGAATGTAGCAGGATACAAGAAGTATAAAGTAGACTGTCTAGTTCCAAGTGCTAAACTCTTTTCAGACGAAGCCTACTCTACTTGACGCGGTGCGACAGCATCGTTTCAAAAGCATTGATTGCATCGTGTCCTTGTTGCCGACGAAAAGTGGTTGTGTCTCTCGGTGTTATCGGGGAGAATCGGGCCTGGCCGGAGCTGTCGGAAGACGATGCCTAGAAGTGCAAGTCAGCTGACGATCGCCACGTCTGCCTCACGGTCACCGTCATGTGTTGTAAGGCGGGACGTGCAACACGTGCATGTTAGCCGTGTGGTCGAAGGAGAACTTGATGTTATTCGAGAATCCATCGCTCGAAGCCGGTCTGTCGGCTATATGATATATGTGAATGCAGCCATGAATCGGCGCAGACTGAAATCCGTGAAAAAATGACACCAGCTGTTCAAGACCTCAACCCTAAAGTTTGGCAGTGCATGCTTCGTTCGTAAACGTGCCGTGGCCTCCTAAACGCCAACCCTAATAACCGATTTCCAAAGTCCCTTGATGGAGAGCTTGACGCTGTACCAGTCGCGTTCGCGGCCGGGGGGCGTCGAGACGTGCTTAGAGGGGATCTTGGAGCACTGTGTACTTGTCGAACTCGCCGTCGACAAGCGTGCGTCGCCGTGGTGGTGCGGCGAATTCTTCGAGTGTACGCTATCAGTCTTGAGGCCCGCAGGATTCTTATTACTAATTCGCTCGCGCGAGATCACCGTTTCCTGGGGCCTCTCCTCATGCTAATCAATGCCGTGTTGCTGTTTGAGCTTTTCTAAGTTCTCTTGGCGCTCGGCGAGGTCGTTTGCGGCCTTGATCATCTTGTCTGGCTGGTGATATAACACTAATTTTGTTAGCTGCTGGACGTGTGGGCGATGGAGGCTGGTGGTCGTACCGACGAGATAACGGTTCTGGAAGTTGAAGCCGTTCAGCTTGTCGCAAGCTGACTTTGCATCCATGACGTCCTCATAGACGACGAAGGCGGTGCCCTTTGTGTTGTTGGCGATACCCTGGCGAATTTGGCTGGCGACACATCAGCATGGAGGCGTGAGGGGCAGAGAAAGCAACGTACCGCACCGGGCCGAACTTGCCAAAGAGGTCGAAAAGCTCCTCTGGAGTGACGTTGAAGCTGCCATGGATGAGTGGAAGAAACGGCTGGCGTGGAGGGCGGCGACTGACCTCAGGTTCTTTACGAAGAGAGCTCTACAGGGAAGGGCCCGGTTAGCGGAGGTTGCAGCTAGACAGGCGGCATGCATGCGACAGCGCGAGGGCGGGCGAGCAGGCGGCGCAGGAGAGGCGGACTCACCGATTGACTTCGGGGGCAAGCTTTCCGCCGCGACTCATACTTTGGCGACTGTGGTGGAGGGTAGCGAGAGGGCGTATGGGTGCACGGTCAGAAGAGCGGCGTGGGGAGGATGAGGCAGTGAGGTCAACGAGCGGCAGAGGGCGCGCCAAAAGCCAAGTCGCACGTGACCGGCGACTCGGGGAAGGGGGGAGGGCGACACCCAGTCGGAGACGTCTGCGGCAGCGAATGAGGGCCTGACTCCCGGCAGTGCGCCAACGCCGTCCGCATCGCCGAGCCCCAGCCCCAGCAGCGGCAACAGCAACAGCGACAGAGCCGCCGGGCAGCCGGGCAGCAGCGCAACCACAGCTCTCCGCACCACGCCCGCCGTGCCCACCCACGCCCTCTGTCTGCCCCTGCGCGCGAGCTCTCTGCCCCTGCGCCGCGCCTCTCCTGCCGTGCGCAGACACGTCCGCCGCCGCCGTCCGCTGGGCTGCTGTGCTCGGCGTCGCTGCATGGTCGAGCGGCTGCTGCTCCAGTGCTCCCCACGTCAAAACCGCCGCCCGTCGCCTGCGTGCACCTCTCCCAGCTCTCCCAGCACCACCCACCCGCACACCACGCCCACGGCCACGCCCACGGCCACGCCCACGGCCACGCCCCCTGTGCCCGTCCTGCGCCCGAGTCGCCTCGCCTCGCCGGAGGACATGCTTGCGCCCGCCCGCCGCGCCCACCCGCCCCGCGCCGCCGCCGCTCCGTAGCTTGCCCGTCCTGAGACGCCAGCCCGAGGACGCTCCTCCGCGACGACACCACCCCCCTCGGCGCACCCACCCACCATGCGCCGCATAACCAGCTTCAAGCCGCAGTACCGGCTGCCCGCCGCGCGCTCCGCCACTCCGCCGCCGCCGTCCTACGAGCCGCTGTCGCCCACCCTGCCGCCCGCCGCCCGCCGCCCAGCAGACCCCGCGGGCCCCTGCCGCGACGACGCACCACCGCACCACCCACACGGCAATGGCCCGCCAGCGCCCTCTGCCGCCGCCGCCGAGGGCAGCCACGCACTGGGCCACCACGGCCTGCCGCCAGCGACACACGCCCACCCGCCGCCGCACGACGCCGCCCTGCCCCGGCCGCAGCCACCCCCGAGCTGCTCCTGGCCGCCCGGCTCGCCCAGTGACGCCCTCGCACACGCTGCCGTCACCACGTCGCAGCGCGCCAGCCCCCAGCATGTCGACCACACGCGCCGCGCCTCGTACGCCTCGTCGCCCACGGCCCTCCCCCGTCCGCTTGGCGAGCGCGCCCCTAAGCACGCCTACCCGCGAGACCCCGCCTACACACACGACGAGCGCCCGCCCAAGCGCGCGCGCTCCGAGTTCTACAGCGCCTCGTCGCCCACGTACGTCCACCAGCACTCGCGCCCCGCCACGAGCCACAACCCGGGCTGGTCCCACAACCTCGAGCACATGCTGGACGCGGGCATGCGCATGTACCCGCACAGCGGAGCCGCCGCGCCCAAGCAGGAGCACAACCCAGACAAGCGCCTCTCCGACGCCCAGCTGCTGCTCGACTTCTTCCAGGTCTCGGCCCACACCGCACAGACGCCGCCCTCGACGGCCAAACGCTTGAGCATATCGCAAGCAGCACCGCCCGCCTATCCTGCACAGTACCCTCCCCAGCACGCCCCACACCACCACCACCACCACCACCCGAAGCACCAACAGCACTCGCAGCACCCGCAGCACCAACAGCACTCGCAGCACCCGCAGCACCCACCTGCGCCCACAAGCCCACACGCTGTAGCCCCACAACCCCCCTTTCACCATGCGCAGCACCCACACCCTTCCTCGGACATCGCCCGTGTTCCAGAACCGCCCTCGCTTCCCACTGACGCTACCTTGCCGACGCCGGCTGTCCAGGCACCATCTCCGCCCCAAGACCACTCCACCGCCCAACCTCCGCCTCCCATGTCCAACACAGCCAGCACCGAAGACACCAAGCCCAAAAAGCATCAGGGCTGGCCCAAGGGTAAACCGCGCGGCCCGCGCAACACCCCGTCTACCAGCAAGAGGAAAAGGGCAACTCCAAAACCCAGAGCTGCACCTCCCACAAGCGCCAAAGGCACAGCTGATCAGCTTCAACCGCTGCAGTCCAATGGCGTTCCTGCCGCTGCAAACGCGTCTACCCCCTCGTCTTCCACAGTCACGCCACCACACGACCACCCATCAGGAGCCCGCCGCCATTCTTTCTCAAATTCTTTTTTAGTGTTGCCGACCGCTGATCTGCCATCTGAAGCTGTGCGCGCTCAGTCTGTCCCCCTCCACGTCTTCCTCGACTCGGCGCCACCTGCCGCCGAACCCTGTCGGCGCACCAAAGCGCGACAGGTGAACGAGCCGGATCTCATATGCGCATCCTGCAAATCCTCTGACTCGGAGACCAAAGTCGGCGATGGCGAGCAGTGGATCGGTTGCGATGGCTGCAAAGAGTGGTACCATTACGCATGCGCTGGCTTCAGCAGCGAGCGTGAGGTGCGAGAGGTGAACAAGTTTTACTGCGAACCGTGTAGACCCAAATTTGGTCAAACAACGAGTAGGTCTACCGACGCATATTAGAATACTAAGTCTGACCTGGCCCAGAGGTTCGTAAATCTATCAGAGCCCATACCACCGTCGATTACGCCGGCTTGAACGAGGGCGTCCTGAAGACGTCCGACGACAACCCCGAACACCACTACATCGCCGCTTTCAAGAACGGGGACATCGAGTTCACACCAGAAACGTTCGCACGCATGCCGCCAGAGCTGGTCTCTGCCGACTTTCTCCAGAAGAGCAACGGCTTCAGAGAGCCCATTCTCATCCCAGGCGCGCTCAATCCCCGTCCGTGGTCATCCTCGCCCAACACCAACACCGAGCCCACGGCGGCCGTCGGACCACCTCCGCCAACGCAGGACGAGCTAGACTCTCCCTTCGAATACGAGACGATCGCCGATGATGGGCAAGACGAGCTAGGCATGGTCATACCACAAGGATTGACGGTTCGCCGCGTCGCTGAACTGTACGGTCCAAATGAGACCGTACCTGTCATCGACGTCAAAGCGCAAGAGGGCGAGGGCAAGAAGTGGTCCATGTCCAAGTGGGCAGACTACTACGAACAGCAAGGCGAGAAGCCTGTACGAAACGTCATCAGCCTGGAAGTCTCGCGGAGCCGGCTTGGGAAACTGATCCGGCGACCCAAGGTTGTGCGAGACATGGACTTGCAAGACTCTGTCTGGCGTGAGGACGACAAGTTTGCGCCTCCGCCCGTCCAGTTCTATTGTCTCATGTCTGTTGCAGACTGCTTTACCGACTTCCACATTGACTTTGGCGGCTCATCCGTCTATTATCACATCGTGAAGGGGAGGAAGGTGTTCTTCTTTATACCTCCGACGAAGCAGAACATGAAAAAGTACGAAGATTGGTGTCTTTCACCGAACCAAGGGCACGAATGGCTTGGAAAGCAAGTGAAGGAGTGTTATCGAGTGGACCTGTATCCCGGAGACACTATGCTAATTCCCTCTGGCTGGATCCACGCCGTCTGGACCCCTGAAGACAGTCTGGTCATCGGTGGCAACTTTCTGACCCGTATACACTACGGCATGCAGCTCCAGGTCCTAGAAGTGGAGAAGAACACCAAGGTGGCCCAGATGTTTCGATATCCATTCTTCCAGAAGATTATGTGGTTGACAGTCATCAAATATCTTGAGGAGGATCCAGTTCCCGAGTCCGTCCAAGAGCTTCTGCAGAGGGGCGATCAGTTCAAGCGCGACACTCCAATCTACTGTGAGCCTGACAAATTCGGCCACAACTCGCATCTAGGCCCAGCAAACTACAACCGACGATACTATCCCAAACATGAACTCGAGGGCCTTGGCGAGGTCTTGAACTATATACACAGGACTGTCATGATATCGCTGGACAAGATCGAGATGCCCCAAAAGACACGCAACGCCGTCATGAGATCTATACCAAAGGGCCATGGCGACCCGGTCGTCTTGGAGCGCCATTTCGCAATGTGGGTTGCGTGGAAGCGTGGCAATGAGACTATTCCAGCCTGGGCTGTCTCCGATGTTGCACTACCTGAGACTGTAGATGCCGTCGAAAAGAGACCGAGCGTTTCTCCAGTCAAGAGAGTGGAACGAGAGCCGCGTCCTGAACTTCCGAAAGTACCAGTGGAGGCACTGCCAGACCCGATTAGAACGTACGATGTATCGCCGCCGAATGGCGATGCGGTTCCCATGGTCGAGCCTGTCACCCCGTCCTCCACTGCGCCCATGACCGGCTTCCTCCGTCCCAGTGCGAGCAACCCGCACATAACCACCCCCAAGACGTCTCAGCTAGGGCCAAAGCGGGTTGCTTGTGATGCTTGCCGTAAGAGGCGCATTCGATGCAAGCACAAGGATGAGCTCGTAGACTCATCGAAACCTGGCATGCATACAATCGACCTTTCTGGCTCTTATGGCATCTCCGTCAAACGTCGTCTCAGCGACCACTCGATAGTGGAAGGCAACGCCGCTGTTGTTGCCGGCCCTGTCAACGGAGGTCCTATCATGGCCGACGTAAACGGTGACCCCTACGCTCTCAAGTCTGGCCGCGTCAAGGCGTGCGCCGACTGTCGCAAAAGCAAGGTATGTAGCATTGGAATGACCGGCTGTACGAGCGCTAACACCCTCAGCGCCGCTGCATACACGACGAATATGGCAACGTCGATCCTATCAAGGCGAACGAGGTGCCCGTGCCGAGGGGCTCTGCGGCGAAACGACGACGAGTCAGCGACGAGGACGCTGCTGGGATGTCCAAGAGGATGAAGACGGAATCTGCCATGGACGATGGGGGACTCATGAGCGGAGACGTGCGCCATTCACGACACTCTCTACCGCACCAATTCAGCATCGGCGGTTCCTTGCTCCAAGACATTGCGTATTCTGCTCAGCAGGCCCTGAACCATAGGCCAGAAGAAGAGCTCATGCCCATCGACCCTGCACTCCAAGGGTACGCCAACAGCGACTACTCTTCCGCAAACATGGCGCCCTCCTATCCACCACTGGGCGATGAAGTCATGTCTTCCATTGAGCAGCAACACGGCCACCCTGAGTCAATGGACGAGGTTGAGTACGCAGGAAACAACGGTCAGCAGCAGGGCCCTAGCATCGAGCCACTCACGCCCGGGCTCCCGTCTTATCACAGCCACGGACATGACGAGGACGGCCACCGCACCCAAACGAACGGCTACATGTCCTACCCCCCGACCCAGCATGACGCGGTACGCCCAGTCTCCTCTCCAGTGTCGCCCAGGCACGTGCGAGCCATGTCGCCAACCTCTCCCACCACCCACAACCACAACATGTTCACCACCAACTCCGATTTCCCGCCCCCCGTCACACCAATCACACACCACCGCGCCGCGCCCTCGTCAAACCACAAGTCTGCGCAGCGACACAGTCGCACGCCCAAATCCACGCCCGGCGGCCGGCGCCGCGACAGCAAAGACGGCATCAAGCTCGAGCAGGGCCTCACCATGGCCATGACACTCGGCATGGGCATCAATCTCGACTTCATCGACCCCAACCTCGATCAAGCCAGCCGCGACCTCATCAAGCAGCTGCAGGCCGAAGAGCACGGTCTGCGACGCCGCAGCCGAGGGGAAACATCAGTAGCCTCTCCATCCCACGCACAAGCGCAACCCCAAGTCACACCCACGCGTGCGCAAGCCGGCGCATAAAAAAAAAACTGTCCTACCCATCATCTGCTTCACACTTGCTTTTGTTCCACACCATCCTTCCACGGCGCACGGCGTCCCGGTCCATACAGAAGCATTCGGCGCAGCGACGGGAAATCTTGCTTTTCCTCTCTTGTCTGGTTGCTTATACCCATGCATGCACTGGGAATAGTGTATACTGCACCGACATGTTACTTTCCTTTGCTTTTTTCTCTTTTTCTCTTCTCCTTCTCTCCATCCTGGGCAGGGGCGTTTATATCACCACGTCACTTCAATTCACTTTGCTTTGCATCACATCACACATTGCGAGTTCTGTCTTCTTTCTGCTCTCCTGCTGGGTTCATGGGGTCTGTTCTGTTGGGGAATGGGACGCATCGTGCGGGATATATGGCGTTGGTATTTTGTTGCCCCCCCCTTTTTTTGTGGTCGTCTGGTCGTTTCTGCTCGCTGTGGCTGGTGGAGTGCACGTGTATTATGGGATTAACTTTGATATCAAGAGATGCTATCACATGTCCCCTGTTCCCTCCTTTGCGTCTTGTCTGATGTCCGGAGTGCTGGCTGTGATTGTGATGGAACTGCACACTACACGTTGAGCCTCTCCTTCCTGCTCCTCGTTCCTTGAGAGAGAGAGAGAGAAAGAGAAAGAAGAGAAGAGAAAAGAAAAGAGAGAAATCACATCCACCCCTCAACCCCCCCAAACGGCGGATACATTAACCCCCACCCTTCCTCTTCCCCTTCCCCTTGCCTCTCCCTCTCCTCCCACCACCATCACCACTACCACCACCACCTCCGCGGCCCCGCACTCTACTGCTCCCCACCGTACTACTCACGCAATCCCAATCCCACGGCGCCTGTCGCCTAACCATCTCGTACCCGCGCACCTCCCTCACGCGCTCGCGTTCCCGCCCTCGAACCCGCCCCGGCTGCACGCTGCACAGTGCGGATAGAGTCGAGGCGCGCACGGCTGCTGGCTCGACGATCTGCGTGCGGTAGATTGGCTCGCCGCACGGGGTCGAGGAGGCGCCGCTGGAAGATGGTGGTGGCGGTGGTGGTGGTGGTCGATGAGGAGGGTAAGCATGGAGAGGGGGGCACGGTGGTGGTGGTTCGATGTGCACTTTTTTGCCGGGCCCGTGGAGTGGGGTTAGGGGGTGTAGGTGCAGGGGGTGCAGCGCGTGCAGGTGCGGGTGTCGATGGTGGTGCTGCAGTAGGCCGTGGGGAAGGGGAAGGGGTTTGTACAGACTCTCTGGGGGGTGATGGTGATGGCGGTGGTCGTCTGAGGCGGATGTTACGCTGCTAGGTAGCGTTACGCTGATGTCACTGAAGCGCGGCTTGGGACTATGGTGAACGCGGACGATTTCTGCGGAGGAGCAGTCGGATGAAGCTGCTTTTCTCCTGTTTTTGCTCGGCGTGAGGGTTATCCAACACATTTCTGCGTTTGGTGATGGGTGTGCTGCTGCTGCTGCTGCTGCTGCTGATGGTAAGGTCGAGACGCGCTGGGAGCGGTCGGAGGGCAGCTGGTGGTGCTGCACGGTGGAAGCTCGAAATTGAGAATGTTGGAGTGTACGAGCAGGACGGTGGATGTACCCAGTACGAATGAGAGGAGTGGTGGCTTTGACGAGACATTTGACAGTGTGCAAACAGGAGGGGTGGGTGGCTGATACTTAACGACTATCAGAGTCAGAAGACAGGTCCTTCGAGTCCTACTTCTGATGGCGTTCTGAACGATCGTATTTACATGCACTTGCTGCATCACTTGTAGACGTCACGTTGCTGAGGTAGATGCCACACGCACGACTATAGTGCTCCCGCATTCAAGCTATGTGAGACAGAGTGGCAGTGATTTGTGCCTGAATGATGTTGATGGTGCCTGCAGCTCGGGAAGATAAACGCATGTTCGAGGATTCGGAGCGGGTGACGGAGGCTGGTGAGGGTTGAGGACTGGCGCGTGGGTTGCGGCAATGTCTTGGATGACCAGCAGTCTCATGACCATGTGATGGCACTCGCAGTGGAGGACAACTACATCTGCTTGAAGTAACTCGGCTTGGAACTTTTGAAGATTGAAACAAACAGAGGTGAATCTCGAAAAACAAAATGAAAGGATTGCTGTTGGTGAAGAGCGCGCATGCTGCTAGGAGAAAGATGGGAGCTATGATGCACGTGTTGCTCAACAGGAAAAACCATATAAGAATCGTGAAGTCGCGTCCATGCTTGACTATTACCTGCTTGAGGCTGTGCTCTCTGAAGGAAATTCAGAAGAAGAAACTGATCACTAGCTGGAGGTCCTTCCTAGACTTCAGGTGAGTGAGTGCCTGAGGCTAAGAGAGCTGTATCAATGCATCAGAGTGTAAAATAGAGCAGCAAGATGCGATGAATCTATCTTCAACAACGTAAGAGTGTGACGTGCTTCACGAGATCGAGCTAGCTTCGTGGTTTGCGTTGTGTTGTACGGACTTCGGTGTTGAGGGGCGAAGATGAGGGAAGGCAGCCGCAACGACGCGGCGCCAGATTGCTTGGCAGTTGCAACGAGCTCGCCGGAGCTCCAGCACCGCCGCGACAGCGACATCGACATCAACCTCACGCCCGCCTTCCCCGCCACGATCGACTGTACCCAGCACCGCCTACCGACACAACACCTCATCGATCCTCAAAACACCGCCGTCGCAGCCATGGACTCGCTAGTGGCGCAGTACAGCCGCCCCATCGATGCGGACGAGTGCCAGACCGAGGAACAGCAGCTCGAGCTGTACAGCGGCGCGCCTGAGCTGTCGCTCAAGTTTGCCCTACCCCCAGTTGCTCAGGTACGGCGTTTCCTCCGCTCTACATCAATACGACCATACTGACATCACTCACAGCAACAATCATGGCTCCGCGCAATGACAGACGACTACTCCAACCCCAACTGCCCCATCAAGATCGCTCACGGTACCACAACCCTCGCCTTCCGGTTCAAGGGCGGCATCATCGTAGCAACCGACTCGCGAGCAACAGCCGGCAACTGGATAGCTAGTCAGACAGTCAAGAAGGTCATCGAGATCAACAGCTGTTTATTGGGTACTATGGCTGGTGGCGCTGCTGTAGGCAACTCTCTGTGTCAAGGTTGGGAGGATGATGTGCTGACATGATGCAGGACTGCCAATACTGGCTCGCATACTTGGGCATGCAATGCCGCCTCCACGAGCTCCGACACAAGCGCCGCATCTCGGTCGCCGCAGCATCCAAGATTCTGGCCAACCTGGTCTACTCATACAAGGGCATGGGACTGAGTATGGTATGTGCATGTCCAACTACGACTGGTTAACCTTGGTTCTAACGTTTCATCCCAGGGTACCATGTGCGCCGGCGTAACCCCGCAAGAAGGCCCCGCTCTCTACTACATCGACAGCGACGGCACACGCCTCTCCGGCAACCTCTTCTGTGTCGGCTCCGGTCAGACCTTCGCCTACGGTGTGCTTGATGCAGAATACAAGTACGATCTTGAGGACAACGACGCGCTAGAGCTTGGAAGGAGGAGTATCCTGGCCGCCACCCATCGTGACGCCTACTCTGGTGGTTACATCAACCTGTACCACGTCAAGGAGGACGGGTGGGTCAAGCACGGCTTCAACGACACCAACCCCATCTTCTGGGAGACAAAGCTCAACAAGGGCGAGTTCTCGAACGTTACCAGCGAGCTTGTGTAGACGAGGCTGTGGTTGAGTTGAGGAAAGATAGACCGGCAGAAGCTACATGGCACCCTGGCAAATCTGGCAGAAGCTATGTAGAACGAGCACTAAACGACATGAATGAATGAAAGCATGCACAGCATGGATTGCATTGGCTCGGCTTTCGCGTGAAGGGTACTAACTGGTGATGGCAACAGTCCAGAGTCGACGCGGATGGACACAAAGGACACTTCAACAATAAAAGGCAGAAGAACTAGGTTCATCGTCAACGTGTTTGATTTCCATCGCCATTCATCTCAGCGAAACGAGAGGTCGCTCTGCTCATTGCAGCTCAAGCGCTACACACTACTCATGGGGGATATATGCGTTATACAAGTACAGACGTGACTAATGCGATACGATCCAATACTCGGGAACACGTAATAAAAAGAAAAGATTAACGATGGGACCAACGGAACGCTTCCTGCCATCGTGACAACGTGGGTGTGGGTATGGGGCACGTCAAGTGCAAGTATCTCTGGTCGCCTCCTCTGATCTCCATGCTCGGATCATCCAAACGTGGGTTCGTGTGTCACCTGCGTACACTCGCGCCGTTCAGCGCTCCTGATGGCGAGGCATCTCGCCCAAACCAGTTGCTGACGCTGCTCGTTCGGCGACTCCGGATCGTCGTCTGCCGCGCAATGCTGTCTCGCATCTGGTTCATCATGCCCTTGAAGCTCAGCACTTCGGGGCGGTCCAGGTCGAAGGGATCGGATTGCCTGTCCAATCGACTCGTGCTGGTGGGTGGGCCGCTGCTGGGGAACCCTGGGGTTGTTGCTGGGGTGTTGAATATGTTGGTATCGCGACTAGCACTGGGATTGGAGGGTAGCCCGGGGGTGAACATGGTGGTGCTGGGCCGGCTGGGGCCTGGCTCACCGAAGATTGTGTAGTTTGAGTCGCGAACGGCGGGAAAAGCTGAGTAGGTACTGAGGGGCGGTTGGGGTTGTTGGGTGGGCATCGGTGGAATCGATGAAAGGTCGGCGAATGGATCACTGCTGTATACCGACGAAGGAGGGTGTGCACGCAGTGCCGAAGCCGAACTTTGGATGCGTCGATGGTTCGATGCTGACATGTTGGAGTCTCGCAACCAGTTGGGGGCGCCGTCAATCTCGTCGATAAGGGAGGCAAAGGGGTCTCGAGCTGCACGAGGGGTTACTGCAGGTTGCGGCGGACTAGGCCCGCGGGTTTGCTCTTCGAGTGTATCAGGATTCGAGATACGGAGATTCCTGGGCGTGTCCGGTCCAGGATCTGCGAATGGGTTGCTTCCAACATTGTTGTTGCGGACTAACTCCTCTGAGACGTCCATGAAAGGAGATTGAGAGGAGACACTGCTTGTCTTCTTGCGTAGCACGTTCCGTTCACTCTTCCTGCTCGACATACGACGAACAAAGCCACCGCCACTAGCAGGCTGTCGCTGCAGTTCGCTGATGGACCTTCCTCGCCCGTTGGACGTCGTTGAGTATACTGAACCAACACTGGAACGTGGTTGGTGTCGTTGGTACGGGTTATCCAACGGCCCAGTCTTCTCGTTCCTGAATCTTGCGAAGAACACTCCAAATCCTGCCGGTACGGCCTTTGCCTTCGACAAAAACCCGGATAAGACCTCGCTTTTTTCGTTCCACCCGGCTTCCTTCGATTTGCGCCGCCTCAAACAGAAGAAGAGAAGAGCGCTCAGCAGAGCCAGAGCAACGAATCCACCAACAACACCACCAATGATACCTCCAATATTAGGATTGCTGTCACTGTAGGATGAGTGGTCCTCGCCTGTATGTCCATCTCCACCAGTGTGCGTGCCTTGCTCGGGTGCAATTACGCCTACCGGTCCGTGGGTTGGGTTGCTTATCGCAGCAGAGCTGGTTTGCGGGAGGAGCTCCGCGATCGAAGTGACTGGCAACGGTGTTTGCGAAGACGAGTCGGTCTGTATGACATCGGGAACCGCTGCCACAGAGGTCGAGACCACAACTCCAGCCGTTTCTGTCACAATTGGTTGCGCAACAGGAGACGTGGTGAGCGACGATGATGGCAATGGCTCGATTACAGCTGTTTCGTTATTGTCAGAGCTTGTTGGTAATATCCTTGCAGGAGGAGGTGTAGGAGCTGCAGCAACTTGTGAAGACGCTATGGCTGGCCCGTCAGATTGCAAAGATACGCTTGGGGTCGATACCATTGGCGCTGGTGCTGACGGCTCAAAAACTGCAGGCGAAGAAGAAGTCGCAAGTGATATGAGAACTGCTTTACCCGTACCTAGTGGCGAAGACACTGCTGCTTGTGATGTAGGCAAAGGCACAACTACAGCTGATTGTTCCGCTTGTGAAGACGATACAGGCGGCGCAAGTGGTGGCGGCGGCGGCGGCGGCGGCGGCGGCGGTACTTGAGGAGCTGGTGAACTAGCAGCAGTGGGCTTTGTTTGTGGTTTCTGCTCCGCCACTGTAGAGGTGGTCGTTTCCGTGGGAGCAACCGCTGTTGGGGGCGCTGCTGGGGTCGAGATTGGGGCCGACGTAGCCGCTGTACGAGCCCGAGAGCGAGTACATCGTCTTCCGTTCACAGTCGTGATCGACTCTTGGGGAGAGGCCATGCGGGCGGCACAGTCATAGAAGAAACGCCTACAAGGGCTCAAAGAAACAGACGGAGATGAGGAAATGCAAGCGCCGCAGATGCTTTGAGCATGTTAACAAGGAAAGTAACACTTTGCCGCTGTGCAATGCTGGAGATTTGGAGTCACAGTGAAGAGGTCAGCAGTCGTTCGAGCCTACATTGGAGTGCTGTCGCCCGTTTGCACAAGGTGGTGCGTTTGAGTGGTTCTGAAACGTGGGCAGCTTCAGGTGCCGCTCAAGCAGCGATTACAACAAACCTGAAGCGCGATAGGCCTCGCCATAATGAGCACCAGCGCCATGGTCGTCTCAGTAAGGTGGCTAGATGCTGAGTGTGCTGTACGGATAATCTCGATAAAAGACGTTGCGCTGTGTCCGTTGTGATAGCGAAGCTGATGATGGTGCCGAAGGGAGGGGCAGCGTTGCGGGAGACCGTGAACTCCACACGTGACGCAGTGTGCCTCCACATGGCAGCGGGTGCTTGCAGGAGTCTTTGCGGCTGGTAGGCGTTTCGTTACTTGGTGTGCTGCGACTCACGACGCTCCGTATCCATCGAAGAGCTCGTCCGGCCAACCCTCTCAATATTGGAGCCGTTACATCAGAGACAATTACGAGTCTCGGCGGCCAAGACAGACGCGTGCCATCCACGGCATGACATCTGTCAATTACTTCCAGATCCAGTGTTCTAGATCTACGGGACTCTAAACGCTGATCAGCCTCGATTGCGCGAGCCCACGACAGTTGTTGTGGGGACAATGGCTGCATGCACGCTGGAATGGCAACCGAACGCACCTGCCTTCCGGGTCTGATAAGCACCGAAGAGACACGTTCAACCATTGCGACAGCCTCACACCAACAGCCTCGTATTCGTCTCACTGAACATCTGAGGCTCGCAGCGCTCTCCGACGGCCATGTTCAACTTCAGTGGTACGTACCCATCGCGACTCTTCGGCGCGTGTCTTGCCATACGTCCAGTCTTCGTGACCTTCAGTGGCTTCATTCGTGTAGCAGGCCCAACTCCAATCCCATCAGATCAACATCAGTCTTCCGTTGATATTCCCACTATGCTTTGCTCGATGCCTCTTGTCCCGGCAGTTGCAGTTCCCGTGCTGTGGTCACGTTTCGTTTCTCCCTGTCAACACCACACCTGTTTCGTTTGAGAGACAGCTGCACGGGTGACAATGTTGCTGATATAAGGCTATCCAGGCCACCTTTTGGCGGGGCAACATGACACGCAAAAAGATCGGCCTCCTCCATCGAAACCAATACCTGTGACTTTCCCGGTGCTCGATCCACCCGAGCCGTCGATAGGAACCCCGCCAGCCTCCTGGAGTAGAGCGAATGGGACAGGGATTACCCAACATTTCCTGGGCTTGAAGAAGCCATCCGACGTCACTAAGAATACTCTGGCGCAGCTGAACGTCACATTCCAATCCAATCGCGACTTCGAAACACTATTGTCATCGCTGTCAAACGATGCACTATCGCACATACCCCCCGCTTCGTGGTTAGATGCACCAGACAAGCAAGAGCTTCCAGCCTCGGAACCTACCGTCACCCTCCTCAGCAACGGCAGAAGGGTACCGGATCGCAAAGAGTTCTTTGTCCGTGCCCGAGAACTATTCTTCAAAAATGAAGATGCGTTCTCAACGCTCACGCGAAAGAGTAACGGGAGTCAGGCACCGCTGCGACTTGCACATTTTCGCAAGTTTTGGGAAGGGCTTGACAACATGGCGTATTATTGGGACAATTCAATAGACGACTATCGCTCTCCAGATCCAGCAGCTGTTGACACAATTGCCGAAACAGTGTCTTCTCCCAACTCAACTGCAGGGGCTGGCGAGCAGGAAACACGAGCTGAAACAAAGACAGACTGGGTCGCAAAGATGCAAAACAGTATTGGTTCTCCAAACGGAAGCGAACCTCGAAAGAAAGCAAAGACTGAAGCGGTGAACGACCAAACAATGGCTCATTCCGTTCATGTAAACGGATTTGGGGGATCGTTAGCCGCTCAAACAGCGTCGATGATCCCAAGCAGGGTACTACCCGCTAGAATTGCGCCATCCAGGTTTCCAAGTACAATAAACATGGAGCCTCGAGAGAAGCCGGCTGATACGTCGAACGGCTCTTACCGAGGCTACCGAATTGGTAATGGCTCTGAGATGCCCGATCAGTATCGTATCGACTGTGTTCGAGCCTTCGTTGAGCCGATTGCATGGGCCTTCGGTGTCACGCTTTCCCAGCACCGTCGACCCCCAGTTTTGCTGTTGGAGCACGTGCGCTTCCCTGTACGTATGAGCTCTGTAGCATGGCGCGGACCACAGGATAGGATGAAGGCACGGCAAGGCTGGATGGAAGGGCCTGTGCTAGGTATTCAGTGTCGGCCAGATGTGAACTTTGAAGCTTCGGGGAACATAGAAGCACAATCGAACCTGGATGCTGTTCGTGAGCTTGGCGGGCTTCTACTATTGGCCCAAGAGCGCGCAAGAGAGGGAAAAGTCGAGCAGCTCGCAGGAGAAGGTAAATGGTGGACAACAAAACAACGCTGGGGAGGCGGTCCTGAAGGCGAGGTTGGAGACGCTGCTGCACCTGGCGACACATCTAGCAAGACAGCTACAGCTACTCCACAACAAACCACTGTCCAGAGGAATTTGGACGGCTCAAGATCTCGGAAAAGGCTAACACCTGCACAAGTTTGGAAAATTGTCAAACCCGGGAACTCTTTATGGGATCCGAAGGTGGTCTACGAAGCCATTGGCAAAGACGAAGCCACTGAGTGGGACGATGTAAGCTCCTGTTTCCCAGCTCGCGACGATCAAGGTTCGCTAACCTGTGCACAGGTCTTTCTGGTTTCGTCATTGAACCACCACATTAGCTTGTTGAAGCTCCACGTGCATCCGGCCTACTTGGAATACATCACGTATGGAAAATATCCCGACAGTCAGCCATCAGATCCCAATTGGTGCTCACCTAAGCTTCAAAGGACGCGATGGTTCGACTTGTTCAGCGTTGAAGACCGTACCGAAGCCATGAGGGGCCTTTGGGGCATCATGTCTTATCTACTGCGAGCCAAGGGTGGAGGCCAAGAAGACACTGTTATGCGCGACTCACAGTGACCCACGGTGATCACGGCTGCCAAGAATGACACGAGAATTCTGTCTATACGGACAGATTCGAGATCTCCAAATGATAAAAGATCTGCGGAGATCCTCGGATGCGCTGTATCTGTCAGGTTGGGATCGATATCCGTAACAGCTTCACATATCACCATACACAGTACCATCGTCATGCTGTACATGAACCAATACCTAAGTTCATCAAGTGAATCTATCTGAAGCGAACGCTGATCTGCTTTTGCACGAAGATGCTGTGCGGCACGTCTAGGATTTGAGCACAACCACACATCTCTCGATGAAGCTTTCGTATAAGGTAACTTTCGATTTTCTAGAAACAACGTAGGACGAGCGTACAAGATCTGTCAGACAGTCCCTTCATGGCGCACCAACGTAAAAGGGATGTACCAATGGTCTAAGACGAATCGTTTCCAATAAAGTGGCGTACAAGGCTGTTGAGCAGAAACGGCCGATGCAACAACGCCACAACGCGATTGGCAACCGCCCTACCTATCCCCAGTGCTACCTATAGCTGTGTTCCCATTTGGTCGACGTTTCACCCCAACATACTCACGTGCAAAGGAAGTCATTGGTCAAACCGTAACAGCGCTCGTGACAGCACCTATGCGTTCGTGAAAAAAAGTTTTTTGGTGTCACATAATGTGACGACTCGAGATCACAGACGAACAGACGCGCATTGACGCCGCCCATGACTGTAGACTAAGTCTTGAGTTATAGAATACCACTTCAGCATTGTGGCTGAGGACAAGGCCTCCAAGTTTCAGTCAACTTCTTACCACCGATCTCCCTTCCATAGGCGCCACTGCTGACTTCTAGCCTTTAGCAGTCCTCCCACCTATCCTTGTACTACATCGCCCTACTACGCTGGCCAACCGAAAATTGATAGGTGCGAGACTTGTGATCTCCTATTTCCGATCACGCACTTGTCACCGAGGCTAGAGACAAGTGGACTCGTACAGGTCTTATGATTCGACTTTTGCCTCGGATGAAAACTCACGCGATCAATCAGTTCGGGCCCAGGCACACTAGGAGCCTGGTGGGCCCGAATCCTATGCTGCGCACAGTCATCAATGCAGCTAACCCTCTGGAATCGACCCGCTGACCGGGTTCGGAGAAGTGTAAGACGCTCGAGGTACCTAAGTACCTGGCAGACATCAGTGCTGGGTCGGACTACAGTATTATTGCTGACTTGGCTTGAGAAACTTCATGTACGTTCGAATCCCATAAGAATGTTGTGTCGTTTGAAGTCCTGGAGAGTGGGAGGCAATCGTGCCTTAGCTCCGTACAAACGGAACGCTTGGATAGACCCGCGGCGCGCATTGAGTGGCCGTTGTTCTAGATACGCCATTTGACTGTAGAGTAACAGTGGCTGAACAGACTATGACGAACTGGAGGGGCTGGTCAGCAGCCATGTTGATGCTCTTTGTAGAGCAGGCTGCAAGCCTTGCCCTTGACAATGAGTATATAAGTTGCTGTTATCACGAAGGAGACACAATACAATCCCTCGTAGAACAGGCTATCGAATTTAACGCAGCCTAGAATCATTTTCCAAAGATTTGCTTTCAAATCTGGGGGTTTTTTTTCGTTCATCACATACTACGAACTCGCCTATAGCGCAAGAACATCCAGTCCTAGTTTGTTTTCAACACGTCAAACTCAGCCTTCAACGACACCCCATCTCAATCTCTCCGGATAGTTTCGCAACACAATGTACACATCCATCTTTCTCGCGTCCCTCGTCTCTCTTATATCTCTCATCTCCTCGGTCTCCGCCGCCAAAGCGCTCAACCCAAACCTTAACGCCATGCTCAAGATGGCCGCAACCAACTACGACCGTCACGCGCTCCTCGCCAAAGACAGCGACTGGTACTACGACTATTTCAACCACACAGACTACGACAACCCAACCGGTTCCGTCATCACCGCCGACGCCGCCACATTCCCAGCACTCA
Organism: Ascochyta rabiei; assembly: GCF_004011695.2. Taxonomy (NCBI): domain Eukaryota; kingdom Fungi; phylum Ascomycota; class Dothideomycetes; order Pleosporales; family Didymellaceae; genus Ascochyta; species Ascochyta rabiei. Next base: position 1,228,750 of record NC_082405.1, read on the forward strand.
CAGGCTTCGGCATCAGCTTCGCGCTGCTGAAACTGGGACCCTGCAGTATGCTGCCACCCCACTTCCACCAGCGCGCTCATAACCTCGTGATGGGAATCACTGGAAACACGACGAGCTGGATGATCAACGAGAACGGAGTACGCACTGTGAGGATTGATATCGTACCTTTCCGGGTGACGATATTCCCGCAAGGAAGTCTGCACGTTATGCAGAACAACGGTGAGTTCACCCATGTTGGTATTTGAGAGTGTGCTGATAGAGAGTAGGTTGTGAACCGGCTCTTCTGATCAGTGCTTTAAACAGTGATGACAGTGGTACGCTGAACGCTCTCAATGGGCTTATGACTGTCCCAAGCGATATGGTCCAAGCTAGCTTTGGTGACGAGAACCTTGACACGGCTCAGCTTGGTAAAGGTATTCCTGGTGTTGGCACTGGCGCAGTCAGAGGCAGCCCAGAATGTCTCAAGAGATGTGGGATCGAGCACGGCAAGATCTAAGTCCCGCACACAAGGGCGGGTGGTCAGACTTTCGGAATCGTTTTAGCGTTGTTGGTGGGAGTTGCATTGGCGGGTTTGAGTCTTGATAGACATTCTTTCATACAACGACGATGCACAAGTATATCAATAAACACTAGTATGACATGTCGTCGTTACGGTCTAAAATGGGGTATTTTCGCGAAGTGATCTGCTGTCCGTGACTGCCAGACGTTGGTATATGCACAAGTAAAATCCCTCGTCAAAGACATCAAGATGAGTTCTTCGTCGTAGAAGGCACTAGACAATACTGAAGAAACCTTGAAGTCCCATGGCTTTTGTGGCGCACTGCGTCCAGAGTAGAAGATGCCGCCTTTTCACCCGTTTCCAACTAAGAAAATCGTCAACACCCAGCCAGGGCAAGAGTTGTCGTGAGAACTTAGCTACCGCGCTTGGTTCTAGGAACTCACATTCGAAAATATTGTTTCTGGATCGTCGCCGGTCAGTCTTCCGCTCATCATCCTGATGACGTCGTCGGTCCACCGAAAAGTATCGATGTGTTGATAGTCTAAAAGCGAGTTCAGGCCCCTTAGGATCCATTCCTGGATATTGGGGGCGACGTATTCATAAGCCATGACGAAACTGAATGCTGTGTGTAGTGCGCCGATGGGTTTGGTTGACCAGGCTTCTTCCCAGGTTTTACAGATCTCGAGCGCCAGAAACTGGCTTTCCGACTCCAGACTGCCAATGATGGGGTCAGACGGTGGGAGAAGCTTGGTCAAATACTCATTCAGCATGATACACAGAGCCCAGAAGCTGTTGTATCCAACATTATCGCGCCAGCTGCTGAAGTGGTAGGCAGTTGCAATCGGACTGCCCTCCTCAACGCTAGGTAGCTCCACAGCTGTTGTACCGTCGTTAAACTTGGCAACCATATGGACGCCCAGTGCGCAGAAGGAGGCTCTGAGATTCTGGATCTTACAAAGAACATCCTCCCGGGCGGATATATAGGCCAAGGATGCCCCACAATCTGGTGTACCTTCCCAGTGTACTTCTGGGGTGAACTCGGCGTTGTCGAAACTATCCACTGAGAAGTCGAGTGAAGGGCAGGTTTCTGGTGGACTATGGTCGAAATCGGGGTTGAGCGCGAGACTGGGATCGATGCAGGAGTCGTTGCGCGTGCCACGGACTGTGTCCGAGAATGGTGTACGGAGTTGATACAAGTCTTTCAAATCTTTCAGGATATCTGGTAGCTGAGCGAAAGCACGTAGGAGGTCCGTATGGAGTTGCTCGTCAAAACCGAGTCCACTGTCGTCGAAAGCCACGTCTCGCCACTCCGGTGCAGCAAGAAAGCATGGTTTTCGCTCGTAGCAAGCAGCTACGATCTGTAGCTTATCAGTAACAAGTACTGTGGCAGCCTGCCACGTGCCGCACTTTGAGAAATGGGTTGGCTTACAATTCCGCCCCTGTTGAATCGCAGGATGTCTTTCGCGAAAGGATCGAGAAACCGCCTAGCTCCTTGGAGCTCCATGAGCCGACCAGCTCCGCCCACGTGGGCTAGATAACGATTGCCTTTCCTCGGGCCCGCCAGTGCCTATGCACTATGATCAGCATAAAAGAGGTTGGAAGCGTGTTACCTCGCTTACCTCTACGAGTCCAAGAAGAACAGATGCGCAAAGCGTGTTCGTGGACATTCCCTCTCGAGGGTCCTCGAGACAACCCTGCAGGGTCTTGATCGCTCGTAGATACAAGTTGATGCTGACAACGTCGTTGGACGTTTTTTTGTACATCAGAGAAGTATGCGCATTGATGAGCACGGCCACTGCCGCGTCAAGTGCTGCATTGTGGCCTAATCTGGCGGGTACGTCTTGGATAAAGGGGCCGAAAATTGACATTCGAAGACCTATACTGCCCGCGTTGATTGTGGCGACGAATGCACGGGAGAGCTCATGGTGTTGAGATGGTGATGGCTGTCGGAGAAAAGGCACACGGAACGGGTTCGAGCTTGCTGTACTTGTTGAAGCAGATTGTAGAGTAGGTCCTTTCTGGTTCGATGTACCTTTAGGTGATATCTTGAATTTGTGATACACCGATTTATTCGACGTGAAGTTCTCGTGCACTTGAGTGAGATATCTCTGGTTCGGATCTGTGTCGGTATCAGTAAGCGTATATATGCTAGATCTCACCAAGTGAGCCTACCTGGTATGGATAGAATGCTTTTCGTTGCTTTCACAGGCTTCGTGTTCGTGACCAGACTAGGCCCGAGGTCTTTGAATGTATGTCGCGCTGGAGGACCTGGACAGCTTTTGTTGTTCTTCTGACAGTTGAGGCATGTCGGCCAAGTCTCATCTTGTGAAACGTTAGAATTGGGCGATACTTCGACATATGTCTGCTGTGGCACGTACCGCACTCTGTTCTTTGTTAGACGCGATATGCGCAATGCGATGCATCTAACACTTACTGATTTTTCTTTTTCTACAGATCAAACATCCTGTACTCTTAGGTACGCCTACCATTGCAGACGTATGGAAGACACAGCAACTGTACGGACGAAAGTGCGATATATGGCCTCAGCGTACCGAGACACTCGTGGATCCAGACACGACTCCCAAGCCCTTTGCGGCTTGCGGGCAGGATCCGGGCAGCGGCAAGCAAGGCTTACCGGTAGCCTGAGATTCAGATCGAAAAGGGTTGGCTTCCTGAGCATCGTTGCCGGAGTTTGAAGTGCACAGATTCCAGGACCGTTCATAATCACGTGCTCGCAGCATGACTCCTAAACAGGAATAGTGTCAAGCTGTTGAGACTTACCTGAGATTGGACAGCACTCACATTGTAAGAGAACCTAGATGTTGCATCATAGGTGGGACACTTGGAGCAGGTATGTTATATCTTGCAAGAGTCTAAAGTACTACAATATTCACCCGTGAAGACTGTGGCAAACCCAGTGCTAAAGACTTCTTAACCATTGTTCTTCTAGTGAATATAGAGAGCTGCTACGTCTGGAACTGATTGATGCCCCAGTTACGGTGCGTTGGCTCTTCTCTAAGTCGCTCGTGGGTACCGTTGTCCCGCTCTACAACATCATTCGTCCAAACACTAGGTCATAAAAACCAAATTGCCGTCCGCATCCCTCATTGGCTGTGTTGCGTCAAATCGACCGGAGACTTGTCCCGTTCTTAAAGCAACGCCGCAACCGAGCGCCCTCGGGACCGCAGAAGCCGTACAAAACAAACATTTACAACGGCTATCGCGGTTCGCTAAATGCTGGGAGACCTCTTCAGTTGAGGAGTCTCCATAGCTGGACGGCGTACGCGGATATTGAACCTAGAGACACTCGGCATACTCCTTTTTGACCTCCTATCGCAGTTCCGGTCGTCAGTCTCAATTGCAAGGACGTTTATGAAGGGGAAGTACCCGGAATTATTAGACTCGATGCAGACATCGATCACGACTGAAAAGGAAGCTGGGTTGCTGTACTCATAGCTGATTCAGGCTTGCTTCTCTGAACTAACGTCGAGCCCACTGCAAATATCCGCCGCCCTGCAAGCCCATAATCCAGTGTTACTCCACAACGGAAAGCTCGCAAATGATTGGTCGTCACAAAATGCCTGAAAGCTGCTCTCACGCGGATGACCACCCACTCTACATGCTATCGATACCAAGGATGTCTCGTCAAGTCATTCCTAGGTCGTCGGCCTTCCAAAAGTCTTATCGAGACTCCTACCGGCTTGCTAGCCTGGAACCAATCCAGCCCCTTGGTCTAAGTATAGTCGCGGGAGTCTGTGCGAACGGCAAGGTGGCCTACGTAGGCAACAGGCTTACGATCAGGAACATATGCAGAACTAGGCTCAGCCCGACCTTACGTGCTCTCATGCGGCCCTGTGCCACACACTTGCTAGTCTGGGCCTTGAGAACACTGTAACATCTTTTCACGTCAGCACACATACACCGCACAAGTCACTCGGGTTTGCTACCATGTTGGCGTTTCTCCGACTGGGACGCACATTATGAATCACTGCCGGTAGCATTCAGTTTGCGCCACAACATCGCACTGTCCAAGTTGACCTCGAGTTGGGCTTCCTTCTGCACCTGCGCATGACAGTTCGTTAAACTGATTGCACACAACCGTAACTATAGCTATAGAGTTCATATCCGGGGGACGTTATGAGTGAACACTTTACTGTAGGGCTATCTACATCCCAGACCACTTTGCTGCGGCGTTGCGTATACCTACAGTACATGCAGACCTACTATGTCTCGACCCCATTACCATTCGGTCGTCTCCTGCTTCCTCTCCTCACCTATGAGTTTCCCGACTTCCTCGACCGCAAAGTTTCAAGACGAGTAGTAACGGACCGTTTACACATGGTTTCTGCAGAAGTCCTATAACTCAAACTCATTCCTGCTATCTGCTAAGCCGTTCAGGCGCTGTGCGTCTGGGTTTATGTATGCCATGCGCCCCATCGCTGTGCGGTCATCCCCGAAGACCTTCACCGGTGCCCCTCCTACGCTGCCCCACAGTGCCATTGGCTGGACGCAGCAGCGGCTCGCGCACAGAAGCTCGGGTGTGACATCCAGCATGCATGCCTGTGGAAAATCGTCGTTGAGAAGCGTATCTATTCACCCATCGACTCGATTAGGACTGCCAGAACGGCGCCGCAGCTCCAGCGATGCATTGGCATGGATGCATATCTGCAAATTGGAGGATATCAACTCATATTCTCCCCTGCCACCGCATGTGCATCTATCTCATGGCGTGGCCATCCCATTGAGCGCTTCATGCATGCACTGACTCATGATTGATGGCTTTGTCTTGCCGAATGACGTCCAAATCATGACTCTATGGCATATCAGCCGTTTATACTCACTTTCTGACTCAACTGACACCGACCCGTTTCTGTTGGATACTCTTGATGCTAGTAGCACAAGCACACACATGGCGGACTACGTACCTTTAATACGCGCGATACCAAGAGGCGTCCCCTCGACATAGGTATTATCAAAGACACCAAGCAGCCTCCTCCCAAAGCCTCTGCTAGCCATTTTGTTGCTAATTCTTCGTTTAAGCTGAACACCAACCTCATATTGACTCTTCTTGACTATCAGCCCTCGGCAAATCCAACCACTGCTTCCGAAAACCCTACAATACCAGCAGGCCTTCTTTCCTGCTCCTCGCATCCTCAGGAATAGCATAAAATCCAGATCCTACAGCATCTGTACAACAAGCAAATCTCACCGTTAGAACATCACAGGCCGCAAATCCCACGTAGATCGTGCCGGCGTACTTTCCAAATTTCGAATACTCGCCACGTTCGACAACGAGGCGGTATGCGCATCTCTTGGTGTTGTTCAAGCCACTCCATTCCAATTACCGTCCTCTCGTCGTACGATAATGCTGCCTACAGTGACGCTTATAGTCATCAAGCGTGGTTGATCCCAACAGCCAGAGCAAGCAAGCAGCAACCTTCCCAATTTATGGCTTGTGGCGTGGCGAGGCGCGGAGTGGAGCACCGCACTCACTGCAAGTCCCGGAAAATAGGGGTACAAGTTGATTGAGCCAGTACAGCTATGTCTAGGTTGTTGCAGAGCGTAGAGAGAAGGGGAATATCTGCTTTTGTCATTACTGTACTGAGTGTTGCTCAGACGTTGGTAATGAGACATGTGTGTAGCATAGCCGCCTGCTGAATGACGTCCGAGGCTTGTCACGCGTACGGATTTGAGCGCGAATGAGATGAATGGGGTCTCCCGCGGCCACAGTTAATGCATGGGCCGCGAGGGCGCTGGGGTGTAGTGGCTGAGGCCTGGATACTTGGTTTTGGGATGCATTGTAAATTGGTATTGTAGTTGAAGATCGATGTAGTCTTGGGACTTGGTCAGCTCGCTCCACGTATGAATGAATTTTCAAGAAGCCAGTTGACTTGTTGAGAGAGTCTTTCCACTATTCGTCGTCGTCATTATCCTCCTCGCTCTCGACCTTCTTCGCAGCAGCAGCCTTTCTCTTCGGCGCAGCCTTCTTCGGCGCAGCCTTCTTCGGCGCAGATTTTTTTGGCTTTACGTCTTCAGCGTCCTCAACTTCCTCATCTCCCTCGGCCTTCTTCTTCCTCACAGCCTTGGGCTTCGCATCCTTGACCTTCTTCTTCTCAACCTGGTCACCAATCCGCTCCCGCTCCCCGTTGCCCTGCTCATGCAGACTCTTCTCCAGATCTTTGAACTCGTCGGTCTCGACATCCATGCCTACCAACTTCTCCAACATCTTGATCTCACGCGCCCAGATACTCTTATCCTCAAATTTCTTCCCGTTTCCATCGACGCTGTCAACAGGCGTTTCCAGCACCATGGGCAAGCCATGCAGACGTGTATCGTTGACTAGGTTGTGGAAGGCGCGCAGCCCCAGGTAGCCAGTGCCAATGCGTGCGTGGAGGTCGCGGTAGCTGGCAAGTGGGGCTTTGCTGTCGTTGACGTGAAGAGCCATCAGATACTTCAAGCCTATGACTTCGTCGAATTTCTTCATCACTTCGGCGTACGTGTTTGGCGTCCGCAGGTCGTAGCCAGCGGCAAAAACGTGGCAAGTATCTAGACACACGCCTACGCGGTCCTTTTTCTCCACGTGCGAGATGATGGCGGCGATGTCCTCAAAGGTACCGCCGATGGTGTTGCCGAGAGAAGCCATGGTTTCGAGGACTGTGATGACAGAGCCTGTGGCGGGGTCGGTATGGGCACGGTTTAGGTTCTCGGCGATGAGTTTGATGCCTTCCTCGCGCGTTGTGGCGTTGGCATTGCCCGGGTGGAAGTTGTAGAGCTTGATGCCAAGCTTCTCGCAGCGGACGAGGTCGTTTTGGAAGCAATCATAGGCTTGCTTTTTGCGCTCAGGATCGGGGTGAGCGAGATTGACGAGGTAAGAGCCGTGCGGGAGGCAGCAATCTCCCACCTCGATATTGTGGTCCTGGCACCCGTTGATGAAAAGGGCGGCGTGTTCGGGATCCATGTCTGGGTTGTCCCACTTGCGTTGGTTCTTCATGAACATGGCGAACGCGTTCGCACTGGGGATGTTAGCCGTGCTTGAAAGGTTTGATGACGAAAAGGTTTTCGAAGGTCTCAGGATCATGGATGCTGTCTTGAATCAGACAGCGACCAACTATGTGCTGAAGATCTCTAGACTCTGAGGTCAAGATTGGATCGACAATTTCTGCAATATGAAAATCAGATATAGGTGGTACATACCCAATATGCAAGAGATTCGGTATGGCATTATGCACACCTAATTTACGATCGGCCGGGCCGCGTTAGTCTGTGGTCTTTGTCTCGCATTTTAGGCAGTTGAATTTGGGCATGACTAACCTCCAGCGACACTGACGTGAGCGCCGATACGCAGTTTGGAATCCATAGTGCGCTCTTCGAGTGGCAGGACAGGCTCCTTGCTCTTCTTTGCGCGGGTGACTTTCTTCTTGGCTGGTGTTTCAACTGCCTCTTCTTTGATTTCATCTGCTGGGGCCCTCTTGCTGCGCTTCGTGTTATTGGTGGTCTTGACGGTAGTCTCTGCCTTTCTCTTCTTGCCGTTAGTCGCAGCCTTGACTGTGGCTTTAGTCTCAAGTTGGGCTGAGATATCCTCAGGCGCGGGTGACAGGGACGAGTCCGAAGCTTCTGCGGCTTTCCTTGCCATTGTGCTTGCGCGTGGTGGAGACGCTTGGGCGGGAGATGTGGTGGAGATGTGTAGCGATGCAGTCGCGGTGTTCGGTCGAAGACGGGCGCAGTGGTTTATATAGAGGCGTGGCACTTGAGAGCAAATCGAGGCGACGGAAGAGTGAAGGTGAGAGTGTCGCCGTGACGAGGTGAGAGCCAAACTCGAGTTGAGCGGGAGCTGCAATTGGAGCAATCGAGCTGAACAATAAGCTACTGTAGGAGTGCCGATTGGATTTTGCGCTTTAGCTAAGACTTTACGAGAACTTTGGTAGTAGTTGCGATGAGCAAGTGAACGTAGCTCAGCGCGTACTCGATACGACAAATCCAATTCAGGAGCGTGGAGGTGCGTAGAAGCAAGTAAGGAGCGGTATAGGAAAGACTTCAACAACACATGATCACGAGACGAAACAAGCTTCATACAGATGAAAGATTTTAAATTTCCCTGCAAATCGATGTAGTTCATTCGCGATTCGGCCAAACGTCACGCGTCAAGCATCCGCGAAAGCACGTGCACCTCTTCGCGCGAACCCTTGAACAATCTCTTATCGATAACAAAATTATCTCCATCCCACCAACACAACACCACGCCCAACGCTCGACTTCTTTTCGCCGCTCACACGCACCAGACTCTCCACGATGCCAAAAGACAAGCGAAAGCGCGCCTCAGGCGCTGGCGATAGCACGCCCTACTCGAAGCCGTCGGCGAAGCAAGCAGCCGCACACTCGATCTTCAAGATGGACAAGGACCTCGGACAGCATATCCTCAAGAACCCAGGTGTCGCGAGCGCAATCGTGCAAAAAGCGCACCTGAAGCAATCAGACCACGTGCTGGAAGTTGGACCGGGAACAGGAAACTTGACGGTGCTGATCCTGAAGGCAGCGAAAGCCGTGACGGCTGTGGAAATGGATCCTCGAATGGCTGCCGAACTGACGAAGCGTGTTCAAGGCACCGCCGAGGGGAAGCGCCTCAAGGTCATGCTGGGCGATGTCATCAAAACCGAACTCCCCCGCTTCGACGTGTGCATATCCAACACGCCTTACCAGATCTCGTCGCCGCTCGTCTTCAAGCTGCTAAGCCTGCCACACCCACCGCGCAGCTGCATCCTCATGTTTCAGCGCGAGTTCGCCATGCGACTATTCGCCAAGCCCGGGGAGAAGCTGTACTCGCGACTTTCGGTAAACGTACAGATGTGGTCGAAAGTATCGCACATAATGAAAGTCGGACGCAACAACTTCAACCCGCCGCCACTGGTCGAGTCCAACGTGGTGCGCATCGAGCCCAAGAACCCACGCCCGCAGATTGCCTACGACGAGTGGGACGGCCTGCTGCGCATCGCCTTCGTGCGCAAGAACCGCACTCTGCGCGCCGCATTCCTCGGCACGACAGCCGTCCTCGAGCTGCTCACGCAAAACTACCGCCTCTTCTGCGCACAAAACGACATTCCCCTCGATGACACACCGCTAGCCGCCGACGAGGAGCTCTCCACCACCGAGCCCGCCGAAACAATGGACGTGGACACCAACGACGACTTCAAAGGCTTCTCCGACCCGGACGACCCGGACGACGAGCTGCCCGATTTCTTCAAGCAGCTGGCAGCCGAGTCGCGCGCGCAGCACGAAAAGGGCATGCACCGCAAGAAAAAGGGACGTGTGAGCGAGCTGGTGCGTGAGAAGGTGCGCAAGGTGCTCGAGGAGGAGACGCAGCTGGCGGATAAGCGGCCGCGGTTGTGCGAGGAGGGGGATTTCCTGCGCTTGCTGTATGCCTTTAATCAGGAGGGGATTCATTTCAGCTAGGCTGGGGTTTGGCATGGTTGTGGAGAGAAGAAGCGGGAGAGCATTTGCAGGGCGTTTTCTGTTGATTTTGTGTCTTTTGTAATGACAGAACGTGGGCTCTTCATCAAGCACGGGCATGTTGGTTGGCGTTGGGGTATACCAAAAAGCATGGCGTTGCTTGGGACGTCGCATCTATTATACGGCCTTTCTAAATCTACAAGTTCGACTGTCTTTTCTTCTACAGGTTCAAACACCCCTCTATATCTCTGCCTCAAAGGGCCGCACCACCTGCCCTTTCTCTCGTAGATGGTCCTTGACGTCCTTGACTGTGTACTCGCCACGGTGGAACTATTCTTGTTAGCCATGTTTACTTGATTGCACGAATGTTCACTCACCATGCCGGCGCCTAGGGCAGCATCGGTCTTGGTCTTGGCAAACACGTCGTCGAAGTGGCCTGGATTCCCGGCACCGCTGCTCGCAATGACTGGGATTTTGATGGCATTCTTGACGTCGTTGATCAGCTCGAGGTCGAAGCCGCTGTTGCTCCCGTCCTTGTCGATGCAGTTGAGTAGGATCTCGCCGGCGCCCATGGCCTCGACCGCCTGGACGAGCTGCCGGACATCCACGTCGCGGCCCTCTCGTCCACCCTTGATGGTGCATTGGTACCAGCAGTACGCCTCGCCGTTGGGCCCTGGTGTGGCTGTCTTGACGGTGTGGTGCTGTGTTGCGTCGGGCGAGGAGACGTAGACGCGCTTGGGGTCGACGCTGATGACAACGGCCTGGTTGCCGTAGGCGGAGGAGATGGACTCAATGGCCGTGTTGCCCGCGAGCTTCTTGCCGCGGGCGTAGTACTCTTCTGCGGCGGTGACGGCGTCGGAGCCGATGCTGACCTTGTCGGCGCCCGACTTGAAGTACATGGTTGCGATGTCGAGGGCCGAGATCTTGGACCCGTCTGTGTCGACGGTGTCACGAATACCGCCGCCTATTGTCAGGGGCACGAAAACGGTCTCGCTCGTGCGGCGCAGGATCTCGAGCATGGGGGTGTCGGCGACGGGGCAGTTGCGGAAGGAGGTGATGTTGAGGAAGGTGACCTCGTCGGCGCCCTGCTCGTAGTACTTCTTGGCCATATCGACTGGCTTGCCCAGGTTGCGCACGCCGGCGTTGCCGTCCTTTTCCCGCACGTCGTACTGATCGCCCTTTGTGACGACTAGGTCGCCCTGGTCGTTTGTGCGAACATCGAGACAGGCGATGACGCGCCGTGTCAGGCCTTCCTTGGTCTCGGCTGCGGAGGGCGTCTCTGGCAGCTTCTGCGACCGCTTGCCCTCCAGGAAGGCCTTGAGGACGCGCAGGCCGGCGGCGCCGCTCTTCTCCGGGTGGAACTGCGTCGCCATGATGTTGTCCTTGGCTACTGCGCCGATGAACTCCTCGTCGCCGTAGCGGGCGGTCGCAACCTGCCAGCCGTCCTTCTCCAGCTTGCCTTCTTCGTAGGGCGCGGCGTACGAGTGGACGTAGTAGTACTTGGACGTCGGCCGCAGTCCAAACAGTGACTCGTCGGTGGCCTCGCCGGAGCGCGACGTGTTGGCGCTGTTCCAGCCAATGTGCGGCACGCTCTTGTCGGCGTCGTTGAACTTGCGCAGCTTCGAGGGGATGACGCCAAGGCCCTGGACGTTGGGATCCTCTTCGGAGCCCTCGAACAGCGCCTGCAGGCCCACGCAGATGCCCATGAACGGCTTGCCAGAGCGGATGTGGGTGCGGATGGGCTCGACGTAGCCGGCCTGCTCGAGCTGGCTCAGGCAGTGGCCGAAGTGGCCGACGCCGGGGATGATGAGTTTCTAGGGCGGCATCTGCATCAGCACAGGTCAATTGGCGTGTTGCGCAGCTGGGAGGGGCGTCGTACATGGGCGGCGGGCACGTCGGCGGGCGACTTGACCCACTCGACCGTGTAGCCAACCTTCTCAATGGCATTGACGAGCGAGCGGACGTTGCCCGCGACGTAGTCGAGGAGGTGGACGGTCGGCATTGTGTGGGCGGCGGGGGGTTGGTGGTTGCAGAGGACGGGGAGAGGCCGTCAAGCAGTCGTGGCGGCTCTTGACTCTTGATCTTTTTCGACCCGTACACTCAGGCCCCGCCGCCGTCGGGAGGGGCACGCTGATGACGGACGGCTGCGCTAGCGCTAGCGCGCATCCCGGCTCGAACTTTTTGATGTCCGCGGCAACAGCCTCGAGCCTCGAGCCTCGAAATCTGAACATCGCAGCAGCAGCAGCACCACCACCACCACCACCACCGCTCCCAAGATGACACGCAAACTCAAGCACCACGAGCAGAAGCTCCTGCGCAAGGTCGACTTCAACACGTACAAGTCGGACAACGACCACCGCGAGACGCTCGTCATGCGCCGCTACGCCATCCAGGGCCGCGACGATTACCGCAAATACAACCAGCTATGCGGCTCGCTACGCCAGCTCGCCCACCGCATCGCAAACCTCGACCCAGCCGACCCCTTCCGCCGCAAGCAGGAGAACCTGCTGCTCGAGAAGCTGTTCGACATGGGCATCCTGGGCACCGGTGGCGGCGGCCGCGGCAAGCTGAGCGACATCGAGCACAAGGTCACCGTCAGCGCCTTTGCACGGCGCCGCCTGCCCGTCGTCATGGCCCGTCTGCGCATGAGCGAGCACCTCACCAGCGCCATCAAGATGATCGAGCAGGGCCACGTCAGGGTCGGGACCACCGTCATCACAGACCCGGCCTATCTCGTCACGAGGTAAGACGCTCCAGAGAGGATGCGCTTAAGAACCATCACTAACGATCGCAGGAACATGGAGGACTTTGTCACCTGGGTCGACTCGTCCAAGATCAAGCGCAACATCATGAAGTACCGCGACAAGCTCGACGACTTCGAGCTCGAGGCCTTGTAAAGAATCTCGATTCAAAACAGTGCGGCGCATGGCTTGTAGAACACGGCGTTGGACGGCTCCATGGCATTTACGGCGTTTTGGTTGGACGGAATTTACGATATCCAATTCCCATCTTCTCTTCACAATGTTCAGAAAAAAGAAAAGAGAAAAGAGAAAAAGAAAAGAAAAAGAAGAGTGTTTAACATCACGCCCAAGCCAACAGAATCGTCAACCCCTGAATGATAATTGTTTCGTTGCTTTGCCTTGTCCTCAAGCATGCATGTTCGCTAATGGTTGACGCCAGTTACAACGCCAGGCAGTGCCACTATGCCTTCCCAATACTCCCTACCTAAAAAATGCAATGGATATGCCCTCCAACTCATCGCGCCACTGTCCAAGGTGGTTTCAAGTCCTCCGAGTGCGGACACAGCACCGACATGTTCATGACTGTTATCGAGCCGGCATGCAGCTTCCGTCATGCACAAGTGCCGAGGACATCGCTCATGTGAGGGATACAATAAATTCCCAATTGCCTAGCCGTTGTCAGTAGAGTACTGAATGTCTCTCGTAGTATTGTACATGCCTTGCTTGAGGTTCTCAGCTGTGTCGTTGAGCAGGATGATGCGTCGCTTGGTGCAATAGGATGTCTTGTCCATCATCTCAACTTTCAGTCCCTGCAATTGATCGATCGGTTTCTCAAACATCTCACTGAGGTTCTCGACAGCCATTTCAAGATCCTTCTGGTTGTCCTCAAAGATCTCGGTAAGATTGTTTCGCGCCAGGTAGTACGCGAAAGCGTACGTCCACTTGAGGACCTGGCGGCACTGCTGAAGCGCCTGCGACGCTTGGTCAAGGAATTGGACTTCAATCCACGACATGCCCGTCGAGTTTTGCAATTGCTGCATCTTCTTCTCCGTCTTGAGGTAGATGTCCTTGTCAAGTTTCGCGGACTGTTCATGGTTGGCGTATCGGTTGTAGTAGTGGAGGTATCGCTCGAGCGATTGTCTGCTCTTAGCTTGCGCGTCCCTGGCATCGGAGCCGCTCTTCTCCTCAAAGCGATTGCAGTTGTACCAGCTGGTGCCGTGCTCTGACCACACACCCATACACATCCAGCAGAATTCGTGTCGACACTTTCTGCATGTCATGTGGTTACAGCCTCCGTTCTTTTCTATAGTCGAGACGCATCTTGGGCATTCTTTTGTGTTGGCTGATATCCAGTTTGCGGTTTCGCTGTCGTCCTCGCATTTCTTCAACCACTTCTTCACTAACGAGCATGGCGCGGGCTGGTGGTCGGCTAATGTGCATCCGAAGCAGAACAGGTGCCCGCAGTCGCAGTGAACAGTTGGCACCACCTTATTGAGTTCCTTGCTCTTCACACCGCACTGCACAGCGTATTTGCAATCGGGCGCCGGGCACCACTTGAGGTTCTCTTTGTCGTCGACGTACGTTCGAGTGATGAGTACGTGGTATCTGGAAACATCAGTATTTGGTGTAAGCTCTCGGGAGACCTTTTTGTTTACCTGCCACGAAGGTCTGCTGCAACAAGAAGATCCAGCGACTTGGAATCAACAATCCGGGTACAGCCCTCACCCGGGCATCGTATCCTGGCAGCCTCGCCCTCGTCCTGGATCTTGGTCGCAAGATACTGCCTGTAGCAGTCTGCGCAAAATCGGTGCCCGCACTTCATTGCGAATGTATCCATGTCGGGGCTGTCGTCACAGCAGATGTCACAGCAAAAGCCCTGGATCCTTTGTAGCTTGGGCGGGTTACTCTCAGCGTCCTGCCCTAGCCCTGCGCTCTCGAGTACCTCCTCTGTCTTCTCCATGTATTGTTCGATCAGACGTTCCTTGTTCCACCGCATATATCGTAGAAGAATTGCGGAAGCCTCCGGTGGCTGCATAAGTATGCTCGAGAGCTCATCGATCTGCTTGTCTTGCTGCGCCTGAATTTGTGCGGGGTCAAAGACCTTGAAGTCGACCTCGTGAGCCTGTTTCGTAGGCTTGATGTCCTTGTCCTGCGTTTCAAACCCCACATCGTCCTGGTCCATGTCAAAGTCGGAGTCTACGACCGTTGGTCAGTACATCGTTCGAACGCTTGCTCGGGTAAGGCAAAGCGAGGTCATACCGTCTTCGATATCCATATCGCTGTCCTGGTCCTCGAAATCCTCCCCGCTCATGGAGCTGTTGAAGTCATCGTCGGAATCCATGTTGCCGGAGGCGTTTGTGTCAGGTGTCGCTGGCAGATCGATGGTAGGTGGTTCTGGAGACTTAAAAGTCCTTTTGCGAGGCTCTTCGGAAGGGCTAAGCTGGATGTCTGCCCCAGAAGCCTTCCGCTTGTGGGTGGTGGGCGGCGTCGTGGTGTAGTAGGAGCCCGTTCCGCCTGATGACGGAACCAGGCTGCCGGACTATGAGCTGGCGACGATAAGCGCTTGAGTATGGACACGAGGTGGCGCCGTGGAGGTAGCCGAACTACTGAAAACGAAGGACAGTCCTCAGAATATTGGTCAGCGGTTTGCACAGTCACAAGACTCAGTGGATGGTTCGAGAGGCGTAGTTGGGGGGATGGAAGCGGGCACCCTGGGCGCGATTGGGCACAGACCACTGGATTCGGAAGCGGCGAAGGCGGCGGTGAAATTAGTTCGCCGCAGTTGCCTTTGCACAGTCACGGTGGCGGCCTTGATTGCAAGCTTTGTTCAAATGCAGAGACGGAAATGTCTGTGAGGGAACGGCTGCCTTCGGAAGTGTCCCAGAAAATGCAGGCTCTCGATGGCGCATCGTGAGTAGCTGCAGGGGCAGGTTTTCACGGTCACAAGTTGCTGTCGCATGCCTCAAATTCACTTGCACATGCCGGTTTGAATCGGTTTCAGAGTTAGAACGCCTTGAAGCTACCTTACGCGAGACGGCATCAGTGGTGTTCTGTTGTGAGAAGCGCAAAGACAAGTATGATGACAGAGTTTTGAGTGTTTACGGTATGTTCAGAATTGTGCAGTATAGAGCTTGTATAGAGCTTGTAGGCAGCCTATCACTTTACTCTGAATCCTCATCTTCCTCGCTGTCATCTTCGCTTTCGCTCTCGCTCTCCTGCTGCAAGAAGTCGATCAAAGACTTGGTCTTCTCTCTGACCTTCTTCATCTCGTCGTTCTCGGTGCTCTTCTCGTCCTCCCACCATTGTATCATGCCCTCTTCCTCAACCGAGTCCAGTTCAACCAACTTTGTTGCCACACTTAGGAGGATAGCATCGCCGCCCTCCTTGTGGCTCAGATCTGCCTGGAGCAACAGCATGAGGTCGACTTGATCTGCCTTGTCTGTTTGGTTCTTGTCGAAGATAGCGCGGTTGATGAGCTCCTCGTGCTGCCCAAAGACCTGGGCGACAGCGTTTTTGATAGTCTCGCCGGACTTGGTGAGCTGGTGGATGCGCTTCACGAACGAGGTTGCAACGGCGCGTCGAACTTGGTGGTCTGAGGCGTTTGTGCTCATACGGAGAGCTGTGAGCTCGAGCTGAATGTTGGCAGACTCGTGGCCCTCAACCAACGAGTCGTATATACTAGCAGAAGCGTCGTGGTCGAAGTTCGCGGCATGCTGGCTGTCCTGAGAATTGATGGAAAGGAAGCTGCTTGTTGCCGATCGATCATGCCTTATCTCGTAGTCGTCTGCTTCCGAGTCCGAGTTGAGTGTCGATATGGATTCTTGAGATAGGTTCGCAAGATTGTACACTGTGCTTATTAGCTGGCGAACTGAATCTTTGCTGTCACAGGCAGGACTTACTTGAGCCCGAGGGGATGAGACTGTCGACGACCTCATCCTCATCCTCCTCGTCTGAATCGTGGAATTCAAAGCCATCTCCGCCTTTGCCGACCACCCCGAGGTCTGGACTGCCCCTGACAAGTTCTTCATCACTTTCTCTTCTTCGCTTCGCGCGTGTGATCCTGTGCTCCCCACGGATAGTCATGCCTTCGCCAATAGCCACACCGTACGAAATGAGCGCGCCCTCCTCAATTGTGCACTTTCGCCCAATGGAAGCCTCGTTCGCAATGACCGATTTGTGCACGACGCTTCCATCGCCAACACTCGCATGATCCCACAGGTATGCACCATCAATCTTTACGTTCCGGCCAATCTGGCAATGTCGTCCTATTATGCTGTTGGTGATAACGCTGCCGTCTCCGATACTGGTCCCTCGTCCTATAACTGTCTTTGAGTTGATAACGCAGTCCCGCGCTAGGATTACACCCTCTTCTTTGTAGATTTTGCCCTTTCCTAGCCTATATGACTGTCCCTGTACAAGGTTGCTATCGGGGCAAAGTGGGTACGCCCAGCGCGACACAATGTCTTTGCTGACCGAATCGTATGCGTGAAGATTTCGAACTCGTGCCGCATAATGATCAGAGGTGATGTGTGTGTGGAAGGTCTTGCCGTTAAGCTCGTAGTCTTTGAGAACGCTGTGTAGGAAGCCTTTCCTTGGGGCCTGGAAATCAAAGTTGTCACTCCATAACGCAAGTACGTCCGGAGTGCAGATGTCGATTCCGCAGTCGATGAGATCTTGTCGTATCTCGATTTCTTGGTGGTCGGACAATAGTTCAGGATCGATCGAGAGGAAATGCGACTGGTCCCGGTTGGGCATCTGCTCGAAATGGAGGCACCTATCCTTCTCAGGGTCGATCACGAAGACCGGGCTTGTCCCTCGAGCTTTCGTTCTGTGCGTTGTCCCTGCCTCGCGCAGTACCATGGTCATGATGGCGTTCTTGTCCTTGACCCTCCTCGCCCTGTGCGCAGCCAAAGCACCCTCCAGCGGAAGGTTACTGACAACATCTCCGTAAACCAAGAGGAAGTCGCCAACTAACAAATTCCTGCTGTCGAGATCTCGCATCGCGTCACCTATCGAGTGTGATGTTGATTGGATAAGTTCCAGCCTAGAGAAAGGGGAGGATGGCGCAGACCATTTCGATCGATTGATATACTCCTCGACTTGTCGCCTGTGAGCACCGCAATACACAAAGATCTCCTCAACGCCGGCATTGGCGAGGAACTCGAAGGTGTATTCGATGAGTGGGGTGTTCGCGAGCGGTAACAGACACTATGTGCTTGTCAGTACGGCACTCGGTACGGGAAGTGGGTGCCCTGACTCTTGGGCGTTCCAGTGTGAAAGGACTGAAACGTGTTTCGAAGGGATCAGCGAGAATCTACGTGGTTAGTGTTGTAAACACTCGTGTGCACCTTGGGACATACCACAGCCTGGAGAGGGTCCTCGCGCTCCTCTTCGCCCGCCTTGCCCTTGTCCTGACCTTTTTTTGCTTTCGGCGGCATTCCCAGTTGTGCAGGTTATATTGCGCAGGTTTGTCTAGGGGTGCGTCGTCGTGATGTGGGCAAAAAGCTAGTAGAGTCACGCCCCGCAGTTATCGATAACTAAAAAGCTTCACGTCTTGCACGAAAGCGAACCACCAAACCCGCGGAACAGACGCTGACTCATATCGCGCAAGGGTCGCGTAAAACGCCGGGAGCAGGAGCTTGACCGATATGTCTAAGCGTTCTGTGGGGTTCATGTTGCGCCTTCCCGCAGTTCGAGGCGCGTCTGTGCCCATGTTTCCGCGAGGGTGGGCGTGTGAGAGATCTAGAACACTGCCTGCAATGCTTATTGTAACGACAGTTCTCGACGGCGCGCCGCAATCCCTGTCGACTTCGCATTTATGTTTGGCATGCTGTACAGGGTCTGAAGAACACGTATAGATGTGAGGCTTGTTGGCGAATGGTTGCTGGCTCCAACGCTTGTTCGATTAGAGTCGACTCATTCATGAAATTTGGTATTGTGAGATGGGAGTGAGCAGCAAAACCTAGCAGGACGATTCAAGAGCTAATGGTAACTTTCATAGATGCTTGATTGTGGTATGGTGTGAGTTACATCCCCTATCCTAAATCCTCTGCTCCCTACCAAAACACCTATAAATTGCCCTCGGGGTGTTGGTCAGATACGACCCAGGCTATCAACTCCTTTCTACCGGAAATTAAAACCGTCCCGCGAAGATCCTTCCAAACCTCTACGCCGTTGGAACGCGTTCCAACTTTTAGAGCGTTCGGGACCGGATGCATCCTTCTCTACCACCGTCTCTTATGTACATTTCTATGGGACTTGTCCGCTCGCCAGGGAGCACTTCGCGCGAGAGACGGCCACGAACCAGCCACGGGTCCAAAAAAGGGAAGGAAGAAAAGGCGCTTTCAACGAAGTTTATAACTCGCTCTATAGCTCATCGTGGTCTCGGCTGCATTGGATTAATTTGCGGCGGCATCTGTGGTGGGTACATTTGTTGTCGCTTTGCCGGATTGTTCATATCGTCCCCTCCGGATATGTCCGATATCTGTCTTCGATGGCCAGCCGGAGGTAGCTGCTGCTGCTGTTGTCTAGCTTGGAGGGCAATCTGAGGCGATGTATTATAGCCCATGGGTGGTTGCATAGTATTAACACCATAGGCCCCAGGATGATGTGGAGCCTGGACTTGTAAGCCTTGGGCGTACTCATCAGTCATGTTGCTTCCAACAGGAGAAACTCCAGGTAGCTGGCTCGGTGAGTTCCAGTTGCTAACAGTCGCCGGCGACTTTGCGGGTGAGTCTTCTTCCTTCAAAATGAGCTGCCGAGCCACCTGTACTGGTTGTGGTGCCGGCATTGCGTCGCCGTGCGGCGATGGCTTCTTTAGGTGCACAAGATGCTTCTCAAGCATGTGAAGCAAACCCTCTTTCGTGAACGGCTTCGGTAACACATCATTCATACCATGCTGGAAGTACATGGAGATGTCATCGCTTCTGATGTTCGATGTCATGGCAATTATGGGCGTAGTATCGAATTGTCGTATCAGATGGCAGGCAGAAACACCGTCGAGGTTTGGCATAATGATATCCATAAGCACTAGGTCGTATTTGGATCCAGCGTTCATCTTGTTGACAGCTTCAAGTCCATCGAGCTAGGTTGCGTTAGCTGGGTGATACGGGTGCAACGTGAAAATAGACGTACGGCACTATCGATGGCACAATGGAAAGCATATAGGAATTTGCTTCCGATACGGCGACAGGTAGGGTCATCCTCGACCAACAGAATCTGCGGCGGGCGGATCCAACCAGGGTCCGCGAATTGACCTTTCTTCCTGACCTCCACAGGCTTGGTCTCTCCAGCTTCTGGCGCTTTAGGTGGCATTGCATATGGGATATTGTTGATGTGCTCACTATACATTGGGTCAATTCCATTGTTCTGGCCGACGGGATAGACAAGGTTGTCGAGGTTTTCGAGGCGCATAGAGCCCGTCGAAGTGGCTGAGGGTGGTCCACGGCTAGTAGGTCTGGTGCCAGCACGCAGCACATCTGGGGGTGGTGTTGTCAACGTGCCGTTCATCCTCATAGTGATCTCGTTCATGTGTTCCAGGTTCCTTGGGTTCAGCATGACATCGGCGTTAGTCTCGCTCAGGAGCTTTGAGGCGTGTTGTAACGGCGATGCTGGGTGGTCATCATCGTTAGCTTGCGTCGGGGGCTCAGCATTGCCGCCTGGTGCTGGCGCGCCGTTCTGTGCGAACAGCAGCTTGCTATTCCTGCGCTGTTGTGAGTCTATACCGTGCAAGAACGTCATCACATTCTGCATGACATGCTCATGATTGACAACGGTCTTCTGCAGGCCGATGACTTCCTGTAGCAGCATCGAGTGGTGGATGCTAAGCTCGTTGTAGCGTTGTTCCAAAGTGTGCAGTTGCGCCTGTGTTGCCATCAACTGTCCGCTGACCATGTCCATTTGCTGCGAAGGCATGCCAATATCGTCAGAGTTCGCCTGGTTGGGCTTGCGTGGAGCTGGTGCCTTCCTCCGAATGTTGTCGAGCGCGTCTTTGTTGTTCATCTTGAAGTCAGGGTGCTTGAACTCCCACGCCTACAGAGGATTAGCCCGAGGTAGCTTTCAGAGCCGGTGGAGGTGGACGTACACCAGGGCCATACTGCGACTGCCCGTTCTCCTCGTTGTTGTGTCGCACTTTGTGGAAATCGTACTTGTTCAACTGACGGACGAAACTGGCGAAGTTGCTGTGCTTGAAGTGTTTTGGAAGAATATGCTTCGTGAATTTCTCGTTCTACGCGGTTGTCAGTCACTCCGCTCGAGTACAGCAAACCGCGACAACGTACTTCCAGCACGACAAAACTATCGCCATCATTTCCCCACCTGACTACGCTTTCATCGCTGGGGTTTTCCAGCATCCTTGCGCGCGGGTTAGTGTCCGTTGTGGGTGCACATTTGATTCAACATACTTGTACAGTTTACGAACCTACGGAATGTATTAGCGTCATGCGCACCCAGGGTCCGCGATTGCAAACGTACAAAGTCACTCGAGTTGCTCGAGCCAGAGCCTCCGGCAGAGTTAGAATCCATGGTGGCTGGTGATGCGCGCGAAAGGTTTCTCTCTGGACACTACAAACGAGGCTATCGATGGCGCAAAGTGTTCGAAAGGACCGCTCCCTCCTCTTGTCGAGCGCGAAGCACCTGCGCGTTGAGGCTTGGGGCAATTACCTCCCCTGTGCCTCTGTATCACGGTGGCTGCAGATGCGCGAGGCGAGCGCGATGATGTGGGCGGCGCGACGCTCACGTTAAGTATAGGAATGTATCGATGGCCGGGGGTGTGAAACGGGCGTGCTGATGTCGTAATGCCGCAGCATGGGCAGCCTGCAGTTAGGCGATGGGGAACAGAAGGTCGATGGGTGATCTGGGCCTTTGAGTGTAAAAGAACTGACGGGCAGCGCTCGTGGCATCTCAGAGCGGGCTCTTTGACACTAGGAAACACTAGCTGTGCTAAACAGGAATGCGCGCCCCCAGTGCCGCTAGCGCGCCGAGAGCAGTATTGACCAGGATGCTTTCGCAGCGTCTAGCACAGCTCACAAGAGACGGGTGGGAAACACGCCATCGCGTGCACCTCTGTCTGCGCAGCGCACTTTACTCCCGTCCCACGCTGCCGGGCGTTGGCCTAAAGGATCGTTGGGCACTCCATCATAGTGGCGGATATGGTGGTTGTTCTTTCGTATCGGCGGCGCGAGCACGGCACGGTACCGTGGGTGAATCCGAGCTTGGCTTGGGCTATGACGATTCAGCGAGCGCCGATCAACATCAAAAAGCAATGCTCGAACATCGCCGCTAGAAGGCAGCCTGCATCAGCTTTGCAGGGTACCCTCTTGAAGCTCGCTTGACCCACTGCGTCGTCGCCGCAACCCAGTCGCACGCGTCCAACTCGCTGTGCAACTGGGCTGGGCAAGGCAAGAGCAGCCGGTACCCTTGCCTAAAGAGCTAAGAGCTTAGAGCTTAGAGCTTTGAGCTTGGACCAATTGTACTAACTGAGAAGATGTGGCCCAGCTCTGAGACGCTTCGGCCAATCCTGCGTGTCCTGTGACAAGCTACCAACTACATCGACACCTCGTACCATACTTCAGTAATCAAGCTACCATCTGAGACATCATGTTCGCCGCTCGTCAATTGCTTCTAGCGCGCCCAGTCGCTGGTCGCCGTCTTTTCCACGCATCGGCGCCCGTCTTGGTCAAAGTCGGTGACAAGCTGCCCAATGTCGAACTCATGGAGAACTCGCCGGGCAACAAGGTCAACATTGCCGACGAGCTGAGGACCGGCAAAGGTCTCATCATTGGTAATCTATGAGCAGCAATTACACAATGGCTTCCACTGACCATGCCTTGTCTACAGGAGTCCCAGCGGCATACTCACCAGCTTGTTCTGAAAACCACATCCCTGGATACATCAACTCAGCCAAACTCAAAGACGCTGGAAAGGTTTTCGTGGTTTCTGTCAACGACAGCTTCGTGTGAGTGCGCTCGAGCAATTGCTCCTTTTGTGCAGTTCGACTCACCGCTCCCTCGACTGCTGAGACTGTCTCGGATCGAAGTGCCGCCCGTTGTCCTCAGTTCGATGCAAACGTGACCAGCACATGTAGCATGAGACCTTACCATGGCCCTTGTCGTGCAACCTCACTGGCACATGTCCCGTCGTTCGTGTTACTGTCGCTTCGCAAACTAGAAGATAAGGCTTGTTACTGACTTCACATAGAATGAAGGCGTGGGGCAAAACATTGGATCCTTCAGGCTCAAGCGGCGTAAGATAACCCGGTGATCCTGTAGTCTGTTTCTTGGCTGTACTTACGTCTTCAGATTCGTTTCCTTGCAGACCCCAGTTTGGCTTTCACCAAGGGTCTTGATCTTTCCTTCGATGCCGCCTCCATCTTTGGTGGCGACCGCTCCAAGCGTTACGCCCTCGTCATTGAAGATGGCGCTGTGAAGGAGGCGCACGTCGAGTCGGACAACACCGGACTGAATGGTACGTGTGCTGCCCTTTTCTCTCCTGAAGCTCTTACTGACCAGGAAACAGTTTCCGCAGCAGACAAGGTCTTGTGATCAAGAATACGAAACTACCCTGGCTCAAATCGATTCTTCTCAGGTTCATGAGTATGGAGAGTACGATCGTCCGTAGATCCTGACAACGTAGCACCGAGATTAGACAGATGTTGAGCCTTTGTCAAAGACGAGTCAAAGAGACAGCTAAGACGAGACGAAGTACCTTTAAACTCAAGAGTTTGCTTTGAGCAACTGCATCCACAACGATTTTAAGTCTCGGTGATCATCCTCTTACTCTACTGCTGTACACCGTCACCGCGCAAACTAATCGTCAAATTGAGATGCCACGACGAGACCTCGTATCTTGCAAGGAAAACGGACTACAGACAGTCGAACTCTTTGATTCAAACAACCAGTCAAGTTAGGCCTGTTAAACTGTTTGCTTGGTAAAATTACTGCCCTCTTCGCACACTATTAATAATTTTTTAGAACTAGTCAAAGACCTCCATGCTTTGCTTCAGAAGCCGGGGGCTGCTAGCTGCTACACCCCTTCTTTCTGCGACATGAGAACTACGATGAACGGAAATGTTTAACCATAATTGCGCCGATGATACACAATTCTACGCACTCTGCACTAGAGTTCCGCTCTTCACAGTCGGAAACGCACAGTATTATTGCTAGACTAAATCTATGTAAGGGTACTTGGGATCTTTCTTTCTCTCGCTCCTCAGTTGTTTTCCTATGGTGACTTACAGATGAAGGATAACCTAGGAAATGCGATGCGAGTCACTAGTACACTACCAAGGCCTGACAGCAGCAATGGGCGACATCAACAGATTTGGCCAATCGTGATGTGCTCTGGTCCTCCCTATAAGAGCAGCATATCATCGACATCCAGTGTCAAAGAACTTGTTCTTCAGCGTAGATTCCAGTCCGATAAGGTCATTAATTTCAATTCGACTATCAGCAACCACAACAGTTTGCCTTTCCTGCGTCCTTGTCCTACTTGCCCGCGAACGCGCAGCTTCCCAGGTCCTTCTTCTCGGCTGGAAGATGCGGCGAGATATCGAAGTCGAATATGTCCACTGGAAGACCAATGGTGGTACATGCGTTAGGAATGTCGACGATACCTGCAATATGACCCTGGACTGGAGCACAAGATAGCAAGAGGTAGATCTGGTAGTCACTGTAGCCTGCGTTGATTGTTAGGCATCAGAACAACGTCGTTGTGAGAGAGAGAGAAGGAGAATATCAAACTTACCAAACCGCCTCAGATACTCAATTACTCGCAAACATGTTTGTCGATACGCAACCGTCGCATCGAGATAATGCTGTTTCCCATGCTCATCGACCGAGAATCCCTCGAAATAGATGTATCTGCCCGGCCCAAATTGCGGCTCCACGGGTCCCGGGATGTAGATGGGGCTCTTCATGTCCAGCTGCTTTACGCCGCCCTTCATGACCGAGAACTTGATCGTGATGACACCCGCCATCTCGATCGCGCCACAGAACGAGATCTCGCTGTTGTTGCCGTCAGCCACTGACCAAGGAGAGCGGTACCTCGGAGCTTATCCACTTGCCCATCGCCCTGCGAGAAATGCAGATCGCCAACACTAAACTTTGCGCCCTTGACGTGTACCGGGAGGAACACCTTGGACCCACGCGACAAGTTCTTGATGTCGCAGTTACCGCCATGTTCAGGACGACCGGGGATCGTACGAGCGCCTTCGCGCCCAACTTTTTCTTTCAGATCTGCATCAGCAGACCCGGCGTGCGCGTTCTTGGGCTGCGGTGGCTGGGCGACAATGCGGTCGTGCGTATGTGCGCAGGCTTCGATCAGCTCGCCTTCGCGCTTGTTCCAGAGGGCGAGGACATCGGCGGAGGGCGCGCAGCCGAGGATGCCGGGGTGCTGGACTCGTGAGCAGGTGTGTTGTTAGATTTGGCTGGGGGAGACGTACGATTAAGCCGGCGAAGCGGACGCCAGGGATATGGCGGGAGGAGCAGAATATGCCTTCGAAGTCCCAGATGGCTTTTGCCCTGAGATTGAGGTTAGTGCGCTGAGAAGATAGTCACGCTGGAGACAGTCTTTGGCGCAGACAAAGCGAAGAGACCCGATGATACCGACACCCAATCTTGCACTCACTCGAAACGCAAAGAAGAAAAGAAGAGAACTTACGGTTCAGGGTAAATCTCATCCAAGAACCCACCCCCATTGTCCTTCGCAAATATCCCTGTAAACCCCCATGGCTGCTCTTCAAGCGGTTGCACATCCTGAATCTCCAGCACCAGAACATCGCCCGGCTCCGCTGTCTCGATATCAAAAGGACCCGTCAGGTAGTGGATCTTGGTCAGATCGACGTCGCGGATATCGTCGGCCGAGTCGTTATTGCCAATCTGCCCGCCCGTCCAGTCTACGCATTCGATCTTGACGACTTCGTTGTTCTTGATGGTGCCGACCGAGGGAACTGGGCTGTGTCAGTGCGAGAATGGGTGATGTGAGGAATGCGAGGATTACTGTCGGGGTGCCAACGGTTCTGGACGAGTGTCAGTATGTCGAATTTAGGAGGATGACACTTGGTATTTCAGGAGCATACATGAAGGACTTTTTGATCGGCTGCTGGTGTGTCGAGGTCGACCTTCGCGGCGTATCTGAGGCCTTCTTTGCCCATTTTTGAGATATGCGAAAGCGCAGGTGAACGTCTATGAGCCCGACAAAAGTTCGATTGGCGTGGGACAGAGAAGGGAAGCCAAGAATGACGTTCACGAGAAGCGAGGGAGCATCACGGTTATAACAGCAGACGCGGGGTACATCAACCCAACCCAAAGAGATCAATTGCTATCTCATCCAGATCTACTGCAGCATCCGTCCGAGGAGACAAGCGCCCGAACCAGAGCCCGGCTCTTAAATGTACAAGGAGCTTGATAAGCTTAGCGATAGCTGATAGGAAGGTGTTTACGTATCTTCGGATACAGCATCTGTACAGAGCTACCGTTTTGGGAGAGGAGCTTGCCCCGCAGTGGGGTCGGCGGGGTCAAGCCACACCGTTCCACCTCGTATGCCATCATCATGCTACGACCCTAACGATTCGATAGCTAGCACACAGTACAGCAGCTGGTCACCTTGCACCTATCATTAGGTACATGTTTTGTCGTCCATCATAGCGCGCTTTCTGCACCCGACAGGTTCCTGTCCAGCTAATGTAGCTTGCCTAGCTGAAAGTCTTCCGGGGGGTTTGTCGAACGTCCGACTTGAAGCCAGGCTTGTGCATGTTGATGTTGTGTGCATCCATGTGCTGCCACGGCAACTCCAGAAATTCGTGCTTGTTCTTCCAGCGAAGCGAGTCTTCCTTGAACTTCTCAGCCTCACTCGGTGGTAGAGGGGGCTCGGTGATCTTGGTGATCAAGTAGGCTGTAGATGCTTCGGCCAGGCCATAAATCAGGACACCAACAAGAGGGATCTTGACGAAGACGTAGAAGCCAAGTCCGAACCCGAAAAGTACGCCTGCCCGGTCCTTGAACCACAGCTGTTTCTGTTCCTTGTTGTAACGGACGCGTGCGAAGTATGGCTCAAGCTATAATAGATTGTTAGAGCCGCTAAGGTGTGCATAGGGCGTGAACGTACCAATTCACGCATGAGCGTACGAGAAGAGAAATATGCCTGTAGAAACGTGACCAGATACCTGCGCGGCAACAACAGAGAACCGGCAAAGATGGCAACTGCAGGCTGAGGTCCTACAGCCTTGTTGAAGGTGTAGAAACTGGCAGCAGGCAGCACGAACTTTCCCACATAAGGAACGTATGATAGTGCCAACACAGCCAGCGATATGCCGGCCTTTCGGCCTTGCTTGACAGCCAGCAGGATGACTGTGTCCTTGATGGACTTCTTCTTCTCGTTCGGATCTCTCGGTGCGTGGGTGGGGTATTGTTCCAGATTCTGGGCATACATGGCGCGAAGGTTGTGCGGGTCTTCGGACTTGTGTTTCTGTACGTAGGTGTGGTCGACCCACTGGAGGGAGTCCATGAACCTGATGCAATGGTCAGTGCCACAAATCATAATGCACACCGGGCCGTTACGTACATTCGATCCAGAGTGGGCGTGACGTAGCGCATCATGGTCATGAGAAAGAAGGGCACTTGGAGAACTGTATGCTCAAGGAAGTGCAGTCCGTCCACGATGCTTTCGTCCCAGGTGACGTGGTTCATGTCGACGAAGAGTGAGATGATCCATAACAGTACTCTGACACCGACGACCTAGCCCTGTCAGTAACTGTTCCTGGGTGAAGGCAGACCGAAGACAGGCTAAACTAAAGTTGCGTTGGGTGTAGTTTCCAGAGCAATGCCTTGTGGAGCTCACATGCCACTTCGTTGGTAAACTCTTGGCGATTGCGGTGTCCATCTAGGTTCTCAAGACGCGGGGCTGAAGAAGAGGAGCAGACATACAGGTACGGACACGAGGATCCTGATGGCGACTCCAGCAGCTACGGCGAGGGCTGCTTGGCGGTAATGGCTTGACGTGAAGAGCCCTGGGTTTTGGAGGGCACGGTTGACTGCAAGCACATGTCAATATTTGCCAGCAAACTACATGCTTGCGAACGGTCGGTACCTCCAACAAGCGTCAACTGGGCGCCACGCAAGATGGCATTAGGGTCGAAGTTGGACATGTTCCCTGAGATGAGATCTCAGCGAGCTGATGTTGCTTGTAAGGCAGCAAACTCGTTGTGCTGTGGTAAGGGCGCACAGCATGCGAAATGGTGGAGAACGACGCAATGACGTACCCGCGCCCTTCCGTGGACGCAGTGCATTTCAGGGTCCGCGCGCATACTAAGCGGACTGGCCTGCATTTCGACTGTTGACGTAGAAACCTCGAGTGCGTTGTTTATTAGCATTTACAGCTACAAAGAGCTAACCCAACGGTGATCGCCCGTGTGGAGCCCGTAATTTCTGACGCTTGTGATTGACATCTGAAGCGCCGTGGATCCCGTGAAACTCGCAACTCGCGCCAAGTGTTCAACGGGCACGCCAGGTCTCAGCCTGCTTACGACTCGACGGCCAACGCAGAAGAACACGACAGTACGACACGTACAACGAACGGCACCGCACTCGCAACTGGCGAGCAACGCGTAGCACGACCCGCCGAAATTCGAAATGCCTGCATGAGCCACTTACCATGTCCTCCCCAGTGGCTCCCTCGAGAACGGCAGAACACGCGCCGCCCCCACTGCACAATGCACGTCGCTCTTTCACAGTCCCTGCTCGGTTGAGGAGTAGCCCAGTACCATCGCCGGCTTCGACAAACAGTGCGGACGGCATAGAGACGCTGGTCGTCTGTCCGCATTCGAGGATCGTCTCCTTCACAGCTGCCGCTGCCGCCGCCCTGGCTGTCAGCGATCAAGTCGGCATTGCATGGAGGACGCCCACTGAGCGCACACTTGCTGTCGGTACGTGGCATCATATCGCCTGAAGTGTCTACTTGATTAACAAATAATCTACAGGAGTTCTGCGCATCTATCGCGTGACAGCATCCAATGTGTCCTTCCTTAATTCCGGCAATCTACTGCACACCATCTTCCCTCGATCGCAATGTTGGTGTGTGGATGGGCAGTCAGTATTCGTACTAAGGATCAGGCAAGACTCCTACTACCGTATGGAACTACCATTCGAGACCGAGGAAGACAAGGAGAAGGTCTCACAGATCAAATCGGTCCTCGGCCAGGTCTTGCAGTATGAAAAAACGCAGTGCCCGTTTGCACGAAACTTCAAGGTCAAGCTGCCCGAACGCCCAAAAACTCCACCACGGGAACGGCCAACGAGGAGACCTACACAAAAGGCAAAGAAGTGGACTTTCGATAAGACATGGATGCCCGAGGACGGGCTACGACCTTCTACACCGGTGCTCGAAGGTTCCGATTCGGCTAATACGTCTTCGTATGAAGAGGACGACCGATCAAGCATCCACACTGATACGAGCGACGTTCCCGTTCCTGAGACCCCTGAAACTGTCTTCGAGAACACGCCGCCACCCAAAGTAGTACGAAGGCTGTCGGTTGCCGAGCGCGCACAACTGTTCCAGAGCCCACGTTCGGTTACTGCACCGATATCTACTATAAGAAACAGATCAGCATCAACAGCTTCGTCGATGGGCTGCATCCCTGAGACAACAAAAGAGGAAACAGAGAACAAGAGCAACGTCAAGCGGGCAGCATTAGAACGTAAGACGTCCACGGATGCTGCTAGCCTTCTATCGAGCGCAGACTCCTTCTACTCCCTGAGCGCGGCTCGGCGCAGTCCCTCACCTCCATTCGTGGACGCTGAAGCTGATATCCTTAACCCATGGGTGGACACTCCACTGAAGCAAGACGATACAAGAGGAAGGGCTAGACACCGTCGTGGTGTCTCGGAGCTTACCGTTCGAGCTACGTCCGCAGACTACGTCGACAAGTCTGTTCCTGTGACACCTGTTGTACCACTTCTACCGATGACAACACCGTCGATCGATGTACGCCCCTCATCTGCACCCCATACCCCTCCGCTTGTGAGCGACTCCGATGAAGATAGTCTTGAGCTTCCATCGCTAGATGTACCTACACCGCCGCATATGATTCGCATGAGGAAGCTCACGGGTGCTTCTCCACGGCGAGCCGTTTCTCCAATGCCACAACCGCAGAACTTGTGTTTCCCCACCAAGCACAAGCCACACCAAAAGTTTACGACCGCTCTAGTCCGCAAGACTTGCGAGATTGTTCTTGGTCCCCCACAACATCTCGTGTCGCTTATGCTGCGCATAGCAGCGAGCATCTCTAATGGCTTCGGCTTTTCTACTTACCGTGTTCGACGTACCAAGAGCATACCTGGCTCATGGGAGTCCAGTGGCGACGAGGACGAATGGGAAGAAGACGACTTCGGAATTCCTCTCAGCAACTTGGGGGAGCCGGTCTCACGCAGGACAGGGTACCCTTGTGAGTTGGACTGACCCTTACACATGACCACTTGCATACCACACGGACAATACCAGGCGTTTTGCAGTTTTTCTGTCAGCATTTACATGGTTGGGCGACATGATCCGGAAAGGCTTGGTCGCATGTGTATGATTTTGACGATTACGGAAAGTTACATGGTTGTAATATATCGATATGCCTGACAGACGGCTGGATTTCTGATTCAATACAAAGTAACATTGTCGCGACCTGCTGCATGTTCTGGTAGATGATTGGAAGATCGTATAGAGGCCAGCCTCATCATCGGTGACTTTAGGCCAGGACGCAAGCAATTTCATAGGTCAAGCTGTTTACTTCAGCGTTTCGGTGGTACGCTTTTCTCTTGCACGCATATGCCCCACTATGGACGCTTGAACAGGACTCGAACGATTATGACGGACCGCAGAGCAAAGCTACATGATCATGACGAGCATCCGAGCGGATCTTCGCCATTTCTCGCGATGTAGCGATGTAGCGATGTAGCGATGTAGCGACTAAGCTACTATGTGACTGTGAGCAATTGTGCGTACGCTTTCGAGAAGGACCCGTCGGCTCCAACCCGGTGGGCGGTCTGCAGCTGAACCACCACAGAGCGCTCGCTCGTCTGCAGCCATAAGCCCCTCACCGCCGAACGGCGACCATACATCGCCGGAATTTATCAGTTCGTCCATGTGGACGGATTTCGTCGATGTTGCTCTCCAACTTGACCCAGACTCTTGATGAGCGGCGCATGACGACGCAGGGCACTAGTCCCAGCCACGCAGACCTTACCTCGCAGCCAGCCTCCCTTCCTGACAACCAGCTTGATCATGGCGCCCAATCAGACCCGCAACTCCACCTGGAACTTCCAGCAGCTGCACGGTGAGCAAAGAGGCCCACTGACATGTTTGCATGTTGGAAGTCGCGTGGCAGGCTACCCGCCTCTTTGTTTAATAGTCCACGATGCACCCATGCGTAGAGGTTTGCCTGAGCTTTCTTTGATATCGTTTTACACGCTACACAATCAACACGAGTATATGATCGACTGCTAGTGCTGCATAGCCGGGTCCAAAAAGAGCATAGGGATTCATGGACATTAGGGATTTGAGCATGGGTATCAGAACTGTATGCCGGGCGCCGACAAATTACTACTACGACAAACCACTTCCGCCGTTACCATACTACGGCGCCTTCAACATCGAGACTGAGCTGGTGCCCAAGCCACTCTTTAGCAGACTGACAGTACTGCCCTCAGCACGTGCCGCTTATGCAGTCGTGGAACCTTCATCACCGATCTACACATCCTCCATCTCCTCATCAAGCACGTCGCGGACAACCTCTCTCCGATCATCACGACGCAGCATCTCGTCTTCAATCTCATCGGCATCGACACCCTTGAGCTCTGCGCCAAGCTCACCATGCTCCCAAAGACGCTCGCTCGCACTTACATGCTCCTCTCCTTCGACCGTGTGGTACACTCCTGTTTCCTCGCCAGAACCTAAACCAACACGACCACTCAGGAGGAAGGTCAGCCCCACTCATGAGACCCTGAGGAGTCTGAGAGCGAAAGAATCAGACGCGTGTTTGCAGCGAGTGTGCGATGAGCAGGTATCCGCTTATCTGAGCGGAGAGCTGTTCTCGCGAGTACGGATGAATCCCGGTCTTGATGTGTTGTTGGAAGAAGATTGAAGTCAGAATGAGGAATCTACAATTACGCGTAGGTATCTATGAAGTATCCTTCAAAGCAAGATCTGACTGATCGCATGATAGATTACGACTTACGACGCATGACTTTTCCGGCCGCAAGTACTGGCGATGGCAAGGGGCAACGGATATATTGGCGTTGATACTGAGGGTTTTGTTTTTCGCTATGATACCACATTTAGGGTAAATTGGTCTCCGTAGGACTTGGGGTCTGTACTTCACCTACTGCCCTTCCTGTAACTCCCCTGTAATGCACGTCTCATGTAGAGATATACATTATTGTTTTAATGACCATACCACAAAATTCAAATTGTGTTAGCGTGCCCGATCGCTGAGTTTGTTAGAGATTGCCACTTTGGCCTCTCTGCTGCGTGTTTATTGCACTGTTGTGCGCTGGTCCCTGAATGTATTTACTGACCATGGCATACATACGCCTGCTAAGTTCACCCCAAAGGGCTTGCTTGCTCTTTACCCTCTACTGATGATTTGCTGATACCTTGTTTGATAGGGTGCAGTGCAAGGAACAAGGTGGCGAAGCCCATTAATATGGGATTGCTCCACTTTCAGCACGGATGTGTGAACAATCGTCTCAAGATGATATTGCAATACCTGGGTATCGACTACTGATGTTGGTGTTGTAGTATAGTACTCGGCTCTCAACCTTCAGAAATTACCGGATACGAGTGTGCGTTCTCTCTTAATTCCGAGACGCACTCAAACTAGCTTTGCTGCCAAGATACTGCTAAAGACCTCCAAATATCGTTAGTAGCTTAAGTCAGGAAATGCTGCGCCTGAGCTTTTCTGCAAAATGAGAGCCTAGATGAAGTGTACACGGCAGGGTGGTGTCGTCCATATCCTTTATTTGGCGAACAATCCCACAGGTGGCAAGAGGGTCGTCCAGTATGGACAGGTTTCGAAGCGGATCCTTCTGAGGAGATGCGGGGGAAGATACCGTGTTCGTATTGGTGCTTGTCCCAGTATTTGTACTGTCTGAATGATCGACGGGCCTGACCTTTGTCTTGGTACGCCTACCAAAGTTTCCACGCAAGGGTACTGGACTCTTTAGTTTTCGACTCCAATCTAATATGCTTCCTTGCTATTCAGTTCTGAGGTTAGGACGGGTTTAGGTTGGATTTGCGGCCACACCCTCAGGCCTGGCGCGATTAACAACGCCGGGTTGATGTCCCATGTCCCTGCAGCCACATCCGCTAGTACGCAGTAACCACGAGTCTTGGCTGGGCCCTCTTTTGCATCAATGCCCGTAGCACACGCGTGATGGGTCGGCGCTCGCTTATGTGCTCGGAAGGGTTGCCAGTGAGGCAGTCACACGGCTGTGAGGACGTCACGGGCGTCCAAGGCTTTTCAACCACGTCGAGGGCACACTGAGAGGCTGCTTGGTGGAGAGAGGATGACCTCTGATGCAGCTGGCCGTCAATTGTCTCGTAAGGCACAAGCTAGCGGCTGGGAGCAGCGGCATCGCGCCAGTAGGCGGCAATCCGTGGAGTTTAGATCTGGAAGCTGTCTTCAAAGGTGGATCCTTTGAATCCGGGCCAGACAGGGATGTTGGAGGTGGTCAAAGCTGAGGTGCGTGGAAACACTCGCAACGAGACATGATGCCGGTAGTCTCCGCGGTCGATAGGCCGGTGCAAGCTGCTTTCTTGATTCTTGCTACGGATTCCACGATGTTGGATGCTAAACTGTGAGCGTTGATTGTGTTGCTGCTGGTCGAGTCAAGATGCAGAGATGTGGCCTGCAGCCGAGGCGCCACGGGATGGCGCAGCGCAGGCTTTGCGCTGCGCCGGACGTCCCTCTCACCGCACGTTATCTCTTTCACCACAAATCCAATCTAAACGCAGCTGTGCGACCCAATGATTTGCAGTGTGTCCGATGGATTTCCAATCTAGCCAATATCCTTCCTCCTTTGCTGGGTTCTCCACCTCTGCCGCCCACCTTAGCCAGACTACGACACATTCCCCGCAGAACTCTTCGTTCTCTCAGTACACGGATCCACAAGCTCGGTTCGCGCAATCAAACAACGCGTTTCCCTATGGCGGCCTTCCCAATGGCAGCCAAGGCGCCTCGTTCCCTAACAGTATGCAGAGTGGCGCCATGATGCAGCCTGGAGCTGCCATGTCGCAGAGCCAACTTCACCACGCACGAGGTATGTCAGCACGCAACACGCCATGACGTCCGGCCACCGCGAAAGGCGGTACGCGCCTGCCCTTTGCGACCCTGTGTCGCCTTCGCGCCTCCCCTGACGTGCCCTGACGACTTGACATGACCTGATGTGCTTATCAGCATGCTGACCGCCATGAAGCAGCACAGTTGCAGCAGCAACAGCAGCAACAGCAGCAGCAGCAGCAGCAGCAGCAGCAGCAGCAGCATAATCCCTACTCGAACGCGCCCTTCTCGCAGACACTACCATCGCCCGCCCACCAGCAGTTCGCCCAGAACCGCCAGACCGCTTCGCCGGCCCTGAGTAACCAAGGCCAGCCGTATGCCACGCCTCTACCGCAGCAGTCGCCCACCACTCTACCGTCGTCCAACAGTCAGCAGCAGCCCATGAACCTCAACCTCCCCTCACAAATCAAGGGCGAGCCTGCGCAGGCGCAGACCCCCATCAAAACAGTACCACAGTCCCCTGTGTCGCCTGTCACGCCAGCGCGTGCCCATGAGCGCGTCGCCGTCTTGCTTGAGATCAACAGTCTGCTCATCAATGAGGCTACCACGCTTCAGACTCAAGGCAAGGGAGGCCAAATAGGCGCCACCGAGGAGGGCAAGCCCCAGCCATCCAAAGAGTACATTGAGTGAGTTCTACTCAAATCACAGTTTATGCGCCTATGCTAATCGTGCCAGCTACATTCGCCGCCTGCAGGCTAACCTCTCTTTTCTCGCTCAGAACGCCGAGAAGATCCCCAAGCCGGGACAGCCTGTCCAACCAGGGCCTGCAATCATGTCGGCGCCCGCGACTCACGAAGAGCTGAGCAAGCTTTACATCAAGCTGCAAGGTCTTTTCCCCGGGTGGAAGGGCGGTCAACCTCCAGCAAGGCAATCTCCTGGAGGGCCACAGCGAATGAACTCAAACGCATCGCAACCGCCCAACAGCGCCGGCCTGCAGCAGAATTGGGGTCAAAACTCTATGCAGATGCAACACGGTCAACAGCCCAAAATGGAGCCGCAGCAGTAAACACGTTTCTCAGGCGCAGGAGAGCGTCAATGTATTACTACCACTTCCCACCGCGGTACACGAAAGCAAATCCGGCTTGGTTGTTTAAACCAGGGTTAGCAGTTGCCACTTGATTTCCATCTGGCGGTACCTTGAAAACTATACCATGAAAAGGAGCGAAATGGCGTTTATCAGCTGGCGACATCAACTTGATTTGTCAGGAGTACGGTATTCAGCATTCAAGGCGGGACAGGCCATGTTTTGGTATTCATAGGAGCAGATCATAGCGCGCTCGATACCTGTGTAAATTCAAACCGAAATGTACGACTGCATTATCTTGAAGTCCAAGTCCAAGTCCATCATCTACGTCGTGTTTATCACGCTCACTGCCGTCGTCGACGAAACAAATGCTCCTCCCAATACAAATAGACACACTCAGTACCTGGTCCGACTAACCTCCCTCCTCACCTCCCTTTCATCAATATACCCCGTACTCCGCCTCGGCTCCCTAAACTCCAAATCACTACGCCTCGTCCTACTCACGCTCCGCCGACTCGCCCGCGGCTCCTCATAGTACTCGATAGCGCGCGGCTGTGAGCGTCTGCACAACAAAATATATCAGCATTCGCCCCCACGTGACACACACACACACACACACACACAACGTGCATCAGAAACACACTCCACCACGACTCTCAAGCGCTCTCGGAGGGAAGTCCTTGGAAGAAGTGAGATTCCAACGTACCGGTGCGCGTGCTGTTCCACATAGCGAGCCTCGCCGCTCGACCGCCGCCATTCGCGCGGGAGACGCATCACGCCGGCGGGCGGATGCGAGGTGTAGTTGCCCCTGCGCGGGGGCGGGTCCATGACGCCGGGACCGCGGGTTTCGTAGGTTTTCATCATGCACATGGTTGTTTGGGGGGGGGGGGGGGGATGCTGGGGTTGAGATGAGGTGAGAAGGAGGGTAGGTGGTGGGGTGAATTGGTTGTTTTTGTTCGATTGAAGCGGTTGGTTGGATAGCTGTTGTGAGAGGTGTTGGAGGGATCGGCACGTGTACAATGCATTTGTGCTTGGTGTTGAGGTGCCATGTTGATGGCTGGGAGAGCGAATGGCGGAATGACGTATGCCCAGGATTACTGGTCGATTTCAAGTTCGTAGAGAGAAATTAGATTCTGAGAAGAAAGTTGAGAGCAGACAGCAGAGAATGTTGGAGATTTTGATTACGATGTTCGTGCCACCACAACAGAGTTGTTGGATTGAACATGCACGAGGGTAGATCTTTCGCTTCGCCAATGCTTCCTACCTGAGACATGCAAATGCGCTACCTATGATACACAACATCTTATGATGCTGGTGTTGAAGGCCCTTCGAATACTGCCTTCCCGCTCCTGATTGTGGCGTACTTGACTGCGCCTACTGAGCTCTCTTGAACGCCCGGTGCGGTCGTACCTGCACCGATCTGCTTGATCTCATCTTTGATCTTGCGATCCACTGCATCTTGCACAGCTCCTGGCTGGCTCTCAGCGATCTCGTTGACGTCCTTCAGGGTCAGGACGTCGCTGACGCGGGAGGCTCGAGATTGAAGGAGCATGGTTGTAGGACCTTCGAAGCGGAGGAATAACTGGGCAGCATTAGCATGGCGCATTTTGGTGATATGCTACAGACATACCCTGTCTCCCCAGATTGACCGTCGCAACCATGTCTTGAGCGTGTGATATGTTGTTGAGATGGCTCGCCAAGTTGTAGTTTGGCTCATGACCCTGAAGAACTTGGCGTTCTGTACAAACGATCCGAAGCCGAGATCAGGCACCTGTAAACGGAAGTTGGACGACTTGAAGCGGAAGGGCATTGGTGGTGTTGCTGATGCGGTGTAGGCTACAACGTTGCTGTGCCGTGTTAGCTTGCGCGTTCTCACGACAACAAGACTTGACCTACGCTGGATGCGCAACATAGCTTTCGCCAGCCTTCAACTGCACCTGGTAAATCTGACCACTCCCTGCGAGGGCGAGGAGTCCACGTCCTGTAATGTATGTGTTTCCCCAGTGCGCCAGACCCAGCTTCACGTTGTATTGCGGCTTCAAGCTCAGGGTGTGGCCTGTCCAAGCCAGCAGCGCCTGTCGCTGGCTGATGATCCAGTCGTTTCGGCCATCCAGGTTCACTGTGACGATGCTCGATATGGGCGACTTTGTGGAAACCAGGGCTGTGAGTGGGGTGGTGGAGGACAGCTTCTGGTAGAGGAAGGGGATGCCGACGGGCGCGCGTCTGAAGGGCTCGAGGAAGGAGAGGGTGGACAGTGTGTTCTCCGACTTGCCGCTCAGACCGACCAAGGTACCGCGGCGGGTGAAGAGGGTTTGCGAGGCCGAAAGGGAAACGGAGAGGAGGGAGAATGGGGAGCCGATGACTTCGAAATGCGCATCTAGTAGAGGTCAGTGCATGGATGCGCCAGGCAGCGTGACCAGTAAGCGCGTACCAGGCGAGACTACGGGCGTGGCCGCAGCGTCGATGGTGGTCTGCTGGTCGAGCGCAGGCTCGGTGGAGGCGTGGGTGGCAGCGATGTTGATGCATCTTCTTCGCGCAGTCGCAGCGCCGGCGCGGTGTGCAAAGCTCCTCCAGGGCGAGGCAGCCGGGCGGGACATGGCTGTGCCTGTCAATTGGCGTGCGTGCAGTCGTGCTGGACGTCTGGACGTCTGGACGTAGGGCGACGGCCGTGAGCAGTTCGGAGCTTGATCGCGGTCCACCGGTCCACCGCCATAGGGCTGAAAGCGGGCTAGCCAGACGATCAAGCACGAGCACGAGCACGAGATTCGGCAGCTCGATTCCACCATCGCCGTGCTCTCGCTGCAGCTCGTTGAAGCTCTCTGGCCCCTTTGCCCGCCTCCGCCTCCTCCAAGCTCTGCGACCCGAACATGTGAAGCTCGCCATGCTGATTCCACCGCTTGCCCGCGCCGCCAGCCGGCCGGGCCTCCCACCTTGGAGCTTGAGCTCCCTCTTGCGCCCACACCCGCTCTGCCACTCCACCCGCGTCTTTACCTCCTCTCCTCTGCACAGAAAACATGTCCACGGCCGGCGGACCGCGCCCGGCTCGCAACAAGCGCTGCAAGACACCAGCCCCGCCAAACCTGCGAACAGCCCCGCCCAAGCCAAGGTGGACAAATCCATGGACCCCTTGCTCGGCGAGAGGAACTTGACCAACAAGGAGCAGCGCAAGGCAGACTGGACGATCATAAAAGAGATGACTAAATACCTCTGGCCCAAGGACAATTATGGCACAAGGTTCAGGGTTGGACTGAGTGTCGCACTGCTGCTGAGCGCAAAGTTGCTCAATGTGCAAGTGCCTTTCTACTTCAAGAGCATCGTAGACTCGATGAACATAGACTTTGCTGCTGTTGGAGGCACCGCAACCACTGTGGCAGGCTCCATGATCATGGCTTGTAAGCTCCACTAGGAAACACCACTTCCATCCCATCACAATAGAGACTAAAGCGAGTAGACGGCTTGACCAGAATCGGTGCCACTGTATCTCAAGAGCTTCGTAATGCTGTGTTTGCAAGTGTGGCACAGAAGGCAATTCGCAAGGTTGCATGCAGTGTCTACGAGCACTTGCTGAGACTCGATCTGAACTTCCACCTGACAAGACAGACCGGAGGCTTGACCCGGGCAATTGACCGCGGTACCAAGGCTATCAGTTTCCTCCTGTCTTCCATGGTCTTCCACATATTCCCCACAGCGCTGGAGATCTCGTTGGTGTGCGGTATTCTAGTAAGCAGTCGACGGCGTTTGGTCTCAGTATTGTATTGACTCCCTCAGACCTACCAATACGGCTGGCAGTTTGCCCTAATCACGAGCGCCACCATGGCGACTTACGCGGCATTTACCATCTTGACTACATCGTGGCGAACAAAGTTCAGGAAGCAGGCCAATGCTGCGGATAACAAGGCAGCCACTGTCGCTGTGGACTCTCTGATCAACTACGAGGCTGTAAAGTACTTCAACAACGAAAAGTATGAAGTCGGTCGCTACAACGCCGCTCTCACAGCCTACGAGAAAGCCTCCATCAAGGTCGCCACTTCGCTTGCTCTACTCAACTCTGGTCAGAACATCATCTTCTCGTCAGCCCTGACCGCCATGATGTACCTTGCCTGCAACGGTGTCGCAACCGGAACCATGACCGTTGGCGATCTCGTCATGGTCAACCAACTCGTCTTTCAACTTTCCGTCCCCTTGAACTTCCTCGGCTCCATGTACCGTGAGCTGCGCCAATCGCTGTTAGACATGGACACGCTCTTCAGCCTGCAGAAAACCAATGTCGCGGTTCAAGACAAGCCAGACGCCAAACCGCTTCTTCTCACCAAGGGCGAAATCAAGTTTGAGAATGTTTCTTTTGGCTACCGCCCCGACCGTCCTATCCTCAAGAACTTGAACCTCACTATCCCTGCCGGCAAGAAAATCGCCGTCGTCGGTCCCTCTGGCTGCGGAAAATCCACAATCCTGCGCTTGCTCTTCCGTTACTACGATGCACAAGAAGGACGCGTTCTGATTGATGGACAGGACATTCGCGACGTGTCGCTGGAAAGCCTGCGTAAAGCAATAGGCGTGGTACCACAAGACACGCCGCTGTTCAACAACACCATCGGCCACAACATCAAATACGGCAACATGGAAGCCAGCCAGGAGCAGATTGTGCAAGCCGCAAAACGCGCACACGTGCACGACACCATCAGCTCGTTCCCAGACGGCTACGAGACCATGGTCGGCGAGCGCGGCCTGATGATCTCAGGCGGCGAGAAACAGCGTCTCGCCGTCTCCAGACTGATTCTCAAAGACCCACCTCTGCTATTCTTCGACGAAGCGGTATGTTCCCTCCCCCAACTCACCTTCCACGCGCAACATACTGACACCCCACCAGACATCCGCGCTCGACACACACACCGAGCAAGCCCTCCTGACCCACATCAACTCGCTCGTGCGCGAGAAGAAACGCACGTCCGTTTTCATCGCGCACCGCCTGCGCACCATCTACGACTCGGACGTCATCATCGTGCTGAAAGCCGGCGGCGTCGCGGAGCAGGGGACGCACCAGGAGCTGATTGATCGCGATGGACTGTACAGCGAGTTGTGGAGCGCGCAGGAGACGATGTTTGTCGAGGCCAAGGACGAAGGGGAGGAGGTGGAGAAAGCGGAGAGGAAGAAGAAGTAGTGGTGGGTGTAGTAGATATAGACATAGCTTTGGATGTGAAGGTGAGTGTATATAGAAGGAGATCGTGTCGATAGGATGAGATGAAAAAATACAACGTCCACATATCACTTCACTCGCACATCAACCCCCGCGCATCACAGCAGCAGCAGCAGCAGCAGTAGCGTCACGTCAAGCCAGAGTAATGCCAGGTGCAGGTACAGGTATTAATTAAGATTACAAAAGCGTGACATGGCCATCCATCGCACAAACTTTTCCTTCTCCAAAGCCAAAGCCAAAGCCAAAGCCAAAGCCAAAGCCAAAGCCAAAGCCAAAGCCAAAGCCAAAGCCAAAAACCAGGTATTCTGCTGGAAAAAGCAATGGGACCGGATGGGTATATATGACAAACGAAAATGGTCCAGATGACAAACCGACAAAGGAAGAAACAAACAAGAAAGATGGAGAAGAGCGAATCAAAGGATGGATGCGCTGCATGCAGTGCCGAGGAATCTGTGCTCGTGTTCAATCCAACGCAAAAGGACAATTAGGGGTGCGTGTCGCTTTGAAAGAGGATTCGGTAGAGGTGGAGGTGGAGGTGGAGGTGGAGGTGGAGGTGGTAGTGATGAGATGTCATGGGTTCGACAGTACTGACGTTCGCGCACGACTCGTTGACGTTGACGTGTTTCAGCGTGTGTGGAGGTGGAGGTCGGGCAATGGGGGGTGGTGGTGGATGCAGAGTGTCGATGTGGAGAGTAGGAGCTGAGCGTGGGGCGGGCCCACCGAAACCTGCGCGTCGTGGACGCGTGTGTCGAGACGTCCGAGAACGACATGCCGTGCAGACGAGGGCTGTAGACGGTTGCGCGCAAGACTCTGATGCATCATCGTGCAGTGCTTGCAGCCTGTTTGAGGCGCCTGCGGAGTCGGTCCGATGGCTAGAACGCCTCACGGGCTCGTCGCTCCCTGTCTCCATCATGACCCGTGATGAGGCTCTTTACCATGGCATCCACTTCCCCTTCTTGGGCAGCATCTCCTTGCGAGGAATAAATCGCATCCAGCCCTCCTTCTTAGCTTCCTTCTTCTCCGGCACTGCGCCCATGTAGATGGCGTGACTCTTCCGCGCATTCTCCATAGCGATTTCGCGGTACTCAGGCGTGTCGTAGTCGATGTCGTGATCGGGATTGTTCTCGGGCGTGTGGTCGCCGCGATACCGTGCTGATGTGGTTTGGTATCCGAAATCGCGAACTAAGTAGCCGTTGGGGAGTGAGGTTGGTGGCATGGAAAAGTTGGAAACGCTGCTGGCTTCGGAGTCCGACATGATGAGAGGTGAAAATTTTCGTACGGCGTTGATGTTGAAGGTGAAGTTGAAGGTGAAGTGTATGGAAACGTGGCGCAAAGGAACGAAAGCTTGGTTGGTGATAGGCACAGTCGCGATGGAAGAAGTGAAGTTTGGAGTGGAATGTGGTTTTTCTGGTTAGGCGGCGCTTTATCTTTGTGGCCGCGCAATGACGCCCTTGCTGCAGATTTGGCTGGACAATTGGCTAGAAGGTGGCGGACGGTGTGGGCGACAGCGGATAGGCACGTTAGTTCAGGGGGCTGGCCTGCCAAATATTACCAGACACAAATCGTGGCACCCCCGCGGTTTGCTGCTTGCAGCTAGGTGATCGTCATATAGACCACAAATGGCTTTGTCTGGATCTTCGAGCATGCACGTTTCATGATTCACATTCAAGCCTCTACGTCAGGCCAATTTACTTTTCACATTTCGTTGTGACAACGGCTCACGACGAATCTACCGTCTGTGGCGCGTTGACAGTGTTTTGTCTAGGTTGAAAGCTGCCGATATCAGGGCAAGATGGCTGAATGCCTGCGGTGTGTTGCCAAGTTGCTCGCCTGAGCGCGCAATTTCTTCTGAAAAGATGTGCAGATGGTTGCCAAAGCTCAGCATGTTCTCGAAGATGCTCACAGCCCTTTGTTGTATCAGTTCTGTTGCGTCAAAAAGCGGGTGCTACTTACTGTCTCAGATACTTGTCGTCGTACGCGCCGGCTCTGGTGAGTGCTTCAACGAGCCAGAAAGTGCACATGGAAAAGGCACCCTCTCGACCACCGACGCCGTCGTCGGCTTTAGCTGAGTTGTATCGGTACACAAGACCTGTGCTTGTGAGGCCGCCCTTCTCTGGAGGCTTCAGGATACGATCCAACGTCTTCAGGAACCGAGGATCAGTTGGCGCAATGAAGAACACAAGTGGCGCTATCAACACTGCCGAGTCCAACACGTCGTTGGCTTCGTAACTTTGAATGAAGCAGTCGAGCTCCTTGTTGTAGCCCTTGTCCATAACCTCTTCGCAGATCTCGTCGCGCACTTTGAACCACTCCTGTCGATGAGGGCACGGGAAGCTTCGTTTGTCTGCGAGTCGCAGCGCCCTGTCAATGGCAACCCACATCATGATCTTACTGTATACGAAATTCTGCTTTTGGCCACGGACTTCCCAGATCGACATATCTTTCTCTTTCCACACACTGCAAACGTAATCCGCAATCTCTCGTACGTGGAGCCACTGATCGTAGGTGACAGGCCTACCAAAGCGATTGAGAAGGTAGATACCATCCATCAACTCCCCGTATATGTCGAGCTGCGTATGGAACGCGGCTCCGTTACCGATGCGAACTGGTCTGCTAGCCCGATAGCCTTCCAGATGATCAAGTTCAATCTCTGGGATGTCGGTCTCTCCTTTGATCGTGAACATGATAGGCAGGGCGCCTACCTTGCGTTCCTTGGCCTCATCGATACGCTGGAACATATAGCTGGAATAAGCTTCAGCTTCGTAACTGAAACCCATGCGAAGAAAAATGTAGATCGTGAATGATGAATCTCTGACCCAGGAGTAGCGGTAGTCCCAATTGCGTGAGCCTGAAGGTTGTCAGCTGACGCTTTATTCAAATCCCCGTAGTGAACGCACCTCCAAAATCTTCTGGTAGCGAGAAAGTCGGCGCAGCAATGATAGCGCCAGTGGGCTCAAAGATGAGCATCTTGAGTATGAACAGACTCCTGGTCACTACCTCGTCCCAACGGCCTCTGTAACAACTACCGCCAATCCATCTGTTCCAGTACTTTACGGTGTCCATCTGCAGCTTATCTACTAGAGCCGTTTCAATGTGATCGGGAGTATGGTCGTCTGCATCTCTCAGAATGAATGAAACGGCCTGGCCTTCAGAGAGGCGGAAGCTAGTGGTGATTGCGTTGCCAAGTTCGGTCCCGGGTTTTTTCACAAATGTAAGACTAGGACAAGATGTGTCATCCTCACCGCAATCGATGGTTGTGTTGAGTTGCAAAGACAGAGACTTGGACTTGAAGACAACTCGTTGTTCATGCTCTCCTTGCTCGCCATAACTGAGGATCTCAGTGGTGTGTTTGTCTTGTGCGTAATCTGTAGGATGTTAGCCTGGACAGAAAGAATCATCTCCGCTGGACTTACTGAAGGCGGGACAGACTTCCACGTTAACATCGACCTCACCGCGCATGCATTCGACTCTTCGAACTAGCCATTTCTTGAGATCTGACCGCTCGGGTACATCCCCAGTGTGTTTGCTAGCAATGACCTGGGCGTGATATTCGGCATCCATGGACTTGCTGTTCGGTCGAGGCAGGACTAGTTAGAGTCAGCAAGACCATGGCTTAGTAGGAAATGCCCATTGTTGAGGACGAAGTTAGGTCTGCGGTTGGATTAACTCACAATCGACTACATTCATCACGCCTTCTTCCTTCAGGTAGCGAGTCTGGAGGACATTGCTTGCGGGAAGATATTGTTGCTTTGTTGTGCAGAGGTCATCGTGCTTTGGACTGATGGTGAAATGCCCGCCCTTGTCTTTGTCCAATATGCGACAGAACACCGAGGGTGAATCGAAGTCGGGCCTTGTCAAAGATTAGTCGTGCCAGAGAAACATAGCATGATGTTGACGAACCAACACATGTAGTCGAGGCCACCATCAGTTGCGACCATGGCGCACGTTCTCAAGTTGCCAATAAGTC
Organism: Ascochyta rabiei; assembly: GCF_004011695.2. NCBI lineage: Eukaryota > Fungi > Ascomycota > Dothideomycetes > Pleosporales > Didymellaceae > Ascochyta > Ascochyta rabiei. The sequence goes on from NC_082405.1 coordinate 1,272,938, forward strand.
CGTAATCTTCGATCTGCGATGATGGATCAGTTGTTTGAACAGACCAATGACTCAAAACAACAATGGCATACAGGCATGTATCCCGTCGCGGTGCGTCTATCTGTCCGCCCCTGTCCGCCTACAGAGGCCAATCTCTCCTTCTTCGGATTCATCGTATCTTCGCTCTTGCTTTCCTTTTCCGCTTCTCTCTCGCTCTGCGTTCCGTAGAGCTCTAGGCCGTTATCTGGATCCTGGCGAGAATCTCGAAGAGGCCCCTCGGCTGAGTTGGAATCTTTATCGTGTGACACAGACATCATTGACTAGGGATTAGCTATATTGGTTCGCGGCTGGAGTGTTCCGAGGTGTGCCACATCTTGGGGGTCTTTTAGCCATCGATCTGGCGGATCTTGCGGATGAAGCCAGAGCTGATGTCATGGGACGTCATCTATCATCGACTGCTTCCGCAAGTGCACGCGACAACATCAACACAACTGTTTGCGGCAGCCGAGAGAAGTAATTTCATCAAGATACTATAGTTTCCAGCATAAGTTTAGTGAGTGGGCAGCCTGGAGTGCCGTTTAGACTGCCTTACCTGAGTAGATTGCACTAATCCCACCCAACCTCGTATTCAAAACAGCAAGGATTCGACCACAGGTATTGGTTTGCAGCAGCAAGAACATGTGTGAAATACAGCAAAGCTAGGGTCAGCCCTTACAAATTTCCGCTAAGCATCCCTTCTCCCATTCACAAAACTTGTGCCGAATACTGCACAAGTTGGTGAGAGTACAGTACGATAGACTCAGTTGGGTATATCTTTTGGCGTGCGCGTATGAAAAATTTCAAGGTGTCAAATCCAAGCCTTTAAGCAGACAAACTTCACAGTATAGATGTTGTAGTGTAACAGAGCATAGAAGCAGGAAATCTGATGTTACTACGTTCGCAGTTGCAGTCTGGTGTTCTCAAGCGGGCAGGATCGCATTTCAAAGTTTGTGTGATTTCACTGCAGGTTCGCGACGGATTGGACTCTGTACTCAAACCAGCCATCGTAAGCCGAACAACTACACTTTAGCATCGGGTAATGAAGTACTAGGTACGTAACCATTTGCGAAGTAACGAGTTCTACAAGCTTATGTGTTCAGTAGAACGGATGTCGAAAACGCAACTCGTCTTACTTGCCAATCGAACTCAGGAAGCTTGGACAGCGCCCCATCGCTCTGCGTAGCGGTCGTTCTCGGGGTCCGTGTTTCTTTCGTACTCGCTCCTGTCAGCCACGTACTGCGCCGTCTCTTCGCCGAAAACCTCGCTCATCCAAGCGAAGGTCAGATCGATACCTGCAGAGATGCCTGAGCTTGTCCAGATATCACCGTCTACAGCCCATCTCGCCTTAGCTACCCAGTTGACTTTAGGGTGTTTCTCTTTGACCTAAACCTCTACGTTAGTACACTGATGCGTAGCCACAAGGACTGTACTGATGCACATACGTGATTGAATGCTCTCTTGTTGGTTGTTGCACGCTTCCCGTTCAGCGCTCCAGTCCTAGCCAGGATCTCACTCCCAGTACAGACAGTGAGGACCCACTTCAAATTGCCCTTCAAATGCTTCTTCGATCCTCCGCCCCCCTCTCCCCCGCTCTCCTCGTGAACTCCTAATCCCAAAGAGGACAGGTAATCAACTACAGGCTTCATGTTCCCATCACTTCTGTTTCCCAGGCCACCAGGAATGAGCAAAACTTCCAAGTCCTGAGGAGCGTCGGCAAATGTATGCGTTGGAACGATAGATAGATTGAACCTTGAGCCTTGCTGGTCTTGGACGAAGTGCTGGGTCCCCACCGGATTGCGAGTCGCAGCTATGATGGAGAGGTTGAGGGGAACTGAATTCGAGAGCACATTAAGGGCATCAAGAGGACCGCAGACGTCGAGCAGCTGGAAACCGGGGAAAAGGATGACGCCGAAATTTTTGGGTAACTTGGCAGTGGACATAGTGAACGATGTATGGTGGCTTCAGGGGAAGATGGAGACTGTGTGCTGTACAAATCTTAGAGCTGGCGACTTCGTGAGACTACGAGAGACTTTGAGAATTGCTAGAGCTAGAAATTGGATATGTCACCATTGAGAGTGAAGTTATATAATCGACCACACCTGGTAAGCACAGAAGTAAGACGTGGTATTAGTCAGCGTTGGTGGGGGGTTTAACTGGATTCACCTGGCGGGCGCCGCAAACGCCGCACATGTACTGAGTCAGATCAAGTTCAGAACTGGGAACAGCAACAGAGTATGAACTCAAAGTTGTTACGTTGTAAGATGTCTTACGAGATCGACAGTCTAGTGCATTGCATGGCGGTGGGAATCTGTTGTCTCTGGTGCTCAAACTACACCGTTCATGTGGACGCCCTGCTCATCCTGCTGCTGCACAGTCAGGAACGTCCTCGCTCGCTCGATCCTTTCCTTGGTCAGAAGATAGCTGCTAGGGATGTCACCGCTCTGAACCATCTGAGACTGTAAATTACCCAATTCCTGACCAGCTTCTTCTCCAAGTAGCATGTCCACAACTGCCTTGCCACAAAGCGTGGTGTTGGGCATGCCGTGTCCAGTGTATCCGCCAGAAAGCCACAGCCCTTCCCGGTCCGGCACTTTACCAACCCATGGGTGGTCGTCTCTAGAATATCTGTATGAAGATCAGCTTTGCGCAATCTCAGTGTAACGAGGATATGTTGTACCCCATGATTCCCGTCCACTGTCCCACGGCTTCAAGCTCGGTCAAGCCTTCAGTCTCTCCATCTAGCTCAAGGATCTTTAGAAGCGCGCTGCGGAGATATGCTGCTGAGTCCTGGTCTATGATGCTGTCGTCCGATACCCCGACAGTTGGGAGATGACCTGCTCCGCGGCCGCCACCGAACATCAAATGCCCACGAGGGTTTGGTACGCCTTCGAACGGCCGCTGGACTAGGTAATCGTCGTTATTGGCCGGCTGACCTAAGGCTCCTACCATTCCATGAGAATCTGGGAGGATCGTGTTCCCTTTAGGAGGCAAGAGAGCCGACATCTCGCCCCGTACGGGAACAATGAGATCGGCGAAGTGGGGGATGAGGGCTGATGTATAGCCGTTGGTCGCTAAAATGACCGTCTTTGCGTCGATTGTACCGCGATCAGTGTGTAGCGTGTGCTTACCATCCGTGGATGTGATGTTGTTGACAGGAGTGTTGGTCTGCAGGTTGAGCTGTCCAGCTCGGACGAGTTGCTCCAGAATGAATGTGACCAGCTTATAAGGCCACAAACTTGCCGCACCTTTGCTCAGTGTTACTCCGACGGCGTTGGGAGAGACTCTGTGTTTTCTCAGCTCCTCCTTGTCACGGATGATTGTCACCAAGCTCCTCAGCTCTGGTGCTATCTTTTCTAGGTGCGCGATCTCCTTCTCGGCCTCGCTCATCACCTCTTCTGTCCAGAACGAGCGGCACCCGGATACATCTCGCCATTCGCAAGGAACATTGTGCTTCTTGATGTACGATCGAACTTCGTGGACGTTCTTCATCTCGAACGCGGCCACTTCAGCGCTACGATCAAAGAGTAGTGGCTGGCAGTGTCCACCGTTCTGTTGCAAGATGTGTCAATAAGAGGTCTCTTGAACAGCGTTGGAGATCGGCTCAACTCACTCTGCCTGTAGCTCCCCAACATGCTTCTCTAGCTTCAAGAAGCACGATGGTTTTACCCTTTGCCCTTTCATCTTCAGCGAGATATCTTGCAGCAGATGTGCCAGTTATGCCACTTCCAACGATGACAATGTCAGCTTCAGCGGGAAGCTGTTCGGTGGTACGGTGTCCAAGCAGGAACTCGTTAGGCTCGCTGTGCCAGAAGGAGTTGCTCGACGTCGGCGTCGGAAGCGTTGCGCGTTCGTGCTTCATATTGCGATGGCTGGCGATAGCTCAAGGCGGGTGAATGTGGGGTGGAGGGGAAGGCTACAGGACAGCAAGTGCTGGGTCAATGGCGACTTATATAATCCCCACCTTATCTATGTGACAGCTGTAGTGCAACCATTTGATGGAAATGACTCGGAACACGCCCTTCTACTTGTGGACTTTACTCTCTGGCCATTGGCAGACTGTAGCTCATCATCGAGTCTTCGGAGTCAAGTTTGAATGCCGAGCCGCATCGCACCTCATTCCGATTGAACTCAGATGTCGTTATACCGAAGATTGACTTCAGTAACGTAAAGCATCAAGTTTCTTGCAGAGCATAGAGTATAGAAAGCCATAAAGGTACTCTGCGAGCGGTGAGAGATGGTACCTGGCGGAAGGTACCCAGGTGCGACCTCGGCGCCCAAGCTTCGTAAGGCTGATTATGTAAGGTGGGCAGTGCAAGCGCAGGTCCACATGGCGCCGACCTCAAGTCAAGCACGACATCTCGAACACCTGTTTATGTTAGTGTGTCTTTGTGTGAAGTGCAAAGCAAACATTCAGTGTATTGCGCACCCGTCACGTCGATACACCGACTAATGGAAAAAGGACACCGTAATGCAACATCAAGAGCATGGAATCTCATTAACAGACTATATTACAGAGGTGTAATACCCGTCCGTCATGTTCGAAGAACTCGGTTGTTATCATCATTCTTGACAGTCGTAAGGATGCTTCGCACTTTCCAGCAGTGCACTCGTCCAGCGAAGCTACCCAACGGTGAGCGAGTGCCGGACCCCTCGCCTAGACGCTCAACTACTACTTGCGACGCTCAAAATAGCCCTTCGCAGTATCCCTCACCGAGAAGCCGTTGAAAAGCCATTCGTTCGAATGCCGTCCGCGCCATGGATCGCTCGATGAGCTTGACGAGGTGGATCTCCTCCCATCGTGTTGGAGGGCAGGTCTTGTCGCCTTCGCTGGAGCCTGTGCAGCGGCGACTTGCGAGACTTGACGGGCTGGCTGTGGTTGCGCTACGGGAAGTTGTTCGGGCGGCATGGCCATTGGTGATTTGGCTCGTTTCCGGGATGCGTCTGCGTGGGTTCGACTACGTGAGCGTTCGCGCAGGCGCTCTGTGATGGCACCAAAGAACGCACGTGAAGCTGGCGAAGTTGGCGCAGATGTGGGAGACATTTGACAGGATGAGTTGATTGATTTCTGGGAATCGATTGTTGATGTGCGGACAGGTTGTGTCGGCTGGAAGCTCGTTGTGTCACCTGATGCCATGCTAAATTGTGTGCAGTCGTGGTACGGCAGGGTGCGTATATGATGGAACAATAAGGCGTTGTCTGGAGGTGACCAAGATGGCAGTGAGTCGCTCAAATACACGGTTTGCAGGAATCGATGTGGAGGACAGATGTGCGGCTTAAAGGAATACGCTGCAAGCAGAACATATACAGCACACACCCTACCAGTCCTCATCGTTGTGTTCTGCAAGGTCGCCAGTTGCATCGCTAGCTTGGATTGTCGCTCAAATGAGGGTGTCGGTGACCAACTTGCTCATCAAGACCCATCAGCCAATCACGTCCTCACGAACGCCTGATCTGGTGGCCGTGTTATCGTTGGCACCAATTTCTCACCGACTCTGACATGCAGGCGACGCTCTGGAGTGGGGCCGTGAACTGCATCCAAGCTGCAACGCACAGAGCCGAGAGTTTCATTCCTGAACGGGCCTTGATTGCGACGTAGGGCAAACCAATCAAGAGCAGACCGGCGGGCAGCTGCCTCGAAACCAAGGCTTTTGTGCCACCTGCTGCAACACGAGGAATCGGGCACTCCCGCTGGGCTAAGACACTGAGCAGAGACACCGCTGAGGGAACACAGATCGATACATCTGCTGTTGTGAGGAGTCACAGTTGGTCATCTTCCCAAAGGACTGGGAATGCAGCTTGTCCTGCAGGACAGGCCTTTGGGTTCCTGGAGTGTCCGCCGCGGCAAACGTAAACAGAAAGATCACACGCACCATTTGCCAAGTTGGTGTCTTGATGGCCAGGACCAGGCCATTCGTCCCCGCATGGCAGCCACGAGGACTGCTTTCGTGCGCAAAAGGACCAAAACCTAGCTCAAGTTGAGCTCCCGCGACCAGCAAAAAGAACGGTTCTTCCAATGCAATCATAAGAAGGATCTTATGCATCCTCCGGGAGTCGAACCCGGGCCAATTGCTTGGAAGGCAATTATCCTACCGTTGGACCAAGAATGCTTTGATGAAGAAATGCTTTAATATAGATAATATAATCTAATAAAACTCCATCCCGCATACTCACGAACCATCCCTCATGCGAAACCGTCGCTGTCTCCATCTACGTGTGGATCTGCCTCGAAGAGATTCCACCGCTCGACCTGCCAAGTCCCTAAGATCCATCACCGAAATCCGCCGTTTCAGCTCACACCACCACACCAGCCAAGGTTCATCAAAGCTCCACACGCTCTGGACTTCTGAGGCAACGCCTCTCTTCGGCCCTAGGTACATGTTATCCCGACTTGCTATTGCGGCTTGAGAGCCTGCTTATCTACGTGGAAAACTACACGTACAGCAAGGAGGTATGCGGAATGTCATGGCCACTTCGACGACGATGGCTTATCGTCGTGTGGGATTTACGACGAGAGAATTGACGAGAGCGTGCACGCATGGCATGCTCAGAACAGCGGGTTTGCTGCAATCCACTTCCTCTCTTTCTTCACGGGATACTGGTTCTTTCTTTCTTTCTTTCTTTCTTTCTTTCTTTCTCTCCTTGTTCGCGGGAAAGTACCCAGGTGTAGAAGCAAGGGTCAGTTGTACTAAAGGCGGGGTTTTATGATAACAGGTTGGAAGAGCGAATCGGATCGGTCCACTCCACCACATACATGCACATGCGTATGTAGTTTCGACCAGCAAAAGCTCACCCTGATCTGAGAGAGAGGTGCGTGCGGGATTGGGGGAGATGAGGTAGATATACCAAGCCAAGCCAGGCCAGGCCACGCCATCGTGTGCAAGGTTTGTGTGAATTGGAAACTATCTATATCTTCCCTACAGTTATTCATCCATATGTACAACATGTATCTCTCGCTCGAGAGCTTCTTCCTCGTGCTGGTCGTTATACGGACGTGGACATGACATGGACGTGTGCGATCGTGTTCCTCGTGGCTCATCGTGTATGTGTGAGTGTATGTGTGTGATGCAACATGGAAAGACGAGGCAGAAGCAGGAAAGAGAAAGACCGGGAAAAGGAAAAAAGGATGAAAAACGCTTGCTTCCGAATGCATCCCACAAGAACCGAACCGAGTCGAGCGAACAGAATCAAGCGAACCGAAATATATCACAGGTTACAAACACACCCAGCGCTTCGTATATACATCCATCTACAAGAACGCGCCCGAGTACGGTTTCCGCGCCGGTTCGTACCGCCCGCCGTCGTAGGGGTCCATCTCCGGCATTTCCATGCCGCCTCTGTTGCTGTAGGAATGTGCATCTGCGATTGGCAGGCGACTGGGGCTGACGCCTGGACTATCGGCCCGCCTCTCGCGCATGCCCCAGTCGTCGCTGTAGCCGGGGGGGTTCAGCTCGTCGCTGCCGTGGCTCTGTATGCGCATGAGATGGCTCGAGTCGCCCTTGACGAGGCCGAGTCGCTCTTCTTCTGTTCCTGGCGCGGCTTTGGCGCCGTCGCGGCTGTTCTTGCGGCTGTTTCTGCTGACGGGCCGCTTGCTGCCCGAGGCTGAGGCTTCCGAGTCGCCGCGGTTGCGGTGGAAGACGTTTTGGAAGGAAAACTGGCGCTTGGCAATGTGTGGTGGTGGTTTGGGTGGGGTGAGCGTGTCGTCCTGATGTATGGGAGGTAGCTCGGCGAATTGAATATGGGCTTCGTGGGGTTTGTAGGATGTGTCTTGGTGAGGGATGTTCTTGTACGAGTCTTTGTCCGAGAGCGGATCGACGTGATCTGAAGCGCCGTCTGTGGGAATGGGGGGCAGGTGTGTCATACCAAGACCAGAGGAGCTGGTGCGGCTGGCGTTCGACTTGCCCCTGGATCGCAGACGCTCGAAAAAGCCGGGGTGGAAGCTGCTGTTGTCGTCGTCCGAGTCTTCTCCAGGGAAATGGGTCATACCAAGCGGTGGGTGGATCGTTCTGGTGACGACGGTTCCGGTGCGCGTCGGAGGCCGGCTCGGGTCCAGGATGGTTTTCCGCCTTCGGATTCCGTCGAATTCTACAGCCTCGCCTTCTCCAATGACCTGCATATGCTCCTCCTTGATTCTTTTCGCCTCTTGCAGCTCCCGGTGTGATCGAGCTGACGAAAGCGAGCGCAGAATGGCACTGCCACCGCGAATAGCGTCCGCACGGGGCTCGTACTCCGGTTCCTCTTGCTCAGCCACGGTTCGCACCTGGTCGAGGTCGCCCTTGAAGACGGCGGCATCTGGGACGTCCTTGGCAGACTTGGAGAGTTGCAGCAGCACGACGCCCGAGCAAATTTGTAGAAAGCCCATGATGACGGAGATGATTTGGATTGCTGTGCCCTTGAATCCTTGGAAGAGCACTGCTGAGGTGATGATGGTGGAGGAGGTGAAGAAAACGTAGTATGTTGGGGTGACCAAGGCAGCGTTGAAGATATTCAGTGCTTTCTGGCGCGTCGTTAGCAGGTACTGGATGGAGGTAGAGCATGGCGTAGGCTTACATTGAGGTAGATGATCTCAGTAAGCAGGGTGATTACAACAAATACAAGCAGAACGTATAGGAACCACTCTTTGAATTGACCACCATGGGAACCTGACGCCTGGGCTACCACAGCGGCGCCCAGGCCTTGGGTTGCGACGACGCTGAGCCCTCCAATCAAGCTGCAGACGGTCAAGTAGATCATCATGGACTTCTTGCCGTACCTGGGTCCGAAGTAGAAGGCGATGATGACACAGGCGACGATGATGACACCAGCGAAACTGAGGAAGCCTGGGGCAATGACCCACTTCTTCATGTCTTGGATGGAGGCCACAGCCGATTGCTCTGGAGCACTAAGAGCGATGATGACGGAGCCAATGATGCAGTTGAAGCAGCCGACCTTGCCCACGAAGCTGAGGCGTTCTTTGAGGAAGATTCCGGAGAGGATGGCGCAGATGACGACGGAGAGAGCACCCATGGGCGTGACAAGGATGGCGTCGGTAAAGGCATATGCGACTAGGTTGCAGACCTGGAGGCTTTGTTAGTTGAAGCGGTGGTTGTTCGGGTGAAGAGGGCGCACCTCTCCCATGATCATGAGGGTCATTCCTAACCACCACCATGCATTCTTGAGGTATGCATAGCCCTCGCCGGCCTCTTCGTTGTACTTTTTGTTTGCCTGTAACAGACCGTGCTTCTTGATCACAAAAGACACGCCAATGAACAAGCCAGATGCTATTGCCAAGCAGATGCCGATGATCTTATAGGAGCCCGGTCGCGAAGACGGGTCGCCGCCAAAGCCTCCACTTCTCGAGTACAGTTCGTGCAGTCCATGTATATCGTTTGCGGCGTAGAGCTGGTTCGCGCGGGCGAGAAGGGTCCCGGCCGTGTGCATGGTACTGGCGCAGGGCGAGCCAGGGACTGGGTGCGTGTCGAGGGGGCTAGCGCACCGCTCCTCTCGCAGCGTTGGTGGTGGAGAGAGGTCTCAGGAAGAGGGCTGTCGGCGCGGCTGGCGCGTACAAGAGGCGCTGGTTCGGTGGTATTCACGGAGGCGGCCCGGATAGGAAGTATGTTTTGGACAGGGGACGGTGCGGTATGGTGTGGTGTGGTGTTTACTGCACGAGCGTCCAAGGTTGGGCGCAGGGCTGTGGGCACGTCTTTGCGGGCTCTGTGGGAGGGAACAGTCGCGAGGCTCGGTGTATTCCTGGCGGGGCAGAAGAGGGTGTGCGCGACAGTTGGGGGCGGTTCAGCTGGGGACGAAGTTCTGGGCAGTGGTGCGCGTCGCTGCAGGTTCTAGATGCTGGGGTCGATGGGTGGCTCGGGGCTGTGTTGATGCAGGCGATGCAGGCGATGCAGGCGATACAGGCGATGCAGGCGATGCAGGCGATGCAGGCGATGCAGGCGATGCAGGCGATGCAGGCGATGCAGGAGGATGCACGTTGCAGCAGCTGAAAGCAGTTGAGACGAGCGGTGCAGTGTAATGCAGAGCAGAGCAGAGCAGTGCAGTGCAGGGCAGTGCAGTGAGTGCAGTGCTATTTCGCTCTCTTGTCGCTGTCCACACGGCAACCAACAGACGGCCCACCGCGTCGTCAGCCAAGCAAGCAGACGACCGCGCCACACGCGACAACAACGGCAACGGCAACAGCAACAGCAACAGCAACAGCAACACAACACTCGGCCCCCCGGGGGTGCTAGTGAAGACCGCAATTACCGCCGCTCATTACCGCCCCACCACCGTCCATCGCCCACCGTCCATCGCCCACCGCCCGGTAGCTGGTCTCCCCCCCATGCCCGCGCCACAGCATGACTGACCATGGCGCCGACCTCGACGTATTCACGGCCGACATATTCACGGCCACGTCGCTCGCCGACATCCACGCCGGCCTCGCTCAGCTGCACCGCCACGAGGCCACCGTCACCCAGCGCCTAAACGACCTCGTCGCCTCGCAAAAGGACCTCTCGCGCGACCTCGCCCGCCTCGACCTGCTGCGCGCCCACCTCGGCTCCCAGGCCATCAACACGCGAGCCATCAGCAATGGCATGCTGGCCGATGCTGCCTCGACCGCGAACCGCATCTCCGCCGCCGTGAAGCGCCTCGACCAGGAGCAATCCAACGTCAAGGCCACCCTCGACGTCGTCGACCAGGTCGCCGAGCTCAAGGCATGCGTCCTGGGCGTCCATGGCTCCATGGGCGCCCCCCAGGACTGGGAGACGGCTGCCGCCTACATCCACCGCGCATCCAAGATCCCACACGACGTCGTCAACGGCGCCTTTGCCGAGGAGATTGTCCCCACCGCAGAGGTCCCCGACCCCCCGCGCGTCACCCTGCATGCTGCCGCCGAGTCCCTCTGTGCGCTGTTCCTGCGCGAGTTCGACAAGGCCGCAAAAGACCGCGATGGCTCAAAGGTCACGAGGTTCTTCAAGCTGTTCCCCTTGGTCGGCCGCACAGACACGGGCTTGGATGCATACGGCCGCTACGTGTGCACCGGTGTCGCCTCTAGGGCGCGAACAACCTTCAACTCGGCCGCCCCGGCCCAGCGCGCAGAGGCCTTCTTCTACGCCAGCACCCTCACCAAGCTGTTCGAGCACATCGCCCAGATCGTCGATAGCCACGAGCCGCTTGTCGAGCAGCACTACGGCCCAGGCATGATGGCCAAGGTCATCGAGCGCCTGCAGATCGAAGCGGACGTGCAAGGAGGCATTGTGCTCGACACGTGGCACGAAGAACGCAACATCGACCGCAAGCTTACCGACATCAAGTCATACGCCTTCTCCTTCCTCGTCCAGAGCTTCCTCGCCGCCCAAAAGCCCTCGAGTGGCACGCCTCGCTCGAGCTCGCCTGCAGGCCCTCCAGCACGCACAAGTGAGGACGAGGGAGTCGACATGAAAGAGGTGGACGTCCTGCTGGGAGAGAGTGCTTTGATGCTTGGACGATACGCCCTGTACTCACGCTTCATCTCCGACAAGTGCGCCCCTTCGCAGCCGGAAGAGCGGATAGATCACGGCCTAGTGATGCCGCATTTCCTCGTGAACAGCAACCTGCAGAGAAAGGTGACGAGCCACCTCGTCGAACCATTCAACACCATGACGACCTTCTTCTTCCGCCGATCTGTAGAAAAGGCTTTCCAGCTGGACGAGTCGCCACCAGACCTCACGCTCAACCCCAACAAGCCCCTTGGCTCCAGTCCTCCATTCGTCACCTCTGCCGTCGACGATGTCATGTACATTGTGAACCAGGTCTGTCAGCGAACTCTGGCAACGTCTCAGCGAGCCGTCGTTGCCAGTGTGATCCCCACCGTGAGCCGAATCTTGGGGTCAGACTTCATTGACATGACGCAGCGAAAGATGCGCGATGAAAGTTACCCCCAGCCTGTCAGAGCCGGCGAGCTCCCGCCCGAGCACAAAGTCATCGCCTTCACAGTGCTGATCAACAATCTGGACATCGCAAATGACTACATCAAACGCATCGTCGAACAACAACTCGGCCGCCGCAACCCGGAATCTGCAACCTCGCCACTGCAGGATCTGTTTCCCTTCGGCCACGACGCCGTCTTTGTTGAGACCACTCTGAAGAGTTTGGAATCTGCATTCGCGAAGAAGAGCACAGAGCTGCTGAACGACGGCATAATAGTCCTCTTCAGCAACGTTCTGAAGCCTCGCATACGCCCCATCCTAGCTGAAGCTTTCCGTGACATCGACTACGCGCCGCCCGAGGTCGGTGACGATGTGGAAGAGGACGACGAGGATGGCGATGCCGACCTGGTCAAGTCGCGCTTCGATCGCGGTTGGGGCGTTGTGATCCGCCCTCTGAAGCGCATTCTGACAGGGGCCAATTTCGACCGCCTGCTCTCTTTCGCGCTCAACTATCTCGCTACTGCACTCGAGAAGCGTATCAAACAGTACTACGGTCGTGTCAACGAACTCGGTGCTGTCAGGTTGGAGCGCGACATCTCAGGCATCGTCACGGCGGCAGTCGCAGGCGGAAAGTACGGGCTACGCGACGCTTTCACAAAGTGCACGCAGATGACGCTGATCATGAACATGGAGGAGGATGAATGGGATGAAGTTGCCGCTGATGAAAGTGGTCATGGCATCCCTTGGGTCTTGGACGCTGAGGAGAGAAAGAGGGTGAGGGCCATTGTCAAAGGCTGAGAATTGTATGGAATGTCTCGGCAAAAAAATAAATCAAATCCGACATGGCTTCATGTCGTGCATTCCACACGAGGGGCTGCTATTTTGGGTCGCGCATGCCTCTTGCCAAGCCGAGGTGAATCGTCAGGTGGGCCTAGCTTCTGCCGCCAAATCTTGGTAGTGAACACGTCGACGCCTTGCTCTTTACACGTCCCTAGCTTTCTCTTTTTATCGTCGTTGCTGATAGCTAACGGTATTACTTCTCGAACTATGATTTCGCAGTAACTCGGACGTATTTGCGCATCATGCGCTTTCAGCTCTCTTTTACCCTTCTAGCGCTCCTGGGCCTGTCGGGGGCTCAGTGTCCTCTTTACCAGCAGTACTCTTCCCAAGTGCATGAGCCATTCTCTACCGGAACTCACAATCTATCTTATGCGCGACCAATACCATCATGTCGTACGTTCATTTCCCAGGAGGTCGAAGACGAAATCAAGCGCATGAAGACCGTGATTGCCGACCCTGATCTCTTTCGACTCTTCGAAAACACATGGCCTAGCACCCTGGATACGACCATTGCATGGCGGGGATGGTCGAACACGACTGTGGAAGAGACGGAACTTGGCACTAGTGAAGAAGCCCCGCAAGAGCTGACCTTTGTGATTACTGGCGACATCTACGCAATGTGGCTGCGCGATAGCGCAAACCAACTTCAAGCGTACGTGAGCTTGTTGAAACCAGACTCAGGGTTCAACAGTCTCGCAAGTCTATTTCGAGGCGCGATCAACCTCCAGGCGAGGTACATCCTGGAAAGCCCCTTCTGCAACGCATTCCAAACTCCAGACGAGAGCGGCGTTGTTAGATTGAGCAGCATGAACAGCGACCGCATTACACCGCCATTCGATTATTTCAAAGTATTCTCGTGCCAGTGGGAACTGGACTCGGTAGCTAGCTTCCTGCAGCTGAGTGTCGACTACGCCACTGCTACGAAAGACTACGACTTCTTCAAAAAGGGCAACTGGAGCAGAGCCGTCGAAACCATATTGCACACAGCCGAAAGTATGACAATGGACTCCTACGACGAGCTCGGAAACTGGCAACGCACTCCATACACGTACTGCGCACCGTACGGCGGGACCCCCATTAATGAGTGCGCCGGCTCGCCTCACAAAGGCCACATCGGCCTGATTCGTAGCTACCACCGTCCCAGCGATGATGCATGCACATATCAGTACCTGATCCCCTCGAACATGATGTTCAGTGCAGCGCTTAATGCTTCGTCACTCATCATGCAGCAAGTCACACCGCCGGCTTCAACCAGCAACCTCACAACATGGATGCAGCAAATGTCAACCGGGATTCGAAACGGCATCGAACAACACGCCATAGTCAACGATCCCAAGTTTGGCAAGATTTACGCGTATGAGATTGATGGTTACGGCTCGGCAAACATAATGGACGACCCCAATGTCCCCTCCCTCCTCTCCGCTCCCTTCCTCTCCTACCTCTCCTCCACCGACCCCATCTACCTCAACACGCGGCGCAAAATTCTGTCCAAATCCAATCCATACTATGCCTGGGGCCCGGTCCTCACAGGTGTGGGAAGTCCACATACGCTTCCGGGCAAGCCGTGGCCGATGGCAAACGTCATGGTCATCTTGACCAGCGAGGATGACGAGGAAATTAAGTCGAATCTGAGGATGTTGGTGCAGAGTACGGACGGGTATGGATTGATGCATGAAAGTGTGAGCAGTCAGATGCAGGAAATATGGTCGAGGCAGTGGTTCAGTTGGGCAAATGGGCTGTTTGGACAGGCCATAATTGACTTGGAGAAGAGGAAGCCTTGGATCTTGAAGGAGAGCTTTCAGTAAACTCTTCACCCAGTTGTCATTCTTTAGCGCCTTCTCGGAACTTTTTTTCGAGCTACTGTATTTCATACATATGATCCTGGAGCCTTGCCTAAATCGAGAGGGTTCTACAACTCACTCGGACACCGATAAGGATCCATCGCTCGCACCACCCGTACCTGATCGAGCCCTAGCGCGTTTTTACAATCGCGAAACACCACAACCCCGGTCGGCCATCAGTCTTCCACGTCCCGAGCTGCTCCTGACAGCAGATTGCTTACCCGCACATCGCCTTGCAATGTCTCATCAGAGCTGTGCATCGGTTAAGCCTCGTTCGAATCGATGAAACAAGCACAAAGTCTCCGAAGACTGTGACTGCAACTCGGCCGGCGATCCCACATCTGCATTTTTCGATGCCAAGATGCAAGGGTATGCATTGCAACTGAAGAAATGCGAGGAAGGCGTGAAGTCCGTCGAGACGTGCCCTCGAGAGCTCAAAGCTGATGGCTCCGCCGCTGCCAAGGTGGAAGACATCGGGCATGTGTAGGTCGAACGTAAGATGATTAGACTATATGACTTCGCTGCAGGACACGAGATATACTATGTTCTTGAGCACACGTTTTTTTATGTGACTGTACAAGACCCTATTACTACGATCAGTAAAGTTACGTGATATCAAACTCGCGCTGAGCATCTCTTTCCTTTCCTCTGCTATCGCAATTTAGCAGACTCACAATCTCGAGATTGTTTCATACAATGCGTTACTGCAATCTGCCGAGTGCACTACTACTAGCTGTGTATGCCAGCTCGGTAGCGGCTGCAAGACACGATGGACATCGAATCCTCCGCGCGGCAACTAGACGGTCAGATCTATTCAAGCGTGACACGAGGATCTCTCAGAAGTTTGAATCAGAAGTCGTTTACATTGAAGGCAAATCTCTCGTCTATGACCTCCTACACAGTACTGACACGCGATAGATGAAAACGGCTGGAGTGGTAGAGAGACTTTCGCCTCGTCGGTCAAAATAGGGTCGAAGAAGCCGATTCTGAACCTTGAGGAGATTGAGCATCATCTTCAAGATGTGCAGTGTGGCGACCAACGCATGAGGTTACATTTCGTCGACGCATCATCGGCACGAGATGCAAGAGCTGCTTGCCACGGCGGACACGGAGGCCTGGGTGGCCTCATCATCACATCACATGAAGGCTGCAATAAAGACGGCGAGAGAGCGGTGTACAGGTAAGAGTCAAATGTCCCATCCACTTTTTTTGTTCAGGCTCTGATGTTAATAGGGTCGATGACATTTCGTATGCCGAAGAAGGCGTAGCCCTTGACCTCGCCGTCACAGAAGCCTTGTGGCAAGACGCCTTCGACAATATCGATATCAACTTCGGACACTCACAATACGATCACATCTACAGACGGCACTCTGACTTCTCGCGAGCGCGCAGAAAGCGTCAAGACAATCTGACAGTTGAGATCCCCACCGACACTCCTGATGATGTCACCGATGTCACATTTGATCTCAGCTCCGAGCTTCTCGACACCACCTTCTCTGCAACCGACTTCCTCACCGGCATCGATAGCCTAGTCCCTGTCTCGGGTGTTGCGGTGCCTGACCCACCCATCGAGATTGGTTGCAAAAATTGTTCAACCAGGGGCCAGATCATCCTTACGCAGGGCGCGATCAATATCAACACGAAGCAGATTGACCTCGTTCCTGATATCTTTGAGGGCGGCGATGATGGCAAGGAAATCAACAGCATCATCACAGGCGGGTATATGGATCTTGCTGTGACCGGTGTGGGGGCGCGCCTGGAGATGTTTGCTCACCCAGTCAGCTCGGGGTCTTATGAGATTGCGTTGTTTCCATTACCGATTCTAGGTTTCGTCATCCCTGGTATTGGTCAAGCGGGAGCGAGTTTCGAACCGAAAATCAGCGTGGACTTTGAGATTGACGGTGAGCTTGCTGTCAATTACGGTTTCGATGTTGCTGTGGGCCATCCTCCCCTGTTGTACCCCTGATACGCATCTAATCATGACACAGATTCCAGATGGCGCCGGCATCAAAGTCGAACTTGGAGATCTCACTAACACAACCATCACGGGCATCAAAGGAACGACCCTCAACGCCCTACCGTTCACCTCGAGCGCCACTGACGTCGACCTCTCTCTCAGCCTGGCATTCGCACCGACGATTCCAATCGGCTTCGATTTCAGCGATAAGCTGAGCGCACTGGTTACTGTCTCGATGAACCTACCACGCCTTGATGCCAGGCTAACCACCAACGCCAAGGATCGGTGCAGTCTCTTCGACAAAGGTAACAAGACGAAGACGGACACCAAAGCAAAACCCAAAGGCGCCGATCTCAGCTCCCTAGTTTTGGTGGAGGCCAATGTCTCCGTGGCCATCGACGTCTCTGCAGACCTCACGCTCCCCTTACTCCCCGCGCCGTTTGATTCGGCTGGCACGTCTGCGCAGGTCTTTTCCACCAAGATGCCCCTCATGACCTCATGCGTTACTCCAGTCAAGGGCAAGCTCAAGATCACCGAGATGCCACCAGTCGCTACGATAGCCGCTGACAAGGCAGAGGTGAAAGCGGACAAGCCGTGCACGTGCGCAACGGCGACAACTACAGTGTATGCCGCGCCGCCTACAGGCGCTCCTCCACCACTGGAAATGACGCCCTACTATCCCAAAGCACCTCCAGTCGAGACACCATCAACAGAGGGAGAGCAGCCACCAGCATCGACGGCGCTGGAGATGACGCCTTACTACCCCGTCGACACACCGACCGGCGGATACGGATACGGACCCAGCGGACAGCAGCCGTCTCCATCGCCCTCGTGCCCCAGCACTCAAACCGTGCGCATCACCATCTCGACACCACCTGCTTCAACCACAGAACCCCCCGCACCCCCGCCCATCCTCATAATACCCGCCTCAAAACCCTGCAACTCAACCACTCCCGCCACGACCATCCTACCTCCTCACTCAACAACCACACCAACCTCCCTCCCCTCTTCCTCCTCGCAGATTACGTCCACGTGCACGTGCACGTCCAAGTCCCCTTCTGCCTCTACAACTACCACGGCACCACCGAAGATCGAGGAGAGCAAGGGATTCATGGCGCCGCCGGGTAGCGCGACAGACACAGACACAGGCACAGGCAGCGCGACACCGACGTCCACCAGAGCGCCCGATTTCACGGGCGCGGCGGATCGGGGAGCGGGGGTTCCGGCGTTGAGGTGGACTGGGATTGTGGGGTTGGGGTTGGGGGTGGGCGTTTTGATGGCGTGAAGCGATGTTGCGGACTAGACGAGGGTGCGCGGGAGAGTGTAGGGGGGCTGTGCTGCCGCTGCTGATGGGAGAGTGTGCTGCATTGCACGGCACGAGCAGTAGAGTCAGGAGGAAGGGAGGGGGAGAGGGAGGAGAAGACAGCTTTTGCAAAAGGACTCGAGGGTTGGTGTTGGTGTTGGTATTGGGTAGTTGAGCATTGCCGGCTAGTAGTAACAGATGACAAGCAACGGACAGTGCAGAGTTCCGGGTATAGACATGGACTTTGTGAACAACCGTCTCGTCTCATCTCGTCTCATCTCATCTCATCAACTCTCATCAACTCTCATCTCATCTCATCTCATCTCATCTCGTCTCATCTCATCTCGTCTCATCTCATCTCGTCTCGTCTCGTCTCATCTCATCTCATCTGATCAACTCTCCATTCCTCCCCCCTCCTCACTTCAGCATCAATGTCCTCAACTCCACAGCCTGACAGCCTCCACAACACCCATCCCCAGCACCACAAGCTGCAGCGCCCCGCTCGCCGAGACAGACACGGCGGCAGAGTTAGTCGTGTTGCTGCTCCCGCTGCTGCCCTTGGGCTTGCTGGCCCGGGCGTCGAGATGGGTCAGCGCTGCACGGAATTCTGGAATGGTCTCGGGGACAGCAGGACCGGGTGCTGGTGCTGGGCTGGCGAGGGCGAGGGTTGCCAAGAACAGGGTGGTTGCTGCGGCGAACTTCATTGTGGGGACGTTCGGGTGGCTGTTGAGGTGTGTGGTCGCGTGGTGCTGGACAGGACGAGCATCAAGGGTGATGCGGTGCAAGACGCGTTTGGTTGGTTGCTTGGGTATGAGGAATTGCTGGAGTTTGAGTCAAGATTGTCAAGAAGTTGATTGTGGGGAAATGGTGGTTGATATACACGGCTGCTAGCAGGCGGTGCAAGCCATGATCTCACCACGCCTGCAGTGAATCCAGAACGACTGCTGACCGGTCGTGATCGCCAACACAGCCTGGATAGAAGGGGTCATGGTTCGTGACGTCGAGCATTGTGCAGCCAACCAGGTTGCGCCGCGAAATGTGTGGCTTTGGCTTGGCTGCACTTGTTGCAAGGTGATTTGTGCCGCTGCTCAAGCACTTTCCGTGAACAGGTCTGAGCTTGGTGACGAGCAGGGACTCAGCCTTCGACCTTCCCGCAAGCTGCCCTGCTGTTTGGTACCAAGGTAATTGTTGTGCGATGGGTCTCATGGATCCATCTGTCGAATCATGGCGGCGATGCTGCTCGGCGTTAATCCAAGGTAGCGAAGAGAGGCTGCGGCTGGACGCCTGGATGCAGTGCAAGGCCCCCGGGTTCGACCTCTGCCTCTTCTCTCCACTCTGTACAATCGCCCTACTTCTCAGGCTGAGCTGAGGCGTCTTGCGGACGCGGGCTTCTATTAGCGACGTCATCAGGTCGAAGCTGCGATGCGACGGTAGCAGGGCACAGCACGTGCCGCCGCTCCATGCCATGTACGCCAAAGCTGCCCAGTGCCTACGCAGGTACCACGAGTATTCGATCGGCGCCCTCATGCAGCCGCGCTGACTGGAGACATGATCGATGTCGTTTCACAAGACATTCTTGAGCATAGCCAACCACACGCTCGGAAGCAGCTCAAGGCCCGGGTCGTGAGAATGAATGAATGGCAGGACAGGTGATGCGCTACGTGTCTGAGATTGCAGCTCGACGTGGTCAGAGAGGCAGCGACTAAACGACCGAGCTGAGCTGTTCTGTTCTGTCCGCGATGATGGCGCGAACACATGGCAGTCGCGGGAGCTTTGAGCAGCAGGTGCCGAATCGGCTCGGCCCCCACCGCGTGCCGCAGGTCCAGCCACTTCCAGCCTCCACTCCTCCGCCTCACGAGCCCCAGGCACCCACAGGTCTATCCAGGATGAGAGCAAGGCGGTTGCACACGGTAGACCCGAGTTCGAGCTTTGCACCAGTAGCGGTGAGATGAGTGGACGAGAAGGCCTGTCGCGGGCTGTTAATAACCTCCTGGCGGCAAAATAAGCCTCGCTGCCTCAGAGATCGTCACCCTGCATGCATTGCACGACTGCGCCGCACTAAGAAGGTAGGCATGCTGGTGCTTTGCAGTGTCTCGCAAAAGAGCTGGGCCGATATGGATATTCTTCCCTGGCTCACGTTTCTCTCTCTGCAACCTACAATTTTGCCTGCAGACAGCAGCAGTGTGAATCCACAATGGCTCCCTACCCAGACACGACGCCCACCGAAACCGTGCCGCCAGAGGTGGTCGCGACAGCACCTCCAGAGGATTCGGCGCTGCCGGGAATGAAACGCGGCATCGCAATTGGAGTGGCCTTTTCAGTCGGCATCATCATGGCCGCTCTTCTTGCCTTCTTTGTGTATAGACGGCGCAAGCAACGAGCTGCAAAGCACACCAAATTGAGTGCCGAAGAGCCAGTCGAGATGGACGCTGGTGGGCTTTGGCCCCAGGAAAAGAAACGGCACGTCCGAGTTGCACCTATCGAGGCTGATGCGTACTCCATTCACGAACTCGACGGCAGCGAGATCCCAGAACTACCCGGCCACTACGAGGGACAAGAGCTGAACGCCAACAAGAAGACACCAAGAGCTTCTTACGGTGACGATGACACGTACGGCCAGAAGCTGAAGCAGTGGAACGACTGGAGTGTTGCGCTGGACTCAAGCCACCCTCAGCCAGCCGAGGAACCCCTGCGGCACAGCAACCCCTACCTGGAGGTGTCGCCATCCCAATCTCAACAAACAAGCATTTCCCCAATGGGGGACACATTACTCGATGCACCCTCACAAAACCTGTCTTACAATTGTGTGTCTCCGCTCGCTCTGTCGCCGCTCGAAGATGCGCATTTAACGCCAACGTATGGTCGCCCAACACGCCAGCAGCGCTATTACGACCAAGCAAGAACCTCAGCGTAATGCGGCTACGCAGAGTTGTAAAACGCAGGTCAAAACGGAGGGGGATGAACAGGAACAACAAATAGTGTATAACGCTATCGTAGAATGCCATTAATGCCGCAGCCGGCTGCACCACGGCTTGACAACGACGTACAAGAATCAGCGACACGGTCATCCACTCTGCTTCTCCAACTCTCTTGGCTCAGCATCGAGCATATCGATAGCGTCGTCAATGGGAGGATCGGAGAACAACCTCTCGTCCTTCTTGTCTATCGCCGTCTCATGCACATCGACCGGCTCGTCAACCTCATCGATGGGCGGATCCGTGAACAATCGATCATCCACTTCCTTCCCAGTCGTCGCCATTGGCACTGTAGACCCTGGAAGCTCGGCACGAATCACCTGCCCATCACCCACCTCAGTGACATACGTTGGGCTCTCCAGCTCGCTCCACCGTCTCGGCTTCTCATCGCCTGGAACTTCCGCTGGTCCGCCTGCGCGATACGCATAGACCTCCGACTTCTGGGCTTTCTGAGCATGCTCTTCGTCGGTGCTATGGCCCGATGTCGACTGTGTCTTGGTTCTCCGCACCTTGTGCCGTCGCAGGAAGAACCACATGCCAAACGCTACGAGACAGACCATTAGAGCTACACCGACACCAATCCCCGCCGATGCGCCAGCACTTATTCCGCCTCCACCAACATCATTCGCAGGATCGTCTGGACGTAAAGCTGTTGGCGAGCTACTAGGCAGACTGTCTGCATGCTCAGTCGCCGAAGATGGCAATATGCTGTTAGAGGTGCTGGCACTGGCCGAAGCTGGTGGATCGGCTGGCGCCGGAGCGGGTATTGCTGTAGGAGCAGGAGCTGCACTTGGGGCACCAGGTATGGCAGTTTCGACGAGTGATGGAGTGGGAACAGGAGCTGCTGTTGGCTGAGCAGGAGGTGGTGTGGCAGCTGGTGGTTGACTGGGGAGCAGTGAAGAGATGACATCGTCGTCATCATCGTCGTCGTCAGTGTCCGTCGCGGTCGGGAGAGCAACTGTTGGGTCTGTTGTAGAAGCCATGTCGGATATCTTGGTAGCTCGAGTGTCTGGTAGGCGCAAAGAGTGTCGGAAAAGATACTGCCAACGATATGGGGATAGATGGTGTAGATCAACCAAGCAGCAACCCGTACCTTACTCCCCCAGGCTTGAGCACACCCGCTTCTTTAAGCCCCACCAAAATAGAACCACTGTCCCAGCGACTCCCTATTCCCCAAGTCCCAAGATTCGGCACGCACAATTGAATCTCAGCCTAACCGCCTAAAGGCAAAAGCAGAATCTGCACGCAGCCTCCTATTGGCCACCACCCAGCAATGCCTCAACGACAAGAAGCTCAGAAGCCATTGGCACTTGGCCTCCCCTTGCGCTGGACCAAACACGTGCCCCGGCCCAGCGAGCAGTGGCGCACAAAGCGTACGACACCACCAAGGCTGTGCGAACGACAAGCCCAGCACCAAAGCCGGTGTCTGCACGCCCCCCCCCGCCGTCCCATGGCAGCACGGCGCCGCGAGCCCAGCGCTGGCGTGGCAGGGAAGGCGCCCGACCTGGACGCTGCTGAGTGGGAAGCAGATGGGTGCGGGAAGGGAGGGTCAGAGACAGGTTGGTCGTGGGGGCTCGGACTTCTGTTGTTGATTGGGTCGTGGGCTGGGCGTTGGGTTGATCGTCTTGGTGAAGGGGAGGGTTGGGGAGGCCCGGACGTGTGTGCATGGACGAACGACGTGAGGGGAAAGATTTCACGCAGACGATGATGAGAGAGAGAGAGGAGTCGTGTGTGTTTTGGATGCTTTTGTCCGAGTCGAGCAAGATGTTGGAGGTCGCTGATGCGGATGCGGACTTTGAACTTGGCAAGACTTGGAGGAGGGTTTCCAGTGCAGGTGTTGTTGTAGACCAGGGCTAGTGGTTTATCATCGCCAGGTGGATTTCGGCTTTCGTTTGCGTGGGCATGGTGCAGTTCTGGATCTCACTCGGGCATGCTCTCACTCGGCTGTTCAGCAGGCTTTGAGTCGGCTTCTGGTCCAGAAAAGGAAGGGATTCCTCTTAACGGACGCACAAAGTCAGACATAGCCAGTTTGCAACATTTTTAGCGACCCTTGCTCGATACACATGTTCGGGCAAATGAACGGCAGACAATATCCATTTTGTATCCTTGTATACATTACAATTCAGTATAGTTCACATCTATACCCTACGGTGTTCCTCCCTCCCGTGCTCCGTACGCTCTAGCTTGAGTCGCCATGCAATTACTCAAGCAGCAGAGACAGCAGGAGCCGCAGCCTGGGGCTGGACATCAGTGCAGAGCAGAGCCTGCTCCAGGATGGGGATCAAGCAGCACTTGGCCTGTTGTCCCTCAGCGGCGCAGATGTCGATGAAGTTGTTGATGCCTGTGGGTGTGGTGGGAGCTATGGGCGGTCAGCAAAATGATGGTGAAGATCTCCACGAGCATGTCGTGACGTTGACTGAGGATATACATACGAGTTTGGCAGTCGAGAATGGCAAGGTTGAGGACGCTGGTTGCGCAGCAAAGGGGAGAGCCCGATGAGCAGAGGCCGGCCTGGCGCTCCTCAAGGGGAGCGGCGAAGGCAGCGGCAGCAAGGGCGAGGATGGTGAAGTACTGCATCTTGAAGTGTGCGTTAATTAGGTGTGGATTGAGCTGGAGCGTGGTTGGTAGATTGAGGATGTAGGTGAATTGAGTGCAGATGATGTTTGATGATGGTCAAATGTCGACATTCAATGGCTTCTACTTATACATGCTCAGGTGCCCTGCTCCTTGATCCAGCTTCAACAACGGCAAACCTGTAGGAAGGGGGGAAACACCCCTTCGTCATCGAGGACTTTGCGCAGGACGAAGACCGTCATCGCTCTCGAGCGTGCTATACCCCAGCATGTCCTTAAAGTGGCTCAAGCTTGTAGTCAGAGCCAATGTGAGTTGCTGATCTGGATCCCGGGGCCGTGCTTGAGATGGAGTGACGTTGATGCTCTGTTGTCAGCTCGAATTGCCCAAGCGCCTCTTTCGTGACTGGTTCTGTGGAAGCACGGGTAGACCGTTAGAGCCGCTCGTGGCTGAAACAGTACAGGTGGAGCTCGCGAAGCGTTGGCATCTGGTGCGTGTTCCTACAAATCGATATCGGAGGCTGATGTGGTGCGTGGAGGCGACTCCTTCCACAGGCCATCATAGATCGTCGTCGGGAAGGCGGCTGCTTAGTTAATATTACCTATCGACATGAGGTCTTTGTACGTTTTTCTCTGCATTAGAAGGCAGAGTTTTGAGAGTACTTCTGGTAAATCATCAGAAAGATTTCGCGACACGTATTGGACACAGCGTTTATGACGTTGCTAAGCTCTGATAGCAGTGCCTAACATAAGCACATGCATGCTTGCGTCAATGTTCATCCTCGCAAGGGGTTAACTCAGGAGAAGCGTACTGTAGGTGACTTGTAACCACACAATACATGCATGTTGATATGCGGAGAGAATTAAGATTAGCGTGGCGAATGAGAGGCTGATCCAGCTGCACAGCCGCGTGCAGTTGCACATCTAGGAAACTAAAGTCATGTTGAACTCGCCAAAAACTGTATGATCAATTGTCCCTTGTCCACAGAAACTGAAAATAGTAGTGAACATCGCATTGTGGCGGCTCGAGGTGGCAAAGATGCGCCAACTGCCGTTGTGCCATGTGGGTAGCCGTGACAGGACGGGATGGAATAGGGGTGTCAATTTAGCAAGGAAAAGAGCAAGGGGCAAGCAAGTCAGGTATGAGACTACTTCCAAAAACGACTGATCTTACAAGCCTAACTCGCTTAGTGAGTGCTATAGCACAAGGTTGAAGATATAGTTCTCTTTTCTATTTGCGTGTAACCGAAGCAAGTGTTGAAGAAAAAATGTCATCGATGCCACAGACAGTCGACAGTGGGGTGGCTTGGACCTGAGGGATGCTACAGCCTTACAATTGCTGTATCCTCGGTTTGATGGCATAGTGAAGCTCAGATGGGGTTGTTGTTGTTGCAAGGAGAAGAGCGCACTGCGCTGCCGTTTAATCCATTAACCACGCGTTCCCTGTCTGGGCGAAAACGCCGACCCGCTTGCGCCGATCACGTCACTCCTCGTGGGCAGTTGCGGTCCTTATGCCTGACAGCCTGCCATAATCCCTACACCACAACAACTTGCATCGTCATTGTCACCCTGGAACCAATCAAAGTGGCAGCTCGATCTAATCTGGCTGTTGCTTTTGCCTTGCGTCTAACAGCGCAGCTGAGCAAGGGGCATTTGCCTCAGGAAGCTATACGTTTGATGCTATTATTGATACATGAATCGATTTGGGATGCTTTAGGCGACTGTTGGAAACAGGGACCGGCAGCACTTTGCTGCTGGTCTTGGTAGGTGACGTCCACGGCTTGCAGCAAAAAGCTGGACAACATTATCCTAAGTGCATGAGACGATAGTCAAGAACGTACACATGCATTGTGGACGAGAAGATTGAACAGTAGTAAGTAAACATTAACAATGGTATCATGCTCCGAGATATCAGTACACTAAAGTGAACGCCATGCAATGCAATGCTTTGCGATCTAAAGACTTTTGGGGACGCGCAACCAATGCCTTACAAAAAACGACTCATGACTTGGAAAACTTGTTCATCAGCTTCTGCCATGTCGACCTAGAGCTCTCCTCCCAGGTCTCAGAAACCTCGTCGACGAATTGGCCACTGACCAAGTCCGCCTCAGCAGGCTTGACAAGCGGACTCCTGTAGACGATCTTGTGGCCAATGTACAGGATGGCGAAGAGGATCAAACTGATGTATGCAATGAAGAAGTTTTCGACATTCCAGGGAACAAATGCAGTGAATCCTTGAGTGAGAGTGATGATGACAGTGAAAGTCAGACCGTACCAGGCCATAGGAGCTCCACCCCAAGACTTGAAGGGCAGAGTGTCGCGGTCGATGTTCTGCGCCTTGAGAGCTCTCATGAACGCGATGTGGCAGATGCAAACGCATGACCATGCGATAAAGCCGGCAACGGAAATAATGTTCAGAAGCCAGTTGAAGGCCTCGGTGCCGCTTGCGGAGCAGTTCATGTACCCAAGAAGACCCATCAGAGCAGTAATGGCAGTGGACCAGTATGGCACGCCCCTCTTGGTAGTCTTCTTAAGGAAAGCTGGTCCGCAGCCGTTCTCAGCCAGACCAACGAGGATACGACTGCCGGAGTAAACATTGGAGCTAGCTGCGGAAAGAACGACTGTCAAGAGGATAGCATTAAAAATGTCTGGAAGTGCAGTGACTCCAGCGAGCTGAATGGCGATGACCAAAGGAGAGGAGCCAGCGTTTGTGTTACCAATAGCGATAGACTCGTTGTCGTATGGGACCAGGATGCCAACGAAGAAGATTGTGAAGATGAACAAGGTAAAGATGCTCCAGAACGTGTTTCGGATGGCCTTGGGCATGGTAACACGGGGATTGGCAGACTCTCCAGCACCAATGGCGCAGAGCTCGGTGCCCTGGAAAGCAAAACCGGCCTTGATAAGAACAGCCCAGAAACCAACAAACTTGGCAACAGCTGGTGCATCGGCAAGGTAAGGAGCAAAAGCGCCAGGAGAATCCCAGTACTTGAAGCCGATGTAGCCCTGAGGTCCAACGCCGCCGGCGTTCATGATGATGGCAAAGATCCAGAAGCCGAACAAGGCAACGACCTTGATGGAAGCGAACCAAAACTCAAACTCTCCGAAAACGTCGACAGGGAGGAAGTTGACGGCGGAAATGGGAATCCAAAAGATTGTGATGAAGATGGCGATGTTCAAGTCTTGGTTCCACCATTGGATGATAAGTCCGGCTGCCGACAGCTCGAGCGCATAGGTGATGGACCACGAAAACCAGTAGATCCAACCCATGGCGAATCCAAGACTGGGGTCGACGAAACGAGAGGCGTATTGCGTGAAGGCACCAGCGATGGGAAGGTAGGTGGCCATCTCGGCGAGAGACATCATGACCGAATAGACGAGCGTACCGACGAAGACATAGGCAAGCAACGCGCCTGCGGGACCAGCTGTGTTGATGGAGCTTCCACTGGCAATGAAGACACCGGTACCAACCGTTCCACCTGTAAAAGATAAGCAAATGTGCGGATAAAGAAATGAAGGGGATGATGGACGCACCGATAGCAACGAATTGCAAATGACGACTCGAGAGCTTCCTCTGCAGCTCATCGCTCTGAGGGGCATCCTGCTTCTCGAGGTCGCTTGCCGAGTGAGCAACCGACTTGCTGGAGTGGTAGTCCATCTTGGGAACAATGTCATCGTGTCCTTGAGTGGCGGCCATCTTGACGATGAAGAGAGGATGAGGCCTGATCTGGGACGTGTAGCCTGGTAGACAGAGTCGTGGAGTCACTGAACTATGGATCAACTCAGCAACTGGGGAACGGACGTATTTCAATCGCGCTCGTGTGATTTTGTGGAGCCACGGTGCACCGCATCAATGTCAGCCGTCGGCCAACTCCACGCGCTCTGGTCGTCGCATCGACCATTGAAATTTTCGTGTTGGTCCACTTTGACAGGCAAAGGCCTCAACCTCGCCGCGCCGGTTGCCGACGGTGGTCCGTGATCGTCTGGTGATCGCGGCGAGCGTAAAATTTGAGCAAGGGCATCATCGGTAATATACGGGTCGTCGCACCCGTTCGCATGAGCTTGTACGACTCAGGCAAAGTGCAATGGTACCGCGCCGCGTGCCTGAAGCCGAAAGACTGCTGGTAAGAAAAAATCTGCA
Source organism: Ascochyta rabiei (assembly GCF_004011695.2). Classification (NCBI taxonomy): domain Eukaryota; kingdom Fungi; phylum Ascomycota; class Dothideomycetes; order Pleosporales; family Didymellaceae; genus Ascochyta; species Ascochyta rabiei. The sequence continues at coordinate 1,300,459 of NC_082405.1, forward strand.
CTCTAGCAGTTCGCTTTCGGCGCTGTAGGTGGCGAACGCTGGAAGGTTGGGAATAGCGGCGGCTCGTTCCTTCCCCGGGCAATGCGAACAAGTCCTTGGCGTCGAATCACACATCACGTCAGCGCAGAGCCTCTCCACCGACTCCCCAAACTCCCCACACAGACCTCGCTTGCGTCCGAGCTGACTCGAAGCATGAATATTCTTTCTGACTAACAGCTGATACCGCAGATATGGATGGGGAGCGCTTTGACTCAGTACAGATCTCGAGAGCGCAAACACTGTGACTCCAGCGTGCCTGAGGCTCCACCGACACATGAGAATGCCCCCAAACACATACGGCAAGCGATTGACATGCGCCGCAATCCTACACAATCTCGCGTCTATGAGCCGTACGACCAAAAAGGCAGCTCGGACTGGACTGTACCGGCGGCTCAAAGAGTCACACTCCCAACGCCCAGTCGAGCTATGCACACGCCATGTAACCGTAGCCTGCACCATGGTTCTGGGACGTGTGCATCGCGATTACTTCAATATCACAGGCTCAGAGGTGCCATATTGTCTTCGAGGAGGGACACTGCAAGCATCCAGCAATCTCAATCACCACCGTCAGCTGGTGTCAGGAAAGTCAAGATGACTGCATCGTCCTCAATGATCTGGACGATTGACTGCCCCAGAAGGCTACGTACGCAGTTGCTCATCGCGCTCACCACGCGTCAGATCTGCATGTCGTAATTGCCTAGAATTCCTTGTCTCAGCCCTATGCACGTCCAGAACGTTTCGTACGACAAACACAACGAGACATGCTCGCCTATAGAACCCCAAGGGGACCCGTCAGGTATGGATCCGGGGATGTCTTAGTGTGTGCAGGCTCAGTACCGAAGCTTAACCTTTTCGAGGTAAATTTGACAGCTGCATGATTCGGCGTGGTTCACTTGAACAATGAGGTAGACATGCTACGCTGTCCGACTTAGCCCCTCTACGGTGGTATTTCTGGAACTACTGTCGCTTTGCGCGGGCCTCACTTGGTCATCATCGTCGCTCTCTCCTTTCAAGTCCAGAGGTAACATGATGAAAGCTACCGTTTTGTTGTGGGCCTGAACGTGTCTCATACTCACCACCATTTCCGTTTGTGATACCGGGAGGCTGATCAAGCAGAGTATTTGAATTTCAACATGCGGCTGTTAACAGCATCCTTAACTATCGATCCTGATCCACAACATCTTGTTCTCAAAGCACAAAACCAGCACGAACACCACCGTCTGCCAGCAAACCAACATGATCTCTGAAGGGGTACAAAAGTTGCACTGGACGCAGCGAATCGCCTTGGTACGGCACAACCTTCACGCCGCTCGACGGACAGGCGATTTCAGTTTCTTCAAATCACTACAGGCGCATGCTCTCATTGAAGGCACTGATCACGTTGCTCTCCTCAATCAGACCCTCGGCGACAGTGCGGATGGTGTCCTGGCGACTCTCGATAATCTCAATGCTGGCATAGCTTACGTCCATCAGGACGCGTTCAAAGCCATATACGACAACGCCAAGAACAACATGCACGTAGGAGAAGGTACATTAGCTAGTCGACGGTCCCTCCTCCGCGTAGACATCTGCCAGCAACGCGACATGGCCGATCATGCCATCGACAAGACCACCAACTCCGCCATCAACCTCATCCAAGCCCAACCAGCTCATTGCCAGGATGCGGTGGCAAATGCATGGATCACTGGTGCCACCATCATGGCTGACGCAGTCTGCGTGTGTCTCAATGAGATGAACAGCCTCGAAGATCACCTTGACGACTTCATCAGCCTCGAGTACTCCTGGAACAGCATCCAAAATTCCGTCGACGCCGCCATCTCTGCACTGCGTGGGATCTTCAGCCTTATGACGACTACCTCCCAACCCGCTGCACCACACAGGAACCGCAATCTTAGCGTCTCGTCAGCCAGCAGCCAAGATCACGGCAGCGCAGCAAGCATACGCAGCCGCAACTCGTCCACCGCGTCCGCGTTCAGCATGATTAAGCGCGCATTCAGCGTAAGCGCTCCGTCGGGCCCCCCACCCTCGAAATCAGCACGCAGCAGTGTGAACAGCGGCAGCCTGCCTCTCCCAGACCCCAACTCAAGGGGCTTCCGCGCAAGCATCAGCGCTGCGTGCCCGACCAAGATGCCCAATTTCGGCGACCATCCGCATACGGTGCTGACGACCATCCCGCCGACGCCTGCTGTCATCGACATGGGCTCGCCAGATGTGATGAATCCGTTCAAGGAGAATCCGGATTACTTTGCTTTCGACATGGGCAGTAGCAGGAAGAAGGAACCTGAGCAAGGCAGCGCGGATGAGATGTTGCATATGTGAGTTGAGTCGTGGTCGTGACATTGAGTGGAGCTAACTTTGCAGCAGTGAGGATCTTGATCCTCTTTACTCGCCGGCGGTGATTGAGATGCCTCAGCCGCTGAAGTCGAGACGTCTTTCCGAGTCTTTTGACATGTCTAACCCCGATGGTATCACTGTTTGATGGTAGGCTGTTCAGTAACTGGTTTGCGTGTTCGGTTTTGTTGTATTATAAGGTCAGCAGATGTCAGGTTAATCGAGACGAGTATACAAAGTTTCACGCGAACATGTAATCAACCAAAATATTAGGTAGCCCATACGGCATTACAGTCCAACTCTGCTTTTACGCCCTACGTAAATTCTGCGCACATAGTCCAAACCAGCCCAGTCCATAAGCGTACTTCCGTCGCTTCTCCGCTCCTTGTCGTCCTCTTTCATGCTGTCAGCACCCACACGAATAACCTCGACCTGAACAGGAGATGGACTCGGCACTTCCACCTGCACGTTTTCCGTGCTTCTATCGCTTTTGAACCAACTGCGCATGCTCTTGCTCCTGCTCGTTCTAGCACTGCGTTTCTGTTCCTCATCATCGGGATACCGCAGCCACCATGGCTTTCGATCGAGTGACAGCCAGCTTGCTCGTGGCGGGGGTTTCCTTGGGCTCGGTTGGCCCATCTCGTGTATCTCTTTGATGGGTAGTTCGAAATATCTCAGGCTTTGTGTTGGCGCTTCGACCGGGCTATCGCAGGGCTTGATGGGCGCTGAAGAGGATACTGCAAGCGGACAGCTTATCCGTGTTTTCATTCCATGTCCCTCCGGAGTCGTGCTGTCATTTTCGACGGGCGTGGATGTAGCGGAAGAACTACGCCGGCTAAACCACAGTCTTGTGCGCTCGTGACGCATTCCGAGATAGTAGAAGACACCAGCGAGGATGACGACGCATATTGCTATTGCGAAACCACTGCCGACATCTTGGCCTTTTGTGACGCGTTTTGCATGCTTGTGGTGATGAGGTAGAGGGCTAGCGGATATGGTTCGGAGCGTGATGAGCAGTTGGAGAGCAAGTGCCAGTGTCGAGATCATTGTTACGAGATCGCAATGCTGTGAAACAAACGGCCAGACACCGCGAGATACTTAATGCAACACAAGGTCTAGATCGTGGCCAGAGTCGAGGCTTTCTTGTGCTGCTGTTGGACATGTCCAGATTTGGCTTCGCGTCGGGATTCGGGGACTTGAGGTGCATGCTCAGCCTGGGGTACCGCATTATTATTGAAATAGCAACATCGGGAACCGACGTATAGTAGGGCGCATGTAGTCTTCATATGGTCACAAATAATCGACTCTCTTGAAGCTGGCTGTTCGGCTGGAGAGGATGTTCATTGAGCACTGAACTCTGCAATCATCTGATCTGGTCATTCTGTTAGCTGGAGCTATAACGTAAGATTGTCCTTGTGTACCCTCTAAAATCTCCTCGAAAGTCGGCTCATGTGATGAGCTTTGATTTGGGCAAGACCTCGACACCGCTCCCTTCGGGGAGGTCCTCGTTGCTGTAGGACGCAGCGCACGATGCTGCTTCGCAGTGGTCTGCTTCCGACGTGCGGGAGTGAACTCTTCCTCCGTGATTCCAAAGTTGAGCGTGGAGGCGGCAAAACCAAGATCCATCGGCTTGACCGCTACTGATGTGCCAGCTTGGAGGCGTCCAGTCCCGCTCCTGGGCCCTGATGGGCTCTGCTGTGACATTGCTGGAAGGCGTTGTGTCTGTACCGGCGGAAAAGTTACTGCTGATATAGCAGCCTGCTGGCCTCCAGTAGTGCTTACAAAACCTTTCGGCTGCTGATGAGTTGCAGCTGGAGGGGTACCAGGTCGTGTGAAGTTGGGAGGCTGAAATTGCAGGCCCAGATGATTGCCGAAGTGGCAGATATTCCTGAGAAGAGACATCAGGACATCATCGCCATGTTCCTGGAACAGATAGCAATGAGGCTGAAGCTCAGTGTAGAAGGAACTCAGCATCTGGATCCAGATGCACTGATGTAAATCTTGGGCATGCACACTGAGCGGAGTGATTGCCGTGAGCTTCTCCTCTACCATTCTGAGCTATGCCTTGATAGCATCGGCAGGTAACTGATAGGTATCAGAGTCACAGGCCAGGATCGCTTTGCGAAAGCAGTCGAAAGCTTCAGAAAGCAAACCAGAGTCACTATCATGCAACCTGAAAGCATCCTTTAGCAGCTGCTCAGGACTAGGGGCAGGTACCACCAATGTGTGTCCGAAGACCTGCAAACGTTGCGAAGCGAAAAGCGAGGCATTCTGAGCATCGTGAGCAGTAGGTTTGATAAGCCCGTGTTTATATACGATGGGTCTACAAAGCAGGTTGCCGGCTTCATCACTCCTAGAAGACGCAGGTACTGAATTCAAAGGCTCCGGGATGCTCTAGAGCCCAGTATACGCAGAACCGTGGTCCCCTGAGTGGTCTGAGGAGCCTGTTTGACAGATCCATTGTTATGTACGAAGATTGAACGATGCTGTTTGCTGGCTTCAACAATGTTTGCACGCTCAGATACTGCAGTCAGAAGACTTTGGAATAGCTCAGATGACTCAGGGGTGGATATAGAAGACAGATCAGCCATGCTGATGTCTTTTTCGGTTTGTGATACAAGCTGCATGGCATCGGATGCGACGGCGTCAACTATACTTGTGTCTTCTGTCTCTATCTGTGAAATGCGCTGCCAACGCAAGGAACCGTACGTTTCGACGTACTCGTTGCCGCCTTCTTGTTATATGTCTTTTTCAAGGAACGTCCTTCTATCGGTGGTTGGTAGAGGGAAAACAGGCCCCAGTTGTCTGGGAGGACGTTCGCGGCCGCAGAAGGGTTCGAAGTTCTTGTATGGGAAAGGTTTGGCCAGGAAGATTGGAGGTGCTTGAATCTCAGGTTGAGGGAGAGGTGAAAAGCCCGGGCCATGTATACTAGATGGGCGATGGCCAAACATGTCTCCGCTGCGACACGTCTCATGGTGCGCAGTGTCCGGCAGCAACTGCGCAGTATCGTAGGGCTTTGGCTTGTGGGAAGGGTATTCACAGAACCTTCCGATGACTTAGGGCCGTCAGTTCGCGTAGAGTGGAGCTTCCATTGGAACATACAGGTGCTGAAGATGAAGTAAGTTGCAGCCGCAGGCAGGGACATAATCGCGATAATACATAGGTATTGGCAGGCCTCCCAAGTATTCGAAGGGCTATCACCGATATGATCGTCATATTCAAGCTCTAGAAGGTACTCGAACTTGCCGGGAGAGCCGAGCAGGGTGCGGACAGCTGTTTTCATGACCGCCTGGAGTGGACCGGAACCGATCAGGGGAGACATGCAGAGTAGCACGACGCACTCGAACAAGAAAGCCACTATGCTGAAGAGCAGAGACAGGGAGCTGTCGGTGGTCATTTTAGCTGGGAAACGCAGCTGTTTGGAAGACGTGGCTGTAATGGGCGGGCCGTTGGGCAGCTTTGGTGTTGTAGTGAGAAGCAGAGCAATGAGCTGTTAGCCAGCAGTGTGAGTTCGAATGCGTGTTGAATGCTAGGATTATCGTAAAAACAGCCGTACAGATATTAGAAGTAGGTATGTGAGTGAAAAAGCGCGCGAGCAGAAAGTTGTCCTTGCCTGGTATCGGCGAAGTGCACAAAGGTGAGAGGTCGAGTAGGAGGGAGCGGGTGCAGTGACCAGCTTGGCGTTGTCAGCAGCAATGAGACGACGACAACATTGACTGCCAAGATAAGGAGACCAAGACGATGGTGAAGTGAAGTGAAGGTTTGAGCGTGACGTGGACATCAGCGAGGTGGGACCGAAGCGAATGTGACTTGGCGAGAGAATCTCAGAAACGCGAACAGTACGGCGATGGACAATGACGAGAGAAGACGAATGTGTAGTTGAGCCAGGACAGAAGAGCTGGGAATGGACCAATATCAAATACGAGAGCAGCCTGGATCCTAAGCTCATGTATCCAACTTTTTGCCCATATGCAAGTCCAGTGTCTTTGCCAAAACGTACAGCAACTCTAGTCTGTCACACTTGACACCTTTGGCCCTGCCCATCCTGACTGGGTTTCCGACTATAGCTTCAACTTCTATCCGCCGGCCAGTCTGCACGTCCTGCAGCATGCTCGGCTCAATACCGGCGTGGATAGGTATTCGTGCCTTCGCTCTGTTAAGCTCGAACTTGACCTTTTCCTCAGTGATGTTGTATCCGTACGCGACTGCAATGTCGCGAATCTCGAGCATTACAGCTTCAATAATATCAGGGGCTCCATCATAGCTCTCAAGCACATCGGTGTCTTTGCTGAACGACAGAGCACAGATTGGGTTCCAAGAAGCATTGATGAGAAGCTTGGTCCACCGTATCAACTGGATATCCTCATGAAGTATCGCAGTGGCGCCTGCGGATTGTACAAGCTGTGCAAAGGCTTTTGCGTGTTCGGCAGATGCGGATGAAGGGTATGCGCCGATTTCGAGTCTTTCTACTTCGCCATGTTTGATCACGCCGGCAGGTCGTTGGGTCGCAGGGAAGTAGAGGACCGTAGAGACGATCGGATTACTGGGGAAGGCCACACGATACTCCTCCTCGATACCGACTCCATTCTGGAGAAGCACGATGGTGGTGTGTCCAGGAGTCACGACAGGAGCGATCCATTTGGGCACGGTATCTGGGATGGCTTTACTGCAGACTACAATGTAGTCGTATGGTGTTTCATTTGCAGACGCTGCCTCTTCGCAGCTTCGTACAACGTTCGGTCTGAAGTGTATGCCTTGACCGAAGATCGATGAGTTGATAATGAAGCCATCTTCCTTTGCAACGTCGTAGTTGGACCGGCAAACAGCGGTGGTAGTCGATGATTTGGAAAGGAGCCAAAGATAGACCGTCCCAACACCACCGGCACCAAAGAGCAGAACGTTTGGTTGTGTATTGCCTGTCATGATCGAGATGATGAAGTCAATGGATGGCTGGTGGTTGAAGTGTGCCGGTACCGGTAGTAACGGAAGTCGCTGCTTATCGTGCGCTTCGCGGGACCCACTTTAACACAGCTGCTCTTAACGGTCAATCGTGGTTTGCATCCATCCACTTACCTCTGCAAAGCAAATTCATATCGCTTTGACGGCTCGTCCTGTTGTTCTCTGTGATGGCATTTGTGTGGCCTGCATTACCATCAATAATGTTGGCTCTTGCGTACATGGCCACGTCACGACGCGAAGGTAGTTATCCAGCCTCGCGACCAAGTAAGTGAGTTGCGTTACCACTGCTACTGGTCAGAGTGATTATAGCAACGAGCGATGCCTTATTGTATGGAAGTATAGAGTCTTTCTTTAAATACAATCGGCCATTGCTGAACCACAACGGGCATTTCTGAATCATAATGGTGGATCGATGACTGCGAGTGAGCATGTAGGGAGCGTGGCCGGGGCGACTTGTAGGTAGATATGGGACGAGGCTGAATACAAGAACAAGCTCTCCATGACGTACGTTTACAAAATCCGAGTTCCTACTTATTATTTCGAAAGAGCGACGAGGCGACGCGGAAAGACCGCCACGCTTTTCGATGAACGACCGTTCAACGCCATCTAATGCATGTGACCTGTCGAGAACCCCACCCAGTTGCCCATTCCAATCTATGATATCCCTGAACACCATCATACGAAAAGCAAAACAAAAATTGCTACAGGGATACAACATCAAACGTCCATACCACATTCTCACAGCACCACAACATCACGAACAGGAGATGTGTTGGAAATCCAGTCCTCTACATCCTTCGCTTGGTCGGCTGGAACATGCTCGACCCTTCTCGCTTCCTCTTCGGCGCCGCAGCAGCTCCGACACCATTGGCAGTGGGCTTCAGCTTAGGAGCATTGAATTGCTGGCCGGCTGGAAGCGATGTTCGAGGCGGCGCCACACTCTGTTGTGGCATTTGTGCTGGCCGTTGTTTAATATGCTGCTGATTTGTGGTAGGTTTTGGAACTCTTCTCTCAGCAGCAGATGCAGAGGCCTGTTTGGATAGAACCATGGTCTTTGGCGCCTCGAGTTGTGCCATCCTGACCAGTCGTTCTGGTATTTGCGCTACCATATTCCTTCTCATAGCCAGCTGGTGCTGCGGTGTTTGCGTTGCCTTGGTTCGTGCTTGATTGCGGTCGAACATGCCCCTCTTGAGCTTGTCCATAGCAACCTTTCCAGTCTTTGTCGGTGGAGCAGGCTGCCCAAAGCCTCGACTGCCACCAGCGCTGGCCCAAAAGTTGCTGCTGCGAGCACCATACGCTTTGTTGGTGTTCATGATAACAGTCTTGTTAACATCTCTGCCAGCCTGGAGAGCTTTCATTTGCTCCTTCAGCTGGTTCTCCTGATCGAGTTTCTCCTTCTCTGCGTCTCTCATGAGCTTCCTGTACACCTTACTCCAGTTCATGTCGTCACGCGGCGTATGCGGCTTCTTGTCCCAATCAGGAACGTCTCTCCTGATGTACCTCTTCCATATTTCCTTTGTTTCACCCTGTATCTGCGGGCAGGCTTCCTCAAGCTCCTGCAACTGTGTCGGATTTTGAATATGACGAAGAACGGGTTCGAGGAAGGAAAAAGGTATATCGCCGATATCGGTGAGCATATCAATGTTCTTGATAAGGCGCTGTCTTGCAAGCTCGTAGAGACTTGGAACCGGCATCGTGAAGATGTAATCAGCGTTTCGAGGGTGGATGTGGTATATTTTGATGGGGAGAGACTGGCGAAAGTGCTTTTGGCAGCCAACGAATTCGAAATTAGGTAGCGAGGACGGTTCGACAGGAAAATTCAAAGTGCGTGTTTGCAGGACCGTTTGCAAGGTACTCAAGGGCTGTTGATGGGCGACCTTCGAGAGCGTCGAACGAAAGAGCGGCAATACGTAGATGTTCCGGCGAAGAGCAGGAGAACCCAAAGATGCTCAAGGGTCACTGGACATGGCGAAATGCCTGTTCGATGAGACTTGCCTCCAGCCACACGATGCGAGTAGTGAATCAAAGACAGGAGCAGACTTGTGTCAAAGAGTGAACGGGCAGGGTGACGTTGGATCCACGGGTGAGTAGCGGGTACCCTTGTCTAGCGCGTGACCCATGCCTTCGCGCGTTCTCCAAGGTCGAGCTTCATTGATGCACTCGAGCACGCAGACCAACAGCCCCAAGTCCAAAGACACTGAAGCCTTCCACGCCAGCGCGTTGAGCAGATATGGCAGTCACAGACTGGTCGCTCCTGCCGCAAGCAGACGAAGGTGAGCTCATCGTGTCCGCCTCAAGGCTCTCCTCTAACTCCAGCAGATGCGCTCCATAACGTATCTCGGCTCCTAGCCGTCGAGGCTCGACCGTATCAGCAGGTCGCCAGTCGCCTGCTCAAAGAGAACTTTTTCGACCATGTGCGACCAAAGCAGCTACCCTCACCACCTCCAGATGCCTCGGCGGTCGAAGAGGCTGCGGCTAGTGTATTCGAGCGCGAACAACAAGCACGCAAGATCGAAACCTGGCGCGAGAACATCATGAACGAGCTGTCCATGTTGGACTACGCCATCTTGCGATTCGAGTTCACGACAAACAGCAACCACACCGAGCGCGAACGATATGCGGTAGAGAAGGATGGCATCACAGCGAAACAGCAGCATGTCAGAGACACCATCGAAGAACTGCGTGTCAACCTGGTCGATGCGAAAGAGACGCTAGCTGTGCGTAAGACGTACGACGAGTTGACAGAGAAGATCACCAGCAGCAAGATGCTGAAGCCACGGGACGAGCAAGCACTGGCGCACGCAAAGCTGGATGAGGAGATTGCAGAGCTTGAGCATGAGGTGCAGTCGGCGAAGAACACATGGGAGGAAAGGCGCATACAGTTCGGTCGTATCGAGGAGGAAGCGAGGGAAATGTTGCGTATGATCAAGGACGAGAAAGAAGAGGCTGAACGCAAGGAGGGCATGATGAAGGATGGTGACGAAGACGGGGAAGGCGAAGGCAGCACCTCTAGGGGAGATGCTAGCCATGTTGGCACTCCAAGACCAGATGGTGGCATGACACCAATCCATGTTGGCCAGAGTGGGGAGGGCTCGCAATCGCTCAAGGTGCCACCTCAGGATAGGCTCAAGGCTCTCTCCAGAGATGCCAGCGTGGCGCCATCACCAGCGAGGTCGCCTGGACACGAAGACACGCCTATGGCAGACTCTGGTGTACCATCAGGGGAAGCGCAAGCCGAAGATTCAGACGGTATCGACGAAGGAGAAGACTTGGAAGAGGGTGAAGAGGGTGAGGACGAAGGTGAAGCTTTGTCTGACAAGATGGACGAATCATGATCCATGGTTACGCAGTCGCTTCACTACTATATCCATTGCATAGCGCGGTGTTCGGGTTGGGAAAGCCGTTCAAGTCATTTCTCGTTCAATCATGCTTCGAAGGGGTCGCAACATGCCTCATGATCCTTCAGCGACAACCTTCTTTCCTGCTGCAATTGCGTCTTCTGCTTTCTTGATTTCCTCCGACGATGCATCACCGTCAGCTTCCTTTCTACTCTCCTACTTTCAATCAGCACCCACTCGGATCGTTGTCGCAAAGTACTTACGAGCTGCTCTTCGAGCTTCTCGACCGCCTGCTCGATCCTCGTTCGAATGGCAGGCAGAACATTCCGGGTCTCCTGGAGTGCTTGCTTCTGTCTTGGCGTCATTCAAAGCTCGAACTGTTTAAGACGTAAATACCTACCTCCTGCCTCATTGTGTACTCTTTGTTCTCGTCCCCTTCACTAGCCTCGAGCTTCTTGATGCGTTCTTCTTGCTGCACGAGCTCCTTGTGGTAGCTAGCTTCCTCTTTGACCAATCGCGTGACAGAGCCGATTGCAACAGCGAGCTTTGAGGGCGGTGCCATGTCGACTGGGAGTTGTTGCGGTGTCTGGCTTTGTAGTGTTTGTGAATGTCTTGACAGACTCCAGTATATATCAGTTGCTGCCTTGACGCCGTATGCTTGTTGCCCTGGCCGACGAAATTCATCGCGGGGCTATCGATAAAGACAGGCACTATCCCCCATTCAGTTAGAGACAAACCACTTTACGCGCTCCACGTCCCCCTTCGCGTGGACAACGCGTCAGTGTAGTCCACCCTCGCACCCCTCCTCGCTGTACAAACATCGCAATCGCCCTCTTCTGGGCACAGCAACGCAGACATGTCTTCTCCGACGAAGAGGCGCACGCAGCGCTCTTCCGCCTCTGCTACACCCAGGCGAACAGCACGAAATTCTCAGATCCCTTCAAGCCCTGCACCCATGGGCGCAGAGGACCAGCTTCAAACGGAGGCTTCACAGGCTTCATCGCGTGGACTGCTAGCTACTCCGAGTGGCTCCAGACTTCAGGCTGGCTCGACGCAATCGCAGTCTCCCCTGTTTTTCCGCTCGTCGCCTGTCATCGGTTCTGCAGAGGATGCAAACGGCGCAGGCGAGAGCAATGGCGGTGCTACGCCAAAAGCCAGTGCCATGAACATCGGAGGTAAATCAGCTCCCTCTATGCATTTGTGCGCGTTGCTGACAGATCCAAGACTCGTCGCCCATCCACTACGCCTCCAGCTCCAGCCCTGGCCGTGCCCGTAATGCACAAAACACTGACTTGCGAAGCAGCAGCAGTGCCCTTTTCGTCCGTGGTTCCGAATCAGCAGCTCGTCATCGAAGGAGCGACATTCACTCCGACGTCTTTGGCGCAAGCTCAGCCGGCGGTCAGCGCCGCAGATTGTTTGTTGACGAGCACGGCATGCCGGTTGGTGATGCCTCGGATGCAGCCACGTTCTCCAACATGAACCCAGACACCTCAGATGCAGATGCCCTGGGCGGCAACACTTCACGTATCATTTGGGGGACCAACGTGTCTCTTGTAGACGCCAGGCACGCCATGAAGGATTTCCTGATGAATTTCCAACGAAAGTACCGTCTGATTCAGGAAGGCGAGCTGGAAGAGGGCATGAGTCTGCCCGCTGAGCACCCAGCCATGGCTCGCGAGTACGTCGATATGATGAAGATGATGCTTGAGCTCGGTATCACTCCTCTAAATCTGGACGCCCGTAACCTCAAATCATACCCACCGACGAGGAAGCTTTGGCACCAACTGCAAGCATATCCAAACGAGATCATCCCCATCATGGACGTGGCGATCAAGGACGTGATGCTGGAGCTCGCAGAGAAGCGCATGGCAGAGATGAGGGTTCAGCTTTCTCAGCAACAGCGTGGTGGACAGCCCAGGGCTCGAGACTCCAGCTCTTTGCCGCCCATGTTGAGCTCTGATGCGCCCACACCTGGAGCCCCTTCGCCGGCACCATTCGCAGACACTACCAACCTTGTTAGCGAGGTGGACCAGAAGACCTACAATGTCAGGCCCTTTGGGCTGGACAACACGATCAATTTGCGCGAGCTGAATCCTGGTGATATGGACAAGCTAGTGAGCGTGAAAGGGCTGGTCATCAGGACCACTCCCATCATTCCAGATATGAAAGATGGTAAGTTGAAGCGAGTAAAAGGCACGCAAACATGCTAACACATTCAGCTTTCTTTCGATGTGCTGTTTGCAACCATACAGTCCGGGTTGACATTGACCGTGGCAAGATCACCGAGCCCACAAGGTGCCCGCGTGCCGTTTGCGAGTCGCCCAATTCCATGCAAATTATTCACAACAGATCCGGATTCGCCAACAAGCAGGTCATCAAGCTGCAAGAAACGCCTGACAATGTCCCAGATGGTCAAACACCTCACTCAGTTTCGCTCTGTGCATATGACGAGCTGGTCGATGTGTGCAAAGCTGGTGACCGAGTTGAGATTACAGGTATCTTCAAGTGCAACCAGGTGCGCATAAACCCCCGTCAACGGTCGGTCAAGAATATTTTCAAGACCTACGTCGATGCACTGCATATTCAGAAGGTCGACAAGAAGAGAATGGGGATTGACGCGTCGACCATCGAGGAGGAGCTTGCTGAACATGCCGCTGGTGACATTGAGGAGACTCGCAAGGTATCCGAGGAAGAGGAGGCAAGGATCAAGGCAACCGCTGCGCGTCCAGACGTCTATGAACTCCTGTCTCGTTCGCTGGCTCCCAGCATCTACGAGATGGACGACGTCAAGAAGGGCATCCTACTCCAACTCTTCGGCGGAACCAACAAGCAGTTTGAGAAGGGTGGCAGCCCCAGATATCGAGGAGATATCAACATCCTACTCTGTGGTGATCCGTCGACCTCGAAATCCCAGATCCTGCAGTACGTGCACAGGATTGCACCACGCGGCGTGTACACCTCTGGAAAGGGTTCCTCCGCTGTCGGTCTGACCGCATATGTTACCCGCGATCCCGAGACTCGCCAACTGGTTCTCGAATCTGGTGCTCTTGTCCTGTCCGATGGAGGTGTGTGCTGCATCGACGAGTTTGATAAGATGTCCGAATCCACACGATCGGTGCTTCACGAAGTAATGGAACAACAGACTGTTTCCATCGCCAAAGCAGGCATCATCACCACCCTCAACGCCCGCAGCTCTATCCTCGCATCCGCCAATCCCATCGGCTCGAAATACAACATCAACCTCCCTGTTCCACAAAACATTGACCTCCCGCCCACTCTTCTCTCCCGTTTCGATCTTGTCTACCTTGTGCTCGACCGCATTGACGAACAAGCCGATCGCCGCCTTGCTCGTCATCTGGTCGGAATGTACCTTGAAGACGTGCCCGAGAACGCCTCCAAGACCGAGATCCTTCCCGTCGAATTCCTCACAGGGTATATATCCTATGCACGCTCCAACATCCACCCTAAGATCACCGAGCCTGCACAGAAGGCGCTTGTAGACGCGTACGTCGCCATGCGTGCGCTCGGCGCCGACATTCGCAGCCAGGAACGTCGTATCACTGCTACAACCAGACAACTGGAGTCCATGATCCGTCTAGCCGAAGCACACGCTAAGATGCGCTTGTCTGAAGAAGTCACAGCAGATGATGTCAACGAGGCAGTACGCCTGATCAAGTCTGCACTCAAACAAGCAGCTACGGACGCACGAACAGGTCTCATCGATATGTCGCTCCTGACCGAAGGTACATCGACAAGCGACCGCAGGAGGAAAGAGGATCTCAAGCGCGCTGTACTTGCTGGCTTGGACGAATTGGCTGGCGCAGGCCAGAGCGTCAGGATGAGTGAACTGGTGAAGCACATCAGGGAAGGCGCGAGCGAACAGGTCGAGAACCAGGAGTTCTTGGAAGTGCTGAGAGCTGCAGAGGCCGAGGGCACTGTGCAGGTCAGTGGCGAGGGGCCGAGGAGGACCGTCAAGAAGATTGTTGGGACCTTCTAGGCTGCAAGCTATGTATGAAGAGATCATGTCGGATAATGCACGATTCACGCTTTGATGTATGACGACCATGCTGTGCCTGTGTCTGTCTGGCCTTCCGTGGAGGAGTCCTGTTCAGCTTTCCCGCCCCCTACTCAAGGTGTGCCTCCGTTTCCACTTATCCACATGGAATTCTGCTTCCTTTTCTTCGCCCCTAATCGTCTCGGACGGGTAGCCGGGTGGAGCGAGGAATTTGCATGATCACTTCTTCTTTTCTTCTTCTGCTTCTGCTGCTGCTTCTGCTTGGTTGACCTAGCTTCTGTAGAAAGAGAGCTATAGTGCGGTATCCTTACTGTTCAATTATATAAGGGCAAGACACGGCTGCGATATTGCGTCAGCGTGCATGGCTAGATGTCATTAAAGCACACTGGGGTATTGGATTGAATAGTGTGAAGACAAAGTCTGGCTGCTATGCTAGATCAGTGGAGTGTGTGTTTCTACTCGGAATCGTCTGCAGCGCTGTCGTCGCCCGCATCGTCTTCAGACGCCCCTTTGCCGTCGTCACCGTCATCGTCGGTCAAATCGTCCTCGCTAGAATCATCTCCATCGTCGTTGTTCTCTTCGCTTTCTTCCGAGTCGTCGCTGAACTCGATTTTCTGGACGGGCGCAGCAGGGCGAGCGGCAGCTCTGCGCCGCGGCCGGCCACCTGTGTCCTCGGTGTTGCCCCATGAGGCTTCGCCTTCTTGTATTGCCTCGAGATCTTTGGCAAACTCGCGCTTCTCCTTGATTTTGGCGGCCTTTTCGTCAGAGAATCTGCCGTCCATGCCGGCATCTGACAGCATTTCCTTGAGTTGTCTGATCTTCTCCTTTGATGTGTCGAATTTGGCTAATTCCTTGGACCAGACTTTGCGGATTCCGCATTTCACGAGCCAGCTTTGCAGCCGCTTGATCTCGGCCTGGTCTGGGTCATCGGCGGCTTTGCTCGCAGCTTTGGGCTTTGGTTTCGCAGGCTCCTTTTTCTTCGCAGCGGGTGCCTTTTTCTGCCGCTTGCTCTTTGCTGGTGACTCGTCAAGCAGACTCGATAGCTCGCTCTCTGACACGTCGTCCTTATTCGCAGCGCGTGGTGGTGTTGTCGTGGGCTCGGCGTCGCTGTCGTCTTCGTCGTCAACGACAGGTTTTGTCTTCTTGATGGGCCTCTTTGGCGCTGCCTCTTCTTCGTCCGAGTCCTCCTCTACGACGTTCTTTGCTCTTCGAGCTGGCTTCTTCTCAGGTTCGCTGTCTGCATCAGAGAGCTCGTCTGACAGCTCGACCTCAGAAGACGTGGTCTTCCTCCGCTTCTGGGGCTGCTTTTTGGGTGCTGGTGCCTTTCGCTTGGCGCCTTGCTTGCTGTCGCCTGCCGGTGCAGGTTTCTTCGCAGGCACCTTGGGCTTTGAAGCTTTCGGTGCAGCCTTGACTGGCTCTGGCTCTGGCTCATCGCCGCAGTACTTGTCCTGCATGGCCGTCAGGTGCAGTCACAATCAGATCCAGCACATGCACTCACGACTGCCTCCATAATAGCATCTTGGCTCTTCTGCTTCCAGTCAGCGGCTTTGAGGAAGCCAGCTGGTAGGCCGAGCTGCTCCTCTGCACGCGTCCGCACGCGCTTGACGGTCAGGTCGTCTGTATTGCCAGCCTTGTGGAGTGAGATGACCACATCCTGGAGCTTCTTGGCGATGGCAGCCTCTGAGCGCTGTTCTGAATCAGACATGTTTGGCTCTCATGTCACAGTCGAGCGTTGTTTGCCCTCGACGCGACTGGCGCCGGCGTGGACGCGCTGCGATGACGGTTCCAGCCTAGCCAGTATTGGGAGCAGGGGGGCAGGAACGCCCAGCAGCTTCACCCTAGCGCCGTGGGGGCTTGCCATGCGCCCAATTGCGTGCATCAACCACCAGCTGCGGTGCCACCAGCTCAAATGGGGCCGAGAGAATTGCGCATTTGCATCTGATGCCCAAACGTGTGCTTTGCCATGGGCAAATGAAAAGAGCGGACAGGTACACCTGGCCCAGCTCACCGCCCACATGTGAAGCTGGCTTGGTCTGAGCGCACCGCGGGGAGCTCAACCGACGTCACAGCCCGTTGCAAGTTTGCGCCTCACCTCTGGCTTGCCGTTTCTTCAACACGCCGCAAATTCTTCGTTGGCCCTCGCTGCATGCCACCTGGCTTGACCTCGTCCGCTCCTAGACTGCCCTAACCGCATTCCGTCTCTGCCTGCAGCTTGCTCGGTGTTCTGCCGTGCCTGTCTCTTGCCGAGTCGTGGATTCTGCCAGAACCCACTTGCTGCGTCGAGCGGGTCCCTTCAACGACCAAAATCATTCTTTCGTCACCCACGCGCTGCTTGTAAAACATTCCCCTCCGCGTGGCCTGCATCACCTGGGACGTCTGTCTCTCCGCTCTCTGTAGCCGTCGATTGCCTGACAAGTGCACCGCTCGCCGTGTGAACGCACTGTGCATCCCCGCGACCACCTACACCTACCTATATACCCCACCCTAACCGGAACGCGAGCTACCCAGCAACGGCAAACATGTCGTCGGACACGCCCACGAAGCTGGTGAGGGAGAAGCAGAACGAGGGCCGCCTGCTCCTTGTCTCCAACCGTCTGCCCATCACCATCAAGCGCGCAGACGAGGCTAAGTACGAGATGTCCATGTCCTCGGGAGGGCTGGTCAGTGGCCTGAGTGGCCTGTCGAAAACCACCACTTTCCAGTGGTACGGCTGGCCTGGCCTGGAAGTGCCCGAAAACGAGGTCGCGGGCCTCAAGGACCAGCTCAAGAGCGAGTACAACGCCGTGCCCATCATGCTCGACGACGAACTTGCAGACCGTCACTACAACGGTTTCTCGAGTGAGTGCACCGTGAATCAAGCACCTCCGCAGCACACCAAGGCTAACAACAGTCCGCAGATGCTATCATGTGGCCGCTTTTCCACTACCACCCAGGTGAGATCACCTTCGACGAGTCCGCCTGGGAGGGCTACACCGAGGCCAACCGTCTGTTCGCAAAGGCTGTCGCAAAGGACGTCCAGGACAACGACATGGTCTGGGTCCACGACTACCACCTCATGCTCATGCCCGCCATGCTGCGCGAGGAGATTGGCAACACCAAGAAGAACGTCAAGATTGGCTTCTTCCTCCACACCCCCTTCCCTTCCTCCGAGATCTACCGTATCCTTCCTGTCCGCAACGAGATCCTGCTTGGTGTGCTCCACTGCGACTTGATCGGTTTCCACACATACGACTACGCTCGCCACTTCCTCAGCAGTTGCTCGCGCATTTTGTAAGTGCATTCCCACAAGAAACCCAACCCAAATACTGACTCGAGCAGGGGCCTAGCAACAACGCCCAACGGTGTCGAGTTCCAGGGCAAGGTTGTTACGGTCGGCGCTTTCCCCATCGGTATTGACCCTGAGAAGTTCGACGAGGGTCTGCAAAAGCCCAAGGTTCAGGAGCGCATCGCAGCGCTCGAGAAGAAATTCCAGGGCGTAAAGCTCATTGTCGGTGTCGATCGCCTGGATTACATCAAGGGTGTGCCGCAGAAACTGCATGCTCTCGAGGTCTTCCTGACCGAGCACCCCGAGTGGATCGGCAAGGTTGTTCTCGTACAAGTCGCCGTTCCCTCCCGACAAGACGTCGAGGAGTACCAGAACCTCCGCGCTGTCGTCAACGAGCTGGTCGGACGCATCAACGGCAAGTTCGGCACCGTCGAATTCATGCCTATCCACTTCATGCACAAGTCGGTCTCCTTTGACGAGCTGATCGCTCTCTACTCCGTCTCCGACGTCTGCCTCGTCTCTTCGACAAGAGACGGCATGAACTTGGTGTCCTACGAGTACATCGCTACACAGGAGAAGCGCCATGGTGTCATGATCCTTTCTGAGTTCACTGGTGCTGCGCAGAGCTTGAACGGCAGCCTGATCGTTAACCCTTGGAACACAGAGGAGTTGGCCGACTCTATTCACGACGCCGTCACCATGGGCGATGAGCAGCGCAACCTGAACTACCAGAAGCTGTCGAAGTATGTCAGGAAGTACACCAGTGCATGGTGGGGCGAGTCGTTTGTGAATGAGCTTAGGAGGATCTCACAGACCGCCGACCGCAAGGTGCGCTTCAACACACCCAAGACGGAGGAGTCGCCGGCGGTCCAGGACAACGGTGCCAACGCTGCGTCAGACGTCAAGGAGGATACCGTGCCTGCCAAGGACAAGGAGGCCGATCCCGCGACGGCAGTCAAGACATGTGAGGAGAACAAGCAGGATCTGCCTATCCGCAGCAAGGAGTCTGAGTCGTGATCGTCATCTGCCGAGCCGATTGTTTTCTCCGCAAGCATAGACTGATATCCCCTTCTTTTCCTTTACGATTGTTACGACATAGCATGTGGTGGTGAGTGTGAAGAGGCGCGAGGAACATTTGTATGGGTAGATGACCTCGTACTACATTCAATGACATGAAATGATGAGTACTACATCCAATGACATGAAATGATGAGTACATCATCCAATGACATGAGATAATAAGTGCTACATCCAATGACATGACATGATTCGCTTCCGATGCCGTGCAACCAAATACGGCGGGAGTTGTTTTGGTTTGGTTTGTTTTATTCTATTTCATTGTACGGGAGCTGTTAGATGGGGTATCTGGGTGTTTATACAATGTGGTTACACAATACTATACTATACAGGACAGGACAGGACAGGACAGGACAGGACAGGACAGGACAGGACAGGACAGGACAGGACAGGACAGGACGGGACAAGACAGGAGAAGAAAGCCATGCAACGCCTGGAATCTGGACGGGGCATCTGCTTCCGCGCTCTTCTACGCCTTTGGGGACTTTTGCTTGTACCACCTGCTGGCCGGCGGGTCGGCGGGCTTTGGATCGGGAAAGGGGTTGGTGGCGATAGAGGCGTGCTTGCGGACACTGACATCTCTGGCGCTGTGCTTTTCCATCGTCGGTTTGCGCCACGTGTTGGCTTCCGGGTCGTGCACCATGGGGTTGAATTTCTCATCGTTGATTTCGCTGCCGATTCTGCGGAAGACTTGGTCCGGGGTGCGGAGCTCTTTGATGCGGTTTGCGAGGTCGACCTGGCTCTGCGCGGGTTTGATGTCGGTGCGGAGGTGCAATATCTCTGGGATGTCTTTTGGGGACTTGCGCTGGGCAATGGCCTTGTCGACGATCGACTGGCGAGAGGTTTCGTAGGCGCTGGCGGCGCTCATCATTTCGTGGACGTTGACCCAGTTACGGAAGCGGAGTTCATCGAGTGGGATGCCTGTCTTGCTGAGAGCGGTTGTGGTCGACTTGGCTGGCGAACCATCGGCTGGAGCTGGAGCTGGTGGCTGGTGAGGATCGGTTGTGAACTCGTCGTATACGGCGCGCAGAGCCTCTTCGGTGCCCAACGATGGCTGCTTGGGGTCAATGTGCATGTAGAAGGGGGAATTTTGCGGGTTGAGAGGTTGTCCAGACATGAGAACCGCTCGCATGTTCTCCATCTGTGCCTGAAGAGCTTTGATTTCTGTATTGAGCTGTTCAAGAGTCATAAGTTCGATGGACGATTTGGCCTCGTCAGGCTCCGGGTTGGTCGCTGCAAGGCGGACACATTCTTCGATGTGTGTCGTAACGGCGTGCGCTTGCTCCTGCAGTTGCTGGTCAAAGTAAGGGAGAAGGTCGGCGCGTCTACAAGCTTTTGCCAAGGTAACCCAGTCGTTGTAGCTTATCAGGACGCCTTCTTTCTCGGCACTGGTGACTGTGAGCGACCACAAGGCCTGTATCAGGTTGCGGTCCTTGATCAGTCCAGCAGCCGTGAGCAGGACCCTACGCTCGATAGGCCCGAATGCTATGCCCGCTGTTTTTGCATCCGCAAGTGTCAACTTGAGCAGATCAGGAGCTCGCAGCTTGCCAGCCAACGACACTAGAGACACGAACGGGTGGAAGTCTGGCGACAGGCCTGACTGGATCAAGCCGGCCAAGGATTGGTGAGCAGCGAGTGCTATGGTGTCTCGAAGCCCGGCTTCTTCATCGGTATAGTCTTGGCCCGGGGCCTTGTCCGGGAGGACGAACTCGAAAGCTTTGATAAACTGCCCAACGTGGACGCTGGACAGACCGGCACCGCACTGCTGATAGGCGTAGAGAGCGTTGGCCATGGCACGTAGGATTGTGAAGCGATCTGCTTGAGCATGAGCCTGTGGCATGAGCACTCGCAGCCTGTTCAGTAGGTTGGTGACTTGGCCGCCGCTGATTTGTACGCCAGAACGGCAGGCAAGGAGGTAGGCGGTGTAGGCCTCGGAGAGGGGCCTCTCGGTGATGAAGAGCTCGAAGATGCGATGCGGCGTTTGGCCAGGGTAGAGGCGAAGAACGGTGTCAAGACCCAGGTAGGCCTTCCTCCAGTCTCGCGACATGAGGCGCGCTGTGATGATGCCTTGTAGCAGCGTGGTGGGCAGGCCCAGGATGTGGACAGGCTGCGTCCGGTCTGGGATGATGGCATCAGGCGAGAGGTGATACTCGGCATAGGTGCCAGGGAAGCGCTTCAGGCCCTCTTGGTACAGCAGCTCCAGCTCGGGCAGAGACATCAAGCCTCCATAGGCCATCAGCTCTATAGCAGCGCCGTAGGCCGCCTGGGAGACGTGGGCGTCATCCTGCTCGGCCAGCCACAGCCACAGGGCGCGGCCGTCGTGGAAGCGCTTGGTGTGCTTGTAGATGCCCAGCAGATGGACGTAGGCGTATGGATGGGGCGGCAGCGCGCCTCGTCGAAGGTCCGCAATGAGCAGCTCGACGAAAGGCAGCAGCTCGGACGGCTTGGAGCTGTCTTTCTTGGCGGCCGAGCGGCGGACGGCGGCGTGCAGAGCCTGGCAGATGATGCGTGTGCAGCTGCTGTCGACGATGCCGGCAGCGAGGGCGACTGGGTACAGGTCCACGAGCTGCTGCACGTGTCGCGCCTCACAGGCCTGCTGCAGCTGCAACGCCAGCTGGACGACCTCGGGCGACAGCTCGGCGGGGTCTTTGTCGCCCCTCTCGCGGCGGCGGGCCTGCTGCTGCTCTCGCTTGCGCATCTCGAGGAAGTAGCTGCGCCCGCTCTTCTTCCCCTTTGCGGCGTTGGCGTGGCATCGTGGAGTGCTGGCGAAGCCTCTCTGCTGCTGCGACGACTGGAGGGCGGCGACGGCGAGGGGGGCGGCGACGGCGGCGGCGAGGGGGACGGCGAGGGGGACGGTGGCGCGTAGCAGTCGAGGGGCGAGAAAGGGCGCCGAGGGGCAGACGACGGCGGCGAGGGGAATGCGCGTCAGGGTCGGCATCGCGGCTGGTGGTCGTGGTCAGACACGGCGGCGGTGCACAGCGCGACCAACTTTTTGGAGGCAGCGCTCGACGACCCCCGTGATTGGCCGGCTTCTCCGCTGCTGCTGCTGAGCGCGAGCGCGCAAGGAGACGACAGCTTGCAACACCCCACCCCCGTGCAATTCGAGCTCGCCCACCCACTGCGCACTCTCGATACGTATCCACACTGCGCGGTCTCGACACACATCCACACTGCGCCTTCTCGACACACACCCACACTGCGCCTTCTCGACACACACCCACACTGCCGCTGCCGCTGCCGCTGCCATGTCGCGCCCACTCTCGCTCTTCAGCATACAGGCCATCCTCATCCTCGCCATCGACGATGGCTCGCGCATCCTCACAAAGTACTACTCGAATCCCCACCCGCCCCAGGGCAACCAGGGCGACTACCCCGGCCAGATCGCCTACAAGACGGTGAAGGACCAGAAGGCGTTTGAGAAGGGCCTGCTGGGTAGGATTGCACCTGGGAAGGCAGCAAGACCTGGTCTGACACCGCACAGACAAGACTGCCAAGCAGACCACCGACATCATCCTGTATGACCAAAAGGTCGTCGTCTTCAAGATGGAGTCAGACGTCATGCTCTACGTCGTGGGGAGCGCCGAAGAGAACGAGATTCTGCTGTACAGGTAGGGCATAGAGTGAACGTGGACAGGCCGCCATGCTGACCACCACACAGCGTTGTCCTTGCGCTGCGCGACTCGCTCAACATTCTGCTCAAGTACGTCTTGTCTCGAGAGCAGCCAAGCTCGAATCTAACCCCAGTCCAGGAATTCGGTCGACAAGCGCACCGTCATTGAGAACTATGACCTCGTGGTATGCACCCACAGCCTGCCATGCTCACTCGCACACTGCTGACCCACCCAGTCGCTCGCCGTCGATGAGCTCGTAGACGACGGCATCATCCTCGAGACCGACCCCGTCATCGTTGCCTCGCGTGTCAGCAAGCCGCCTGCGCAGGACATGACCTCGATGAAGAACATCGATCTCTCCGAGCAGGGTCTGATGAACATGTGGGACTTTGGAAAGAGGCAGCTGGCCGAGAGGATACGACAGGGACTGTGATTGGATTTCTGGACAGGGCATGGCGTTGCAGGCGTTCTCAATGGCAAGATGAGCATAGCAGCTGGCATACTCCATGGCTGAAGCATGGTAGACCGGTACGACGGTGCATTTTATTCGGAAATGTGAACCCTCATATCCTCACTGGCTTTCGTCGTGCAGTGTGAGAGTGCATAGCGTGAGCAAAGCAGACTGATCTGCCGTTTGTGATGTACGAGCCTGACAGGTTCCCGGGTGCAATGAATATGAATCGTGCACCCTAGCGCGGACTGCATCATCGTCATCGTCCCACCACCCCGCCAGACTTTGCACACACGACACAACCATGAAGCAGCGATTCTCCAGCTTAGACGTCAAGGTACGCTGCACGCTTCTAGCAAACGAATCCAAGACTCATGTGCACAGGTCATCGCGCACGAACTCTCAAAGGCGCTGACTTCTCTGCGGGTCACAAACGTGTACGACCTCTCCTCGGTAAGCAACGAGCTCCCTGTAGCCACAACCGTGTCCATGTCTGACCACCAAACAGCGCATCTTCTTGATCAAGTTTCACAAGCCCGACCATCGCGAACAGCTGCTGATCGACTCTGGCTTCCGCTGCCATCTTACCGAATATGCGCGCACCACAGCCGCAGCGCCCTCAGCCTTTGTCGCTAAGCTGCGCAGATACCTGAAGACCAGAAGAGTCACCTCCATCGCGCAAGTGGGCACCGACCGCATCCTCGAATTCCAGTTCTCCGATGGACTCTACCGACTCTACCTGGAGTTTTATGCTGGTGGAAACATCGTCCTGACCGACGGCGATCTGAACATCCTGGCCCTGCTGCGCAACGTAGAAGAAGGCGAGGAACACGAGAAGCTCAGGGTGGGGCTGCAGTACAATCTGTCCTTGCGACAGAACTACAGTGGCGTGCCAGAGCTCACGAAAGAGCGCATTCGCCAAGGTCTCCAAAAGGCCGTCGACCGCCAACAAGAGCAACCTGCAGGAAACGCAAAGAAGGCCAAGAAGGCAGGGAAAGACGCTCTGAGGAAAGCACTAGCCACCTCAATCACCGAACTGCCTCCGCTGCTTGTCGACCACGCGCTGCACGTTGCCAGCTACGACTCGACCTTGAAGCCAGAGCAAGTGCTTGCAGATGAAGGCTTGCTCGACGGGCTGCTAAAGGTTCTGCAAGATGCGCTTAGGATGACAAAGGAGATTACAGAACCAGATCAGGTCAAGGGATACATTCTGGCCAAGTCCAACCCCGCAGCACCGAGCGCGGAAGAAGAGGGTTCTGAGAAAGGCAGGCTCCTATATGACGATTTCCACCCGTTCCGTCCTGCACAGTTTGAGAACACCGACCTCACCTTCCTCGAGTTCGATGCCTTCGGCAAGGCTGTTGACGAGTTCTTCTCGTCCATCGAGGGCCAGAAGCTCGAGTCCAAGCTACAAGAGCGCGAGCAACATGCGAAGAAGAAGTTGGAAAAGGCGCGCAAAGAGCACGAAGAGCGTATTGGTGGGCTGCAGAAGGCTCAAGAGCTGGATTTCCGCAAAGCAGAAGCCATCCTCGCAAATGTTCACCGCGTTACGGAAGCAACAGATGCTATCAACGGTCTCATCACACAGGGCATGGACTGGGTAGACATTGGACGTTTGATCGAGCGGGAACAGAGCTCGGGCAACGCTGTCGCGCAGCTCATCAAGCTGCCGCTGAAGTTGCAAGAAAACACCATCACGCTGCTCCTCGACGAGAACACCTGGACAGAGGGCCAAGATGAGGAAGACGAGGGAAACAACACTAGCTCGGTCAGCGAAGACAGCGATGACGAGGACGATGGCAACAAGAAGAAGGCTGCGCCCGTAAAGGTAGCCGCGCAACCAAAGCTTACCGTAGACATCGACCTCGGCCTATCTGCATGGGCGAACTCGACGGAGTACTTCGATTCGAAGAAGAATGCCGCAAGCAAAGAGGAGCGTATGTTGCAAGCATCTGAGCGAGCACTTAAAAGTCACGAGAAGAAGGTTGCCGAGGACCTCAAGAAGGGTCTGAAGCAAGAGAAGGAAGTGCTGCGACCTGTGCGCAAGCAGCAGTGGTTTGAGAAGTACATATACTTCATCTCCTCAGATGGCTACATGGTGCTCGGCGGGAAAGACGCTCAACAGAACGAGATCATCTACCAAAGATACCTGCGGAAGGGCGACGTCTATGTTCACTCCGACCTGAAGGGATCCATACCTATGGTCATCAAGAACAACTTGAACACTCCGGATGCGCCTATTCCGCCATCTACACTTTCACAAGCGGGCAACCTGTCTGTCTGCACGTCAGAGGCATGGGACTCGAAGGCCGTCATGTCGGCATGGTGGGTCCTCGCTGATGGCGTCACCAAGACTGGTCAGACTGGAGAGTTCTTGCCCCCCGGTGTCTTCAACATCAAAGGCAAGAAAGAGTTCCTGCCACCTGCGCAGCTCATTGTTGGCCTTGGTGTGATGTTCGAAATCAGCGAGGACAGCAAGGCTCGCCACCACAAGCACCGAGTGCAAGGTGGTCTGGTCCCTACCACAGCAGAGGCCGAGGCGGAATTAGCACAGGAAAAGAAGACGGCTCAAGCTGGTGAGACTGCAGACAGCGACGACGACGATGATGCTTTCCCGGACGCAAAGATGGCATCTGACTCTGAAGAGGACTTCCCCGATGCGAGAATGGACGATTCGGATGAGAGCGACGCCGATTCTGAAGCAGAAGCGCCTTCTAACCCACTTCAATCGAAGACTGCAGACCAGAAAGCCGACTCGGAAGACGAAGAGGACGGTGTTCCTTCGCCGCAGAGTGAGCCTGTTGCTGCTACTTCGGAGAACGAGACTGCGCAAACCCAAGAGAAAGACAAGACCGGAGACAAGTCGGGTATCCGTCACTTATCAGCACGAGAGCGTCGCCTTATGAGAAAGGGCCAACTACCAGACGCAACGCCGGGCTCAGCTGCTGCTGAAGAGAACGACGATGAGGGCCACTCAGCCGGCAACGAGTCGAAGCCTGCCACACGCGCCCCTGGGACCGTCACGTCGCAAGCCACGAAGAACAGCTCAGCACCGCTGCCCCGCGGCAAACGAGGAAAGGCAAAGAAGCTCGCCACCAAATACGCGGCGCAAGACGAAGAAGACCGCGCGCTGGCAATGCGCCTTCTCGGCTCCAAATCTGGTCAAGTGGCCGCTGAAACCGCCGCAAACGACGCCCGCAAAAAGGAAGAAGAAGCGCTCGCTAACAAGCAACGTCGACGAGAGCAACATCAGCGTGCTCAAGACAAAGGCAAAGCGGCTGAAGAAGCGCGCCGCGCCGCACTCGAGAACGACGATGAAGGCGAGGACGACGAGAGTCTGAAGAGCAGTCTCCTCAACCTTGACGCGTTCACAGGCCGTCCCTTGCCAGGCGACACGATCCTGAGCGCGATTCCCGTCGCAGCGCCCTGGGCTGCACTTGCAAGCTACAAGTACAAAGCCAAGATCCAGCCCGGGTCTACCAAGCGCGGTAAAGCCGTCAAAGAAGTACTCTCGATCTGGGATCACGCAGGCAAGGACGCAAGGGCGACGGACAGACACAGCCAGGATGTGGAGCGCATCTGGCCGCGCGAGATGGAGCTGATCAGAGGATGGAAGGAGCCCGAAGTAGTCAGCGTGCTGCCGGTTGCCAAAGTCAGGGTCATGATTGCGGGAGGCAGAAGGGGCGCTGCGGCTGCAAAGGGGAAGAAGAGCGCGAGGGGTGGCAGGGGGAGCAAGAAGAGCAAGTAGGCGTGAATGAACCAAGAAGCACTCCTCGAATCCACTCAGTACACTCTTCGTCGCCTAATCACAACCACTAATACCCAATACTCAAGCACGCGCGTCTGAATACACCCACAGACCCATCTGTCTCACACAACTCCCCCTTCTTTCGTTTCATCTCCGACAAAGCACAGCACAGCACAGCACAGTACAGTAATAAAAAAAAGAAAAAAAAAAAAAGAAACCCCACTCCCCCCAAAACCTACGCACTCCAAAGTGGCACGGCACGCACGCGTTTCACCACGCGTTTCACCACGCGCCAGAATCAGCTGTCAGACGCCATGCCGGCGCCGGTACCGCGGCGGGCGGCCGGGCGGGGCAGGGCGGAGCGGACCGTGCGCTATGTGGGCTGGGTGGCGCGGTGGAGCGCAGAGCAAAGCAGTGCAGTGCAGTGGAAAGCAGAGCAGTGCAAAGCAGAGCAGAGCAGAGCAGAGAAGGAGATGGAGAGGGAAAAAGGGAGGTGGGGCGGGAGTTTGCAGAAATGGTAGGTGGTGGTAGTGGTAGCAACAGTAGTAGTAACAGTAGTAGTAACAGTAGTAGTAACAGTAGTAGTACAGTTTAAAAAAGGATCTGGGGGAGGATGTGATGAGGGTGAGTGGGTGAATGGGTGAGTGGGTGAAGTAGCAAAGCGAACGAAAATGTAAAAAATGTACATGTACATTTACATGTACATGTACATGTGGATACGACTCGCGTGTGACTCGTGGGAGTAATCGTTTCTATTGCGCACGCAACACCCACCCAGTACCTGATATCCAATATCCAATATCCAATGTCCAATGTCCAACATGCTATGCTCGACACTCGACGACGGCGAGAAAACAAAGTCCGCATCGACTCGAATCCGCGACTCCGAAACGCGAGACCAAGCCAGACGAGGAGAAAGAGGAGAGCAGGGTAAGAGGGCGAAAAAGCGGGATCGTAGCAGCGATCAACGCGCTTTTCGATGACAAGAGGAAGAGGAAGAGGAAGAAGGAGGTTAAAAAAAAAAAAAAAAAAAAAAAAAAAAAAGAGAAAGGGATAAAGACGCATATGCACAGTACGACTCCAATACCGCAGTGCCCGAAACCCAGGCACGAGCGCTCGCTCGCTCGCTAAATGCAAACAGAAGCGCGCAATCGACGTTTGGAAAAGAAAAAGGAAAAGCAAAAGGGGACGGACGGACTGCACGACGACGACACAGCGAGTCGCCATGGTATCGAGATGCAGATGGTGGTCGTCGGAGAAGGAGGGCTCAGTTGCTCTCGCTGCCCCGTCTGTCTTCCTTTGGTGTGCTGGGGAAGGAGAAGTCGATGGGGCTTGGGGGCGGCGCGGCGGTCTCGCCGTACTGGTTTGAGCGGGCCTGGGTCAGGGATTCAGATGAGGCTTTGAAGGCGGCGCTGACGTCGTGGCCGAGTGTGGAGTTTGTGAGGATGGAGAGGCGCTGGCGCGGGTTGAAGGTTGCGGACGGCATTGTGGTGGTGGTGGTGTTGATCAAGTTGATTGGGTTTGAATCGATCGAGTTGAAGTTGGGTTCTGCTGTCAAGACGGGAGCTACAGGCGTGGCGGTGATATATAGGTACGGGCAATGGTCTGAGTCCAGATGAGACAGAAGTCCAAATCGGGAATGGATTGCTGAAACTTGGGGTGGGGACGTATGTCGAGCAAATCGGTTTCGGTCGGGCAATGCGAGTCAATAGAGCGGAGGGAAGCTGGCGCGGGGCTGTCGCAAGAATGCAAGATGAGAAGTCAAGCGCTGGGAGGGTTTCGTCAGATTTAATATTGAATGCGCGGGATTGGCGACAGGCCGAGAGAGGGCTGCAGGCGAGGCTTACCTTGTTGTCTAGACGGCTCCAACGGGGGGGGGGGTACAAGTGCAGAGACGCGGGTGGATGGGGCAAGGCGATGCGTGCTGCTGCGAATGATGGTTCGAGGCAGAAGCGAGGGTTACCCAGCAGTGAGCGGTACAGGGCAGTGTTTGGGCAGATTGCGTCAACAAGAACGGTGGATGAGCACGACGTATGACTATGTAATAATGTATAGCGCAGGGGCTGCTGGAGTGAGCCGTGTGTAAGGGGTGGGTGAAGATAACGGCGCCGCAAGGGCAGACGGTCTTCTCTTATAGCAACTCGCCATTCACCGCCGGATCCTGACTCGCATGGATGCTATCAGTGAATCCGTTGCGCCAGGGAACGGGGAACCGGACGGCTGCGCTCCTTGCTTGGGTCCGTCGTTGCACATGGGGGCAGCTTCCACCCCACGCCCCAACCTTGGACGGAGCAAAGTTCAATCGTGTCTGGACTCCTGGAGAGGCTCCTGTCACCGTTGATGATGTGTCCACTGTCCAGATTCGCAGACGTGCCACGAAAAGGGTAAAGCATGGCCGGTGCTGTATGCGGTGCCCTCCCACGCGTGTCCCCATCGAGAGAATGCGGTGAGATGGCTCCCTATCGCAGACGGGGGGGAGCAGGGCGATGGCACCAGTAGGCAGTAGCTGCTTCTGCCCCACACGTCCAAGTCGGGAAGCAATATCGTGGCGTGCTGGGGCGGAAGAAGAGATCAGTCATTCCCTGACCGCTCCTCCGCTCCTCCGCTGCTCCGCTCCTCGATCGTCTTCGTCCCATCATCCCGTCATCCCACGCGAGGCTCAACATGGGGTATTGTGGGTCACGGAATGCTTTCCCCGGAGTCCCGGACCCGGCTGGCTGGCTGGAGCGGAGTGACTTTGCCATCGAGCCGCCTGGAACGGGGCTGCCAACACTAGACGGACGCTTTCCGCCCTGGACACCAACGCTCCCCTGATCGTCCAAACAAAGAGGAACAAGCACCCTCGCCCATCTCTCGCAAAGGAGAGGCCGACAAACTCCCGTGCGAGGTCTGTTGTGCGAGGGCCAAAGCGCCGACTTCTTCCTGCCGCAAGGCTTCGAGAAGGCTCAGAAGCGCACGGGAAGGACGGGAAGGACGCTCGTGCCGGTGGCAGTCTCCCAAACCCCAACCCACTCACCCTGCAACGGTCCGCCTCCGGTAAGACTGCCGCCAGCGAAACCGGTACGTGTCCGGGTGAAGATGCGACTCGTCACCGCCCTCCAGCGCCGATTCTGGCATGGCTGTCGTGCTCGCCCAAAGCACAGAGTATCGCCACAGCTCAGCGCCTCCACCCCTCGCCGCACCTCGTCATCCTGGCCGAGAGTCGAGACGGGAGACTGCGCTGCGCTTCGTCTGCAGCCTCACGCTCTTTGCGCAAATCCTCCGCCCGTCATCCTGGCTACGAGAAGCATCGCAGATCGCTTGTGGCCATGAGGATCCCGCGGCATCCTCTTTCCGGACACCGCCTCGGCCGTTTCTGTTGTACGATGCTGAGCCAAGGAAGAACCGTGTTCCTGTGTCATCCCATCCTAACGTCGAATCGGAAGCGGTGGGTGTTGTTCGTCAGTTTGTTTGTCACAAACTGACGACAGCCAGCCCCTGTTACCGTTTTCTCCGTCGCACAGAGCATCATGTCCCTTGGCCGCGTCTTAGTGGCTTCCGTGCTCTTCCAAGCCTCCTTCTCTCCGCATTCCCCGGACAGCCCATTGCCTCATCTGGGGTATGGGCCCCCCCCCTGCTCGTAGGGCTACCCTAGCACAGAGTGCGGACAATGCTGTTGAAGTGGGCACGTTACAAAGCCATGCGCTACCTCGATCAGCATCTCGTTGAGCAAGCGGTGATTTCTGGCAGGAGCGGGTCTGATCGTTCATGTCTGCCTCTTCTGCAGCTTGCTTTTCGTCGTCGCCACCCAAGCATGCATCTATCCGTCGCCGTTTCGAGATCATCTCACCGCCTAACATCCGCCTAGCATTCACGTCCTTCAGCAACTTGGCACGGCTACCGACAGATGGCAATGAACAAGAGCATGGGTACTGGAATACCAGGTGCAAGAGTTTGATCAAGCTGTCAGCGCTTCGAGTCGTGTGCAGCGGTTATCGTTGAATTGGAATCGTAAGCGCACAGCGTGTCCTTGCCATTGGAATCTGGCTGCGATGTGCAACGCACTTCGCTTGGCACTCTATCCACGACGCATTGTTGGACGCTTCCCTTTTTCCTGGTTGTCTAGCCCAGTGAGCGTCATAGAAGTTCACCCACTCTTCTGCACAAACAAGTCGGATATGCGCCTACATCATCTTCCATCTAAACGACTCGGAACTTGGTGGACGTGATCTATTGACCCTATACAACAGCATCTCAGCGAGCTCATCATGTGTGAATGTGCACAGGCAGACGATAACGACGGAGAATCCAACACAAGATCGTCTCAGTCGACCCAAGACGCTCCAACCCATGTAGCCTCTCCAACGATTGCCGCACCACTACTACCCCCGCGATTCCAACACTCCACTGACGCGCAGAGGCAACCTCAAGAAGCGCGGGATGACGCTGAAGATTCCAAAAGGGAGAGCTTGGTGTCGCGGAGGAGGTGCCGTGAGTGGGCCCTGAACGAGACTAGATCAGCATGACGTGTGACGCAACCAAGCGCGTCGGAACGCGACTGAGCTTGAAGCGTGGATGCAGGGTCAGCAGCAAGGCCAGCAGCTTTCTATAGGCTACACGCAGGCATATGATCGATAAGATTTCGCAATTGCAAGGGAACTGGCTAGACACACAACACAAATATTCAGGAGCGGATATGTCAGAGCTCAAGCCGTTCGATCCAAATGTTCCTCAGGAAGAGGTCGACCGTCTCTTCAGGAAGCTCAGGGATACGCGTCTACCAGACATCCCGGTCGTGCCAGATGCGGGAGATGACTACGGCGAGTGGCAATGCTCTGTTGCTCTGACCAGAACGTATGCTAATGTGCACAGGCCCGTCGTTGGAGTGGATCAACAAACTGAAGAACTTCTGGCAAGACAAGTACTCGTGGCCAGATGCCCAGAAGCAAATCTCCGAATGGCACCACTTCACGACCGAGATGGACAACTTGAAGGTCCACTTCATCCATGAGAAGGCGCGGAAAAGGCAAAAGGACGCGATACCTTTGTTGCTGGTCCATGGCTGGCCAGGAACGTTCTTCGAGTACGACACCAGTCGCCAAAGAGAGAAGGTACGACTGACAGGTCCAGGTTCCAGAATGTTATGCACCCACTTCTTGATCCCAAAGACGATGCAGCCCCCGTCTTCGACCTTGTGGTACCCTCGCTCCCCGGCTTTTGCTGGTCACAGGGGCCTCCGCGAGGCTGGACACTGCAAGACACTGCGCGTATCTTCGACGTCCTCATGAAGCGCCTCGGGTACAACTCGTACGCGGCACAAGCCGGTGATTGGGGCCATTGGGTCGTCCGCGAGCTTGGATCCGGCCGCTACAATGCGTGCAAAGCAGTGCACACGAACATGTGTCCCGGCGCACCACCAAAGGGGTACAAGATGAACGAGAAAGAGCAAGCTGCCATGGACCGTGCGAAGTGGTGGATGGGCGAGCACCTGTATGAGGGCCATATGGGCTACGCGATCGAGATGCGCACGCGACCGCAGACCATAGGCGTAGCGTTCAACGACAACCCAGTGGGCATCATGATGTTCATTGGCGAGAAATACGACGAGCTGGCTGACCCGACGATTGGAACTGCAACGCTGGATAAGGAAGAGTACGTCAGGGATGTGTGTACGACACTATCGTTGTATTTCTTTACGCCGCCGAGCATCATGACGAGCATGCTGTGCTACTACAACAACGTGCGCCACGAGGTGTACACGGAGTTCAATGCAAAGGAGGAGAATCTGATCAGAGTGCCGTTGGGTGTCAGCACGTTCCCGTACGATGCGTTCCCGGTGCCGAAAGCGGGCGTTGAGACGACTGCGACAAACCTGAAGTTCTTCAGAGGTGAGTGTTGCAACATCTGTCTTCCCGTAGCATGACTGACACAGTTGTAGAGCGGGAGCATGGTGGTCACTTTGCGTGTATGGAGATGCATGAGGAGATGGTGACGGACATGCGAGACTTCTTTGGCGAGTTTTATAAGGCTTAGTCGTTCGAACGAAATATTGACCAAGACCACTCATGGCGTTGGGTGTGCACGTCGAGACCTGAGCCGAACAAGTGCAATCATCCTCGTTTTAGGAGGGCACAGACGAACTGCCACGTGATTGGTCACGCATGTGTAAAAGTAAGATGTGCTGGTCTTATGGTGACAGAGCTTTTTCTTCAGCTGTTGTTGAGGGAACAGTTACACAAGCTGTGCAAAGGGATGCGCAGCTGAGCTGCTGCTGAAGCACCTTCCTCTCTCGTGTCCGGCGGTTCAGCGAGTAGGGGGCGCAAACGTGGCTATCGGCGTGGTAACCACACGTACGCAGTATTGGTGTTGCCATGATCAGCGGGGGCGTTTCGCCAAATGGATCCTGCTCTTCTTCACCAGCACACTTGCTCTCGCCTGCCAAAGGAAACGCATCGTACGAGATGTCATCGTCGCAGGCAAGGCGATCAGCCGCGACATGACGTTCAAGACTCGAGGCCGCTTCGTTAGATAGTCGCTGGCGGGGACACTCACAGTAACAGAAGGTGGAACCAGGGTTTGGCGGGTGTCCGAACGTTTGTCTCTCGCTGACCTTGGCATTGGGTTCAAGTCGTCCAAGCATGCAGTCTGCCTGAGCTGAAGGGCAGAGTGAGGTGTGGGGTGAGACTGCGACGGTAGCCTTGGTGTGATGTGAAGAAGTGAGACTGCAGTCGCAGTTGGGCCAAGTGAGCACGCGTTGCAGGTGCTGCACTACTGCATGCGGAGATTAACCGCAGTCGCGCTGGGGAAGCCGCAGCGCGCCCCCTTTATCCCCAGCGAACCTAATCAGACCTCTATTGTGGCCTCAATGCTCTTTCTTTCTCCAGTCGCTCTGCTGCCAGCAACTGGACTTGCCGCACTGCCCACACGCACGACATTTGCTTACTCGCCCGTTGAAAGCGCGCCGCGGTCTCAGATAGCCGCGTTGTTGCGCCCCTTCATTTCGCCAGGGCCGCCATCATCTCCGGGAACTACCTGATCACCTGATGAGAGCTAGCTGCGCCTCTTGTCGTTATGAGGGATGATGCTGCAGAGCTCTCTGGCAGCGCTTTGCTTACGACGACATCGGCCCCCAGCGCGCCTCACACGCCCTCGTCTGCAACAGTACCCGCGTTGAAGAGCCCCACAACGCGTGCATGGCTCAGCAGCGTGCGCCGCCCGCGGACTTCCCCCGGGCCTGGAGCATCAGCCCTGAAGAGGACGCTGCTCGCCGAAGACGATGACCGCAGAGACTCGGCCTTGGCGTCGTCCAATTGTACAGCGACAAGCAACGAACTCTCCTCGCCCGCCAGCCTGCGCAGGACCCCCAGCTTACCTGCGATTGTCGTCCAGGACGAGCATGTAGTGGGGTCGCGCAGCCAATCGCCGCGCCATTCTACCAGTGCAGGTGAATCGCCCTTCCACGGCATCGATCTGGTGATACCAACCGGCAACTTCGACGACTTCACATCACCGGCTCAAGTGTCCTTCTCGAAGCGGGGCAGCATGATGTTGGGCGGCAGGAAGGCGAACAGGCGGAGCCAGCAAACCAATCTGCTCCTGGAAGGTGCATCTGTGCCTACGCCCACACCCAGCACGCCGCCTCGAACAGAAAGGCAAGAGCCGTCAAACGAACAACAACACGCACTATCACCACCTGCTGCGATACCGAATGCGACCCACTTGTCGCCAACGCCGCGCTCACCCTCACGTTTTTCCGCGCGTGGGCGAGCTGGCCACCGGGTGCTGTCCACAGACGAGATGATGCTGTCGCGGAAAGTGCGCTCCATGTACAAACACGGGAATGAGAGCGACGTCAACTGGGAGACCGACACAAGCAGCTTACCAGACACTTCAGTCGACAACAGCATCGCTGCCGAGACCCCTGCGAATGCATCCACCTTGACCGTAAATCGCAAACGAGACGACTCTAGTTCTTTAATGAGTGCGGCCAGAGACGACAACATCCCCAAAGAACCGACCGAGAGAGCTGGCGGACTTGAGGACTGGGCTGATCTGGAGGGCGCTGAAGTTGACAGATATGGTTTCATCGTTGCAAAGAAGCCCGGCTCTCGTGAAGGCGCTAACGGAGAGGGGGTGGATGGACCTGACGAGCCAAGAATCCAACGAGTCTCGACGGCTCTACAACTCGTGTCAGAGGAGCCACGGCGAAGGGGCATCGGACGCAGCATCTCTCGAGCTCCATCTTCGAGGTCGGCCAATCCCCGAGGTTCCCCACCCAAGCGGCGTGTCTCGCAGAAGTCGACGAAGCCAACCAGATCCATCTTTTCCAACCAGACCTCAGGCACACAAACGTCACATCACCCACTGCGCCACGCAACGAACAGATTACCTCATAACAGAGAACGCCGAATTTTGGAAGAGGCCAGTGACATGCTCAAATTGCCGCCAGGGCTTGCACAGGTCGCCGAGCAGCGAGAAGGCGGTAGAATGGCCCGATCGATGAAGGCGAAGGAGATACAGAGAGATGAGAAATGGCGGAGAATGGCCAAGGTAGTCAAGACCGGTGGTGCAACACAAGGCGGCGGCATGCTCTTTGAGTTTGATACGAAAGACCCAAAGCTTGTCACTCGCACATGGAAAGGTATCCCAGACCGTTGGAGAGCAACGGCTTGGTATTCTTTTCTCGCAGAAAGCGCCAAGAAGAAGCCAGACAGTCCGTCAGAGGAGGACTTGATCGGGTCGTTCTATGAGCTCCAGACAGAGAGCTCAGCAGAGGACGTGCAGATTGATGTGGATGTGCCTCGAACCATCAACAGACACATTATGTTTCGAAGGCGGTACCGCGGAGGGTGAGTGACGGCTCGTGAAGCGAGTACGAGTGAAGCTAACATGCAGCAGTCAACGGTTGCTCTTCCGCGTGCTGCACGCCATGTCTCTATATTTGCCGGAAACAGGCTACGTGCAGGGCATGGCGCCTCTTGCCGCGACATTACTCTGTTACTATGAAGAAGACAGGGCGTTCGTGATGCTGGTTCGTTTGTGGATGCTTCGAGGCCTCGAGAGACTCTACGAGTCTGGTTTCTCCGGCTTGATGGATGCCTTGGACGACTTCGAAAAGAACTGGCTACGTGGCGGAGATGTCGCCAAAAAGCTGGTGAGCAAAGTTTCGCCCGTGCTCTTGTCGAACGCTAGCTGATTAGTCTACACAGGATGAAATGGGCATCACCTCGACCGCCTGGGGTACTCGATGGTACCTAACCTTGTTCAACTATTCTCTGCCGTTCCAGGCCCAGCTGCGTGTCTGGGACGTCTTCATGCTCTTAGGCGACGCTTCCTACTCCAACTCGTCGACATCGAAGTTCAGCGGTGACTTGGATGTGTTGCATGCGACTTCTGCAGCGCTGATCAATGCAACGAGGGAGATCCTGCTGGATTCAGACTTTGAGAATGCCATGAAGGTGTTGACTTCCTGGATACCAATCAAAGACGAGGATCTTCTCATGCGCGTGGCAAGGACTGAGTACAAACTGCGAAAGAAACGAGCGAGTGCTTGAAGAAGGATGGCGCTCCGATGCTTTGGACTCGACCGAATCGATGGAAGCGGGATCGGTAATTCAGTGGGGTCTCAGCCCACCGCCCCCGCACATCCTTACTTGTTCGAGCCACAGGTAACGGGCGAACGTCGATCTTGTGAGATCAGTGGCTTGACAGCGTCGCGTGCGACCAACGTGGCCGTCACGTTTTCATGCTTGGATCCGCACAACGTTACTTTTCGGGCCATTGTCCAACACCTCACGACACCTCCATCTCTTATTCTGCGTTAGCAGCGCAACATGATCCCTGCGGCTGTCAAACTTTTCTTACACTTGCACAGGCGTGCATCCCGGGTTGCAGTCTTCCGGCTGCTTGTGCACGGCATCTCCTATTTTCAGGCGCACACTGGGTGGATCAGGTCTCACGGCAGCTTCACAAGATACCTTTGCTTTTCCGACGCATTCTATACACTTACAGCACAGTCATGGTGGATGAACACGGCATATAGAGTGCCAACTGTAGTCATAATCGATAATCGCAATGAAACTATGAAATCTAGATGTACCTGGAGGCGCATTGCAGGCATGAGGTAGGCAACCTAGCTCGGTGTAGCACAAATTGCGAAGTGCAAAGCGCTTGCCATCTAGGCGTGATGCCGCACGGAAGGGCACGTGAGGCATCTAGTTCGTGGAAATGGTCGGACTTGCAACGAAGGTAATGGCGGCGCTTTTGGCGTCGCTGTGATCGACAAGCCTGACGCACTTGCGGTTAGACGCCCGCCGGACGGAGGCGGCGGGTGCCCCAGCGATTTGGGCTCTTGGTCCGTCGGTGGACGTTTTTGGTGAACCGGTGGCCGAAAGCACGAGTAGATCGGTAACTGGATCGGCATCAGCAAGCAGCAGAAGAAGGAAGGAAGGAAGGAAGGAAGGAAGAAAGGAAGGAAGAAAGAAAGAAAAGAAGAAAAGACGCAAGGCGGACGCCACGTGCGATGACCATGTTGCAGTCGCGTAGAAGCCGTAAGGATGAAAAGCCTTTTTACTCCCTGGGTGCGTGGTGTGTAGGGATGGAAATGGGCTTGGGAGGGTAGTGGTTGTCCATGGCTTTTTTTTTACGTGGCTTGGCTACATGAGATGATGGCTGAAAGTCTGTTTGGTGGCCATGTGGCTTCGGGAATGCAGGGCGAGGAGTCTTCAGAATGCAATCTGGACTCGAGTATCACAGTCCAAGTCGTGCGTGACAAGTTGGTCTGGCTTGGTTTGGATGCATTCAAGTGGTAGATCGCAATACCTCGAGTGGGCACTTGGAACTGGTGGTGGTTCGACGATGCAGATTGGAGGACCGGCAAGCTGAGAGTAGCCCTGGAGTCAAGTGTGTGTGCTAACTTGATGCTGTGTGTCAAGTCCATGAGAAGGTTTCGCGGCGCGTAGAAGCTCCCGTCGTAGCAGAGGACTGTCGGTGAATGTAGTTAGCACGTGCACAGGATGGTCAGGTGTCTGGACATCCTGGCTGCTGTCGCGGAGAGTAGACGTCAGTCTGGGTCATGATCTGGATTTGACTGCTTTGGCTTGGTTAGGCAAAAGTTACGAAAATGCTAGCGGGAACCAAGTTTTCGCGTGCGGCCAATCCGCCATGCAGTAGTGACGGAAGGTATCTAAGGCGATGAGGTATGTCACTCGACGCCTTCGACTTGCTGTGCAACGCGAGCATTTTTGATGGACTGCAGCCGGCTGCTTTCCTAAAAGAGCATTGGTGCCGAAACGGGTAATCGTAGATTTGGATGACGCTGCAGGTGGCAAACTCGCGTCTTCCTGCCTCACCACCATTTGCCTCTCCCAGCACAGCGCGCCTCGTCAGCATCACTCGCTGCGGGTCCAAATGCAGACGCCTTTGCGGTGAATGAAGTAACGCTCGGCTACTCCGACAGCAACATGAGCGAAGGTGGTGTGTCGACGTGGGTCGAACAACCGACCAGAGCAGGTGGACGCTGATCTGTGGTCTGACTTTTCAGGGTGAAGCGAATGATCAACAACGCGATGCCTCGATGAAGAAATGGGAGGGAGTACTTCTGCAAAGAATCTGCCAAGTGCTACGCAACAGTGTGGAGTGGAAAGATGAGACGTGTTGCAAGATGAAGGCGGAGCCGCAGGCACATTCGCTGTGTGGGACTACCTAGTCCGGCATATGCTTCGTTTGCCCTGCATCGGTGCGCTAACCGCTGCTGGGAGAACTTCACGATACGAAGACGCCAGATCGTCAACGGTAGTCGAGCTTGCGTACTCTGTGCGAGTATACCTTACATTTGCGGGCGGCAGCATTACCGTTGTAGGCGTACATGGGCACCGGCTCCTCTTTTCCATTGGCGTTGTCAGCAAAAGCAGACCATGCTCGACTTGACGGACTGTTTCACTCCGACTCCCCAATCTTGCAACGTCCTCCATGACACTGACTGAAGCACAGCCGATCCGACATGCATGGCTGTATCCGCTTCGTACATGGCTACTGCAAGCCGCGTCGAATCTATCCTACAGCTTTCCTGCTAATCAAGCGGCAGTGAGGCACTCAGGCGGCCAACTCGGCTGGCTGCCTGAGGGCCTCACTGTTGTTCTTTCAAAGCGGGACGCCTCTCAGCCACAGCGCTCTCATAAGTCTCGCCTGTGCTCGCTTGAGGTCGAGCTGTGTTGCGGTTGCAGTAACCACATACATTCAGCCGCAGATCAGATACAAGACAGGGCGCTCTGGACGCCCTGGGCGCATTTCCCTCCAATCATGAATGCTCGTCGGAGCTCATTGCAGATGTGGGACATCGACGTCCTCTTGAGGAACCACCACTTTTATGCGCTCACCGGATCAGAAGTCTGTCGAGACCAAGCATGGTCGTTGTTATTGCCCGTTTTCGCTGATTGGTTGCTGGTTTGGAGTACGGTGGCCGAAATCTCTTTGCAAGATCCTTCGTCTTCGTCCAGGCGCCTGAGGGTTTCAGGTCGGTCCGCCGCAATGTCAGATTGGGCAAGGCTCAAGCGCAGACGGAAATTTACCGCTTAGTCAATCTCAGGTGCCAGGCGCTCGGTGATTGCGCATCGCGTCTCGCTGAACAGTCTGCAAGCCAGTGTAGGTACCTACCCAGCATGCTTGCAGCGGATACCACAAACCATCGGCCTTGGCGTACGCCTTCTGCGCAACGACCACCACGAGGGAGAGCGCGCAAAGCGAAGATGGTCAGCTGCTGTTGTTCGTCTTCCGCGAGATAGCTGGGCCGATGTAACACTTCGCTGGCCATGGATTCGGTTCGATGATCGGCGGTGGTGCTCTTATCGATTCGACATGCCACTTGCTACCTGTCCTGCCACGCTACGTCGTTCCGGAGAGACTTCTTCCCAAGTGGTCGATGACGGGCTTTCGGCGCCATTTCTTGCTTCGTTCTCCGTGCTTCTTACAAAGTCACGTCCAGCCGTTGGCCTGCGATGGCATGGGGACTGCCTGATCGGGCATTACACTAGAACGCAGAACAGGCCCCGCAAATGCGCGAGCCACAGCGCTATGGTGCATTTTCCACCAATTCCATAGTTTCGTGTTGATACACACAACGCGCAGATTTCATTCCCGTCCGACCGCATTCGGCCCTCACACGGCTGGCCACGCCCCTTCATTTCCCTTTAGGCAGCCTCATGCCATGTCAACATTCAACAGCGCCCGTGCCACCGAGCGACAATCTCCCCAAAAAGTCACGCTCGCTTCCTCCCGGACGTTTGGCCCTGCTAGGCGCGTGCGCACGGTTGAGAATTCCAGACCACAGCCGATCAGTCCCGCTCCTCAATCTCTGATGAGCCTTGTCTCCAGCCACGATATCCGACTCGACTCCCCGGCACCTGCATTCCGGATCGTAACACGGACCAAACAGGTAAGCCTAACCACAGGAAGCCTGCTCGTGAGTCGTGCGTAGCATCTGACGCATTTTGACCGACTACGACGGATCGAAGCACATCTTGTTGCGTGAGTTTGGACCTGTGCGCCAGACGCCATACCTGGTGTCTGGGTAGCGCTCGTACTTGTATCGATTTGCAAATACCTGAGAAGCTTGGCCAGCCTCCACATGTCTGCGTCCTGAGACTCTCGATGCCCGCTCTCTATCTATCTACATCAAGTGCACGATTTGAGTGATGTGACAGAGTACGGACCGTTACGACGCATCCACCCGGGCTCAGGCCCTGGGCATCATCAAACTACGCCCGTAGCTGCAAGCTGTCTTCGCTTGGCTCACATGGCGGTTGAGCAGCCTGCGGCGAATCTTAGCGCCATATAGTACGAACCAAAACCAGAGTTTGCAGGAGCCGGAAGCTATCTCCAGGCACGTCAGATGGCGGGAACACAAGTACACAAGACCGTGGACGTTGCTCATCTCTGACTTGCTGTCAGCAGCTTAGCTGCTCATGCATATCCTTGCAACCATTCTTCCACTACCGCCCGCTTAACGCCACACGTCGGCTGTCTTTGACCTGCGGCGTGCCGTTTCGTCTTGCTGCTGTCAAGCACTGTGATCACTATCCTCGCTGGTTGGCCCAACTCTAGCCGGCCTTGTTCCTTTCTCGTACATTCGTTCCTACGCTTCCCCACCGCTGCGCATTCGATTTTGCCTTCTTGATCAACCTTACCGACCTGGACCTGATCGCCACGCCAGTCCACGCGAGCTCTACTAGGCCGCGATCGTCGTTGCAGTAGCCCTCCCTGTCACCCTTCCACTGCTCTTCGTCGCCCTACTTGGGCACGAATCACAATCGAGTTTTCTGCCTGTACGCGTTAAGCCTAGACCTTAGGGCAACGGTCGCTGAGCTGTGGGCCATCAGGGGACGTTGCTCCCGTGAACACGCTTCTTGAATAAGTATGTACGTTGTGCCATCTCTTTCGGGAACTTCGAAATTTGACGCCTCCCAACCGCTCATTTCGATGTCGAGCGGTTCTCAAAGCCTTTTCCGTCCAGGCTCCACTCTTCATCATGCTCACACTCTCTAAGCCACCAAAGTGGGATTTCGACGTCAAAACCCATGACTATCCCCCACCATTCTCAGCCTCCTCCACCACCATTCGACATTCACCAAAGCTCAACGGCGGGCCATCACCTTCCCACCTGGCTGGACCCAATTACGCCATGAGCACATCTCATCGCGGATTGCCTCCGCCATCGGCAATGACCTTGCCAGATCCTGGACGTGGCCCTCCTCCAATACAGTCTTCTATGGGATCTTCTTCTCTAGGGGCATTGCCTTCGGCACCAACTCAATGGCAGGGTTCTGAAGATGGCATGAAGAACTGGCTGGCGGCAAAGGCTGAAGAGGAGAAGAGGAGGCAAGAGGAGGAAAAGACCCGTCAGGAGAATTTAAAGTTGGAGCAGCGAAAGATCGAACACTCAATGCTTCGGGAGTCTATGCAGGGCGGTATCCCGCCGCACCTTGTCCCTATCATTTTCGCTGGCATTGGAGGCGGAAACCTTGCCAACATCAGCGCCGAATGGATCCAGCAATATACTGCGCAAGTGCAAGTTGCGCACCAGCAGGCTCAGGCTCAAGCCCAATCACAAGCACAGCTCTCTCCCGAACTTCGACGAGACACAAGGTTACTGGGTCAACAAGCGCAGACAGTGTATGCTGGACAACCTCCCGTGTCACAAACGATCCTTCCACCAACCGCAGTGCTGCCAGGTCAGCCTCTCCCAACACAGTCACAGCATACTTCAGCAGCGTATGCTGGCGAAAGGACAGCACCAGCTCCCGGCCAGGCCGGCCCTCCTACGTCCGGTTCTCGTCCTCTTCACCAGTCGCAGCTGCCGAAGCTTACCACAAACGAGATGCACATTCAGCAGCCACCATCAGCACAATCTAGCGTGCAGCATTTGCAAAACCAGGGCGGACAAGAACAATCGTCGCCGTCGATCTACTTCCATCACTGGGTGCCTCCAGCATCGCAACAAGAAAAGAGCTCAAGCGGACATCCGCCGGCGACGCCCTCAGGTAAATGCAAATCTTCGCCCTCTACCTCATACCAATCTCGTCAACGTGCGACGTCTCATGCGTCTGACCGTGAGTACATCAGCTCCCCAAACAAAAAGCGGAAGGCCCAAGGCCCTCACGCAGCGCCACCGCCCCCTACATCGGCACCCCAATCCTATACATCGCCATCCTTCTCGCATGTATCGACGTCATCGACGTCAACGCCCGGACGACGAGGACACGCACGAGCCCGTTCCGATGCATCTACACGAGGTGCAGAGGCTTCTATGAGTCGTCGTAGTACGGTGTCCGGGTTGGCGCATGAGACACGGCAAAGTGACATGCGAGATGCTCCAAGAGCATCAGAAGGAAGGCAACCGCACAATCCGGATGCGCCCTATGGCACTCCACCACAGCGCAGTGAATCACGAGGCTACGTCCAGCAATCGCCAGGACCACGTGCCGGATTAGGCCAGCCTGAAACCCCCAAATTCGGGTCGCATCAGCAATGGAGTCGTGGACATGACACATCCCCCAAACGGGAAGCCGATCATTAGGCCAAAGATTAGGTCCCAGCCTCGTACTTGCAAACCCGCTTTCTCGAGCAAGGAGTGAATCAGGAGCACACGAGTTGCGGTAGGAACGGCAATTCTCGCACGTCATCTGGAAGGAGAGACGCCACGTTCCCTCTCCTGTTTGCAGTCTCGAACTTGCAAGCATGTCAAGCGAAATGAGCTCCACAAACAGCTACAGTCCCCTCATCTTGAACTCGAGCGCACGGCTCGCACCCGAGCAAGGAATCACCTCTCATCTCTTGAGATTACAGCGCAATGTCGTTTACAGAACTGCGCACCCCTGCCAACGGGGGGAATCGAGCACACGGCTTATCGGTCTAATCGCCTTCCCGCCCTCATCCGCGGGCCCTACCCGCTTCTAGCAGGGGTTCCGATCTGATGGCCGCATCTCTCGGGCGTTGTTACCCTCCCAATCTGCGTCTATTCTTCGGCACTGCTCTACTGCGACATCGTATGATTTTGACGAGGCGTGTCCGCAGATGGCAGAGTGGTTGGCATGCATGGATCTGGCGCCCTTCGCG
The DNA here is from genome assembly GCF_004011695.2 of Ascochyta rabiei. Taxonomy (NCBI): domain Eukaryota; kingdom Fungi; phylum Ascomycota; class Dothideomycetes; order Pleosporales; family Didymellaceae; genus Ascochyta; species Ascochyta rabiei. The sequence goes on from NC_082405.1 coordinate 1,343,883, forward strand.
TCCCCACCTCAGTCCGGCTGGCTCTGTCATTGCATGCACCAAGAAAGCGTACGTCAGCGGGTACGCAACTCGTTCTTTGCAACGGATCTCAGGAACGCGCTGCTTGTAGCAAAGACGATGTTGGTTAGCATGCAGTTGCATGTCACTCTCAATCTTCACTTGGTCGTGTGGTCATATCCTGGTTTCTGCATACCATTCGGCCCTTCTGCCTACGGTGCTGTCCCCGCCGCCTCGGGCTGGAATGGTCATGTCACCATGCAGGCGGTTACCAGACCATCTGGCTGTTCCCGCGGTACCTGTTCTCGTACCCAATCTGGCATTTCGTCCCTTCCATGATGGCATTAGACTTTCGGTTGCGCTTCGGCATGTTGTCATTCCTATCTCGGATCGTGCTTACGCGCCGCGTTTAGTGTTCATATTCATAGCTCCCTCATGGCACCGGACGGTCTCCGACGGTCAGGCGTCTCGGCTGGCATGGTATCTGGCATACCAGCACTACTGTACATTTGTTACTGCATCAAGGCTGGAGTGCAGGTCGTCGGCGCTTTCACATCACTCTTCATTGGCGGTGCTTCCATTCATGACGCCGGCTTTTCTTCGTTTCGTCTTCCTCACGGGTTCCTCTGTTGGCTGCAAAATGTTCACCGTATACCCTGGTTCCCCTACTTGATTGGTCTCGTTCTTGAAAGATGGGCTACACTGATTCGCGCGTGTCCTTTTGATCTTCCTATTTTCTTCCACACGCTGTTCTGTACATAGCTAGGGATGGCTTTTGGGTTAGGCGCGCGGTCACCTGGTTGACGGGACCGACGCATGGAGTCAGGCTTGCAGTGGGGGGCCGCCGTGGCCCCGCTACTTGTGTATATCACGGCTTTCGGACCAAATTCAGATATCAATACACAGAGCAAGCAGATAGCGGTTGGCTTGGTAGGGTATCGCTTGTTGAAGCGGCCTACCCACCGACTTGCCAGCGCATCCTGTCTTGCCTTGTGCACACACAAACACAATTCTTCGCCTTTGCGGGTTCGATAGGTACATCCAACCCTTGGACGTCGTGCTACGCGCGTTTCCAGTGTTGGTCCCGGCATCTTGGGTTCTGGCGCGTAGCGGCCCCTGCACCAGGAAGTGATTGGGTTGGCATTGGGTGTGGCACTTCGTGCAGCGCGGTGGGACAAGTGATACTTTTCAACGTGCCGCAAGAAGGGTTCTCGTGCGAGTGAGGCTGTGGTGTGATGTGTGTATGATGTGAGACGGACCCAGCAGACCGAGTTGCGGTTGAGGTGGTAGTGCAAGGACAGTGCAGCGGGAAGAAGCAATCTACATCGAGTCACTCGGCAGCCGAGAATCCCAGCCGAGACTCGAGCGTGTGACGAGGACAAAGCCAGCCTGCCTCCCTCTCTCACTGCGATGTGCAGGCGTCCACATCCACAGAGGCATCGCCGCTTCGTGAGCCTGCGCCACGAGGCGGGGCAAATGTGGCTGGCGGTTGCCCCGCAGGCCGATCGGCAAGTGCGAGCTGTCAGACGCCGCATGGATGGCAAACACCATCGTCCCTGCCTGACCGAACTTCTCTCACCCACAAAGTCAAATCCGTCCGCACGAGCTGAGCCCCTCGACCGCAGCTCTACTTTGGGAGAGAGATCGTTGCCCCACTGCAGCTTCCCCCTCCGCTTCACGCCACACACGATACCCTGAGACAGACGGACAGCAGCCAGTATGCAGATCAAGTAGCCGCTTCCCCCAGACAGCCCATCACAGCTTCCCTATGCCCGCGACGGACGCTGACACTGGCGCAGAGTACGAACTCTTACCGGCAAGGAGATCGAGCTCGACATCGAACCTGAGTACAAGGTACGCCGCCTTCCACCGCCTCGCGTCACCGACCATGTCACACGCACTGCGCACCCCACCGCTCGCGAACACACGAACCCAGAACCGCTCAGGAAAAGCCACGCTTGCTGACGGGAAGCAGGTTTCAAGGATAAAGGAGCGTGTTGAGGAGAAGGAAGGTATCCCGCCGGCACAGCAGCGTTTGATCTACGGTGGCAAGCAGATGTACATCTACACACAGTGCGCACAGAGGAGCAGGGAGGCTGACACGTCCATCAGGGCCGACGACAAGACCGCGGCAGACTACCAGCTTGAGGGCGGCGCAACGCTTCACTTGGTCCTTGCCCTTCGTGGCGGCTGCTGAATCCCCTCTCGTCCTCGTACCCATCGTTGGATGACCCGGTGCTGATGTGTCTTGAGCTGCTTGCGTGTCCAACGTTTCGACGACCCACCTATATTCGGACCGCCACTCGAGTCGGCTAGATGAAGTAAATCAGGTGGGCTGGTTGGGCAGTTCGAGGCACTTCTACAGCGACCTGCAGCTCGACCACGAATACGGAGACGGAGACGGAGACGGAGATGGAGACAGCGGTTACGACAGTGCGCAGCATCACAGAGTCTACGAACACTAGTGAACGGAATGTGATTGGCAAGATGCAAGTGTATTCGTGAATCATGGGTCTCATGTCTGATCCAACATGCCATGACCGCCAGCTGCACACTGATCATGCATCTAGCACAAACCCTCACGACGCAGAGCAATCCAAGGCGGAGGCCCGGCAGCTCTTGGCGCTGGTAACATACCCTACTCCAACGCATCTTACAGATTGAACCCGAGCCCAAAATTGTCATCTTGAAACCCGCCGTCGAAAATGCCTATCCCTGCGGTAACTAGACTGTCGAATTGGCCCCAGCTTGTCAAATCTGCCATGACACTGTTCGACGGCAGGTAGCTCGAGTTGAAAACGGTACTGTCCGGCGTCTGCGGCACATTGTTGTAGAACGATGCAGTCAAGTCCGGACTCGCGCCATTCTGCGGCCTCGTCTCCGGGAGTGGTAGCACTGTCGAGCTGGCCTGGTCCTGCTGCGTAACCGCAGTGCCAGGCACAGGTAGCGGCGCCGTCCTCGGGATCCCGCCAGAACGATTCTGATGATTGGTTTGCCTCATCGCTTCCAACCTGAGCTCCTCGAGCACCACACAGTAACGCCGCGCCAAACAGTCAGTCTCGCTGATGCTCTCCAACTGTCTCTGACACTTTTGCCCCGCGTCAAAGTACTCCTCGCATTGCCCTGGGGTCAGAAGGTGTTGCCGGATTCGGTATATGTACAGCACGACCACGGCGCAGAAGGCGTAGTACTGCGTGAACCAGAACGCCCGGAACAGGTTCGAGCTTGTGAAGACATCATCCACAACCCGCACAATGTTCATCGCCGCATCCAGGCACGATGCTATATTCGCACTCGTATCCGCCGGCGCCTGATAACTCGGATGGCTCCTTATCCCCGTCAAGTTCGCAAAGTTGGACAACAGGAACGGTCGGTGGATCAGCAGCATGGCGTGGTAGTAGGCAAGGTTCAACACCCCGCGTTGGCGTTGGTAAATTGGGATTAACAATGATGATTCGATGCCGGCGGCGTCGAGGAAAGGGCCCAGCGCGGCCCGCCAGATGTCGAGCTCTTTTGTGTACTTCGCGGACAGTTCGATTCGGAGAGCGAGAGAAGGGGGCCGGATGGGATAGAGGTCCCTCAGAACGAGAGAGACTATACGTGTAAGTCTGTTGATTGATTAGCATGCCATCGTATGAGCGGGCGACAGGACAAACTTGATGTGCTCTACAGGTGCCATCATGTGCGATGGCGACTTTGAGGTGGATGGCGATATGTATTGCGGGTGCAGATCCGAGTCGTTGACGACAGTGGGTAGCTCCTGGTCGATGTCTTCGTCCTTGTACGTTCGTGGTCGTCCTAGAGCCGCTGAAAGATACTTGTCCAGCGAGTACGCAACCCAGAACGTTCGTCTCCGGCTTTCTAGCTCCACGTAATCAACAGTACCCGAGGGATCATATCTTCTCCCGCGGTTCAGTCCGATGGCAAGCGCCAGATGCGCAGTTGTCCCGAAAAGAGACCAACAGTGGTTGATGCGTGATTGTGTGAGTAGGTAAAAGCATTGCAAAAGTCGTGCTTGGACACTTGCCAGACGGACAGCACCTCGCTCTTTGGAGAGTTGATGCTCGGCCGCGAAGAAGTAGCGTGCACTGTTCTCCCGTGTCGTGCTACCAGGTGGCATGTATGCTTGCGCTTGAGCAAACACTATGAGCAGCAAGGCTGTCTTCGCGGCTGCGTCTTCCTTTGCGTGCATGTCACCCCGCGTCTCGTAAAACTCATGAACCCACCTCTCGATAGTAGGTCGATGTATAAAGCGGTGTGTTGGGGCTGCGTAATCAAAGTACCTCTCCACCAGCCGCTGTGCATCGGGTTTGGGAGGCAGCACGAAGAAGGTGGGGTCGAATTCCGGCAACGGCGAATCCCCCCACGCAAATATGGACGAGTCCTGGGGTGTGGGCGTGTTCTGGTGCAGTCGTTTCTGTATGCGGATCAGAAACGATACGCCAGACGAAGAGCCAACATAGTGTCCTTGCGAGTCTGTTTGCGCCTGTGCTGGCTCTGGAGAAGTCCTCGATGGAGGGTCACGGTTGGAGTCCTCATGGTTGCCATTCACTCGGTTCACTCTCTCCAGAATTGGGCGATCATGCGCCGAGGGCGTGCTGAGGCCATTCCCTGCATACTGAAAGGAAGGTAAATCGCGGAGTGGATTATCCTCAACGGGCACGGTGTTTAGCATCGTGTTGCCTGCTTTGGAAGCTGCCGTCATAGCAGCCTCGTCAACCATGACTGATGGCAGTCTTCCGCGAGTGTACTGTGCGGTGTATTCACAAGATAGACCAGCGCGTAGACAGAGGGTACATGGACATCGACCCGTGCACCGCGTCTTCTTTCTGACTCGTGTGTCAGCAATCTGGTGTACATCACGGGCGTCAAGTTTGCTACTGGAGTAAGGTGGGATCAGATGTGCGAATCCTGTCCAACTGTCCAACTCACTTCTTACATCTATCACACGCTCTGCTAACCCTGGTCCTTTCTCTTTCTTCTCTACGGCGCTTGGCCGGCGGTGATCGCGGGTCATTCGACCCAGCATTTGAGGGCGTCGTTGCCGAGGTCGTCGCGCTTTCCACGAGATCATTGTTGCGGTTGGCAGTCACCCACGATGAGGGGCTGACCCCAGCATCAGAGGGTACTTGTAGCGGGCTTATTACATCCATTGCAGGAGATGATCGATCCGCAAGCGAGGTTTAAGGTGGACGCGCAGAATCATCTGGGGAAAGCCGGAGAAGTCGCGCGGTGCACGGACGTTGCTTTGCGTTGGTCCCCGGATAAGCGTGGTTTCTTCTGCTCACGAACCGCAGCACCAGCTAGCACTTGCACAAGGCGTCAACTACCACAAACGTTGCGTCGTTAAGTCGGAAATGATGTCAAGCATTGAACGGTGGATGTGTCTGGAAACAAGGCCTGAAACGTACCAAGACGACACACATATTCGACCTAATCACTCGCGCTGACGGTCCATATCGACGCGACATCGCGATGCCATGAGGCCTACATCAAGCATAGCATCATCTCGCCGCTGTAACAGTCACCCGGTGTAGCAGTACGAGTATATTGTAATAGTAGACGTAACCTACAGACCATATCTGGCAAACTACAAAGTAAGTATTGGTGTGACATCCTGGTGATGGTGGGCTTTGGTGTCAATGTTCGCTGGACACTGGAAGGAACACCTCGAAAGTGTCAGGGGAATATGCAAAACTTCGTTCAGTCTGTACCACCAAGTTTGAACTGGACCTCTTGCTGATGTGTAAAAAGCGATGCTGTTCTTTTCACGATAGCACTACCCTGAGCCAGTCAACTTTCGTAGTACTATGATGAGCTTTCCATTACTTTCTAGCACAGCTATCCATCATAGTCAAGACAAGGCTAAGGCCATAGGTCTGTTGGTTTGAAACGAAAGACCGCATCAAAACATGGATCGTATTCGTAGCGAGGGTTCTGTGTTCGATGTCGCTATCTTCAAGATTGCCGGATCTTCTCAATTCTTCCCAACAATCCTTTAGCTTCACATGAATGGGAGCACACTTTTCACACGCCAGTCGTGTATCGACACAGATTCCTACTTTGCGTGCAATTTCTAGTCCACCTGTTCTTGCTATTGCTCCTCACAAATAGCGCACAGGGCACCGGTCTAGGTGTCCGTCTTCACGACTCCGGGCGGCAAGCCCTTCAAGTTTGCTATTGTGTCCCCTAAGAACGATTATTCCTTCTTCCAGAGGATCTAGACGAACGACTCGCCAGCCCTTTCAACATTGTCTCCGCCTCAAAAAGGAACCAATCATACAGATGTGTTTAATGAGATCCTCAGCCTTTAAGTTTTTCAGTAGGCTCGAAGCCAGGATTGACCTCGTGAACAACCAAGTATCCAGACGTGAAGTTGCTTAAGCTCATAACCATTACATATCATTCAGGATCTAAATCTGCGGAATTGCTGCCAACTTGACCGTACACCAGGTTGTGTGTGTTGTTGACTTAAATTACGGCCTGTCCAGAAGTAATGCCAGTTGGACACAGGCGGCTGGGTGCTAGAAACTGGCTCGATTGTTGCAGGCTGTTCACGGACGCTTGCTTGTGTCTGTGCCTCGATATCTGTCGGTTTTTCCGGCTCGTCGTGGTAGTATACGGTTCGACAGATTGGACAGCTTTTCTTGTGAAGTACGACCCATGACACGAGACACTCAGCGTGGAACTCATGGCCACATTCCTTCAATCTCAAAATCTCTTCTCGTTCGGCCACCAATTTTGGGGTTTCTACTTTAGCTTCGTCGACTAATCCGTTGCCGTTGCTAACCTTCGCAGGCTCGGGTGGTGATGGTGCGTGTAGTGTCGAAAGACAGATTGCGCTATTCCTGGTCAGTCTTGATCTACTACCTGGAGGTGCGGCGCCTACCATTCTTTCTCAAGGATAGATGGGCTGTCCGAGTGAGCCTTCTTCTCAAGTCTGTCCACGCATGCTGCCTTCTCATCGTTTTGAATGACAGTCAAAACTTCCGTCACCAGTTCTAGCCTCTCTCTCGCCTCTGAGCGTTGTAGGGCTGGAGCCTTGACTGCGCCATGCCGCCTAACCGGTCGGTCTGCTTGTCTTCTACGGATGCAGAAGACACAGAGGCTGAGTGCAATGTTAGTGTCTCACACTGCATTCAGAAAGCAAGCAGCCTCGACTCACAATGGCGCGGCAAATAACACGATCAGCACGGGAATTAAGAAGGCCAACGTTGTAGGCGATAAAAGTGATTTGTTATCATGCTGATTCCATCGTCGCGCTTCCAGCGTCAGAAACCCTCCCAAACCTGCTTCTCTGATGACTGCAGGCATCCTTGCTCTTACAACCCTGCTCCTTTTGTATCCTCTACGATTCCGATTGGGACGAAACCGGACGTGGTATGTTCGAAGGTGTGACCGGGAAACTCGGCACAACAGGTTCGCGTATGGCCAAACGAGGTTGATCCCCCAAGTAATGATCTGGATCGGTGACAGTCTCGCCCCACGTCGAAGATGTGTCTCGACTCTTCAAGTCGACGAGAACGGAGATTCTGCTGCCGTGTGTGACACCACAATGAGGAGAACAGCGGATCCTCTTATCCAAGACGCCTCACCCCGCACTCAAGTCCCTCCATCAGATCCCAAGTGCTCAGCCTCAACAGCCACGCTTTCCACCACCTCGCCAGCACACTTGGCTTTGGAACCACTCCCCTCCGGACGCGCTTACACGCCGAGACCCAGATGCAAGCCGACATTGGTCGATATCACGCCATTCCAAGCACATACCAGAGCTGCACGAGACTGCACCTAAGACTCGAAAGATGCGCCCAAAAGCACCGAGGTGTCTCGGCTGACGCGTTCGCCGACAAAGAGTTGGGGCGACGGTGCCACTTAGCGCACGATTGGAGCGTTGGCGCCGAGAGTCTCGGGTCTGACGGGCTTGGTCTACCCAGCCTCGGCGGCAGAGGAGCGGAGAGGAGCGGGGCCACCAAGTGGGTATCAGGTTAGCGTCAATGCATGCTCGTGTGGCCTTCGGCATTTGGCAAAGGACTGTAGGATGTCTGGGCGCATGATAAGGCAAGTGATAACGTTTCCAACATTTTCGTTGGCGGGGTAATTCTGCGTGAGCTGTGTTGTGATAGTAATAACCAAGGTATTTGGTGGTGTCGATTCTGTGGTTTTGTAGAGCAGGGTTTCCGCAGGCAACCAACCCTGAGAAGATCATTGTTACAAACTTGAACTCAGTCTAAAGCTTTGATGGAGCAGATGTCAGTTTTTGCAAGCAGGTGCGGGGGGTGCGCCCAGCTATATACCGGTTTTCGAGATACAGGGCTTCGTCGTGTAGTAGAAACATCTGACTTGGTAGACGTGCTCAGTGTGTTGATCAGGCCTTGGTCTTGTAGATGACATGGATGGAACAGATCTGCGAATTAATGATCTTGGTATTATTGTAATTTGATATCTAACAGATAAGAAAAACGTTCAACTCCTTCTCACGGAGGCAGCCGTAACCGGCGTAAAGGTATCGCAAGCTATGCATAAAGAAAACGCGGTTTCTCCAAGATGACCGATCATCCACGAAGCACGCTCCCAACTGGGATCGTTGAACAAAAAGAAAATCCAGTCATACGCTCAGGCTCATACTCATGCACACACGCTGAAGACTACATCTTCCCAGGCTATTTCTTCTCATTGTCGTCGTCTGTGCTGATAGCGGTACTGAGGTATCGCTCAAAGACTCGGGCTTCAAGATCGATTGAGCCCCTTCTGCCGTTGTTGGGGTCCTTCTTCTTGAAGTAAAGTCGCTTGGCGAACTTCCATGCCTCGATACCAAGGAAAAAGAGGAAGGTTGCAATAAAGACTACTCCCCACTCCCAGCTGATTCCAGTGTGCCTGAACACGACCGTGTTGATGACGGGAATGTAAAGAACGGGGAAGATGGTGATAAACCCGCCCATGATGGAAAAGAACAGGAACTTGTTACGCCAGACGTCGTGGAACCATTGAGTAAAGTACTTGTTGGAGCCGGGCTGCATCATGAAGAACGAACGGCGCATGTCGATCATCTGCCACGCGAGGAAGAGCGAAAACCAGGTAAGACAGGCGAATGTGGTGGCACGTGCGCGGAAGACGGTATCGCAGGTGTCGTTATAACCTTCGTTACAGCCAGTTCCAAGATTGCCATCGCCAAAACCGAACATAACAATGGAGAAGGAGGCGAGACAGAGGGCAGCAATCCAGAGACCGTAGAACAACATGTCGATCATGACTTCAATGGTGAAGACACCTCGTTTGAGCTGGGATTTATTAGCAAACTGATACAACGTTTATGGTGGGAACAAAACTTACACTCTGAGGAGGACGGTCTAGGATGTCGGGAGCGGCGATCTCGAAGCCAAGACCCATATCAGGAAGCGAGGAGGTGACCATGATGATCCACATGACTTCGACGGGAGAGACAGGGAATACTGAGAGGCCAGTCTCATCCTTGAACGCAAGACCAATGAGCAGAACGCAGGCCTGAGCGATGTTCTGAGAGAGTAAGTGCAGGATGAACTTCTGAATGTTGTCGAACATGCGGCGACCCTCTTCGATAGCGTTGAGGATAGAAGCGAAGTTGTCGTCGGTCAGAACAATGTCAGAGGCGTCCTTGGCAACATCAGATCCGGTACCCATACCGATACCAACATCAGAGCGCTTGAGAGAGGGAGAGTCGTTGACACCGTCGCCAGTCATGGCGGCGAAAGCCTTCCTTCGGTGCAAAGCGTCGATCATGCGGACCTTGGTATTAGGAGCGCAGCGAGCGATAACAAGAGGGAGCAGCGGAAGAGCGTCAACTTCATCGTCAGACAGCTTGTCGAACTGAGTTGCAGTCATGACCATGGCGTCAGTAACATCCTTGGCGAGGGTGGACATGTTTGAGGGCAAGATTCCAACTTCAGCAGCGATAGCGCGGGCAGTTCCCGGGTGGTCACCAGTAAGCATGTGAACTTCGATACCAGCTTTCTGGCACTGACGAACAGATCCAGCGGTCTCGGGGCGGGGAGGATCGTAGAGTCCAACAAGTCCGCGGAAGATGAGCTTCTCCTCAACATTCTTCCTGTCGAGATCTTCGCCCTTGGTGGGGAGTGGGCCGTCGTAGTCCTTGCTAGCAAGTGCCAAAACACGGAGACCGTAGGAAGCAAGTGCTTCCATGTTGGCTAGAATCTCCTCGCGGTAGTCGTCGTCCAGAGTCACACTGTCGTCGCTCTCAGCGTTGTAGACAGTATCGCAAGAGTAGATGACACGCTCGACGGCTCCCTTGGTAAAAACCATCTTCTTCGAGCTAGAGACTTCTTCGAAGATGACGGACATCTTCTTGACATCAGAGTCGAATGGGAACTCGGCAAGTTGCTTCCACTTAGGAGAGTCACCCTGAGTAAATTGCAGGCGGTTCCAGTCGAAGCGAGATGCAAATACCTGAATGGCGATCTCAGTCGGGTCACCACGTGCATTCCATTGGCCGTCGGTCTGATGGACATTGGCCAAGTTGGCGAGAGAAGCAATCTTGAGGTATTCGATCAGATGTGGGTTGTTCTCAATTAGTTCCTCGTACGGCTGTGTCTTCTCATCCTGATCAGGATCGATGTGGCGGGGTTCTTTAGGGGTAAAGCTCAACGAGCCGACTGTAGGATTGTGTGGCTCGTCGGTGACACCGACAGAGTATGTACCCTTGGCGGGAATCCAAGCCCTCTTTGCGACCATTTTTCCCTGGGTGAGGGTACCGGTTTTGTCGGAGCAGATGTCAGTGACACCGCCCAAAGCCTCAAGAGACTTCAGGTTGCGGACAATAACGTGACGCTGGACCATACGCTTCGTACCAGCAGCCATAGTGATGGTCAAAACGACTGTAAGCGAGGCGGGGATCATAGAGAGACCGGTCGCTACAGCGTAAATAATGACCTCACGATTGTTGGAGAACGAGTTGGCACCGAGGACGATGATAGCGCAGACGACAGCAGTGCAGAAGAGTAGAATAGCGAGACGTGCAAGCTTCTTCTGGAGAGGAGTACCGACATTGACACCGAGGAAAGCTCCCACGACATCACCGACAGTCAAGCCCCAGGCCTGGGCATATCGGTGAGGCTTGGGTCGGCTGCCGTCTTCCTTGCGCTTGACTGGACGCACGCGAGAGCCCTTCTGGCGAAGAGACATGGCGATGGAACCAATCTCAGTGTACATTCCAGTGGCGAAGACGACACCACGGGCGCGGCCTTTGGTGACGGTGGCAGAGCTGAACGCGACATTTAGGCGATCGCCTGGGCCGGTATCTTCGCTGAAAATTTCTTCAGCTTCCTTGTTCACTGGGAGCGATTCGCCAGTGAGGAGTGCCTCATCGGTTTCGAAATTGAGGGCTTCGATGATACTGCAGAACTGTTAATGTGAATCTGTACAGGGATCTTATCAAGGCTTACCGAATGTCAGCAGGAATGGTGTCGCCAGTCTTGAGTTCAACCAAGTCACCAACCACGACTTCGATGGTAGGGACCGTGACAGTCTTTCCGTCTCGGACAGCGGTGGCAGTTGGAGAGCTGAGAGATCGTAGGGAGTCCATAGTCTTTTCAGCGTTGAACTCTTGGATGAAACCAATGACGACGTTGAGTAAAATGATGGCAGTTACGACACCGCCTTCAATCCACGACTCAATGGCAAAGCTGACAGCCATAGCTGCAATGAGCACCTAGAGGATGATTAGGTTTGAGATGTACAAGTTCAGCCATCGAGACTTACCAAGGTCATAGAGTTGGCGACCTGTCGTAGCAGGATCTTTGCTGGTTGGACTCCGCCATCGTCACCAAGATCGTTGCTGCCAAACTTTTCAAGACGAGACTTTGCTTCTGATGTGGTGAGACCGTCGTCGGGGTTGCATTTTGTTTCCTCAATCACTTGTTGGAATGAGAGTGCGTGAGCGGGCGCAGATAGAGGCTCATTGGACTGGCCAGACTTGTGGCCTTCGAGTGATGGTTGCTTCTCTCCCATGGCGAATGATGTTAGTTCATTCGAATGCTAGGAAGAAGAATGGAGTTGACAAGCAATCTAGATCTGGGGAACTGAAACCCTTTAAACCCCGAGCCTGGAGACACAGGCGGGACATGGTATGGGGACCATGGCGACAGCCAAGCCCCTCCAGTTATCGAGCCCTTGGCGGGTGGGAACTGACCCAAGACGTCACCGCGTCGGTAGCAGTTGGAGTATGTTTAGCGTCTGATGCATGCAGCGGACTGCTGCGCTTGGGCGTGGCGGAACCAATGGAACCGCGCTCCCACGCTCGAGCCGTGGCTACAGGCATCACACGCGTTCATGAGGCGATTTCAGGCCATTTGCGACCTTCTCATGTTGGGAAGTGACGTATGCGGGGCTCCCACTGTACGGTGAATTGGCCATGGAGGCGAGGTCTGGGTGGCCAAGAGTTCCGCTCTAACGCCCGCCAACACGCACTAGTTCCTCTGTTGTCTTGGCTTCTCCAAGAAGCACCAGATCATATGCCGAGTATCCGTGCATGGCCCGTGCCCAGAATTCGAAAATGACGTTAGTTCCCGGCAACTTCTTAGACTCTACACCAGCCAACCTGCCAATTGGATTTTGAGGCCGCAGGTAGCGTTCGTGGCCAAGTCCGGACTGCCATGGCTCGCAGCGTGGCGCCCACACGGCGTCCCACACCTGCCCCCCAATTGCACGTATCGCACTCAGCCCAACGTTGAAGCTTGTCATCGAACCTAGCAAGGCGTTTTTCACGGACCTGGAGATGTCTCGGCGGACAGCCTCCTCGTCTGCTCATCTGCGAACTCAATGTTTGAGAAGCTGTGCCAAGCAGGTCACTGGGCTCAACAAATATGGTTACCGGCCAGTTTCGGGGCCGACATCCACTCCGTCGTCTGCAACTTCCAAGAGATAGAATCTTCTGGTGGGATGCTAGAAGCACACCTCTTTCCTCTAAATCCGGCATTCCGTCCACTAAACAGCAACTCGCAAGCACGTTCTCTCACCCTACCAATGGCAGTTCAGCGTGTTTGGCACCAGGGTTTTTAGCAGGCGCGCCTGCTACAGCACTCCCAGCCCCTCAGGATTAAATCTTGGTACACTAGGCCTCGTCCGTTCCGATATACCCATTGGAGTCTGCCGCATGATACCTTCGACTCCGGTTTGCCTGACTGCGGTCCACTCCAGTTGTGGAGAACATTGAGGCTCTGCTGCGGGGCTCCAAATTTCGCTAGGCCCTTGTACGATGCCTGATAGAGATGTCTTCTTGTCTGCAATTGCCGCCCAAGTGTCCGACTGACTTCTTGAGATCCCAGTTCTCTTGCACAGATATTCTAATACCTCAGGGTTGTCGTCTTAGGCCTTACATCTTGGTCATGCATTCCAATATGATGCTATTTCTCTCCAGCTAGGACATGCGATTGATCGATCACCCTGTTGCTGGAAAAGCCGACAAGCACGCAATCTCCTAATTTGTTGGGGGTAGTCAGGGCAAGTTTGTCTATTACCTTGTTTGTTCCAAGGGAGAGCACTGCAGAGTACTTCGCCTCGGCATCACGAGAGGCTCGCAGAGATGTTGACGCGTTTCTCTGCAACGCATATAACTCACGACCCGAAAGAACTCGACCTGTTTGCACGTTGCAGGACAATCACTTGATGCTATGGCTACCACGTTTCTTCTCGACATGATCGCACCTCGCAAAGCCGACTGTTTGGAATTGAAGTATAGTCAGTCTCTACTCCGGCCTTCTGTTCTGAATCTCAGCGTCTTCCTGTGCAACATGTGAAAGATGGCGCATTCTGGCAATGTGGTACAAACCAAATTCTCTGATATATCCTAGTACTGTTATCACCGAGGGTATATTCTTGGGCTGGTACCAGACATGTCTATGACTGAGTTGGTGTCGCGGCAACAGCGTGTTCATGAACTTCGAAGCCCAACGTGGCTGCAGTGTTGCGAGCAAGCTCGCTCAGCCGATCTTCCTACCATGTCGTCGCAATTGATCTGTCTTTCGCGTTAGGAAAGTGCGCAGCGTCAAGAACCTTTCACGGTCTGTCGGACGAACAAGTTTTGTGGTCGAGTTTGGAGGGAGATGATGTAAGGCACGCTAACCGCGTAATAGCATTGGGGAAACCTACCTTTAACGGCCACCGTGCTCCAGACACTACACGTCTCAAGATCACAATTGCAATTGATAAGGCATACAATCAACAGCCGAATAAGGCAGTCATTCCGTATACTCATACTCTTCATGCGTTCCTGCCTGCTTCATGTGCGAGTCTAACAAATAGAAACTTCATGACGGGTAAACGGCAGAGTTTGATTTGATGCCGCAATGGCTCAATCGTTATCAAGTACGCGCTCATACTCCAGGTTTGCAACGCTTTGGTCTCTTTCTTCCTTTCATCCCTCCAACTCAGCTCCACCAGGAGTGAATGCTCGCTGAGCAATTGAATATTGCAAAATGATTCTACTCACTTCATTGTGTCTACTCTCCAGCCTTGTCGCTGCGCAAATGATTGGGCGATACAATGCGAGCGATGACCAGAACTCCAGCGTCATCTCATTAGTCAACGGCCGCATCTTCACCCCTGGCCTCGCAATCATCGCCTCGCCTCAACCTAACACCCCCATGGGCGGCGACTTCCTCCACATCGCCCTCGACATATCCGGCGACGGCGCGCTGCCCTTCCCACCAAGCTCCAACCCGTCTGCATCCACTCGGTTCCACAACGTCAATCTTTTCCTAACCAGCACCACCATCGACAAGAATTTCACCATTTCCAACGGAACAACGAGCACTCCACCACTTTCCAACATCCTTGAACAAGAAACAGGCTCCACGGTCAAGCATGTGAACTTTGAGTGGCCCCTGTGTCTCGTCGGCAACGGTAAAGATGCAAAGGGCACAGCGCGCGGAGCTTACAACATCTCCATTCACCAGTCCTTCCGCCTGAATGGGAGTGATTTCTACACTATTTTCAACCTGCCCATTGAGGTCACGAACAACATCGAGCAGTTCCCAGGAGCGCGGCAGTTGCTGACGTATCCCAAGCCAGGCCCGCTAAGCGCAAATGGTGGGAGGATGGAGTGCGGGACGCTTGCGAATAAGGTGAGGGCGGAGGATGAGTTGAAGGGGAGTGTCGCAAACCCGGAGAGTCAGCCTTTTGGGGACTCTGGAAAGCTAGATGTTGGAAACACAGGTAATGGAGGTGGCCAAAGTACAGGTAATGGAGGTGGTCAAAGTACAGGTAACGGAGGTGGCCAGATTGGTGGGTCGAGTGGTGGTCCGAGTGGTGGATCAAATGATGGACAGGGACAGATCGGTTTGAGTGTAGGCTCTGCAGTAAGGGTTGGAGTGGTGTGGACGATGTTGCTGGCTGCTCTGGTAGCTTGTTCACAATCGTAGGGAACCAATCAACATAGCGCCAGGTGCACACTTTGTTGAACTCAGTATCACTGTAGCCACTTGCCCTCAACCCATTGCAATCCCTCCTTCAACCAAGGCTCTTCCTCCTCTTTAGCCTGCGTGTCGAACCCATGATCCTGCCCCTTTATGATCTTCAGCCTGATCTCCACGCCCTCGATCTTCTCACACTTCCCCACAAAGGCCTTCGTATCCTCAATACTGACCGCTGTATCCACATCTCCATGATGAATCCACGTGGGCGGCAACCATCTCTTCTCGTCAACAAGATACAACGGCCACATCGCCTTGTCCTTCCCAAAGAACTCCAGATACCGCCCGTACGCCGAGAGAACGTAAGACAAATTCATACGCGCAGGCGGGACGCAGGATGAGACGACGATGCCGGGCTTGATCGCTGCTACGTGTTCATCCACTAAACCTGCTGGCGGAGACGGCAAGTCAACAAACAGTTCACTCGGTTCCCGTCTCAAGCTATCCGTCATAGGGTACTGAGCCAAGACTGCTTTGATGCTGCCTTTCGGTTGCAGAAGGCCGGACATGAGTGCCATGTAGCCACCCGCGGAATCACCCGACGCTAGGACACGATCAAAATCCAGCTCTGCGGCTACTCCTTGACTCGCGAGATAAGACGCGAGACCTCCGGAACGGAACCATGTCCAGAAGTCTGCGAGATCTTCGAGTATGTCGGCA